>NC_135402.1:1172500-1837500 GCF_051989625.1 Stigmatopora argus
GGTGTCGGTCATGATATTTTTCTCACGTAGAAACTTGTCAAGTCTTTCAAGTGCCATCGCCATGGTTTGCTTCTCTCCTTGGTGTGAACGAGGATGAATTAGGAAGTTGATATATGGGGAAACTGCGACACTCCTGAAACCGAACACTCCCGTTAGTTGCAACGTAACAAAGGTGGGCAGGACATTGGCAACCGTTTCCGGTAAGTCACAAAGTAAATCAAAACAAAGACAGCATTTCGATTAGAGATAAGAGCCCGCATTTGATAAATGCTAGATTATTTGCATTGTTATTTTATTTTCAGTCAATTTAAATATTTTGTTGAAATGTTTTGCAAAATGCAGCGAAAAAAACATGTTCTAGTTTAAGGTGGATAGACTTAACCGGAACTCACGTTGTAAAAAAATAGACTGAAAAGGCGGAAGTCTGTGGTTATAAAAAAAAAAACCTAGTAGGCTTACTTATATTTGTTAGTTATTGTCAGCATTTAAATTAGTTAATACATTTTATGTACAACTTTTATTTAATGTTTGGAATTGGCGCATTGAAAGTTGAAAACAAATGAAAAAGGTTTTCTTTAATGCCTCATGGCAATTTGGTCGCAAGGTTGAGGAGCCACGCCTCTTTAAAAAAGAGCTTCCTTTTTTGAGCTCCAATGATATTGAATTGCCAAATACAGTAAGTACGGGAAATAAAGGCAACAGGTAAACTTACCGTAGTATACGTTTACGACACTTTTACCTGGTTAAAAAAGAGACAACGTCCAGACAGTAATTTAAAATCCAAACCATATACGCCATTGTTAGACTTGACGTGTTTAAATGATGATCTCTACAAACAGTATTACAATCCTCGGTGTCATAAAGCACAAAATTATTGTTGTTAAATATGCACACGCACATTATAATGAAAGGAAAACTTAAAAACAACAGTCTCGCGTTAGCTTAATTTTGCTTCGTGCAGGCCTAACAAACTTGATAACATGATGGCGCTGTTGCGTCTTGCAGGACATTACAACAAACCAATAACATTCAAAGAAAAATCTCGCGCTGTCTCCTGATTGGCTAATCCACTTCCTGTTTTCTTGCTTCTCTGTCCTCGTCCGAGAAGTTTGAAAGCAATATTTACATGTTTTTAACGACTGCAGAGCCGTGTGAGGACTTCTTCAGTCGTAAGGATGTAAATGGGGACACGTGAAGGTAGCTTGGTTAGCTTATGGCTTTTGTTCTAGCTCATTTTACGCGACAGACTCGACGTTTTCGACAAACATGGAAACAAAAAGACCAGACATACCTTCTGGCATACTGGACGACCTCTGCAGGTAATAAATAAGGTGCTTAATTGTTTGTCAACAATTAATAGAACTTCATTGGTTTCACCATAAAGTCATTTTTTTGATTATCGAAAGTACAAACATCTCTTTAATGCTTTATCATTCGTTAGGCCAAGTCTTTATTTTAAGGTTCTGTTGCTTTGCCTTTGTTTGAGGCAACCACATTTGAGGCTTTTGTTTTTTTTAACACTACATTAAAAAGTTGTAACATCGCTGCTTCTTTGTTTGACTTGATGTGAAAGTATTATTGATTGTTTATCCCCTGGAGTCATATTTTACTATTAAATTCAGCACCTTGAATGAGCACGGTTATCAAAGTGATGCATAAAAACAGTAGTTATCCTGCTAAGTAAAACTCAAGATATTGATAATACTAACTGCATATAGACTATAAAGACTTCTCCTTAAACATTTCCTTTTATAACACATTTTTAACTATTCTATAGACTTGGATTCTACTTATGATTTCATGTGATAGACCAAAGTGAAGTGAAAAGACAACTTTATTTTTAAGTCTCCAAATGTGCAATATATTTTTCAATTGACCCTGACATTTGGGAGAGAAAAAATTGAAAACCATTATTTTGTGTAAATTCCCTTCCAGTTCACCTAAGCCACTTTGTATCGGGGTAATTACATGAATTTACAGTCAAGTACATTTACGATTGCACGTGGAAAAGTCATAACTACTAATCATCTGTGTTGTGTATTTCAATAGTCGATTCATCCTGCACATTCCTAGCGAGGAGAGAGATAATGCCATCCGGGTGTGCTTCCAGATTGAGTTAGCTCACTGGTTTTACTTGGACTTCTGCCTGCCCAACACGCCCACGGCGCCACACTGCGGAATCCGAGACTTTGCAAGAGCTGATATCCTTTTGAGAACATTTTTTATAGCCGTCGAATTTCCCGTGTGCTACATATGAAGTGCAACCTTCCAAAGCAGAACAATTGTGGGAAAAAATGTGCTGATAACTATAATCAGATCATCTATGAGGGATTTAAACCTGACTGAATTTGTTATAAAAAAATATATTAATTACTACGTCTTAGTTTGGAGTTTTCTTGACAACCACCAACTTTTCCAACACTGTCCATTCTTGTTGCCGCATGGAGAGGATGTCAAAAAAGTCCTGGAGCAGTGGAAGGAGTACAAGATGGGGGTTCCCACTTATGGAGCAATCATTCTCGACCAATCGTTGGAAAGCGTGAGTTTTCAACAACTGCCAACATTTGCACATTTATTTTCTTTTTTGCCACACAAAGGGTTCAAAATAACACACTTATTTTCCCAACATCGGTGCCTTAATGTTTCCACTTACTTTAATGTTTCCACTTACTTTAATGTTACGGATGGGCTTTTAAAACTTAACATTGAACTCAGGGTATAGTTCTATGCATCCAAATAAGAAATATTTGTACATAAATTAGCACGATGCTGTATTGAGAAGAATCCTATCAATAATGTTAGGTATTTATCAGTAACATGTGACTTTTATCTTTGTCTCAAATAGGCAAGTTTCCCTCAAAATGTTTATTTGTCGTGGGAGTATATTTGAATAATAGCCACATTTTTTACAGCGGTCGTTAGCATTCACGTTAGCCTTGCTGAGCGTTGCTCAAGTTGCTACGGACCATTTCGTTTCATTCTCATCATAAATACGGCGTTATCGTACAATGATAATAAAGTTGTTTATTCAAATAGTGCCATTATTTTTTTCTTGGTGTCTCTTCAGGTGTTGCTAGTTCAGGGCTACCTCGCCAAATCCGGCTGGGGCTTTCCCAAAGGGAAAGTGAACGAGGATGAAGCCCCTCACGATTGTGCCGTTCGTGAAGTCAGTCAATCGTCATCTCCGGTTTTGCTTCTTCATTTGGATTCATTTATTTTATTTTTGTTTCTTTTTTTACCCCCAGGTCCTTGAGGAAACCGGCTTCGACATCAAGAATCGCATTAGCAAAGATAAGTACATCGAGCAGAAAATCACCGACCAAGTGGTGCGCCTCTATATTATTCCGGGAGTGTCCAAGGATACAAAGTTTTATCCCAAAACCAGAAAGGAAATCAAGGTACGGATTCATTTTAGGTTGAATTTTGTCGATCAATCCATCATGTTCCATCCATCATCTTCTCTTTTAGAATATCGAATGGTTCCCCATTGAGAAGCTGCCGTGTCATCGGAACGACATGACGCCAAAGTCCAAGCTTGGTCTTGCGCCCAATCGCTTTTTCATGGCAATTCCATTTATACGGTAATGTCCAGTCAAATTGTCTCTATTGGGTTTTACAGTGGGGAAAAATACTCCCTTTTGCAAGGCAACGCTAGCTAGCTCGTCCAAGTCATAGAAACTTGAGTATCGCTACAAAATGTCATTGTCACCTCTGTTTTGTGATTGGCGCTTCCCCCGAACAGGCCGCTTCGAGAGTGGATCGGTCGGGTGAAAGGCGAGCCTTTGGACAGCGACGAAGACTTTGCGAGCGACGCCATCACTCCGGGGAAAACCGCCGACAATGCCAGGTAAATCCGGCTGGTCCGTCACCGCTGAAATCCAACAAATTGGCGTGTTTGGTCATTATCTGATAAGAGTCAAGATCATAAACATACAAGAACATCAAGACTTGAAATGTGACAAACAAGTGGTGGTCATACAAGCACTTTCCTATCATTTTCTCGAGGCAATTGCCGTAGAATTGTCAGCACGTTTTGTTGACAAGTCTACTTGATATCGTCCAAAATGATACGGAGAGGATAACAGATTGAAATCGGTTTGTTTTTGCACCTTTTGTGTTGACTCAAGTGATGATGAAACGTCGATGGCTCGGAACTCCGTCTGTAGCATTTTCTTACTTTCTGTTTAGGTCCAAATCTCGGCGGTTAACTGGTATCGAGTTGTTTCTCGGGGATGGTTATGCCAAACACAAGCAGCAGCAGAAGGAGGCAAGCCAGCTTGAGCTGAACCAGGTGAGAAAAGACGTGATGTTTCTTGATTTGCAGATTTGTTCCTCCTTATTTGAAGGCCACATTCAAAATGACTGGCGTCAAATCCACACGCGACGACTTAAAATTGCGTCCTGACTTTGTAATTGAAGAATCATCATGTAAAAGGCAAGAAATGCCAAGAGTCACCTCACCTGAAGAAAGCAACCAATGAAAATGGATTCAACAGCCAGCAGATTAAGATATTATCGGTAAGTGCAACTTGGATTATAAAGTGTGGAGGATGGCTTTTACTTTGAATTTTGATGTTTTCATACAGAGGGAAGATAAACGACTTCAACCCAGGAGACTATTGGAGAGATTTGAGAAAGGTATAGTTTGTTAAATTCCTCTTATTTACAACATATCATTCATATTTAGACAAGAGTTGGCTCTAAAACATTTGCAATTTGGATTATTTTTAAGAATTTGGGGGAAAAACAGTCTGAAATTCATTTCAATTGACATTGATTTCATATAAAAAGCATGTCATTGATTATATGAATGTTTTCATATGATATTATATCATTTTATTTTATTTTTTTAATGTTTTTATATGAATGAAAATGTTTTTTTAACTGCACGGTCAGTTTTCTCAATTGAAACCCTGCAATTTTTTGGTAAACATATTTACTAACTCCATTTCTTGGGGGCGTATGTCACGTATTAACATTTTTTTTTCTTCAAAATTGTTCTTGACTATTTAATATTAGCATGAAGTTGTCTTTTTATAGGCAGTTCCGTCAACGGCCAGCAGGCGAGCCACCCAAAAGACTTTGAGGGCGACCTCTCGTCAAAAAGTTTCCTCACCTTTAAATTCGACAAGGATGCTATTATGAGGTGTTTTGACTTCTGACCTGGCTGCTGCCATCACTGCTTTTTTTCTCTCCTGTGATTGGATCCGAACACCAGAAATTGTCAAGATCACATGTTGTTGATGTTGTTTCTGAAGGCTGGTCAAATTATTTTTCGACATTTTAAAAAAAATATCTTTTTCTATGTTTCAGTAGTGTTACGAATGCTAAGGTGAAATAAATGGGGATTAAGATTGTTTTTGGCATCGCTACCAAATAAAATCTTTTATCCATATGATGAATTTTAGAGAAGCAAAATGCAGTTTTTTTTGCATTTATTTCACACCAGGTGGTGTGGGATCAAAGTTTATGATTAATATTGGTAAAAGGAATCGAATATTGGCATCGAAATCTTTTTTTTTTTTTTTACAGTAAATGAGCTGTATTCTAATTTTAAGTCGTCCAATGTTCAATTTAACTGGAGGGTTCAGTTTGTGATTTCTAAAACTGTTATTTGATTGAAGACTTAGCTACATTGTACTGTTTCCTTTTCAAAACCTATTTATGAAAGTCATTGTAAATGTTTTTTTAACTCTTGTATTCACGTCACAATGAATGTTTTGCTTTTTTGTTGTCATCACATTTTTTTTATTATTTAAAAGTTTTCAATTCACGTGAATTGAATGACTGTTTATATTTTAGACATGTTAGGGAGTTTTATTGAATTGAATGCTTTTATTGTCATTATATTCATTATGGCGTTTCTTATTGTACAGATGTTGGTTTATGCTTCATGAATTGGTTTGACTTCACAAATGTACATTATAAATAGTCAAATTTTCCAAATGTCTTGTATTATTTTTAACACGTAAGGTTCAGGTAAGACTATTTATTGATCGTAATAGAAGCCATTTGAACGGAACTATGCTTATTCGTGACTCGGCCACTAGGGGCGCTAGGGCAACAAAGTGGTCGTTGTCTACTACCAATTGAATTAATCAAGACGACGAAGAGAAACCACCTTTTTCTGTTTCGAGCAAAGTGTTGTGGACCGAATTTGTAGTCAGCGAATGAATTTTACAATAAGGTAATGTACATAACATTAATAAATTAACAATTGCTATCATTGTGAAGCGGGTGTGAGTCCAAGGCTAATTTTCCAACGTGCAAATTATGTAGCTCATTTATCGCTACTCCAAATTGTAAAGGAATAAGGCATGTATTTTACTATTAAACGATTTATTCGTATTATTTCCCCTCGTTACCGAAATTTACGTGTAAAATAATTGTATTTTCGTATCTACCACTGTCTTTTAATGGTGGAATAGACTCGAATGTTTATCACCAAACGCAGTAAGTTTCGCTTAGCAAAATGAAACTCACATTTGGTGTTCAAATGTAAGTTTCGCTTTCAGCAAAATGAAACTCACATTTGGTGTTCAAATGTACAATTATATTACCAAAATAATGCGTTCATAAACGTGTATTCTTCCTTTTTTCCTGTCATGTATGAAAATGCTATTCTAGCATGTCAAGGGGGACCAACAGTAAAATAAATACGAACGGATGTTAGCACGAATAATGTGACGTCGTTTTTCATAAAACAATGATGTAAACAATTTGTTGTGTCATTTATTTTATTTTCTCTTTGGCCAGCATTTCAAGTAGTAGTCCACACATTGTAAACAATATCAATTTCTTTAGTTGTTTTGTTTCCCTGTTTTGACTTTCAAGTACTAGTAGGCACACATTGTAGAAAAAAATCATTTGCTTTACGTTGCAGTTCATCATGTCGAATTTCCACGCAAGTTCGGAAAAAGCAGGAAAGGGAAGGAAATCCAAAAAAGCTCCTTCCGGCCGCTTGCGAGACATTCACATCAGCGAAGAAGTCAAAATTGCAATTAACCTCTCTTTGGAGCGCTTTCGTTACAGTGACCAAAAAGGTAAGATTGCGTCATAACTAAGTCCATACCAGTGCTGTGCGATTTGAATCGAAAATGATTTCCACCATTTATTTTCCCTCAATGAGCAGAAATGGAATTTCCCTCTTCGTTCTCCGCCAACGAACGGGCCTTCATTCATCGGATGGCGCAGTCTTTGGGTTACATTTCTAAAAGCAAAGGGTAAGTGCCATTCATCAACACTTTGCGCCTTACTTTGGCTTTCTGAAAAGGCAGAAAAATAACAACATGATATCCAATGTCTTTGTATTCCGATAAATAAATTTAAAAAATATGATAAGGCCGTTTGTGTCTATATACAGTGGTACCTCGACATGCGATCGTAATCCGTTCCGAGACTGAGATCGTATGTCGAGCTTTTTGTAACTCGAGCGAACGTTTCCCATTGAAATGAATTGAAAACAAATTAATTTGTTCCAACCCTCTGAAAAATCACCAAAAACAGGATTTTGGATTGAAAAAATATGTTTTATTTCTTTTAATTCGCCATATATTGACGAAGTAATAAATAACCAGTGGTTTGATAGTAATAAAATGTGTTTAATAGATGTAAAATTAGACGCATTTCGCGGAGGGGAGAGACAACGGCACACGCGGTGTGTTATTCATTGGAGAACTGTAAGATGAACAAATGTACATTTTGTTTTTCAGGAAGAATTCCAATCGATTCCTCACTTTGAGGAAGAAGGATCTCCTGGAGGGTCATCGATGCAACATGTCCCTGGCGCTCTCTCAAACTTCGCTACAGGACGTGCGCGCTCTTCTGAATAAGTTTCCCGTCAGCCGTGAAGAGCGTGAAGAACTTCAAGCTAGCAGCAAAAGCAAGCTGACTTTGTCCACACCATTTGGTGGGTCGCTGCTAAAAATTGTAGATTTCAAATGGCATCCATTTAAAAAAAATAGATATATTTTAGGGTTGTCCTCAATCAGAATTTATCGGAAATTGGGACCAACTGTGTCACTTACAGAATCAGTAAAAAAAAAAAAAAAAAAATTAAATTTTTTTGGTATTAACTCGTTAGCTGACATTGATGGTGAGACACGTCCAATCCATCTTGACTGCAAGCCCCCCAGTCCAATTGGATTGGACACCTCTTGCCGTCAATGGCAGTGAAATAGGATCAAACTTTGCATGTGAAAAAAAGGACATAAATAGTAATTCCTCAAATATTGTGGTTAATGTCGACCAGACATGGCCGCGATAATTGAAAAATTGAGTCTCAGCATGGATTTTCACATTTTTATGAACTTTAAAAAAATAAAATAACATTTAATAATTACCGGGGGGAAATCAAAATAGTAAATTTGCGATAACAACGTGGATTTTCACATTTTTATGAACTTTAAAAAAATACAATAAAATGTAATAATTACCAGGGGAAAAAATCTAGTGAATTCGCGATAACAGCGTGGATTTTCACATTTTTATGAACTTAAAAAAAAATAAAATAAAATTTAATAATTACTGGGGGGGAATCAAAATAGTGAATTTGTGATAAGTGAAGACGTGATAATCGAGGGATTACTGTATCCAACAAATCACAACTAAAATAGCTAAACTTATCCCATTGGGTGACCAGTTTATGCAAAATGTATTGTTTGAACAATTTGTTTGCGACCTGATTTTGGTACTGCACAATTTGGGGGAAAAAGGGATTTGCTTGCTTTTATATGATTTTAATAGCTTAATTCAAATTGTTGCACTCTCCCACGTCAATGTCATTTAAAGCTTGAAATGCCGAGTATCCCAAAAAGGACTCGGCTTGAGAGCATTTATGGCGACGTTGGGACAAATGGCGTAAATGTGTCCTCGTTTTCAACAGGCTTTCACACGAGCGGACCGAGTGGAAAGTTAAACAGCAGCGTGTGCGCCGTGCCGTCGAAAAGAATGCCGTCGGAGTTGGACGCTTTTCGAGGCTCGCTGCCCGTGTGCCAACACCAAAGGGAAATCGTCAGACTGATTCGAGACAACAGGGTGGTGCTGGTCGTGGGAGAGACTGGATCTGGAAAAACTACACAGGTAAAATAAAATAAATATATATTGCATTAGTAAGGACTATATTGTGCCGATGAAGCTTTTTTTTCCGGAATTACCCTTAATACACTACGGAAATAAAAATGTGTCTTATGTTTTTCCTCTTCATTGTGCATTTTTTTTAGACTGTTGCCTTTTTACTGGAGGGTGACATATAGTCTGGGAAAAAAATCGCTCATTTTCTAAGTTGACTGTCCCATAGGGACATAGGTATTTTACGGACTATAAATCGTCCTTTTTTGTAGTTTTTCTGGACCTGCGACTAATACTCAAGTGTCAATACTTTCCCCATTAACCGATTTTTTTTTTGTGTTTCACCCAAAGTCAGATAAACGAAAATTGAGACATTTTTTTTAAACAGATTACAGTGGTACCTCGAGATACGAGCTTAATCCGTTCCGGGACTGAGCTCGTATGACAAGATTCTCGTAACTCGAGCGGAAGTTTCCCATTGAAATGAATGGGAAACAAATTAATTTGTTTTGTATTGTATAATAATATAATAATATATTATTATTATTATATTATTATAATTTGTTCCAACTCTCTGAAAACCCCCCCACCAAAAACAGGATATTGGATTGAAAAATATGTTTTATTTCTTATAATTTCCCTGGTCCTATGAGAAACTCGTCTGAATTAATCATTCCTTGCTCGTAGATATTGTTATACACGAAAGATATGCAAAAAAAAATGCCATGGCCACCTGGCTTGGTCGCATCACGAAATTTTGACCGCATCACGGGCGAATTATTCGATCGAAATTTCCCCCGTAAGACGAGCATTTTGTATGACGAGCGGTCGTATGACGAGGTACCACTGTATTCCATTACATATTTTTTTGTGTTTCACCCAAAGTCAGATAAACGAAAATTGAGACATTTATTGAAACAGATTATTCTATCACATATTTTTTTGTGTCAACTCTACGTTTTCTCAGATTCCACAGTTCATACTGGACGAGTGCAGCCAAAAAGGGCAGCCCTGCCGAATTTTCTGCACTCAGCCCAGACGCCTGGCGGCCATCACCGTCGCTGAGAGAGTGGCCGCCGAGAGGGGAGAACCCATAGGCCAGACGGTCGGCTATCACATTAGACTCGAGAGCAGGTAAAACCGTTGGTGCTCGACCCGGCCTGGTGGCCAGATCGAAACCCCCCGACCCGCCACACTAGACATTGTAATGCACATGTGTCAAAGTGGCGGCCCGGGGGCCAAATCTGGCCCGCCACATCATTTTTTGTGGCCCGGGAAAGTAAATCATGAGTGCTGACTTTCTGTTTTAGGATCAAATTAAAATGAAGAGTATAGATGTATATTACATTTCCTGATTTTCCCCTTTTAAATCAATAATTGTAATTTTTTAATCCATTTTTTTCTGTTTTTAGGTCAAAAATCATTTCGTAAAATCTAAAAATATATATATATTAAAAAAAGCTAACATAAACATTGTTTTAGATCTATAATAACGGAATATTCAGGGTTTTTAATTCAGTTCTTTTAATCCATTTATAAACAAAAAAATCTAAATATTATATCTACAATGGTCCGGCCCACGTGAAATCAAGTTGACGTTAAAGCGGCCCGCGAACCAACCCGAGTCTGACACCCCTGTTCTAATGCATTTAAGCCACGGTCGCGTGGATTCGATGTCTATGATTTGATTCTTGCCATCTTTGACAGATTTTTTTTCTCAAATAATTCCTCATTTTGAAACTTTAGGGTTTCTCCAAGGACTCTCCTGACCTTCTGCACCACCGGGGTTCTGCTCCGCACATTGATGACTGGAGACCTCAGTATGTTCTCTGTCACACACGTCATTGTGGTGAGCAATACAATTCCAAAAACCTCATGAAAAATTCCATGCTGAAGTGATTCATACTGTGTTGGTTTTTTTTTTTAGGATGAAGTGCACGAGCGCGACGGTCTGACGGACTTTCTGCTCACCAAGATGCTGGATGTACTTGATAAACAACCGTCCCTAAAACTGATACTCTCCAGCGCCTCTCTGGACTCCGACTTGTTCCTCAAGTACTTTGCCGCTTGGTCCTGTCCCGTTATCCACCGTAAGTCTATTAGAAGTTGGATTTTGAAGGCCCACCGAAGCCGTCGATCCATTGATTTTGATTTAGTTGAACTATTAATTGAGGTGAAATCATTTATTCCATCGAACACATTTCCAGGCTGTGTAGACATTAATTTGACTGGTGGACGTATAGATTGGTGGTTTTATTGTTTATGTTCATTGTATTGCTTCAACAACTAATGTCTGTTTTCACATTTTTAGTCGAAGGAAGACAGTTTGAAGTGAAGCAACAGTTCCTGGAAGACATTCTTCGGTTCACAAGTTTCAACCGGAAGAAATCGGGGGAACCCCACGACAAATCGCAGAAAAGTACGAAGGTTTACCGACGAGTACCGTATGCATTGCGCTTGTCCTGATATGCCAATACGGCCAATTTTACACTCAGAAGAGGAAACGGGGAACCATTTGCCACCTTTGTGCCAAACCGTGGAGGAAACTGGAGTGGAAAAGGCACAGCCGGCATCCTCCGACCGTGGTCTTCCGATTGAGGAATCCGTCAAAAGACTGGTAACTCGCTTGCGGTACTCCATTTAAAATGAATTCCACGACTTCCCATTAGATATCAGAATCAGAAAATAGTACAGACGCTCCCCTACTTACGAACATTCGAGTTGCGAACAACGGTACATATGAACATGTCCGCGCATATGGCATATGTCGACAAATGTTCAGAAAGAGATGCTGTAAGTTCGTAAGTTCGATTTTGTATCGCGCGCCTTTTTCCGACTAGTGCTTCTTTCCACCGCTAATACCGACGCTTGGCGCTGTGAGAGCTCACCCAGCATCCACCTTCCTCTGGGAGGAGGAGGAGGAGGAAGAAGAAACGCCTGTCCCCATGAAGAAATTCTAGACGCAACTAAATAAAGCCATCGCACTCTTCGAGCAGCAAAACCCAAATATTGAACGTTGCACATATGTTGCAAATCAATTGAATGATGCCATACAGTGCTACCTCATCATTTATGATGAAAAAAAGAAGAAAACTGTGCAATGGTCGTTAGATGGCTTCTTTCGGCCACTTTCTAGTAAATCCTCCAAGGAAGATCCTCACCAACCCTCATCTTCTTCTCCTCGACCCTCAACTTCTTCCTACATTGAAGTTACGGAGGAGGAAGTCACTTTTGAAACCCATTCCAGCGACGATAAAGACCCTCTCATGATATAAAATCCCCCCCATCTCCTTAAGCATCGAGTACTACTCTTCCAAAAGTAAGTTAAACTTCATTTTAACTTACGAACGAATTCACCCTACGAACGATCGCTCGGAACGTAACTCGTTTGTCAGTAGGGGAGCGTCTGTACACGACAACCTATCATAACAGTTGGAGTGGTCAACCAGCCGACCGTGCTTTGTTTTTATCACCTCAGTCCTCACATCTCATCCCATAGAATTTAGGTAGCTCGGAGGAGTTGGAGCAGTGGCTCCGAAAGGAGATGGACACCTGCATGACTAACATTTTCGTATTTGACGACCAAGCGCATCTCGTCCAGCTCTTCAACCTCATCCTCTACGAAAACGTTGATGGTACGACCGCGAACATTTCTAAATAAGAGTGGCGGCGTGTCCGAGCAGACATCTCCCTCCGTTTAGTCGACTACATGCACAGCGAGAACGGGGTAACGCCTTTGATGGTGGCGGCAAGTCGAGGACTGCTCACCCAGTTGGAGCAGTTGCTCAACATCGGGGCGGACGTCAACCTGAAAGCTTGGAACGGATGGTACGATGCGTCCAGATGGCTTTATTCTTGAACCGTGTATCATCAGCCAATGACGCGAAAGCTAATTTTATTCATTTAAAGGACCGCTTTGGACTTTGCGAAGCACTTTCAGCAGTTCGAGGCCGTCGAGCTTCTTCAGACTTTAGCGTAAGTACGACGTCGTCTTGAAAATGGACAGCGGCGGGCGGGCGGGCGGGGTGGCTGGCAAAGTTGGATTTGGCTCAGAAATGTACTCGTAATAAAACGAGGTTTGTCTACATTTTGTGCAGCGCCTTAAAAAAGACGGAAGAGCCCAAGGAGTCCGCCACGTGCGCCGGTGCCCAACAGAGCGCCAAAGACGCCAACCTGCTCAAACTGTACCACCACAACTTTGATGATGACTTTGTGGACCTGGATCTCATTGTGGACCTGCTGCACAAGATCTGCTCGACCACGACTCATGGTGTGTCTCATTACAATCTCTTAATCACTACAAAAAAATAATAATAAATTGAAAATCGTGTGAAGGAAACTAGTTCAATTGTTTTCTCAAATTCGCAGGTTTTCAAATTTAATATTTCGTATGAAGAGAGTTGCAAAAAAAAGCCAAAGTCCTTTCTTACCAAAAACTTTTAATACTAATCATGACGTAACTCCATGAAAAATAATGCGTGTTTGTCAAAAACATTTCCAAAAAAAGGTATATTTAGCCAGTCATAGTATCCAGTTCAAACTACAAAATTGAAAAGAGCTTTAAATAATTCACCAACATATTATGCAAGTCCTGCATTGTAAAAATCTTAATGCTTAGATTTAATCCTACTTTTTGGGTTTCAGGTGCAGTCTTGATTTTTCTCCCTGGATACGATGACATTATGTCACTCAAGGATCGTATCCTTTACGACGATAAGAGATTTACAGCCTTTTCTGGAAGGTAAGATAAAGGTTGGAGCACGTTTTTTTTTAACCCTTAATCACGATTGGCCAAAGCAAAAGTCCCATTGCCGGAATATTGAAGTTGAATTTTCTAATGAGACGCTTTGCTCATCTCTTTTTACCGTATGAAAAGGTCAGTTTTTATTTTTTTTTGCCACAGGTACCAAGTATTCACGCTTCACTCGGACATGCCGAGCTCGGAACAGAAAAAAGCCATGACTGCGTCGCCTCCGCATATTAGAAAGATTGTAAGTGAAAACGTCGATGGCGGAGCTCCGTTTATTTTTATTATTGAGCTGGTAAAAATCAACGGTACTATTTAGAATGGGAAAAAAACAACTATCAATTTTTAGCACAGTACAGTCTTCACTAAAAAAACAGCATTATACTTGACTGTATTATATATCTACTATTGTGATGATGTCAAATTCAATCTGTCTTTTCAGATTCTTTCAACTAACATAGCCGAGACGAGCATCACAATCAACGATGTTGTTTTCGTGATCGATTCGGGAAAAGTTAAAGAGGTACGGAAGATTTCCAAGCGGCCGCTCGTTTATCGACTTGACAAAAGAGCACGTTTCTTCTTTCTGTGTAGAAATCCTTTGACACCATCAGCCGCATCTCAATGTTAAAAACGGTCTGGATTTCAAAAGCCAGTGCTCTGCAAAGAAGAGGAAGGTAAAATTCAATTGTTATTTGATTAAAAAGCTGCGCTTATAGTCCAAGTTGGCAAATATTGCGCGGGAGCTTTGTCGTTAAGCGCATTTTTGTCGCACGATGACAATTTTGTAAGGTGAAGACAGAAGATGGTCGTCAATTTCCTTACTTTTGACCAGTCAACGTCTACCAGAAAAACTATTGAAAGTTTGAAGCGCTTGTTCACAGAGCCGGGCGCTGCCAACCGGGGATTTGCTTCCACCTCTTCAGTCGACAAAAGTTCAACAGTATGCAAGAATTCCCGGTTCCGCAGCTGCTGCGAATGCCCTTACAGGTCATTTTGATTTCTAGCAATGGTTTTGTTTATTTAAGAAAGCTATTAACACCTATTAACCCTAGAATGGTAACCCTCTATTTCAGGGGTAACCTTTCACGCTTCTGAAATAGAGGGTTACCATGGTTACCGGGGGGAAAAATGGGTCCTAAGCAAGACGGTGCAATGAAGGGTACCCATTTTTTTCCCCCGGTAACCATGGTAACCCTCTATTTCAGAAGCGTAAAGGCTAATTTCCATCTTTAGTCCTTTTAATGATTCTTTGTTTTGGCTGCAAAGCACAACTTGTTGTTTCTGAAAGTGTCACCTTTTGCGTCTTAGGAATTATGTCTGCAAACCAAAATGCTGACTTCCGTTCCAATAGCTGAATTCTTATCCAAGGCTCCGCAACCTCCCACCGCGCACGCCGTCAAGAGCGCCGTGGAGATCCTCAAGGTAAGAAACGCATCCGATGGGTCACCCACTTCCTTCCATCTTATTATTTCAACTCCACGTCTTTTAATTAGTCGATCGAGGCGTTGAACCAGAACGAAGAGCTGACCGATCTGGGCTTCCACCTGGCCGATCTCCCCGTGGAACCCCACCTGGGCAAGATGGTGTTGTGCGCCGTGGTCCTGAAGTGCCTGGACCCCATTTTGACCATCGCTTGCACGCTGGGTTATCGGGACCCTTTCATTCTTCCTCCTCTGGGCTTTCAAAAGCGAAACGTCCTTCAATGCCGTGCGCATTACGCCGCCAACACCTTCAGCGACCACGTGTCCTTGTTGAGAGTTTTCCAGGTAAGTCGCTCACTTCAGTCCCCAAGCGGACGGACTCCATTGACCGATTGGTCCGTTCGTTAGGCGTGGCAGAATGCCCGCAAGGACGGCAGGGAGAGAGCCTTCTGCGAAAAGAACTTTTTGTCCAACGCCACCTTGGAGATGATTCTTGGGATGAGAACGCAGCTGCTGGGACAGCTTCGCGCCACAGGTTTGTTTTAAAGACTTGTTTTGCTCATCCAATAGGAAGCAGTAGATACAAGAATGACCGTGCCCCTATCATTCCCCCATTTTTTTGGGGGGGATGATATCCTAATAATGTTATTGCTACTACTGTATTTATTCGCAAAATACGGTACCGTCTCTAAATTCTCATTGAATCGGTGTTGACGTTCCAGGCTTCATTAAGGCCCACGGCGATTGCGACATACGAGCCATGAACCTCAATTCGGAAAAATGGCCAGTGGTGAAGGCGGCCTTGGTTTCTGGCATGTACCCAAATCTTCTGCATATCAACCCCAAGAATAACCTGCCCTCTAGTAAGAAGGAGAAGAAAGTCAACTTTCACCCGACGTCCACACTCAATCAATCCCAGAATAAAGAGGTATGGAGATCAATTCCCTCCTTTTGGTACCCCAATGTTTTGGCCTTATTTTTTTTAATGTCTATCCAGGATGGATCGTCCAAATTGTCACAGCCCCTTCCCACAGAGTGGTTGGTTTACGATGAGATGAGCAGAGGCAACTGGATGGCCAGCGTTCGCTGTTGCACTTTGGTCACAGCTATCACTGTCGTCACGTTTGCGGCCGGTTCCAGACGTCTCGCTTCGGACCAGCCTAAAACGCCTCTACAACAAGGTCTTCTATCTCTTCTACCTATAAAATAAGATCGGGTGGAAACGCGAATGACGTGAATGTGCTCTCTTCCCGAAATGGTTTAAAAATTGCAATCCACCTGCAAAATAAGAAACGGTAGCCGCAGGCTTGGATTCTGACGCTTGGCGTTCTGCCCTTCAGGCATTTTAGGGGACGACACGAGCGACAGCGACTCAGAAGACTCGACCGAGATGAGAATTGACGATTGGCTCGTCTTCCAGACGGGCAGCGAGGTCCGGAAACGTTGCCTTTTGTCAATATTTGTGAACGTGAACTTATCGGGCTAATGTGTACGCTTTGAACTCGGTAGTTTAATAAGTTTGGACCGTCCTCTCAGTCTGCAGAATTGCTGTTTGACCTGAGAAGCAAGTGGCATAGTCTGTTCATCAGGAGAATCTGCTGTCCTGCCAAACCCTGGTCCAAACAAGACGAGGCTACTCTTCAAACCCTGGTTTCTGTAAGTCTGTAAATTATCTAAAATATGACAACCTTGTGTGGAATTTCAGATAAGATGTAGCTTTAAATACCACAATCACCTCAGGGGCGACTTGACTGAATGTGATAGCCTGGACTAAATCGAGCCACAACCCGTAGTTGTTTTCTTGGTGAAAGGAATCCCCCAAAAACCAAAACAAGATTGTTTTAATCTTAGTTCGCTGTTGTTCAGGAAGACCGAGTCGGTCATTGGCAGGGCCAAATGGGGAACTATTACATATCTATCTAAAGGCAATGCCTGGGCAACTAGAAACTAGTTCCACTACTTTTGCTCCTTCGGATGGTTTCAGAGACAAGGTCGTCTTTCCTGGCTGGTTTATCACATCTTGATGTAAAAGCCACCAAGTGGAAAAACTGAATTCTCACCTTTTGTGCTGTACATTTGGATTCAATTGGAAGCCTTTTGACACAACCATATGACAGAAGGACACATTTCCAACTCTGCCCCGTTAGGTGCTTACAAGAGAAGAGCTCGAAGCAGGCTTGAAGCAGCCCTTAGGAGTAGGCCAGCGGCCCCTGCCTTTCTACAACTCCGAAGGCGGTCCAAGGCCTTCCTGGCAAGTAACAAACGACAGGTAATCTGCATTTCAGTCTATTTTTCTGCTGGACTTTTTCCCCCCCGATGTAAACCGACTCAAGTCAATCCAGGTTTTGATGGAAAACTTAGGGTACTCGGATGATTCGCCTAAAGACGTTTCGCCGACGGACGTTTGACAGATGGACAGGTCGCCGGACGGAGGTTTCGCCGAAACGGGATTCGCGTGCTTGCCCCGCCCCCGGATCGTGTGTGTACAAGTTTTTCAACCTCGGCCCGTGGGCCATATACGGCCCGTTAGGATTTTTAATCCGGCCCGCCGCCGCCGTTGTCCAAATTATAGTAAAAATCAATGATTCATTTCCCTTTGCCGCTCATCACTCTCAATTTATTAGTCTACCGTCAATGGCAGCCCGGGATTAAGCACTCTTGGGCGGGCAGATGTAGCAGAACCGAGCCGTGAAATGACAGCAATTAGGTTAAATCCATCCTAAAACAGCATTTAATGATCAAATACAAATACTGGAGCTCTGTGGACATTAGAACTGAGCCCAGGGAAGTGAATTCCTCGGTAAAATGTCGCGATGATGTTGCGATAAGGCAAAAAAACCGTCTATATACGACTCATTCGGCGAACTGTCCGTCTGTCAAACGTCCGTCGGCGAAACGTCTTTAGGCGAATCATCCGGCCGCGAAAACTTAGAAATCCAGGCATGGCCAAAAACATTTGTCACGCTTTTTCCAGGACCCCGGCCTTCTCAGGCCACTACCCGAAAAAAACCCAGTTCGGCAACAAGCCGGCACCGAGCCCGAGACATCTGAGGGAGCAATTGGAACCTTCCGCCAACTTGGCCTCATCTGTGAGTGGGAGGAGTCGGTCTGGAAGCTCCTTTGCAGAAAAGGTATCCCCAATACTTGCTTCAAAACTTTGTTTTTAAAGTGTTTTGCTGCAACTTGGCAAACCGACCGGTATGTCGCGGGATTGACATTTTGCGATGATTTTCCCAGGATTGCACAAAAGGCGCGTTAGCCCAGCGGGGCTCTTCATCGGTCCGTTACTTTGTCTTCAAAAGCAACAACCAGAGCCACATTGACATTTCCCAGCAGAACGCTATCTGGTTTAGCACACAAGCTAATGAGAGTAAACTGACTAAGGCCTTCCAGGAGGGCGAAGTCATCCTCTTCTTTTCTGTTCGTGGCTCCGGACACTTCCAGGTACATCTTTTTAAGTATTTATTTTTTTCCACCTATGATTGGAAGTTCTCGTGGGACACATTTTGCCCACACGTGTATTTCTAGCTTTTTTTAAACGATTGCCAGAGTAGAATACTTTCTGTTTTTTTCCCAGGGATACGCTCGAATGTCATCGACGATCAGTCACAACAGATCCCACAACGGGGGGTTTCGGCCATTCGCAAGCGTTTTTAGCGTGGAGTGGCTTAGCAAGGAAAATGTAGCCTTCCATTGCACTCAACACATCACTAACCCACTTGACCACAACAACAAAGTCCAAATAAGCAAAGACGGACAGGTGAGTTTTGGCATCTTCAGTACGATTTTAATTTTTTGTTTTATCCAGGAAGGAAAAAGCTGTAGGTTGTTTATCTGTTTTGTGTTTTTCTTAAAAAACGGTTTCAATTCTTTAATGCTTCTTCCCGTTTTTAGGAGTTGGACGCACACACTGGCGGACTGCTGTTGTCTCTTTGGGAGAAAAGCAGCCAGTCGTAGTTAATAGCTCAAATGTTTGCGCATCGTTGGAGCGTCTTTTCCAGTATTTCTGACACTGTTCCTCATCGTAGACCAATCTACTTGTTGCCTGTTAAGACCGTCTTCCTGAAAACGATTGGAATGAATGCAAGTTATTTGTTCATTTATCGTTAGCGTATATGAACTTCAATTGAAGACAACCCAAGTAAGTGATGAATTTGAATGTTCACGTCATTTGAAACATTTCTTCTGTTCAAAATGACTGAACACTTACAGGTTTTTATTTAGGTTAGCACATTGTCGTTTTATCTTCACACAATGAGAACATTGATGCTGCTCTTTTATGATGTTTGACTTCATGAATGTGATTTACAGTAAGTATTTCTATTGTCTATGAAATTGTTGAGGCTACTTTGGGAATTATTTGAACCAAAGAATGTCAAAGTGAGAAGGCTGAGTGTTTTTTATTTCCAGCCATCTTATTCAAAATGTATTAGTGGCCTATTGTAAATGGGTGTAAAAGAATTCATTTTAAATATTGTTCTATATTTAAAAAATAAATAAACTGTTGTTGTTATTTTTCCATGCTTGGTCTGGCCTTAACATAGTTATTCTTGTGGTACTACTTTAATTCTTTTCAGTCAAAAAACGTATACATATTTCATTTTTTTTGCACTTTTATAGTCTTTTAAAGCTTCTATTTGTCCTCCGTGAAGTATTTCTATACATTTGATAAGTTTTAAGAGTACAAGAGTAGTATTTCGTTGTGCACTCACACACGAACATTGGACTGGTGACATTAGAGCTTCTTACCGCGCCAGGAATTACGCCGATCCTCTGATTGGTCGTTCGCTCTCACCAGACATCGTACACGTCATTCTATTGGACCACTCTTACGCCTCTGACGCACGGTTGCCGTTCTTGATTTCTGATTGGCTAGGGAGTCAGCGCGCTTGGTAGCACCGCACATGACAATTGTATCCTGTCATACGATTGGTCGAATATTCTTGTGTTCTGGCATAGGTTACGCTTCCATGTCATCCTAGTACATAAATACGGTTGTGCCCGATCTACTGCAATTTCAAAGGTGCTACATAATTGACAAAGAGTCCAGACAAAATTCAACTCCTGGCGTCTTACTTAAACAGGTAAGACTTTTTTTTTTCAACGTGTAGCATTAAGGTTGATCGGTTGAATTGTTGTTTATAACATGTACGCTATGTTTTCTTATCTATGTCCTGATTTTTCACCATATGACTATTATACTCAATTGTATGTTATGATTAATTGTAATGTAATTTTTATTTTATTTTTGTAAGATGTCACAAGACCGACGTGAGCTAGCTCAACAGCATGTCGGTCAAGCTATTTTGTCCGGTTAGAAAACTTCCTATTGTGACGACTTCTTTCGGCAGAATACACTCACTATTGAGTAGTTTATCCAAATTAAAATAATAATGACCTCCATTGTCACATTTTGGCACGTGTGGCTTCACATTAAACTAGCCTCATGTGACTATATCTACAGAACGAATTACGAAAGAGTTACCGATGTCGGCACTACCGTGATGACCTAGCTTACCTTTCGGCAAACTCTGTCGGCCTTTCACCTACTTTCTTCCTCATTTCGATTGGGTCAGTCAACAAAAGCCTGACGTTGTCTATCTTTTTATCATTGGCTTCCAAAAAACTGTCGATAAACTTTGATAAGTCATTGACATCGCGTTGTCATGAACTTACAGCACATTATGTAGCTATGGTTCTCCTGTATATTTTCTATGGAGAGTTTGGAGACTCCACAATGTAGCCATTTCTTTACGTACAGTTCAAGTTCTATTTACTAGGCTGTTTCCTAACCTTAGGAACTATGGTAAACATTTAAAAGACGTGAACTAAATATAATATATACGACATTCTCTTCCCGTACAGCATGCCTGGTTCTGCCTCTATCAACTGCTTGGGCCCGTGGCCCAAAGATGTGGGTATCATCGCCATGGAATTGTACTTTCCATCCCAGTTCGTGGACCAGGCCGAGCTAGAAGAGTTTGACGGAGTGGCGCCTGGCAAATACACCATAGGCCTGGGTCAAGCCCGCATGGGCTTCTGCTCGGACTGCGAGGACATCAACTCCCTCTGCCTGACGGTGGTCCAACGGCTGATGGAGAAGAACGGCCTCTCCTGCGATTCCATCGGTCGCTTGGAAGTGGGCACCGAGAGCATCATCGATAAGTCCAAGTCGGTGAAAACGGTCCTCATGCAACTCTTCGAGGACTCGGGCAATACCGACGTCGAAGGCATCGACACGACCAATGCGTGTTACGGCGGGACGGCGGCGCTCTTCAACGCCGTCAACTGGGTGGAGTCCAGCTCGTGGGATGGTGGGTATTTTTGAAAGTGGGCGGTGCTTCTGCCGTGTGGGGATTTCATGGCAAACGCTTATTTTTCTGCCCGTCTTCCGTCTAGGACGCTACGCTTTAGTGGTAGCGGGGGACATCGCCGTATACGCCACAGGAAGCGCCAGACCTACGGGGGGCGCCGGTGCCGTGGCCATGCTCATTGGGCCCAACGCTCCTTTGGCCTTTGAACGAGGTGAGATCTGCTTGTCTAAATCTGCTGGTATCCCCCCCCCCAAAAAAAATCTCAATAGTTGCATAGTCTAGGAATGTCTGTGAGGATTTCCCAGGGAAACCAGCCCAACAAAGTGTCCTTTGTCTTCTGCAGGGCTGCGAGGAACCCACATGCAGCACGCGTATGACTTCTACAAACCCAACCTCATGTCCGAGTATCCAGTGGTGGACGGCAAGCTGTCGATTGAGTGCTACCTGAGTGCCTTGGACCGCTGCTACTCGCTCTACCGAAATAAGATCCATGCTCAGTGGCAAAGAGGTTGGTTGGTTTGCTTCAAATGGTTTTCAACGACTCAGTTTTGCTATGTTCAACGATCCTTGTGGGGAAATCATATTTGCTACTTAAAGCATCTAAATGTTGACAAATGAAACGCGTATTCGCGTATTGATTAGCACTTGGACATGATTAGGGTCAAATTTTGTAACCAGTGTACAGCAGTTGTTTTGATTTTTCTTAAACTGCAGAAATGTTGATTTTATTTTTTATTTTTTCTCCATGACAGAAGATTCAGAGAAGCGCTTTTCTTTGGAGGACTTTGGCTTTCTGGTCTTCCACTCGCCCTACTGCAAGCTGGTGCAAAAGTCTCTGGCCAGGTTGATGTTAAACGACTTCCTGAACCACCCGTGCCCAAACACCCAAACGGGGCCATTCGGCGGCCTCGAAGCTTTCAGGTAAACGGACGGCAAAAAAACAAAATACATGACGCAAAGCGTCCAATCTTCTCAAGGCGTTGACCTTCTCCCGACAGAGACGTCAAGCCGGAGGAAACGTACTTTGACCGAGACGTGGAAAAGGCCTTCATGAAAGCCAGCAGCGACTTGTTTGAGAGAAAGACTAAGCTTTCCTTGCTCATATCCAATCAGAACGGCAACATGTACACGCCCTCCGTCTACGGCTGCTTGGCATCCGTCATTGCGCAGTAGGTGTCTCGTAAATGGCCGCCCATCTTGCCTTTTGTTTCAGAATGAATTTTCAAATGTTGCGATGGGTTGCAGGCACACATCTTCGCAATTGGCGGGTCAGAGGATCGGAGTTTTCTCCTACGGATCTGGATTTGCCGCAACTCTTTATTCTCTCAGGGTCTCGCAAGACCACACGCCCGGTGAGTTCCGTTGTCTTCTAAAATCGTGGGAAGGCACGTTTTTGTGACCCAATGCGCCCTTCCTCGCCTGCAGGTTCTGCTCTGGACAAACTTATCAGTAGTGTGAGTGACCTCAAGGATAGGCTGGAGACCAGGAAGAAGGTTTCACCCGCCGTCTTCTCGGAAAACATGAAGCTCCGGGAGGAAACCCACCACCTAGGTATACTACATATTGATATACAGTCGTACCTCTACTTACGAAATTCATTGGTTCCAGAACTTTTTTTGTAACTTGAATATGTCATAAGTAGGCCAGTACTTTATATGTAAATTCTGTAATGTGTTCAAAAAATGACCTACTCAACCCTTTAAAATGACCAGTGTCCCAATTTTGTCTGAAAAAATCTGAGAAACAGACAAAAATGAGAAAAAATGACTAGAAAGTTATTTATTAATCTCATTAAAATGAATAACAAGCATGCAAAAACTTGTTCTATTCGTGCAGTCGTACAGTAAGGAAGAAGCTAACGTTAGCACACAACACATGCACATAAACACACATCTAAACAACTTCAAATGATGGATTGAAATAAACTGCATTAAATACAACTCAAAAGGAATACAAGTCTTCATCTCAGCATTCGTAAGTAACAAAATATTTTCTGTAATTTTACATAGACACCATAAAAACACTCCCTACAACACGGTTATTCAGGTATTGTGGCAGGTCTTCTTACCTGCCATAAACGAGGTATTACTGTAGTTTCTTTTCTTTTAATTGTCCATACACACTGAGCTATTTGCGAAATTGCGTTTTTTCAAATTAAGGGTCATTTAGTTAATTTTGAATTGTGTCCTTCCAGCTAGTTACGTCCCTCGTGCCTGCGTGGAGGATCTGTTTCCGGGTACTTGGTACTTGACACGAGTGGATGACAAGCATCGCAGGGAATACGCAAGGAGACCGCTGGAAGACGAGCTGCCCTCGGAACCCGAACGCATCCGCTCCGGCCCCGCCGCCGAGGTAGCGTAGCCGCGGTCCTCGGTGACCTTCGGAATAATACTTTGACGCATGTGGGAACCGGTCATAGCCTTGTCTTTCCTATCCTTTCCGCTCCCAGATGTTTGCGACCATCAATGGCACTGAATGAGTTGAATGTTTTCTCGTAGCACATCCCAAGTCCGGCCAAGAAGATGCCGCGCATTCCCGTCGCCAATTCCAACTCGGACGCCGGAGTCAGTAACTGAGCCGCTTGGCGGGTTTTCAAGGTCCAGTCATTTGGGAAACGCTGCGAAAAGCGGGCGATCGGCGCAACGGAGTTCGGGGACGTCGTCTCTTAGCTCGTCCAACCTGTCCGACGTCTCACATTTCTAAAGCGCCGACCGTATATCCTGTTCTCGTCCAGATAACCCGTGGCTGTTGGGACAACTTTGTTTAATATTGCACATTTTAAATGTTTTCATTTGACCGCGCAAACGTTTATCATTTACAGATGAGAGAGAAATTTATTAGGAATTTAAATAGAAGGTTTTAGCTAGAGGGGAAAAAAAATAAGTACGGTATTATTACTTAAAACTAAGTAGAAAGGACGCTTAGTCTTATCGTTCTTTTCTGAACGGAAATCACTGACATTTTTCTCAAAGACACATTTGTCTTAAATCAGTTTCTTGTTTCTTTTATACTTGACAATATTGATAAAAAGCGTTAGCCTAAAAATCGCAATTCCAACTGACAGCGGCAATCGTGTAAAAGTGTACAAGATCTTTCTTCCAATATCGTCTGTCCACTTGTTTTATTCCTGTTAAATCTTGACTCAAATATAACGCATAGGCATAAATAGTGCTCAGGTAGAGAATATTAATAGTCTTGAAATAAATGTGGCCGTGGATAAACGATCCACAGATGGTTATTGTTCAATCCAGTGTGCCATTAAGAAGCCTTATATTATGATGTATCAAATGTAAACAAATAATGTCTCCTATTGTACATATTCTCTATTGTACAGTCAGATAAGGTGCCTGAACTCACGCTAGCATCCCAAACACAGCGTGGCTATGTTTTGCTAGCACGTGGCTCGCTCGAGGTCACGCCATCATAATCATTTTCATGCTAATGTACAGTAAAAGCTGTAAATTATTTATGCTGTGCAGAAAGGAATGAATGGAATGGCTGTTTTAGGGCTTAGTTTAGTCATCCAATTTTTGTAAACCTCTGGAAAATAAATACACGAATACTGTAGCCACCATTTCTCACTTTATGTACGTTATTGGTTTTAATGTGCATGTAATAGAGTTTTTTTTTTGAATGACACACCAGTTTCAAAAGGTCATCTCTGACTCCCAAAGTTAAGAAACTGCCTTTTTATTGTTAGTTTTATTTTTATGGTTGGTGTCATTGTCTCAACTGTAAGAAATCAAATTTATGTAGGTCAAAATAATTCCCTCTGATTATGGCTAATCTGTAATTTCAGTGAACTTTATCCCATATTGTTTCTCTACTGTGTTGTTTTGTTGCCAAATTTCTCACCCAACTAGGAGTAGTGTTATTTCAAAACAACATTCAATTAATAGTAGTCATCCATTTTTGCTTCACCCAAGCAATGAGTAATATCTTATTTTTAAAACTGACATACACTGCATAAACAGTCATCAATTCCACTGCATACGTCTAAAATATTGCACTTCACCTATTCACCACGAGAGGGCACCAAAGTAATGTTTTCGTGACACTTTAAATTCGGTTAATTTTAGAATCTTTGTTTATGTTGTTCTAGCTAACCATTAATATTGCTAATGTAAAACCCTGCTTTAGGACAATCCGATATAAGAGTGGAGTTGGGGAAAAAGTCGTCGCCGTGACGTGACGTAGGACGCCGCCGCCGCTATGCAGTCTGCATCCAGGGAGGAGTTTGTGCTAGCTGCCCACAGCGGTAGGGAGGGGAAGTCAGGAAAAAAAAAAGGTCGCAATCTGCCCTTTCCCCCTCCAATTTTGCCCCGTTTCTTGGAATAATTGAAATCACGTCCGAATCGTTTGAAATTCCACGGGGACAACCAGCGGCTCAGGTAGGACTTCTTTTTATTTCTTTATTTTCCCCCAACTCTGAAAAGTTTCCACGGTTCTCGCAAAAAGTCCTTGACGTCACACGCTATGTGTGGCAACAGACTAAAAAGTTAGCCAAGCACACTTATTTAACTGTCCTAAATGTAACGTTCAATGTAGTAATAATAAAATGAAATGGGGGAAAACGTTTTGGTCACCGTTAGTTTGTAAGGAACAGCGCCCAGTTGTACTCGTTGATAGCCGGTGGTTGCTAACTCCAACCTCGATAGGACGGAGTCAACTTCGGTGTTTTAAGACTTTGTGCTACGACGTGTTCGTTCGTCTCCCACAAATATGTAAAATATTTAGAAATGAACTTGGGCTACGAGCGTGTGTTAAGTGGAAAGTCTTGTCGTTGTGAGCGTTTCCGTGTTTTCCGCCACGTTTTGAAGGCGTCTGGCCGCTCCTAAGAGGGGGCGAATCTTGTTTTATTTGGCTGGAAAGTCAAAAATAAGTTGCGTTTCAGACAAAGCTTTAGCCTGAGGGTGTCAATTCTCGCACCGCTATGTCGAGAGGGTGTGACACGCTGGAGGAATTTGACTTTGCAAGTCGTTACTTTGATAAGCAAGCCATTGTCGTCGGGCTAAAACGGCAGCTTTTTCCCAATTCTCTTAATGAGGGCAAACAAATGCACTTTATTTCTAGCCAAGGCATCAGGTCAGGACTTGATTGACGTGTTTTAGACTCGTGTAGACAGACTTGTGACATTTGGCTCCAAATCTGATTCTACTGTAAATAGTTGAAGATTTTGTAGGTCGTCGGTCACCAACTCCGCTCCTGGATGACAAAGATCTAGTCTGTTTTCCATGTTTTCCTTCTCCAAACACACCTTAATCCAGTATTTGTGATTGAGTTATTGGAGAAGATGGCTGAGGAGTGGATTATTGGATTCAGGTGAGTTTGAAGAGGGTGTAGTGACCTGGAAAATAAGGTGGACTGGAGTTGGTGGTCTGGAGGACCGGAGTTTATGATTCATTCATTTTCTAAACTGCTTATCCTCACAAAGTTCGCAGTGGTGCTGGAGCCTATCAAGTCGACAGTCGGCGCACACCCCGAATCGGTGGCCAGCCAATCGCAGGGCACGGCGGGACAAACAACCAATCAAAATCATAGCCAAGGACAATTTAGCGTACAGTTATCTTAGCTTGCTTGTTTTTTTGGCGACCTGGGAGGAAACCGGAGAAATCCCACGCGAGCCCGGACCCACCTGGGATCGAACCCTCGACCCCAGAACTGTGAGGCACAGCTTTATGAAACAAGCAATTAAGAAAATAAGTCAGTTTGTCTCATTTGAACTCTTTAAAGGGTAAGTGACTATTTTGGTAGGCAATCCAATCCAACAAAAAAAATGATATGTTTAAACCCAAGGTCCATTTTAAATGTTGTACAATGTATTTTATGGTGTATTTATGAATGCATCAGCTTCTGTGCCAGAGGATTGGGACAAACAATCGCTGCCGACTTCTCCCACTCAAATCGGATTGGACAGTTAGAGACGTCGATGGCAGGTAAATGCGTAAAGGGTTGTAAAGTATCGCAAGAGCGCACAGTTACGTATTTGTGCTCCTTCCAATTAGAGGTGGAGAGAGGGGCTTGTCGCTACTTGCTTCACGCAAGCATCTCACAGGCAGAGTGCTGAAAGACAACTGCTCTGTGGCGCGTCGTGGAAAAAAAAGGTTTAAAAAAAATAAATAAATAAATAATTGATAACTTTCAGATGATGCCTTGATTCTGCTTAGCCAATAGTTTGCCATTCTCGTGGCTGTACATGATTGAACGAGTCAATTCTCAAAACAAAAAATGGATCCTCAAACCCCAAGCTAAAAGACAAAAGTAGAAAAATGCCATTGGTTGCCAGCCAATCACGGGGCCCCGTTCAGAAGATCTCTTCACTTTCGCACTTCATTTACAGCCTTAAGTAATTTACTGCTATTGTTAGCGATATAGACTCCAAACCATTTGAACTGGGAGAGACTGGCAACCAATCATTTCTGCCAACCCTCCCACTCCAAATGGACTCAGCATTTTTTTGGACAACTATAAATAAATTAAAAAAAATAATGAAAACATGACAGGCAGCTGTGCTCAGCGAGAGAAAAAATGTGACCACTTATTCATTTTAACTACTTATCTATGTTAACCACTACTTATTATGTTGACTACTCATTTATTGAATATTTATTATAATTATTTAATGATCATTTGGTTTTTGTTGTCATTTGTGCACTTATTTATGTTTTTGACTACTTATTGACTATTTATTTGTTTGTTGTAGTTATGTATGCACTTCATGGTGAAGCTTTAAATGTCATTATACTTGTATAATGACAAAAACATTTAATTCATTTAACTTAATTCATAAGTCAGAGGCCCAGCATAATAAGAGGAAAAAAAGTGTGACTTATATTCTGGAAAATACGGCGTCTGGGAGTACTTTTTTGACATTTTGAATTCCCCTTTTTGAAATAATGGAAGCAAATACTAAACGTAGCCGCAAAGCTGCGTATTGTCACGTATGCGTGCAAGCGTCATTTTGGTTCCCCCTAACGCCAGAACCAGACCAGTTAAGGAGCCTAGCTTTTCATTCCAAGGTGCTGCTCGTCGGGTTTTCACTCGGCCATATTTGGGCAAGACGTGTGGCGTGTCCCGCCACTCCTCGTGCACAACAAATCATTTTTTTTAAAGGCGCCAAACGACCCCTAAACCGCCGTTCAAATACAAAAGTTCACGTACGATATGCTCATTACTATGCGGTACGTTTTTGTTTCATTGGTCAGTGGTTTGTTTGGGGAAATCGTCCGTTTGGAGCGGATGTTTCCCAAAGGAAAATTTGGCAAGAGGTCTTTGGACGCTGTAGTTGACCCGCGAGAACTATTTATAAAGTCTGTGAAATTGGAGATTTTTTACAAGAGGTTATAATAGAAAAGAACCTGATATGTTTAGCACTGAAATTTTTTTTAGACTACAAATCGCTCCAACCAAAGAATACACAAAGAGGAGGAAACAACATATGCTGGAGTATAAGTCGCATTTTTGGGGGGGTTCTTTTAAAAAAAAAAATCAGAAACCAAGAAAAAACATATGTTAAAGTAACAATAGTAAAATGGAGAGCAACTGGCTAAATAGACTAATACTACTATATAAAAGAAATAATAGGCTGTCAGTGGTCATAGAAAAAACCCAAATATAAGCCGCACTTGAGTATTAGCCGCACCTCCAGCCAAACTACGAAAAAAAGCGCAATTTATAGTCCGCTAAATCCGGTATCTAACCTGTAAATATGATCCAACTCTCGTAAATGAAATGTTTGATGCATTACAAAAACCTAATTGAAACCAAAACCTGCAGGGAAAATTAACCATCATGCAATGGGTCCATTCTTCCTTTTTTATTTTGGCAGATTGTTTTAGAGAATTGAATGGAAAAGGTTCAAACTTGATGAATTCCAGGGATCCCGATTAGAATTAGGGTAAACAATGTTGTTTACTTTAAGGATTCCTCCCTTTCTGTGTGGAGTCGCCACGCAAAATGCTGCATAGTTTGGTATGCTAAATATTTCTGCTGGGATTTTTTTTGTTGTTGCTCTCATAAGCGCAAAAATAAAGGCTAATCTAAAAAAAATTAACATTGTAGCCTGTAGCAATTCAAATCAATAAGTCACTTTTCCTCCTCACCTTGGACAATAGTAGAATTGAATCGTATTCCTGTGAACTGTCGTTATAGTATTCTAGCGCACTGCTAGCTATCTAGCTTCACTAGCATGGTCTAAAATCAATGCCAAACAAAAGTCCCCCGGCTGCCATGTCACCTCACCCCTGTTTTTGATTGGACCGATCGGCGTGGGGAATTTGTGGGAAAATAAAAGCATCAATTTTATGTTTCAACGACAAGATCCCACCGAGTAAACACAGCTGCGGCAAATAAATCAACGGAGAGAGCCGTTGGGCTAGGTGACACGTTAGCGCCACTTTGATACTGACAGCTGTTCCATTGTTCCTCTTAAATCAATGGCAAACATTTATTTATTAATGGCGGCTACTATTCAGGTGTCTGTTGTACATGTCAAAATGACTCACTTTTATTTTGTGAAATCGCACAAAACAGCGATTCGCTTGTTTGGACAAAGTTAATTGCGATTTGTACGGTGAAATTTCCCAATCAATCAATGAATCAGTGGATTGAATTGAATTGAATGCTTTTATTGTCATTATACAAGTAGAATGGGATTGAAAACTTGACCACAAAGTGCACAAATAACAACAACAAACAAATAGACAAATAAATATTCAATTAAAAATAAGAAAACAAATTATAAGTAGTCAACATAATAATTAGTCACAACATAAGTAGGGAAGGGACAAATAACAACAACCAACAAACAAATGAACAGATAATAATAAATTAGATTAGATAGATTAGATAACTTTATTCATCCTGTATTTGGGAAATTTTATTGTCACAGCAGCAAGAGTGTGAGAATACAGACACGGGAAAATACATTTTAGACATAGACCTAGGGAGCTACTGCCGTATAATCAATAAATATGTAATAAAGAAATAAATAGTTAACATTAGTAGTCAACATAATAAGTAGTAGTCAACATGCGTAGTAATCAACTTAATAAATAAGTAGTAGTCAACTACTACTTATGCGTGCGTTATAGTGACCCAGAGCGGTGGGCTAGCTATATGAGCGTGTCAAATGCAAAAAAAATTGGACACGAAACAGAGACGGCGTTGGGATGATCTCATTGGCACTATTCTGGCAAGCGGTTCATCACCTCTGTCAACACTAGCGAGACCATAGTTGCCCCCTCACCTTCTTTCCGCAACAATCACGTCCAGGACCACATTCGCTGGCAAGACGGTATTTGGTGCGACCCAAAAAAAAAGTCTGACAGATAACATCGTTTCTGGGGTCGTGGGTTCAATCCCAGGTCGGTCCTCCTGTGTGGAGTTGCCATGTTCAGAATTCAGTTTCTTGCGTGGTTTTTCTCCAGGTGCTCTGGTTTCCTCCCACATCTCGCTGGCTGAATACTCTAAATTGGCTAACCGTAGCTACGATTGGTTGTCCTTTGTCTCCTTGTGCCCTGCGGTTGGCTGGCCACCGATTTAGGGTGTCCAAAGCCCACTGGGATAGGCTCCAGCACCCCCTGTGACCCAGTACTGATATTAAGGGTTCAATCCCTGGTTTTCCTCCCGACCCAAAAACATGCATGCTAGGCTAGCTAGTTGAACACTTGAAATTGTGCCTAGCTGTGAATGATTGGTTGTTTGTGTCTGTTCTATGCCTGAAAAATAGGCTTCAGCACCCCCTGCGACCCTTGCGATGATAAGCAGTTCATAAAATGAAGGAACGAAGGTTTCCTAAAGCGATACAACAAGTAGCAGTCTGTTTCCTGAGCCCTCCCTCGAGACAATTTAACTATCTTTCGGCTTGTCGAGACCGTCGACATGTTAAAGTCTGGGCCAACATTTCCATTAGGCTTTTTCCCAGAATTCTCGGCGCTTTTAAAGTGGAGGGAGGGGGGAGACGCGCACGAGTCAGCATTTTCTTTGCGCAAAAAAAGATAGTCCCCATCTGTTGATGCTAGCATGCAGATACAGGCAATTTGGCTAGCAGGGTGACAGTTGACAAGACAGCTTTCCCATGTCACGGAAGGAAGCGCCAGCGACCAATCACAGGAAGTCAGCAATAAGGCCTTAGCAGTTGCATTTTTCACACAATTGTTCATGATATTCTACCACAGCTGCCAAATACGTCATCTTGCGTAGTTTACCCAACTACTAAATCTGCTGTTTGTATCAAAACTAGTACAAAAATGAAAATAAAATAAAGTCAAGCCGTTTTTTCCCAGCTATTTTCATGAGAAAAATGACAGCCATCCAAGTACAATCCCAATTCTTTTGTATTTTTTCCCCCAATGCTGTTTTTAGATGCTATTGTTGTGCTAGCAATTCTTCATTTTGGCTCTTATGTTTGACAGTTTCATAGACATTCATTAGACTAGAGTGGGAAAGTTGAATGTATGTTTGTTGAATCTCCAAATGTTTTACAAACTGCTGGAGAAGACACTTCTCTGTCTTTAAAAAGAAAAGTGAATTGTCTTATTTTCCTCCGCTCTTTTGAAGATGTCCTTTAAGACGCAGCAGACAGGATACGCCGCTTCCAGCTGAATCATAGCTGGGGGTGTGTTCACTGCTGGATTGCCCTTTTATGGCATAGAGGGGCTTTTTAAAACAGGAAATGATGTCACGAGTCGGCCAAGAGGAGAAGGAGGCGGAGTGGGAGAAGTTCTTGAGGTCACCGACTTGGCACAGTAGACGGAGTCCGTCGGGGACGTGATTGGTGTTAAATTTAAAAATGTCAAGCGCTGTCAAAACATCATCTCCTCAAACTAAATGATTGACAAATCTTTACATTTGATACATTTCAAGTTCCTGGCTGCTGGCCTCAACTATCTTCCTTTTTAATTGAGAAACTGAAGTGTCTAAATTCTAAAATGCAGTTAGCTAGCAACTGGTTTTTCTTTACATTCTTCCTTTCTGAGTCCGCCTGATGTCTAAATAACTAGAAAGAGCAGCAGGAAGTGATTCAGTGATGAAGTCTGTGTTGTGACATCCCATCTCTGACAGAGACGCATAGCGAGCGCCATCTTGTCACCATGCTAACCTGTGGGCTATATTAAAAAAGATGCTAGCTTTATTGCTGCGTCATTGTCCTCATTATTCAAACAGACTTAATAGCTACAGGTCGCTAGGAAAGTTGCCCAAAATAATACGCCTTTTAACGCAAGTTGACGTGTAAATGTGCGTTAAACAATACGCCTTTTAACGCAAGTTGAAGTGTAAATGTATGTTAAACAAATCTAAGAAAGTAGCAATGTTGAACCAGGTGTCACAGTTTTATGGAACTTAAGTTCTGGGATGAAACTCTGTAACTTTTCCGGTTGGCAAGTTCCTCATTTTAAAATAACTACCCTGAAAAAAAACTCCCTATTATTCATGTTGTTAAGATTTTCATTGGACAGAACTCAAATTCATTTAAGTTCTCTTAATGGGCTATTTTGAGTATTTGTAACTTGTGGAATATATCAGTTTGGAAGGCATATTTCAATTTTTAGAGTCAGCCATGTTGTTTAGCTCACTTATTTGTACTTTCTGGTTTCGATTCCTGCTTGGAGCAACTTATAAAGTATTTACGTTAGCTGAAATCCATGATGCTATGCTTAAAATTTGGACTTTAAACTGTCTAATGCTAGTTTTACTCGACTTGCAGTTTAGAGCCTTAACTTGTTTTTCTAATGATGTATTTTTTAAAAGTGACAAAAGCATTTGACATGCTTTTTAGTGCATTTTTAAGAAGTATCAACTCATTTGCTTGGAAAACATGACCTTGCACTCTCGTCTTATGCTATAGTAGAAATGAAGACTTTTTTTATTTGTTTTTTTTTAAGGATGATAATTGCTTCAATCTGCAACCGTTTTCCCCCTTTAAACTATTTCCTGCCAAAGTGAACTTTACTGACTGTTGGAAATTGAGCTAACGCTAAATTGTGTGGCTACATTATGTCATCATTATCATTATAGTATACAGAATACATGTACAGTTATTATCATTTTGTTGCCTACTGTGTCGAGTTGAACAACAACAAAAATGAAGAAGAGTAGTCATAGACTACTTTAGTTTGTTGAGGTTTTGTAAAAGGGAGGCTCCATCTCTTGGAATATTTCACGTTAAGTGCTTTTCATTTGTTGTGGTTTAGGAGTGAGTTGGGTGGACGTGCAAAAGGAGACATCATGGTGGCCTTGTCGTTGAAGATCGGTGTGGGAAATGTGGTCAAGACCATGCAGTTTGAGCCCTCCACCATGGTCTACGACGCCTGCCGCATCATCAGGGAGAGGGTGACGGAGGCGCAGCTTGGACAGCGTGAGTTCCGTTCCGTGCAACAAGTCATTAACCCTTTGTAGGCCACCCGCACTCACTGTCCCAAATTCATTGGACGTCTATCATTGGCAAAGGCAGTCAATTGGTTAACAAGGATTATTCCCTTTTTTAAACTATTTTTATTTTTGATAAAAGAACCATAAAGGGATTTTTTTTTTAAATGAATCATTGTCCTAAAATAGTTTAAATGAAAAGATAAAACTACAATTTTTCTCAATCTTTATTTGAAGGGTTTATTCATTTTTGGAAAATTAAAACCGACAAAGGCAATCCAAAAGAGTAGTTTAATGATCTTTTTTTGCCAACAAGTGTATTTATTTTTAGGCATTTTAATGTTGTTGTTATTCAAATTGTATTTATTCATAGTGGAAACAAAAAGATGAATAATAACTTTCAAAAATAGAGACCCAGTGTCGTGAGATTTTGACTTAATATTTTTTTTAATGACAAAAGAAATAATACTATATACTATGCTTTAAAAAAAGTAGGAAGAATGCTAACTGCAGTGCGCTTTTGCCGGCATTTTCCCTTTTTCATGTCCAAGATCCAAATCAATGGGGAAGCCCCACCCTGGAGTAGCAGCCATTAGCAACCTTAACTGTTTACGATCATTTTCTCGATAAACTCCAACCCGTCTCACGCCTTTGTTTATATCAGGCAATCGCCTTTTCTCATGAATGGAACTGGTCCAGTATTTTTAGCCCAGTAACACTAATACCTTGACATACGAGTGTCCCATCGTACCAGAAATTTGAGCTACCAGGAAAATTCCCAGCAAATTTTCCCCCTGAGATACGAGACAAATTTGTCTCGGTTTTTCCATTGTAATATCCTATTTTTAGATATTTTTTTCATAGGGTGGGAACAGATTAATTTGTATTTAGTCGCTTAATTTACATGGGAAAAATTTATTTATGAGCTCGGTCCCGGAACGCATTAAGCTCGTGTCTCAAGGTATTCATTACTGTACTAACAAAGTGAAATGTTTTTTTAAGAGTGGAGGACTTGTATGCATCATAGACAGTTACTAAAAGAAAAAGGATTGAAGGCATTTATCAGCATAATTATTCCTTTGTTGTTGTCGTGGTTGCAGCCAATGACTACGGACTGTTTCTCTCTGACGAAGACCCCAAGAAAGGCATTTGGCTGGAGGCTGGAAAAGCTCTCGACTACTACATGTTGAGGAATGGGGTGAGTCCCTCCCAAAAAGGCCGACCCACGTCAAAGCCACACTGGTCCACTTGGCGGACACTCGCAGAATTACTGGGTTTTTATTTTTGACCCTATTCCGATCCTCTAAAAATGATGCAATCGGTCCCGATTTCCGATGAGGGACATCCATCATTGAAATCAATTAAGCCATTAAGCAATTAGCCATTTTTAAAGAAAGCTTTCTTCTCTCAGGACACTCTGGAGTACAAGAAGAAGCAGAGACCTTTGAAGATCCGTATGTTGGACGGCACGGTGAAGACCGTCATGGTGGACGATTCCAAGATCGTCAGCGACATGCTCATGACCATCTGCGCCAGAATAGGTCAACGCCGTTTAAAGGCCCCAAATAAAGGCCCCCCCGGTCAAAGACCACCGCGGTCACGAAACCTCTGATCGTAGGCATCACAAACTACGACGAGTATTCGCTGGTGCGGGACATCGGTGAGGAGAAGAAGGAAGAGATCACGGGAACTCTCAAAAGAGACAAAACCCTGCTGAGAGATGACAAGAAGATGGAAAAGCTCAAACAGAAGCTCCACACCGACGACGAACGTATGGCGCCGATGCGCTTTTCCGCCTCCGACCTTGAAGAAAGCCTAACTAGTCTCGAAATGTCTCGATGTTGCCTTTTCAAGTGAACTGGTTGGACCACGGCCGGACCTTGAGGGAACAAGGAGTCGAGGAGACGGAGATGCTGTTGCTGAGGAGGAAGTTCTTCTACTCGGACCAAAACGTGGACTCCAGGGATCCCGTGCAGCTCAACCTCCTTTACGTGCAGGTACGCCAATCCGCCCGCTGACTTTGCTGATTTAGGGTTCTAGATTTCAATTTCAAGCTAGGACCAACGAACCCAAAAAATGACAGAATCGCAAAACGATAAGGTGTTTCATATTTATTGACTGGCAACAATGTGTCCGTTGGGACAGGCCCGCGACGATATTCTCAACGGCTCTCATCCAGTCTCCTTCGACAAGGCTTGTGAGTTTGCCGGTTATCAGTGTCAGATCCAATTTGGCGACCATAACGAGTCCAAACACAAGCCTGGATTCCTAGAGTGAGTAGTAGTTTTAGTTATTTCTTCTTCTCTTTTTCTAAGCTACGTTCCATCTAATTCCTGTCCTTTTCCGTTCCTGACAGTTTAAAAGAGTTTCTTCCCAAAGAGTACATCAAACACAAAGGAGAGAAAAGGATATTTCAGGTAAGGATCTAACAATACAGATCCAGTCCAATTAATTCAATCTTTCAAAGTCTTAAGGTGTTAATTTAATCTCCTCACATTAACAGCTAAATCGATATCTGTTTTCTAAAGCCGTCAATATGTCACACTGGAGTGTAAGTCGCATTTTTGGGAGGTCTGTTTTTTTATTTGATCAGAAACCAAGGACAAATGTGTTAAAGTAAGAATAGTAAAATAAAACAATAGGCTGTATCTGTTAACATAACCGTTTTCAGACCAAACTATGAACAGAAAAGTGCGACTTATAGTCCGTAAAATGTCCTATTTAATGGCGATTTTTTTTTTTTACTGTCCTTGCAGGCCCACAAAAACTGTCAAAACCTGACCGAAATAGAGGCCAAAGTCAGCTATGTGAAGCAGGCCAGATCTCTAAAAACCTACGGAGTATCGTTTTTCTTGGTCAAGGTAAAAACGCCCCCGTCTGGCCGTGAGGCGAGATGGCGGAACTGAGCCGTTTTCTCATCCAAACGTCCTTCAGGAGAAGATGAAGGGCAAGAACAAACTGGTCCCGCGACTGCTGGGCATCACCAAAGAGTGCGTGATGAGGGTGGACGAGAAAACCAAAGAAGTCATCCAGGAGTGGAACCTGACCAATATCAAACGTTGGGCCGCTTCGCCCAAGAGTTTCACGCTGGTAAGAAAAAAAATCTATAGAAAAGTGATTGAAATGAGGCAAAATTATTGAAGCAGAAAAGGTGAAAGAAATGTGACTTCTTCTGCTTTCAGGACTTTGGAGATTACCAAGATGGTTACTACTCGGTACAGACCACCGAAGGAGAGCAAATAGCACAACTTATTGCCGGTTACATTGACATCATCCTTAAAAAGGTAATCATCATCATAATAATAATCTCAGCCTCATGAGACTTGTCCTGTCATAATACAGATTTTTAACATGTTTTGGGGCTGTAAACACAAAGATTTATCTTTTATTCATTTCAAACATTTAGTTTTACTGTTAAATATTTCCCCCATCGTCTAAACCAAAGGTGTCAGACTGGGTTTGGTTCGCGGGCCGCTTTAACGTCAACTCGATTTCACGTGGGCCGGACCATTTTAGATATAATATTTAGATTTTTATTTAATAAATGGATTAAAAGAACCGGATTAAAAGCCCTGGATATTCAGTTTTTTATAGATCTAAAACAATGTTTATTTTAGCTTTTTTATATATTTTTAGATTTTACAAAATGATTTTTGAACTAAAAACACAGAAATAATGGATTAAAAAAATGACAATGAACGATTTAAAAGAGGGAAAATCAGGAAATTTAATATACATCTATACTCTTCATTTGAATTTGATCCTAAAACAGAAAGTCGGCACTCATGATTTACTTTCCCGGGCCACACAAAATGATGCGGTGGGCCAGATTTGGCCCCCGGGCCGCCACTTTGACACATGTGGTCTAAACTGATGGAGGCAAAAAAAATGGGCAACATTTTTTGGACGTAACCAAATTCAAAATGACTACAGAAATAGATTTTAATGAAGAATGGGGGTACAGTATGGAATAACTTACTCCCATGAAAAATCCTGATGGTGAAATTTCACAGCAAATGAGTCATCGGGTCCAGAAAAACCCAATTTTTACCTGGAGAACTTTTCCATAGGCAAAGCTAAATCACATATGCTCAAAAATGGTGTCTTTATAAACACGCTCTAATGCAACGTCTATTGACAGAAAAAAAGCAAAGACCACTTTGGACTGGAGGGAGATGAAGAATCAACCATGCTGGAGGACTCCGTGTCACCTAAAAAGTACGTATGTGTGCTTCATAAAATGCCCAGCCAGCAAAGACTCGACCAAAACAGCTATGACTCTTAGCATCCTTGATTTTATTTAATTTTGTTGTTGTCATCTCACTCGAGGTCAACGGTGCTGCAGCAGCAATTCAACAAAGTGGGGAAGGTGGAGACGGGCTCGGTGGCCCTGCCGGCCATCATGCGCTCGGGAGCCGGCGGTCCCGAGAGTTTCCAGATGGGCTCCATGCCTCAGGCCAAGCAGCACATCACCAGTGGACAGATGCACCGAGGACACATGCCGCCACTGGTAAAAGAAGCCCAAAACGGCCCCTTTTGACCAGTGCTTCTTAAATTAGCCTGGCTTACATTTGGGATCTTGCAAAAATTGGGAAAAAAATACATCCATTTCAATTCAAAGTAATTCATTATTATTTCGTAAATGAGATCAAAATAAAGATTACAGTAATCCCTGGAATATCACGGTTAATGTAGACCAGACTTGGCCGCGATCATAGAAAAATCGCCAAGTAGGCTCACCCCTATTATAACTTTTCTTTTCTTTAGTGCTGAGTCATCGTAGCAAAAGTGGCTTCCGCTTACATGTTTCAGCATGGATTTATACATTTTTATGGACTTAAAAAATTATATGTATATATATTTTTTGAATAATTAATAGCGCGGAAAAGCGAAGTAGTGAATTCACGATAAGTGAAGACGCTATAATCGAGCGATTTCTGTAGTGGTATTTTGGACTATTCAATATTTGAAATTTGCTCGTTAAAATGTGACTTTTACACTTGGCTAACGTTGACTTTGAATATTTTTACGTCTTTATTGTCTTAAAATGGGAACTTCTCCCTTATAGAGAGATATTTTTATTTGGAAAAGTTGTTGTTTCTGGAAAAGGAAAATACAACTCTATCCACACAAGATAACTAAGATTTTGCCCTCTAAAAATGTATGACTGATTCACGTTGTATTTTTTTGCAGACATCTGCTCAGCAAGCCCTGACCGGAACCATCAACTCCAGCATGCACGCCGTCCAGGCGGCTCAGGCCTCTCTGGATGACTTTGACACTCTGCCTCCCTTGGGAACAGATGCCGTAAGATTTTCAACATCCCTTCTGCTCATTTTGCAATCAAACCCAAATCCAATGGCGCATTCAACACGTGACTCATTCTCTTTCGTTTCGAAGGCATCCCAAGCCTGGCGCAAAAACAAAATGGACGAGTCCAAACACGAGATCCACTCTCAGGTGGATGCCATTACAGCCGGGACGGCCTCCATGGTCAACCTCACTGCGGGTAAGTCTTGCCAAAGTTGCAATCATTAGACTTTAAAATGCTGCAATTTTGGGGAGAAGGGAAGTATTCCAAAGGGCGTACGTTGACGAAGCCCACCCTCCCGTCCGTCCCTAGGCGACCCGGCCGAGACGGACTACACGGCGGTGGGCTGCGCCGTCACCACCATCTCCTCCAACCTCACCGAGATGTCAAAGGGCGTCAAACTATTGGCGGCGCTCATGGAGGACGAAGGAGGGAATGGACAGCAGCTACTGGGGGCCGCCAAGAACCTGGCGGGCGCCGTCTCCGACATGCTCAAGACGGCCCAGCCCGCTAGCACGGAGGTATATTTCAGCATGAACGCTGTCTCTTATTTTGCAAGTATTGTTTTCTCTGATTTTGTGCTTTTTTTTAGCCTCGACAGAATCTACTGCAAGCGGCTGGAAACGTGGGCCAGGCCAGTGGAGAATTACTGTCCCACATCGGAGAGACGGACACCGATCCACAGTTCCAGGTTTGTCCATTTTGCTTCTAAACTGCAATTGCCGTATTTTCTCGCATGTAAGCCGCACCCTTAAAATGGCCATAAAATCGTTTAATTTTACAATTTCCTTCGTATAAGGCGCCCCCTGATTCATAATTTTAACTCTGCATTCATGGGTTTTAATAGGGAGTACAAATGTTACTTTGAAGGGAAAATCTTAAGAAAAATAATCGCACGTGCTATTTCTGAGATACTGTATGAATCCAAAGGATCATCTGCCAAATTGCACATTATTTGGGTCAATATCATTAGGAAGTTAAATTCAAAAAGGAAATCAGGTGAGCAGTACAACTAGGAAGTGTGTCCATTTAACAGCCGGTAAACGGTAAGATGGCAGGCTCAAGTAAGTGAGTTTTTTCATGTATTATGCAAGATACAGTTCATTATTTCCTTTAATTTCATTCTTCGACGTCTAAATAAATTTTGTTAAGCATTTTATCTATCTTTATTTTGAAATAAATGACCGTATCGGCCGCATTTTCTTGCGTTATGGCGTTTCGTGCTTGTCAAGTCTAATTTATGCGCGTATAAGCCATACCCTGGATTCAGTCATCATTTTTTTTTGCGACAAATACGGCGTACATGCGAGAAAATACGGAATTTAATGATAATTTATCAAGCGTATGTGCCCAAATAGAAAGAACGGTGAGAAAGAATAACCACGACTTTTAGTGAGTGTCCTTAAGAGAATTTTGAACTTTTGTTCTATAAAACTACACGTGTTTTCTGTCTCTCTTTTTTTTTCTTCTCATCTGTATACATGCCAGTTTGGAGGTAAAGGATCTTTCAGGGCTACCAGATGGAGAGTGCCCTCTTATTGTCAAATGATGGTAACAAATGTCTGCTCCAGACATTCAATGCTGCAATGCCAATCAAAACAATGTGCTTTAATTCATAATCCACCACTCAAACGCTCAATCAAAACTAAAATAATTGGTACGATGAAGTATTGATTTAACGTTTCTGTATTTTCATTTATTCTAAATGCTGCAAATCAGGGGTGTCGAACTCACGAAATTACATTTCCTCATTTAATCTGCATTGTAGTTTGTGCTAATCCAGTAATAAATCAATCACCCACACATGAATGATTACCGGGTCTTAATGGAGTTCCCTGATTTGCTTCGGGCCGAATTCACTTGACTTAACCTCGCCGTCCCAAGCCGTGTTTGCCGCTAAATAACGCCCGTGTCTGCCCTTTGCAGGATATGCTGATGCAGTTGGCTAAAGCCGTGGCCAACGCGGCGGCGGCCCTGGTTCTCAAAGCCAAAAACGTGGCCCAGAAGAGCGAAGACTCGGCTCACCAGAATCGAGTCATTGCCGCGGCCACCCAATGTGCTTTGTCCACCTCTCAGCTGGTGGCCTGCACTCGAGTGAGTCCATTTTAATATTATTCTATCTTTTTTCCTCACGGAAGCTTCTCTGCTATCGGCCGACGTCATCTCGTCACATAATGACAAATCCAGTACATAGATATTTTAACGCTTAAAACAGTGTTATAGCTCAGCGCATCGTATTCCACGAGTTTTCAAGGCCTTAAGCTCCACCCTTTAAATCCTAGGTACATATATTTTCACTTTTTCCTCCCACTGTGGTTCTCAAATTAAGATTTGAGAAGCACCCATTGTAGATGCAGGGGCGACGAACAGGTTGCTCTTGAGCCGCATGCGGCTCTTTGCTTATCATATTTTGTCTATACTGTGGCTCTTTCATTTTTTATTCTCTCCTAAGACACTTAAATTCACCAGGGCCCATTAAAAACAAATAATACATTATATTTAGACAATAATTTGGCAGATTGGATTTTTTATGCTGTTTTTGACATAAGGTGTGGCTCTTTGAGTCTATTAAATTTTGGTAAAAAGTGCTTAAAGACCCGTCTTTTCATTTACTGCAGTACATTTTGTCATCAGCAAGAAAATGTTCTTTACTGAGGAAGATTTTGTTCTATATCAATACTCGGAAGGTCAATGTCGTAATGTACGTTTGTCCCGTGGCCAAGGTGGTGGCGCCGACCATCAGCTCGCCGGTGTGTCAGGAGCAGCTGATAGAAGCAGGCAAGCTGGTGGCCAAGTCCGTGGAAGGTTGCGTGGACGCCTCTCAGGGCGCCACTCACGACGAAGGCCTCCTGAAGCAGGTGGGCGTGGCCGCCACCGGCGTCACGCAGGCCCTCAACGAGCTGCTGCAGCACATCAAGCAGTACGCCAGCGGCGGTCACCCCATCGGCCGTCACGGCGAGGCCACCGATCGCATTTTGGACGTCACCGAGAACATCTTTAGCTCCATGGGAAACGCCGGTGGGTGTCGCGTTTGCTTCAGACTATTGATTTGAGTATTTTTTAGTTTTTGTTTTTTACAGTTTTGAATAATAGTAAAATAAAATCAGTTTTTTTATGACTTAGTTTAAGGAAATTGGTCTTCTCAGCCTCTGAGTTATACATGTATAGCGTCAAACATCAATATTATTACTATAATATGGTTACAAAATGTCTTCCAATTTTTGGATTGGGTCTATCATTTGAACCAAAGTCTAAAATATGCTTGTGCCACATTGTCTTTTAAAAATGTTGTTTAAAAAAATCCAATAAATGAAGCTCAGAGTTAACCTACGCTTCACAATCAATTTCAACGTCTAAAAAGCTGCCCCAACTTTACTGTAAATGACTTCATCATGGCAGCATGACAATGCAGTACTTGTCACAGAAGATAAAGACAATGTGTTACATGCTGATAGTCCCTAATCAAGTCGAGCCAAAATGGCATTGTCACCACCGTTGGCATTCCAATCAGGAAACAGTAGCGCATTTAGCGCCAAGTTTAAAGTCTGTATTGGAATTTGCGCTAAACATCTCCATCTCCTGTTTGTAGGCGAGATGGTTCGTCAGGCTCGCATCCTGGCTCAGGCCACGTCCGATCTGGTCAACGCCATCAAAATGGACGCGGAGGGCGAGTCGGACCTGGAAAATTCACGGAAGCTCCTGTCGGCCGCCAAGCTTTTGGCGGACGCCACGGCCAAAATGGTGGAAGCGGCCAAGGTCAGCTTCTATTTCCGTACCGGATTAAAAAAAAAAAAAACATGTGGTCCCAGTTTAACGTGAAATGCGATTTGTGGAACTCAGGGCGCGGCGGCCAACCCCGACAGCGAAGAGCAGCAGCAGCGATTGCGCGAAGCGGCCGAAGGCCTCCGAATGGCCACCAATGCCGCCGCGCAGAACGCCATCAAAAAGCGTCTGGTCAACAAGCTGGAGGTAAGAAAAGGCTTGGATATGACGTTGCGTGCGTGGCTAGCCTTGGACATTTTTGAATTGGAATTGTTTTTCCCGTTTCGTGACAGAACGCAGCGAGGCAAGCGGCTGCCGCGGCAACTCAGACCATCGCGGCGGCGCAGCACGCTGCCTCCTCCATCAAGAACCCGGCTGCTCAGCAGCAGCTAGTCCAAAGCTGCAAGGTAAATACAGCCCTCCCTTATTTAATTTAAAAAAAGTTCATAAAAATGTGAAAATCCAGGCTGAAACTCATAAGTGGAAGCCACTCTTGCTAATAGGACTTAGCACTGAAGAGAGAAAAAATAGGTAGTTATAATAGGGGTGATCTTACTAGATTTTTCGATGATCGCGGCCATGTCTGGTCTACATTAACCGTGATATTTGAGGGATTACTGTACACATTTCCTACGTCGCACAGTGAACTCACTGACGACGATAGACGTCCAGACGGTTAAAATGGACTGGACGTCCATCATCCTCGGTGGGAGTGATTATGTTTAAAAATATTCTTCTTTTCATGTTTACTTGGAGTTATGTTTGGTATTTTTGGGAGGCCCGTCTCCCTCAATGAATTGCAGTGTATAGGTTATAGTAATTAAACAGATGATTTTTTGGGGGGGTTTTATTTGACCTTTTTTTTGTTGCACGTTTCTTGTAGGTGGTAGCAGAGCAAATCCCTCAGTTGGTTCAAGGAGTTCGAGGCAGCCAGTCCCAGCCTGATAGCCCCAGTGCTCAGTTGGCCCTCATTGGTGCAAGCCAGAACTTCCTACAGGTACCGCAAATTACATAGTTTTATTAGACAATCACATTTTAAATAAGAATTGACATTCAACCTCCTAGTATGATCCATCAGGAATTACTGTCGCAACAAATGGTTTCAAATCCTTTTATAAGCTTCCCCCATGTTTCAGCCCGGCGCCAAGATGGTCACGGCCTCCAAAGCAACAGTTCCTACCATCAGTGACCAGGCATCTGCTATGCAGCTAAGCCAGTGCGCTAAGAATCTGGCCAGCGCTTTAGCGGAGCTCCGCACCGCTTCGCAGAAGGTACCGTGTTGCCTTTTTAAAGTTTCTCCTCAGAACTTGAAATTCCCGTGTGATGCTACACGAGCCAGCGAGCCAGCTAAGAACGTTGTACATGTGCAGGCCCAAGAGGCGTGTGGCCCCCTGGAGATAGACAACGCCCTGTCAATGGTGAGACGTCTGGAGAAGGACATTCAGGATGCCAAAGCTTCGGCCGACGAAGGCAAACTCAAACCCTTGCCGGGCGAGAACGTGAGTCCCGCCCACTGCGCCCAGGACCAAAAGACGCAGTCTATAACGGCTTCTGCCATTTTCCAGCTCGAGAAATGCTCCCAGGACCTGGGTACCAGTACCAAAGCAGTGAGCTCGGCCGTGGCCCAGTTGCTGAGTGAGGCCACGCAGGGCAACGAGAACTATACAGGTACGTCAAAAAGCCAAGTTCTATGACGCTTCGCCATTGAGCGGGATAAGGAAATTGTCTCTGTGAAAGCAAGACATGTATTCAAGTATGCTTTTTGTCTGTTTGAGATATTGCCTATTTGCTTCGGGGTTTTTATTAGGCAATATTGCCATTCATAACGAAGCTTCTTCTGATTAAAAATGCCAAATTTTGACTGGGATTTAATGGACCGGATCAATGCAGGCATGTGTTCTTTTTTTTTTTTTTCAAGGTATGGCGGCCAGGGACGTGGCTCAAGCTCTCAAGTCCTTGGCCTCGGCGGCCCGAGGCGTCGCCGCCACCACCGACGACGTGGCCGCGCGAAGCGCTCTGCTGGACTGCGCCAGCGACGTCATGGACAAGTCGGCCAACTTGATCGAGGAGACCAAGAAGGCCGTCAACAAGCCGGGAGACCCCGAAAGTCAGCAACGGCTCGCCCAGGTCGCGCAAAGATTCAAAATGGCTGGAGATTTGCCTTTTTTTTTGCTGCCTGGATGAGGTCTATAAGATGTTTTTGTGTGCGTCTACTAGGTGGCTAAAGCGGTGTCTCAGGCCTTGAATAGATGCGTGAATTGCCTTCCTGGGCAGAGGGATGTGGACAATGCCATCCGGACAGTGGGTGAAGCCAGCAAATCTCTCCTGGCTGATTCTGTGAGTGCCATGTACTACTCGATACCATTTTTCATTGACTCCCATTCAAAATAGAGACATATACACTTCTATACCTGTCAACTTTGGCATTTTAAGCGATAAAAAAAACATACAAATGCAACGTGGCACATATTTACTCACATACGTTGCACTTAAAGGTCTACATTTTTTCTCCAAAGTGGACGGGGTGCCCAATCAGTATGCACTAAATTCAAGATTCTGTCGATGTGACACTTGGCTGTTTGGGTACATTGCTTGCTGACGCACTATATCTATATAGTGAAAAGGCGGAATGCGCTTGTGCATATCACGCTCACGCTTAAAGCATGACAATATTAGCAGTCGGCGATGACCTTTTCATCTGACGATCCGGATTAGAGCCCAAATGGGTAAAACGTGATCGGTTTAAAAAATAAAATAAAATTTTAAAAAAGTAGCAAAAGTTGTTATACAGCGTACACAATTTGAAATGATCAAAAAATACGGGAAAACTTATAAGTTGACAGGTATGCCACTGCTAAATTACAGCGTACTCACTCGACCGCAAAGGTAATCGCTACCGCGGTCCGCGCAATATTCCTAACCGACGTGAACGCTTTCCCCTCTCAGTTCCCGTCGAGTGGAAGAAGCTTCCAGGAAGTTCAAGCTCAACTCAACCAAGTGGCGGCCAACTTGAACCAGTCCGCCAACGAGGTGGTCCAGGCATCGCGAGTCACCACCCGAGACATGGCCAGGGCCACCGGCAAGTTCGGACAGGACTTCAGCAACTTCTTGGAGGCCGGCGTCGACATGGCGGGAACGTCGCAGGTCAGTATGACGTGGTCGCCGTCGCCTCAATTCCAAAAGGGTTTCAAAACAAAGCAGCCATGTTTTTTCTCCAGTCTAAAGAGGACCGAACTCAAGTGGTGTCCAACCTGAAGACCATCTCCATGTCATCCAGCAAACTACTGCTGTCCGCCAAAGCACTGTCGACGGATCCCAACTCTCCCAACCTGAAGAACCAGCTGGCAGCCGCCGCTCGGTAACATTTTCCAAGGCTATATATCTTGGATCCTTTGGTCCGAATGCTCTTTCTTTCCGTTCACAGGGCTGTTACGGATAGTATCAATCAGCTGATAACCATGTGCACTCAGCAAGCTCCGGGTCAAAAGGAGTGCGACAACGCCCTTCGAGAACTGGAGGTACATTTTCCGTCCTTTGGCATTCTCCCGTTTTCCTCTCAACTTTTTAAGATTAGGATAATAGTGGGAGAGAAAAAAAATCTGTAAAATGTCTGCTTTTGCTGGATTCTCCAGTTTTACGCTGACATTTTTTCTCAATTGAGAAAAAAGACAGTCGTCACGCTGATGAAATCCAGTTATTTGACTTGGCGACACGTGTTATTAACTCTATGATCTGCGCCTTCCGCGAGGTGCTAGATAACAATGTTGACAATATATCATCATGTCGTTTGCGCTCTAGTCTGTGAGAGGGATGCTGGAGAACCCGACGGAAGCCGTCACCGAGCTCTCCTACTTCGATTGTATCGACAGCGTGATGGAAAACTCCAAGGTTAGACGCCACCGGTTCACCATGGGTAGGTTTTCCTTCTTTCTTTATAACCAACTCTGTTTTCTTCTTGTTGAAAAGATCCTTGGCGAATCCATGGCTGGCATTTCCCACAATGCCAAAAACTCCAACCTACCAGAGTTTGGCGACTCGGTCAGTTCTGGCTCCAAGGCCCTGTGTGGTTTGACGGAAGCTGCAGCACAGGTACAAATGGCAACACCCACACTGGAATCATCCGCATTTCTATCAACGAAAACTGACTGTTTTTTTTCTTCCTTTTTTTATAGGCTGCCTATTTAGTGGGTGTTTCTGACCCCAACAGTACTGCTGGCCAGAAGGGTCTGGTGGACCCTGCTCAGTTTGCCCGAGCCAACCAGGCCATTCAGATGGCCTGCCAGAACTTGGTTGACCCAGGATGCACCCAATCACAAGTAAAGACCACTTCAAAGCATTTCACCAATCGGAGTGTTGTTGTTTTTTTTTGTCGGTCTGATGTCGTGTTGTTCCGTAGGTGCTCTCCGCCGCCACCATCGTGGCCAAACACACGTCGGCGCTTTGTAACGCTTGCCGCCTGGCGTCCTCCAAAACCCCCAACCCGGTGGCCAAGAGACAATTTGTGCAGTCGGCCAAAGAGGTGGCCAACACCACTGCCAATTTAGTCAAGTCAATTAAGGTTTGCCATCTCTTTATCCATAAAAACACTAGAAGGAAGATTTATTTATTGCGTTTTACCCGGGTGTAAGGCGCCCTTTTCCCCATAGACTTCAATGTAGTTTTCCCCCCACTCTGACAGCCATGAGTTTAAGCTAAATCAGGTCAAGTAACTGATTTTATTTTGTTAACGGATGCCAATTTATCTGTTGCGCTCTTTTAAAATATTAATTCTATAGAATATGCTGTTTGTGATGGGTCTCTGAAATGAGTTTTTATTTCCCATTTTCATGATGCATTTTTTTCTTTGCCCAGTGCAGCTTATGGTAGTCAAAATAATAATAATAATAATAAATGGTAGTATTTTGATCCTGACATGAAGAAAATGATGTGATTTTAGGCTTTGGATGGCGCCTTCAATCAAGAGAACAGGGAAAAGTGTAAAGCTGCCACTGGTCCTCTGATAGAAGCCGTGGACAACCTAACAGCTTTTGCCTCCAACCCAGAATTTGCCAGCATTCCGGCTCAGATAAGCCCCGAGGTATGTTCGCTCTTGAATATTTGCCGCGTCGCCCCCCCCAAAAAACTCCAGCGCAGTTCCATCTCTAAGTTTGATTGTATTTTAGGGCCACGCCGCCATGGAACCCATCGTGGTAGCGGCAAAGACGATGCTGGAAAGTTCCACGGGCCTGATCCAGACGGCGCGCTCTTTGGCCGTCAACCCCAAAGACCCCCCCAAGTGGTCCGTGCTGGCCGGGCACTCCAGAACTGTATCTGACTCCATCAAGAAACTCATCACCAACATGAGGTGGGAGCTCGTATCCGTGAAGGAATGTCTATCCAAGGATCTTTCCGTGTGGAAACATCTTGGCGATCCACTTTTTTCTTCTCCGTCTTTCCATCAGAGAAAAGGCTCCCGGGCAGAGGGAGTGCGACGACGCCATCGAGGTCCTGAACGGCTGCATCCGCGAAGTCGACCACGCTTCTCTGGCCGCCATCAGCCAGCAACTGACGCCCCGAGAAGACATTTCCATGGAGGTAAACGGCGATCGCGGACGTCAAATTCCAAAGTTTCCGTTCCAACCACCCGGTGTGTCCGCATGTAGGCCCTCCACGAGCAGATGGCCGCCTCCGTCCACGAGATCAGCAATTTAATCGAACCGGTGGCCGTGGCCGCTCGCTCCGAGGCTTCCCAGTTGGGCCACAAAGTGAGACTCGACCCTCTCGTGGATTTGCGTTTGGACGGATGCCTATTATTTTCCCCCCTTTTGAACTGCTCAGGTTTCCCAAATGGTCAGTTACTTTGAGCCTCTGATCATGGCCGCCATTGGCACGGCGTCCAAGATACTCAGCAGCCAACAGCAGATGGCTGTCTTAGACCAGACCAAAACTCTCACCGAGTCAGCTCTGCAGATGCTCTACACGGCCAAGGAGTCTGGAGGAAACCCCAAGGTAAAAACAAAAAAACTGACACACACAAAACGTTACATTTAGACATACCAAATTGTCAATGTTGGCGAGCGTCGGTACCCAGAAACGACACTCTTTGTAACCGAGCGTATTCCTTCTCCAGGCCGCTCACATGCAGGAGGCTCTGGAGGAGTCGGTGCAGATGATGAAGGAAGCCGTGGATGACTTGGGAGCCACTCTGGCCGAGGCGGCCAGCGCGGCCGGCGCCGTGGGCGGCATGGTGGACTCCATCAACGACGCCATCAACAAGATGGAAGACGCGCCGGCGCTGGAACCCGAGGGTAGCTTTGTGGACTACCAGACTACCATGGTTAGGACGGCCAAGGCCATTGCTGTCACGGTGCAGGAGATGGTATGTTTTTTTATTTTGTCAAATTTTAGCTCGTTAGTTTTTAGTGTTTGTGTGCGTGAATGTAGTAGTAATTTACTTTTGTTTTGTTTTTTTAAAATGGAAGATCTCAGCAAAGGTTAGATTTTTTAAAGCAGGTATAATAGTATACTTTGAAGGGTGAATGACATTTTTATATCACTCACAAGGTAGCGTCATGGCGCAGAGTTCATATTCATATTCTGACTGGCTCAGGCTATATTTACAAAAGCATCTTTTATTTTTTATTTTCAGGTGACCAAGTCAAACACCAACCCCGATGACCTGGGCGGACTGGCCAACCAGCTGACCAATGAGTTTGGAAATCTGGCCAATGAGGCGAAATATGCAGCCATCACCGCAGAGAACGATGAAGTAAAAACAGCCACTCAAATATCACTCACAATGCATTTGATCTTTATTCTTCTCATTATTCCGCTCATTCTTTTCGCCAGTTTCTGAGTTTTCACGCCATCTCTTTCAGATCGGGTCTCACATTAAGAAGCAGGTGGGCGAACTGGGTTTCAGCTGCACCGGCCTGGTGACCAAAGCCGGAGCTCTGCAGTGCAGCCCCAACGATTCCTTCACCAAGAAGGAGCTGATCGAAAGTGCTCGCAAAGTCTCGGAGAAGGTCCGCTTCGACTACTCGTTGTACTCGTCGTACTCTCAAGCCTCACCAATGGTTGACTTTTGCAGGTTTCGCACGTGCTGGCGGCCCTCCAGGCGGGTAACCGCGGCACCCAGGCCTGCATCACCGCAGCCAGCGCCGTATCGGGAATCATCGCCGACCTGGACACCACCATCATGTTTGCCACCGCCGGGACGCTAAATCGAGAGAACGCAGAGACCTTTGCGGATCACAGGTAGGCCTTAAACCACTTGACCATAGAGCCACATTGCCTTAGGCTAAAATGTTAGCCCGCTGCAATCGGCCAGCACAATACTATTTTGGCGAGGCTGACGTACAAAGAGCTTCTCTTGTGTTAAAATAGCAAGAGCGGCATTTTGCAGGATCGGGTGTCCTAAAAATGGTTAGCGCACTTGTGCTAGCTTGCCAATTCTCCCAAATTAGAAGGTTCACTTGAACGCTGGAGTTGGTGTTTGATGGAAGAAAAAACGTTCTACGATTTGTTGCTCTTTGCTTTTATTAAAAGTCTTTGACATTTAGTAAAATGACTATTAGTTGGACACAAATGACAGTAACGGCGTCATCATTTCCAATGTCTTACCTTGTCACTCCACGTGCAGAGAATACATCCTGAAGACCGCCAAGGCTCTGGTGGAGGACACCAAGCTGTTGGTCTCTGGCGCCGGAGCCAGCCAAGAGAAACTGGCCCAGGCGGCCCAGTCCTCGGTCTGCACCATCACCAAATTGGCCGACGTGGTCAAACTCGGGGCCGCCAGTCTGGGTTCGGAAGATCCGGAAACCCAGGTAGGGTCCAGTTCGCGACGGCGGAAGGAGCACAAACGCAGCAAAAAATGGTGACGAACGTTTCTTCGATTTATTCAACAGGTGGTCCTCATCAATGCGGTGAAGGACGTGGCCAAAGCTCTGGGCAACCTCATCAGCTCCACCAAGGCCGCCGCGGGCAAACCTCATGACGACCCAAGCATGCTCCAGCTGAAGAATTCTGCCAAGGTGAGAAGAAACGGACAATTTAGGGCCGCGCCTTGTCTTCTGCTCTGTCTGGCTTCACACTGAAAGCTAACAATCATTTAGGATCCTCCTGAATTTGACCCTTAGTGATGTGAGAAGAAGCTTAGCGCACTCTTCATAGGAAGGAATTCAAAGTGACAATTTGTGCTCGCTTATGTAGTGGAGAAAAATCGAATCCTCCTCCCGGCCCAAATGGAATGGAAATTCTAGCGCGATGAACGACGGTTGAAGAGCTATTTCGTCATCGGCATTGACTTACCGCTCTTTACGTCGGCTCGTCTTTGCGACAGGTGATGGTGACCAACGTCACGTCGCTGCTCAAGACGGTGAAGGCCGTGGAGGACGAAGCCACCAAGGGGACCAGGGCTTTGGAGGCCACCATTGAACACATCCGACAAGAACTGGCCGTGAGTTTAAAACCGGGCGGAACGGAACGACGGAGCGACTCACCCAAGGGCCCTTTGCGTAGATCTTCAGCAGCTCGGATCCGCCGGCAAAGACGACCACCCCCGAGGAGTTCATCCGCATGACCAAAGGGATCACCATGGCCACGGCCAAGGCGGTGGCCGCCGGGAACTCGTGTCGCCAAGAAGACATCATCGCCACGGCCAATCTCAGCAGGAGGGCCATCGCCGAGATGCTGCACTCCTGCAAGGTAACACAAATCATCTGTCGTTGTAACGTGCCGTCCAAACTTTGACTTTTTCTTAATTTTTCCTTACCCTTTCAGCAAGCCGCTTACCACGCCGACGTCAACAAGGAGGTCCGGGCGAGAGCTCTGCGCTACGGAAACGAATGCGCCACCGGATATCTTGGCCTCCTGGAGCACGTGCTGGTGGTGAGAAAACTCTGAAAAAAATCGGACTAGATTCGTCATCACTGCGTTTCAAATAAATTTTTTTTCTTTTTACTCCGTCTTTCGTCCCTCGCGAAATAGCTCCAATCAGAATGACCCCGATATGTTTTGTAATATTTCTTTTTTCCTCCCCTTTCTCACTCTTCGCAATTGTCTTTGAATGTGCGCTTGGCCGATATCCGGGCAAAGCCGGTAAGTATGCGACGCGACTAAAACTACTAGGTGTGAGTTGCGTCGCTTGAAAATGGCAAAAGTTAATTCCACGTGTCTGTAAACAGCATGTTAGCGGATCTCGGACCATTTCTGCATCAAAAATGGAACCGGATGCATTCCAATGATACTCACGGTAGAAAGAGTGTGAGAATAATTGTGTGCGCACAAAGTTTTTTTTTTCCAGGCTTACAAAGTGAATTTGGTGCCATGTTACTTCATATTTTTGAATCTTAAAGAGAGTGCACTCGGGAACCCTTTCTTATAGGAGGTGCGTTTATTTAGCTGGCGGCTGACATTTGCACTGGTTTGGCTTGTGTTGCATGCGTTCCTCTTCTATTGCGTCCTCACCTCTATCTTGTCATGACAACTTGTCTGGATAAACCTGAGCCGGGTCCCGGCTGAGCCTAGTTAAGACTTTGCAGCTGTCGGCCACTTGTCTAACCGCCGTACGTCGTTGGTGGTGTCTACCTAGGACGACAGCTGAAAGTAAGACAACAGACATACATTTAAAAAAAAAAAAAAACACTTGACTTAATCCTGACTGGGAGTATTGAAGCAAATTCTTACATTTATACTTTGGTCTTGTCGCTTTGTAGACTTGTTTTATACTCGACCGAAGACTCGTGGGGATCTGTAAAAGAACAAAAAAGATGCTAAAATTGTTTTAACACTTTTCTAACCACCTCATTTAGATTATCCAGAAGCCCTCTCACGATATGAAGCAGCATTTGGCCATCTACTCCAAGAGGGTGGCGGGCTCCGTCACCGAATTGATTCAGGCTGCCGAGGCCATGAAAGGTATCGTACTCGCCGCTAAAAATGTACGTTTGCTCGGGATATTTTTATCCTGTGCATCCAAGTCTCCACCTATGAGATCTGTGTTTGAAAAAAATGGCTGAATAATTGGTGTGTTGTAGGTACCGAATGGGTGGATCCCGAGGATCCCACCGTCATCGCCGAGAACGAGCTGCTCGGCGCCGCGGCGGCCATCGAGGCGGCTGCCAAGAAGTTGGAGCAGCTGAGACCTAGGACCAAACCAAAGGTGATTTCATTTTTTAGGTTTGGGGCGGGTGCTTTAGATATACTATAAACTGGCTATTCTCGACTGGTACATGGTCGATTGGTCGCCGGTCGATTGGTCGCCGGTCGATTGGTCGCCGGTCGTTTGGTCGCCCGGCGACCGATCCCCCGGCGACCGATCCCCCGGCGACCAGTCGCCCGGCGACCAATCCCGGCGACCAGTCGCCGGGGGACCAATCAACCAGCGACCAATCCCCCGGCGACCAGTCGCCCGGCGACCAATCGACCGGCGACCAATCCCCCTGGCGACCAGTCGCCCGGCGACCAATCCCGGCGACCAGTCCCCCGGGGACCAATCGACCAGCGACCAATCCCCCGGCGACCAATCCTGGCGACCAATCGACCAGTCCCCCGGCGACCAGTCGCCGGGGGACCAATCCCGGCGACCAGTCCCCCGGGGACCAATCGACCAGCGACCAATCGACCGGCGACCAATCCCCCGGCGACCAATCCTGGCGACCAATCCCCCGGCGACCAATCACGGCGACCAATCGCGGCGACCAATCGCCCGGCGACCGGTCGCCAGGACTGGTCGCCGGGGGATTGGTCGCCGGGCGACTGGTCGCCGCGATTGGTCGCCGTGATTGGTCGCCGGTCGATTGGTCGCCGGGGGATTGGTCGCCAGGATTGGTCGCCGGGGGATTGGTCGCCGTGATTGGTCGCCGGGGGATTGGTCGCCAGGATTGGTCGCCGGGGGATTGGTCGCAGGGGGGATTGGTCGCCCTGAAGGTTATTGATAATTACCATTTAAATGGTTGCTCAAATTCCCTAAATACTAAGTGCGAATGACTATTTAGTCATACTTAATGCCCTAGTAATTATTAGGCTAAAGAAAAGCTCCAAATTTCCCGTACTTTTATTGTGTTTTGTTGAAGAACTTGTTAAGACCCTGACGGACGTCGCTTCTTAAAAGGACAGCGCATGTACATACAAATTCTCAACAACACTCACACGTGGGCTCAGTGAAACTGCTCATGGTCATTGTTGGCTTTTATTGATGCGTAGACCATGTTGTTTTACCTTGTTTTGGTGCCGGTCTTTTGGTCGCCCGTTGTTGCGGTCGGGGCGACCAATCGACCGCACACGTTCTCGACCTGTGTGGTTACCTTTCCCAAACGAAATTGACCTTCGGCCCGACTCGCCTTTTAAACAGGAAGCGGACGAGAGCTTGAACTTTGAGGAGCAAATCCTGGAGGCGGCCAAGTCCATCGCCGCCGCCACCAGCGCTCTGGTCAAAGCGGCTTCGGCGGCACAGAGGGAGCTGGTGGCTCAAGGGAAGGTACGGCTCACCTGACCCGTTGGACGTGTCCGGCGTCGAGACGGAAATGTCACCATTGTATTTGTTTTTTTTTTTGCAGGTAGGGGCCATTCCAGCCAACGCGGTGGATGACGGACAGTGGTCTCAGGGTCTGATTTCTGCCGTGAGTCTAAAAACCAAAGAAAAATTAAAACGTGATGAGAGATAAAGTGTCCAACTCAAAACATACCTGTGTAACCCTTTAGGCTCGAATGGTAGCCGCGGCCACCAACAATCTCTGCGAGGCGGCCAACTCGGCGGTTCAGGGACACGCCAGCGAGGAGAAGCTCATATCTTCGGCCAAGCAGGTGGCGGCCTCCACCGCTCAGCTTCTCGTGGCCTGCAAGGTCAAGGCGGACCAAGACTCGCAGACCATGAAGAGACTCCAGGTTAGCGCCGCTGCTGGCCGGCACACATCTGCAAGCACAGCACGTTTCACGCCAGATGAATATAGTAGAGTGCACCAAACACCGAAATGTCATTGTCGTCATTCTACAAGTACAATGAGGTTTAAAGCTTCACGTCAAAAATATATGTACAATAAAAAAGTGACTAAAGTGCTTAAATAATTGAATTGAATGCCTTTATCTTCATTAGACGACTGGCAAATGGTCCGCCTTGCAGAAACACTGTCTTTACTTAGCGAGCGTCCATCTTCCGCCATAAACGTCAAGCTTGAGTACACTCTATTTATGAGTGTGTATCTTAGCTGCAAACACATCAGGCGGCTCAGGTTCTGCGATCCAATCATCAGCGGCTTATCCCCTCCCCTTCTGGGCCCGCAGCTGCCGCCGCACTAATTCCCGCGCATTGATGTCCGGCGAGGTCTTGGAAACAATCCACCCGTGCGCCAATGGCGGCGGAGGCTGGAAACATTAGCCTGGACCTGCCATTACTTGATTAACGTCTCGCTCCTGGCGACGGCAAAGACCAAAAGTTTCGTGTGCGTGATTGTTTTCTGTATATGCGGCGAGGGCGATAGATACCATTAAACAAGTCCTGGTATAGAAGGGTGGTGGGTGGGTTCTTCACTTCTTAGCCCACATGGGAGAGAGCCTGCTTTCCATGTGAAAGGTAGGTGATTTGAGGCCTGCTACTTCCAAGTTGTCAGCTGAAATGGAAATATAGTGAGCTAGCAGTGACAAAGTAGGGTGGTGGGTTGGGCACTTAGCTCACAGCGGAGAGCGCCTACCTACCATGCCAAAGGTACTTGGTTCGAGACCAACGTCGTCTTCCACATTGTCACTCGTCGGCTGCAAAAGAAACATAGTGAGCCGGCCGAGACAAAGTAGGGTGGTGGGTTGGGCACTTAGCTCACAGCGGAGAGCGCCTACCTACCATGCCGAAGGTACTTGGTTCGAGACCAACGTCGTCTTCCACATTGTCACTTGTCGTCTGAAATGGAAACATAGTGAGCCGGCCGAGACAAAGTAGGGTGGTGGGTTGGGCACTTAGCTCACAGCGGAGAGCGCCTACCTACCATGCCAAAGGTACCTGGTTCGAGACCAACGTCCTCCACATTGTCACTTGTTGGCTGAAATGGAAACATAGTGAGCCGGCCGAGACAAAGCAGGGTGGTGGGTTGGGCACTTAGCTCACAGCGGAGAGCACCTACCTACTATGCCAAAGGTACTTGGTTCGAGACCAACGTCGTCTTCCACATTGTCACTTGTCGGCTGAAATGGAAACATAGTGAGCTGGCTGAGACAAAGTAGGGTGGTGGGTTGGGCACTTAGCTCACAGCGGAGAGCGCCTACCTACCATGCCAAAGGTACCTGGTTCGAGACCAACGTCTTCTACATTGTCACTTGTCGGCTGCAAAAGAAACATAGTGAGCCGGCCGAGACAAAGTAGGGTGGGGGTTTGTTGGGCTTACTTAGCTCACAGCGGAGAGCGCCTACCTACCATGCCAAAGGTACCTGGTTCGAGACCAACGTCCTCCACATTGTCACTTGTTGGCTGAAAAAGAAAGATAGTGAGCCGGCTGAGACAAAGTAGGGTGGTGGGTTGGGCACTTAGCTCACAGCGGAGAGCGCCTACCTACCATGCCAAAGGTACTTGGTTCGAGACCAACGTCTTCCACATTGTCACTTGTCGTCTGAAATGGAAACATAGTGAGCCGGCTGAGACAAAGTAGGGTGGTGGGTTGGGCACTTAGCTCACAGCGGAGAGCGCCTACCTACCATGCCAAAGGTACCTGGTTCGAGACCAACGTCTTCTACATTGTCACTTGTCGGCTGCAAAAGAAACATAGTGAGCCGGCCGAGACAAAGTAGGGTGGGGGTTTGTTGGGCTTACTTAGCTCACAGCGGAGAGCGCCTACCTACCATGCCAAAGGTACCTGGTTCGAGACCAACGTCGTCTTCCACATTGTCACTTGTCGGCTGCAAAAGAAACATAGTGAGCCGGCTGAGACAAAGTAGGGTGGTGGGTTGGGCACTTAGCTCACAGCGGAGAGCGCCTACCTACCATGCCAAAGGTACTTGGTTCGAGACCAACGTCTTCCACATTGTCACTTGTCTGAAATGGAAACATAGTGAGCCGGCTGAGACAAAGTAGGGTGGTGGGTTGGGCACTTAGCTCACAGCGGAGAGCACCTACCTACTATGCCGAAGGTACTTGGTTCGAGACCAACGTCTTCCACATTGTCACTCGTTGGCTGCAGAAGAAACATAGTGAGCCGGCCGAGACAAAGTAGGGTGGTGGGTTGGGCACTTAGCTCACAGCGGAGAGCGCCTACCTACCATGCCAAAGGTACCTGGTTCGAGACCAACGTCTTCCACATTGTCACTTGTTGGCTGAAAAAGAAAGATAGTGAGCCGGCCGAGACAATGTTGGGTTGGCAACTTAGCTCACAGCGGAGAGCGCCTACCTACCATTTGAAAGGTAGTCAGTTCGAGGCCAGCGTCCTCCACTTTGTCACTTGTCGGCTGAAACTGAAACAGTGAGCCATTTTAAAAGATTTCTGGAAGCAAAAGCCTTATTATACAAGTGGAAAATAAATTCTAAAATGTATTTGCCACTGTCATTGATTCGCATTGCCGTAAAAGGAGAAAAGATTCTTTTCCGTGCCGGTATGACAAATGGCCGCCTTTAAGCCCATACTTCTTCCTTTTACAGCAATTCCCAAGCAACACACACACACACACACACAACATTGTTATGGCTGTAAAGTTGCTCCCTTTCCGTTTAAGGACTTGCTGCTCACAAGTGTTTCTCTTCACTCATCGCCCTCAACATTGAAAAAGAGCAACTACTATTGGCCGACATTTCAGAATCACATGTTCTAAATCGGTTCCAGGCTTTTAATTAAATTCGTTTTTAATTTTTGCCCCTACGCAGGCCGCCGGAAACGCCGTGAAGAGAGCGTCGGATAACCTGGTGAAGGCCGCCCAGAAGGCGGCGTTTGACGCCCAAGACGACCAAGCCGTGGTGGTGAAGAGCAAGATGGTGGGAGGTATCGCTCAGGTGAGTCGCCGTTGTTGACGCGGGGGGGGGGGATCCTCGTGATGTCACTCTTCACTCTGGGCCACCTTCAAAATGAGGAAAAATCTCAGGTTAACCACGTTCCAAGTACAAGGCTCCCTTAAAGGACATTTTTCTTGAAATGTTAGGACCATTGACACCCTTGCTCTACGGCAGGGGTCGGGAACCTTTTTGACGAAGAGAGCCATAAACAATTCATATTTTCAAATATTATTCCTTGAGAGCCATACTCATAATTTAACATACATGAAAAATGTGCACCTTTTTTTTTTTTTTTACTAATTTCACCCCTTTGAAAGTACAAAAAATCCCTGAATTATTTTGCCAACATTGTTACGCTGTTGCTAATCACTGTACGCATAAAGAGTCGTCTAATTAAAAGAATAATGATTAAAGCGGCACTAGATGTAGCGTCAATGCTACAGACTTGATGCTCCTATTGGTGCATTCAGAACTCCATATATTAACTGACCGGTTGGAGCCATATGCACCAACCAAAAGAGCCATGTAATGCTCCCAAGCCATAGGTTCCCTACCAATGTTCCCTCTAAGCTGCGCCCTCCACGACCCCGGGCAGACGTTGATTTTCCGGAGACGCAACAATAATTTAGCTTGTTTTTGGCAGATTATCGCGGCACAAGAGGAGATGCTGCGCAAAGAGAGGGAGTTGGACGAGGCCAGAAAGAGGCTGGCCACCATCAGGCAGCAGCAATACAAGTTCCTGCCTTCAGAACTTCGGGAAGACGGTCAAGAACAGTGAGTCGTGCGTGCAATGGCAATCCGTGGAATGCTCAGGACCTTTTTTTAAACCAGCTAGATGTAGAGAGACAGACAGAAAGAACGAGAGATAGAGAGAGAGAGAGAGAGAGAGAGAAACTCAAATTCCATAGCCTTTCATTCTCAACTTGCGCCTGTAAACAAATGGTTGTCAAAGATAACGCACCATCATATCAGTGTTTAACTTTGAGACGGAAATAGATGTATATGCCTTACCAGGTGTGTCTGCTTTTTGATATGTACTGTATTGATTATTTACTTTTTAAAATACGGAGCTCACCTCATTTTTTTTAATTTTACGCGTTTCGGATATGCGACGTGCCTTCCCTAAGAAATTCCTGCCAAGGGGCCCGCCTTAATGACGTAGAATTTCGGCGGTTGAAGGTCGACACAATCTCTGCTTTATGCAAATCTCTATGCAAATGGATTCTTAGTAAAGGTTATTATTTTTAGGTTGGATTTGTAAATGGGTCGAGATCGCAAATATGATTTGAAAATTTTTGAAATGCAAACAGCAACAACAGAACAGTGGATTTTTTAAACAGATTTAGCTTTGGATTTATACCTATTAGCTACTATTTCGGTTTTTTTTAATAAGCAGTGACAGTATTTAATCTTGAATTGTGATAAGCAGACTGATCAAAATTGTCAGATCATAATATTTAACGTATCTTATTCATTGTAGTTGGATGTGAAATGATTAATTGAACCTTTTGCCAAAGTATCGTCTGCATAATTAATGAACTTGTGGAAAATCCTTCTATTAGTCTAGTTTACGGATTTATGCTCATGCAATATTTTCACGTTGCATAATGCTTTCCCTGGACTAAGATCCAAACCGTTCTAGAATTATTCTTCCAAGTGCCTTTTTATATTGAATGTATCAAGTCATTAAGTTAAAAAAAGAATTAAAAAAATCCTGATGCCTGTCATTTATCCAACAATGCACTTATTCACGTCATTAATTTAACAGAGCATCATTTAAATTCACATTTTAAAGAATATTTGCCACGGCCATTTTCAATGTAATACCGGTGGAAAACAGTACAACTACAAATACTACGATGCCGTGGCGTACTGTAAGAGCTGTGTGTGTATATGCAATAAAGCCACTTTTCATTCAAAAGCTCCTCTTGTTTCCTGTTGACATTTTTTTTGACAACTTCTAACTCTAGCGAGGCGCCTAATGAAACCAATCAGCGAGCACCGTCAACAAATTACCATATTTGTCGCTCCCAAAAAAGTTTGACTGAATGGAGGGTACGGCTTATACGCGCACAAATTACACTTGACATGCACGAAACGCCATAACGATACGGTCATTTATTTCAAAATAGAGAAAAGATAAACATAAAACGCTTGAAAAAAAAAATTAATTTAGACGTCTATGAATGAAATTCAAGAAAAAAATAAGTATATTGCACTTACTTGTGCTCCCATTGGTCGATCAGGGCGCTGCCATCTTACCTAGGGATGACACTGTTACCGTCCCATTTCCTGATTGTACTGCTCACATGACTTCCTTTTTGAATTTGTCGTCTCCATGCAAGCCACACCCTGTAGGAATGAGCAATCCAACAATTGATTAATACAGTATCTCAAAAATAGCACGTGCGATGATTTTTCTTATGATTTTCAATTCAAAGTAGCACATTTGTACTCCCTATTAAAAGCATGACTATGGAGGTGAAAATTGTCAATCAGGGGGCGGCTTATACGAGGGAAAATGTCAAATTCAACCGTCCAACTTTGTCTTTTTGAGTCTATCCGTTTTTGCTACCGAAACTCGTAGCTCGTTTTGTGTTTTTGCTGCTTTTCTGTCTTAATGATTTGGTGATTCTTAATGATCCCATTGACTTTCATTTGCTTTGTACTTTGTGCTTTTTGCTTTGTTGTTCTGTGGCCTTTGACTGTACTGTCTAACTTATAACTATGCCTTTTCTTGCTACTGTCACAATGAAATTTCCCGAATACGGGATGAATAAAGTTATCCAATCCAATTTTAAGGCAATTTAACGGGTGCGGCTAATATGCAATACTCTTTTTGGATGCAAATCTGACCGACGGGGGGTTCTGAAAGAGACGAGTGGGCCATATTTTTAACCAACCGCAGCTGTCCTAGAGCCTGCCGCATTCTGGTCGGCAGGCCAAGTCCTTTGGCGCTGAGGTCTCCTGCCATTTTAAGGCAGGCTTCCACCCGTGTACTATTTCATTAGGATCCATCCCAAAGTTGAGAGCTTACCACTTGGACGTTTATGTTAATGTCAAACACGCATTACATCACTAAAGAGAAAAACAGAGGTCATACTTGGAACTGACATTGATATTTTTAGCTAATATAAACGCCTGACACGTCTTTAGGAATTCTTTTATCATATATACATTGTTTCATTTCTTTTGACACGCCGTTGATCATTTAGTTTTTTTTCTCTCAAGTTAAGAGTATGAAATATTAGGAGAAACTTAACGTGGCGCAGACGGGATGGGGTGTGACGCGCATGTAAGAATGGACATCTGTCCGTGGCTAAATATGGGCAAGGTCCGAAGGCGGGCCTAGAGTGGAAAAAGTGCGGGGGGCTCACTCACTTGGATTTTCATCCTGAACGTTCCCACCTCGCGTCCTCGCGTCCCGCCGTCCGTCGTCCTTCGTCCCGTCGCTTTCTCTTCGACTCTGAGCCGCGAGAGCCCACCGAAGCCAACATGGAGGCCATCAAGAAGAAAATGCAGATGCTGAAGCTGGACAAGGAGAACGCCATCGACCGGGCGGAGCAGGCTGAGGGCGATAAGAAAGGAGCTGAGGACAAATGCAAACAGGTGAGGACGGACAAAAAGACGGATGACGTGCTTCGTTCTTTTAGAAAAACACAAACGCAGACTGTCCAGAGTTGGCAATCTTTTCCTCCTTCAAAGTCGCAGGTGGACGTCAAATCCATGTTGACGTAGCGGGTTGGCAGGGAAAAGTCGCTGCCGAGCCTCCCAGTCAAAAAGGATAAGACCTCTATCGCAATCCATGGCAATCAATGAGTTGAGAGAACAAAAATCAAAATCTGTCCTGCCCAAAAAATCATTTTGAGACACTTACAAGACACAAGAACTGCTTTACTTGTAAATTTTAACACAAAAGTTCTTTTGAATGTATGTTAATATTCCATTTTAATTATCCCTTTAAATTTACAGGGTTTTTTTTAGGACGATTTACAGTATATTTAAAGATGTGTTTATATTATAAATATGTATATTTACATTATATTTAATGTAATATTTTCCCATTAGAAATGTATTTGCAATATTAGTGTATAAAAAATAAATAGTCTATAAAAAAATAATTTCAGAGAAAATGACCTGGGATGCAATCAATTGTTTGAAAGAGTCATACTAGATAAAAAAATTAAAAAACTCAAATTGTAAAAATCATTCCGAATGAGGTCACATGAATTTAAAAAAAATCTAAACAGTAATAAAAATGATACATTAAGACTTTTTGTTTTTATTCTTTGTTATTTTGGGACCTCAAACATTACGATCGACGTCCAATCCGTTTCCCTAGTAAAAATAGCTGGGACGTCGCTAGGTGTATTCTCGCGCATTGTCTATCACACACACGTTAGAGACGTTTTGCCGTCCAAGGGATGGATGGCTGGCATAGTGAGCCGCAAATAGATGTGGACAAATCATCCTCGGGGGATCCCAGCTCTGCTGTGGGCCGTCACAATAGCCATACCAAAAAGTCCTCACGGCGCCATCTCTGTCTGTCTGTCTATTTATGTCCTCGCGTCCGTCCCTTTCCATTCCGTCCTGCCACGACTCAAATGACTTTTTTTTAACTTGGGGCTTCAATTCAGTATCATTTGTCTTTTCCAAGCGTTCAAAAGACTTTCTATTGATGGATCCGTGTAAAGACTAGACATTGGGAGAGAGAGGATTTCAAACAATGGCGGCTATTGGTACTCGTGTCACAAAACGTTGCCCATTAACTTCCAATTGGGTGACGCAAAGTCCAAAGAAATGGCGAGCATGACTGCGGCAATCTTGTCTTCCTTGAGCTCAAATGTGCCACTTTTGAGTTATTCCACTCGAAACAATGAATTAGGGAACACCCACTTTTTCTGGTTGTGACATCACAACCAGAATTGATGCAGTAGACGGAACGGTGATAAGATAGCACGCTAGCGAAATGGAGAAATCCGTGGCTCCTTTTGGTCGTGAAATCAGCTTCTGTTTGGAGCTTCTGTTTTTTGTGGGCGGGGCAAATATGGCCAAGAAAGGAAGACGATTTAGGACCTTTACTTCATTAATAATGCTTTTCTGCGCAATAAGAAATGTTTGAAGACTTGGTTCGGGGTCTTTCACCATGTTGTTCCTGGCAAATGCAGTTCTGAACATCCAAAAAAATCAGATTATATTCAACTGGATTCATTCCGTACTCTGGAAATTCACTTTATGGCAGTCGCAAGGTGAAAAGACAGACACAGGAAAAGATCTAATAGAATAGATCATCAATAAATGTCATTTTTTTTCCCTGCTGTGTAGCTGGAGGAGGAGCTGCTGGGTCTGCAGAAGAAGCTGAAAGGAGTGGAAGATGAGCTGGACAAATACTCGGAGTCGCTGAAAGACGCCCAGGAGAAGCTGGAAATGGCCGAGAAAAAGGCCACGGACGTAAGTGGTGGCGTGGCGCCCGGGAAGAACCCAAGCAGAACCTCCGATTGACCTTCAACTTGAGTCAAATGAACGTCGTCGCCTCTTCGGGTTTCCGGCGTGAAGCAAACAGCTGCGGTCCGTCCGTCATTAGAGCGTTGGGGATCGGAATTCGTTGACGGGGCAGAATTAGCGAGAGGCTGGCATTTGAGCGAGAACATTGGGAAATTTGCTGAGAATCCAGTAGACACTTGGAGTCACTCTTCTTTAGACCGTCCGAGGCCGCCAATGATGTCACCGGGGAGGGCGTGGCCAACAGTCATTTTTGCCAATAAGCACTAGCCGTGCCCAAAGTGACAGATTTATTGTGTTGAAATGTTCAGACGGGGCAATTTAAATTCAAATCGGGAATAATAGCGAGTGTCCCACTCGCGCTGGAATGAGTGGCGCTGAGAGTCATGTATAATTCAGAGGGAGCGGTCGTATGTTTGGAAGGAGGGAGGTCGTTGCCACGGTAACAACAACAGCCCCGGTGCCATGGCCGATTGGATGTCCATAGACGCGGTGAGGAGAAAAATCCAAGCACTGCAACAGGCGGCGTTTGACGCCGAGGACCGTGCCGAGCTGCTCCTCCGAGAGGTGGATCTGGAGAGGGAGGTCCGAGAGGCGGTAAAGACTCCCACCGTGGGCCATTATGCGGGTTGTCTTGGGGGGAAGGGCGTTTCAATGAGGCCAGGACGGAAACCAGGGTCCGCGAAAATCGCCTTTAAAAGTCCACGTTGCCATTAAGTCTCTCTTAAAAAGCTTCTCATTTTCAGTTGAAACTTGCCATTATAAAAAAAAATATTTTCTCGCTCTTTAATGATGAATTAAATTGGAAAATGCGTTGGCGCGTTGGTTGAGTGGTTGGCCTCGCAATTCTGAGGTCGAGGGTTCGATCCCGGGTGGGTCCTCACTGTGTGGAGATTCCATGTTCTCCTCTGGCGTGGGTGGGTTTTCTCCGGGTACTCCGGTTTCCTCCTATGTACCAAAAAGATGCACGCTAGGCTAGCTGGCTAACAGTCTAAATTGGCCCTATCTACGATTGGTTGTCTTTTGTCTCCTGGTGTCTTGCCGTTGGTCGGCTGCCGATTCAGGGTGTGCACATAGTTGACAAGTGGTTAGCGCGTCGGCCTCACCGTTCTGGGGTCGTGGGTTCAAATCCAGGTGGGTCCTCACTGTGTAGAGTTTGCAGAGTCTCCCCAGGCTTGCGTGGGTTTTCTGTGGGTACTCGGGTTTCCTCCTACGTCCAAAAGGATGCACGCTAGGCTAGCTGGCTAACAGTCTAAATTGGCCCTCTCTACGATTGGTTGTCCTTTGTCTCCTGGTGTGCCCATAGTTGGCTCCGGCACCCCCCGTTGCCCTTGGCGTTGAGAAAATGAGAAAAATTGCATTCAGAAAAATTGTTGAGAAAAATTTGCAAGCGGTTGAGAAAATGACCGAATTGGAAAATGTTGGTGAACAGGCCGAAGCCGAGGTGGCGTCCCTGAACCGACGAATCCAGCTGGTAGAAGAAGAGTTGGACCGAGCCCAGGAGCGACTGGCCACGGCTCTTCAGAAGCTGGAGGAAGCCGAGAAGGCGGCCGACGAGAGCGAGAGGTGAACCCTCGGTCGACCCGCCGCCCCATCTCCCGCATTCCGCTAAAATCCTCGGCGCCTTTTCTGCCCGAAGAGGAATGAAGGTGATCGAGAACCGGGCCAGCAAGGACGAGGAGAAGATGGAGACCCAGGAGATGCAGCTCAAAGAGGCCAAACACATTGCAGAGGAAGCCGATCGCAAATACGAAGAGGTCCGTTGGGGGGAAATGTGCGCCGGGTCCAAACGCCGGCCGACGTTGCCGCACGCGTTCCGTCTTTTCTTGGCGCTTTGCAGGTGGCGCGTAAACTGGTGATCCTGGAGGGCGATCTGGAACGTTCCGAAGAGCGCGCCGAGGTGGCCGAGGCGTAAGTTAGCGATTTTACTGGGGAAAATTGCGTTTACTTTTAAGGTCGGTCCAACACTTGTTTTCAATTCAGGGCTGATTGTTTTACTCAATGAAATCAGGGTTAACCTCATTTTTTAATTTTTTTTTTAATTTATTCTGGTTAACCATAAGCCCAAAACAGGCATAACTGCAATATTTATTCTTCTCTATTCTGATTTTACAAAAGGACAAATATAGTTTTGTCCAAGTCGTAACGGCATTAAAAGTAAATCAACGGTGGCGTGAACTCCACCAATTTTTTATACGCATAAATTTACTTAGCTGAGTTCGCTAAACTAGTTTTAAGAGTGACCATAGAATCGCTTTAACCTTGGTGAGCGCCAATGCTTTACTAATCCCATCATTGCACGCGCCTCCCCTTTGCTGCCGGCTTTCCTATACCATACCTGTCAACGTTATACAAAAAAAACGTACAAATACAACGCAGCACATATTTACTCACATAGGGCGCACTTAAAAGTCTAACATTTTCTCCAAAGTGGACGGAGTACCCAAACAGTTGGTGCACTAAATTCAAGATTCTGTAGATTTCGCTGTATGACGCTGACAGCTTGACTGTCTGGGTACATTGCTTGCTGACACGCTATATTTACATAGTGAAAAGCCAGACGGGAATGCGTGCCCATATCATGTTTAAAGCAGACAAATATTAGCAATTGACGATGACGTTTTCATTTGCTACCAGTGACCGATCCAGATTAGCGCCAAAATGGCTAAAACCGGATCGCTTTTACAAAAAAACGTACTTCAAAAAAATCTCCTAAAAAAGTTGTTATACGGCGTACGCCAGGGGTGTCAGACTCGGGTTGGTTGTTTTATATTAGCTTTTTTAAAATCTATTTTTAAATTTTACAAAATGATTTTAGAACTAAAAACAGAAAAAAATGATTAAAAAAATGACAATTATTGATTCAAAAGTGGGAAAATCAGGAAATTTAATATACATCTATACTCTTCATTTTAATTTGATCCTAAAACAGAAAGTCGGCACTCATCATTTACTTTCCCGGGCCAAACAAAATGATGCGGCGGGCCACTTTGACACATGTGGCATACGCAATTTGAAATAATTAAAAAACGTATAAAATACGTGGAAAAAGGTATAAGTTGACAGGTATGCTATACGGGAGAATAGCGAGGCACGTGAACTCATTGACTGTCATCGACGACGGCCAACGAGTGCGTCGCCGTTACGTGTTTGATGTCATGCATGGCGTGATGCACCACCAGCATGAGATGTTTTGCTCACGGCCGGACGGACCGACTAACCTCTGCAGGCGAGTGATGGAGCTGGAGGAGGAGTTGGGCTTGCTGGAAGGCAATTTCAAATCCATGATGTGCGGAGAGGAAGAGGTATTTGCTTTCCACTGCCTCCAAGCGTGCAAACGTGCAAACGTGCAAACGTGGCTGCATTCTGACCTCTTCTCGACCTTTGCCTTTTCACGCTTTCTCCAACTTCCACCTGAAAATCACATCCGGAAAATGATCTCTTTAACAGCATGTTCATGATCTCTTTTTTTGACCAGATAAACTTCAACTAAACTGCATGTATCATAACTACCAGTTCTGAGTTATATATTTTTCTTTTTATTCGACTAAAACCAGAACTAAATTAGTTTTATTGTAATTTTTCTTCTAGTGTAAAAGAGACAAAGCAATAATTCTACTTTCAAGTGGGCGTTCAAATAGGCAGAATTTTCAATTTGATGCCTTAAAATGGTCTTTAAAATAGGTAGAATCCAACTTAAAGTGGTTAGTATTTGAAATAGTCTGGATCAAATCTTTTGTTCTCCTTCTTTTCTGTCCTTTTCCAATTATTCCTTCTCTCTCTTTTTCCCCTCTTTGTGACGTTGTTCAGAAAATCAGGTGACCTTGAGGAAGAATTGAAAAATGTCACCAACAACTTGAAGTCGCTGGAGGCTCAGTCCGAAAAGGTATCCGACAAATGCAAATGAAAAGCCATAAGACCCGCCCCTTCAAAGACACGTCTCAAATCTAATTATTACCACATCAAAAAAGTGCCATTTGTGGAGAAATTGCCAGCGTCGTCGTAGGAAAGTAACGCACCGTACTTGTAGTCCACTTTTCCTGTAGCATGTACGCATATTTGCGTTTTAAAAACATATCCCTCAAAGACACAAGACACAATTACTCGAACCGCAAGTAACCACAGCCGAGTACGATTTAGTACACGTTCTTGAAGACCGTACGTGCACTCGTTTGTCTTTTTTAGCATATTCTTTTTGTGAATTTTAGTACTCACAAAAGGAGGACAAATATGAAGAAGAAATTAAACTTCTCACCGACAAACTCAAAGAGGTAAGAGTTCCAAGTCCTAGTGACTGTGTTATTTCTACTGCTAGCCATCAGACGTAAGCTAAATTTGCACGATGGCGCTCTTTTTCCAGGCCGAGACCCGGGCGGAGTTTGCCGAGCGCTCCGTGGCCAAGCTGGAGAAGACCATCGATGACTTGGAAGGTATTCTGTACATTTCTTCTGCGTTATTTAAGTTAGCTTTGGGCTACTTTGAGTCCAATCACATCTAGGTGGTTTATTTTTCGCACCCAAGTTAGAGTCACCTGCTTTTGAGTATCCGCCCATACTGAATGTTCATCCCATAGCTATGCAATTTGCGAATTCATTTCATAATTTGTTAGCAAATGTTTCTTTGCGTATGATCTTAATCATTTAGTTCTTCAAAAGAAAAATCTTCAAAGCACAATCTTTCTTCCCAAAAAATATTGCAAAGGACAAAAAATGTAGTTTTGCTTTGTGGCCCTTAAAGAAATGAATTTGAACAAATCTTAGGTACCTTTTAAAACATGCTCTTATTGAAGCAACGAGATCAAGGGTTGGTTCGCGGGTCGCGTTAACGTCAACTCGATTTCATGTGGGCCGGACCATTTTAGATATAATATTTAGATTGATTTTTATAAATAGATTGAAAGAACTGGATTAAAAGCCCTCAATATTCAGTTTTTATAGATCTAAAACGTTTATTGTAGCTTTTTTTTTATATATATATATTTTTTTAGATTTTACAAAACGATTTTTGAACTAAAAACAAAGAAAATATGGATAAAAAAATAGCAATTATCAATTTAAAAGGGGGAAAATCAGGAAATTTAATATACATCGATACTCTTCATTTTAATTTGATCCTAAAACAGAAAGTCGGCACTCATGATTGACTTTCCCGGGCCACACAAAATGATGCGGCGGGCCAGATTTGGCCCCCGGACCGCCACTTTGACACATGTGAACTGGATAATCCTACCATAGATGTTCTCCACCTTCAAGGCATAATTCCAAAATTCTCCATGCGATGTCCTCTGGTTGACCTAAAAAAAAATAAGGCATAGTTAGCTCAACATGGCTAAATTTCTGTGTATCCTGTCTGGCCTTGTGTGTGTGTTTTTGTGTGGTCTGTGTGTGTGTGTGTGTCGTCCTGCAGATGAAGTGTATGCTCAGAAGCTGAAGGGCAAGGCTCTCAGCGAGGAGCTGGATCTAGCCCTCAATGACATGACTACACTGTAGAAGCTCTCCTTTCTACTTCCTTCCTTCTTCTTCTTGCCTGTCCGCCTGCTTGCTGCTCTTTTACTGCATTCTGCTGTGGTATTAGCAGCTGAATATGGATATGGATATGAAAAATGTCTTCTACCGTCGTTCGTTTCCTCTGTTGAAATTCACGCAAAACACCGGCAAAGCTGCATTGTAATAAAAATATTTCAAATCTGGTCATCTTTCAGTGTTCTGTCACCTTTCTTCACTCTTTTTGCTATCCGCCTTTTTTTTGCCAAATATTTCAAACTAGCTAAATGTTTGCTCTTTTCTGTTTTTCTTTCAATCTTTGATCCGCATTGCATGCAGCACTTTCTTCCTATGCCACCTGATTTTTTTAGGATATGTTAATAGCATCATTAATAATATAAAGGTTCAAATCTGAGAAATATGTCAATCTGAGCAACAGCTCCAACGCAAGTACTTTGCAGGGAATAGTGCAAAAAGAGCTTTTAATGACTTCAAATGAACTGCGCTAAAGTTACCAAAATGCAAAGTTTCTTAAATGAAACATACGAGAAATTTGACAAAGACGTTTTCTCGAATTTAAATGAAAAAAAATCTTATTACAACTTTCTCTTAAGTGTAATCGAGTCTCAAAATGTCATTTATTGACCTAATGTCTGCTCAATATCAATTATAGAGTATTTTAATATATTTAGATTATTTCAAACTGGGTCATTAATGATGCCTTTTAAAATGCTAGCTCTCAAAAACTGTTTGCGTAATTAAAAATGACTTAGGCTTAATGTTCATGATCAATCTGACCGCACGATGTAGATAACCTAAACATGATTAACTGACGGATTGATTCATTAATTCATGAGCTTTCTTGGAGATTACACAATAAGTAGAAATCTAAAGAGAGAGAAAGGAGTTTAAAGCTGTAGGAATAAATGCAAGTTAATACTAGGGCATTATTGATATGGAAAAAAACATATCAACAAATAAATAAGAGGACAACGGGCAGTAGGGACACCCGTGATGGACCAGGAAGTGACAACGATTAGCAAAGCTGACATTAAAAGTGAGACAAAAAATGATGTGCGGGGGCAATAATCGTGTGAAAATATGGATCTATAACTAGAATTGTGCCTGGCAAGGTCTGGCATGGAAATGGCACCGCTCGCTGACGTTAAGACTGCCGCCACAAACGCGTAGTAGTGACGCTTTTCGGGTGTTACGCGTGTGTTATGAAGCGTGCGTGTTGATTTTTTTTTTTTTAAACTTGCAGAAAAACTGGCCCAGGCCAAAGAGGAGAACCTGGACATGCATCAAGTGTTGGACCAAACCCTTGCGGAGCTCAACAATCTATAATGTCATTTTCCCAAACGCAATTCATTCTGTACGATGGAATTTTATTATGACATCAATGCGTGTTCAAGGATTGTCTAGATGGAGATTGCCTTAGATGGTGACATTTTTAACTGTAATAAATGTTGTTTGTGCTTCAAAGATATCAGTGGCGGTCCGTGCATTTCCTAGTGACGCCTTCAGCAAAAGCAGTCGTATTTCTGGCATAGTCCGTCTTGAAAATGGCTTTAAATCAACACAACAATATATTTGCTTGTGCAGCCCGCTCCAAATACATTTTGGTAGCTCTGGCTAATGACTAGCCTCGTAGTTGGTGAAAGCGATGACGTATCCCTACGCCCGCGACAATACATTGTGGTGTTGCCAACTTGAAATCTGATTGGTTAAAGCAACAAGTCTTATTGACGCTTGTTTAAATTAAAGAGCAGAGCCCGCAGAACTGATTGTGAAGGCTTTGAGGCAGATTTCCCACCCTGGCAACAAATAATGGCTGAAATGTGATTGGTTAAATGCTTCAATATGAAAACATACATCTGGAAGCAATGCAACCAGGGGGAAAAGCAATGAAAGGAAGCTAACAGACCATTTGGAATTATTTCATAAGTATTCATGGACAAAATATAATATATGATCCAGATATTTCTTAGGCCAGCAAAGAAGGCATTGAAGGCCCTGACGGCACACCACTGAAAGATATTCATTCATCTGTTTATTTTTACGACCTGGTGGGAGACGCCCTCAATCAATGGCCAGCCAATCACGGTGCTTCAAAGATAAACAAAATGTCTGTGTGCATTTAAGTCATTGACGGTGAAAATTAAAATAACGGTTGGGTTTTAGTGCCTACTCGTTACTTTTTTAAAAGGTTCGTCAACCAGGACTTATAGACATTTTCTCACAATAAAGTTAATTCTATTTTACTTCCAGAACTCATGCTCAATCAAAGAATTTGACAGAGTTATGGCTAATGTCCACTCCTCTGAAGAGGCAAAATCTACTACTAGTAGAGACAAATGGTGTATTATTACACAATGTGTGTTCAAAAGACCTTTTTAACTGGTTGTGTCTTGCCTGGACTGACAGGAAAGTAACACTGGCTATTCATTGCGAGGGAATGTCATTTCCAGCCCGATAAATTATGTACTCTTGTTTTGTTTGGCATCCATTTCCTTTTCTGTGGGAACAGAGGCGGGGATTTACTGGAAAACACTCCTTGGGAAGCGAGGGGGCGGGGGAAAGGGGCGTACATTGTAAACATGCGATTGGTCAAGAGTATTGACAGACAGTCGGAGTGGCGAATCAGAAAGCACGGTGGCTGAGGCCATAACAGATGTACACAGTGGGAAGATAGGGCCATCGCTTAGAGTTTGTGCATCCGTTTTTTTGTGAGATCTAGTCAGACCGGCGGCCATTACGACACAAGCTCCCTTGACGGGAAATGGGTGGTCCTAAAACGCAGACGAGCCAAGGAGGGGAGACCTGACCCAGAAGATGGCACGTACGCAACTTGTTTTGAAGATAACACGACTCGAACGACAATAATGATATGATTTCATAGGATTAATACCGTCACAACATTGGTAAGTCATGACATGTTGTTCTTTAAACTGTGGAAACAAAATGGCGTGAAGGGGGGGGGGGGGGGGCGAGGGGGTCGATGGGGTGAGGTGATTTCAAAACGAACATTTGTGTAGCAATTTCTATGTTTTTACTCTTTGATTGTACTTTTAAGAAAAATATCAAGTAATTACGAGCTTATAACGGGCGTCAAAACTGTGTTAGGAGGCAAGTGATGCCTTAGTAATAATAATTGCGGTGGTGCAGAGGTTGGAACACGTCAAAATGGTCAAATTGAATGATTGATCGTCTTTGTTTTTGATAGTGCTCTATAACCACGATGTCGACGACAAGGATCCAGCTGTTGGTTCTAACATTTTTGGCTCCTGTTCTGTCCTCAGCAGGTATGTGCGGTTCAGGGGCGGATCTAGAAAAAAATATTTCTCGGATGGCGAGAGTGGGGGGGTTTATGGGGGGGTGCAGGAACTTTTGATTGGGCACAGGTTTACATAGCCAATCATTTTTCTGTTGCTTCAGTCTCGTAATGCAAAATGGTTGTGTTTTGCTTCTTACTGTCAAAACAACTGTTATTTCAGAAACTGGAAGCCATTTGATGGTAACGCCACAGTCTCCATATGTCCAGATTGGCACTAACTTCACAGCCACATGTGCGATCATAGACACAAACGAAGCCACGGTCGATGACCTCTACTGGAGTCTGTCCCAAGATACGATCCCTCCAAATCAGTACACAAAACTCAACGCCTCCGCACTCGCCGTCACCATCCCCATAAACGACAACAAAACGGAATGGCTGTTCTGCCGATGCAAGAGAAAGACTAACTATATTTCAATGAACAAAAACAAATTCATGCACGGGATCCTCTTGACAAAACTCTGTAAGTAACCTCTTAAAACATGTTATGAAATGTTATTATCAGATTCCAGAATGTGCTAAAATGTTTCAACTCATGCTTTTCATTTCAGACGCTCCAGAAAAACCTAAAAACGTGACCTGTATAGCCATTCAGGAGGGGATTTATCTATCCAAAAACTTGAAGTGCTCGTGGGAAAAGCCAAGACAGAACAACAAGCATAACCCAACCAATTATTCATTACATGTTAAAACCGTCCTGTGAGTACACTCCATTGCATTTGAATATAAAAACATTGAGGTTGTCTGCATTTTACACAAAACCTAGACACGAATTGTTCTTAGCTCCCGAACTGACTGGCAAACGCGATAGCATTCACAGATATTTCACACTTCAGTTAGGACCAATGTTCCCTCTAAGCTGTGCTACTCTCGTCTTCTCTGCGCAGCAGCAATCATATGGAGCGCAGTAAATAAAATCCAAACTTTTTTTTTTTACCCCTTTCCCCTTGATGGCGCCGTTTACGCGGCAGCCAGTGGCAGTAGCTCTGTCCACTCTTATGTTTTTCGTGTTTTACAGGATGTTTTACATGAAAAATTAGAGGGAACATTGACATGCACCTGCTTATGGCCGGTGTGATACTGGTGAGCCCATAGCGAGCAATGATGATGTCACTCACAACCTCAGGGAGGTTGTCTTTCTGCCCAGACCAACGAAAAATTAGAGGGAACATTGGTTAGGACACACCCCGATTTGACCTATCGTACGCATGACACAGTTTCAAATACCGGAAAGACATACTTCGGTGCCTCTTTAAGTAAATGTCTTTAACTTTGTGTTTGGGTTTTCAGCGCCAATCAGTTCTATAATAAGACGACGCAAACAAATAGCGCTACGGTGGAAATGGAGTCTTTCCCCGTTGCTCTGGATTTTGAAATCTATGTCGTGGCTCAGAATGAACTGGGCTCTGTAAAGTCTGAACTGCTAAGTGGAGAAGCCACCTGTTTCGGTAAGATCTGGAATAATAATGTTTGCCACAGCTCACCGGATTGTACGTGATTAGCGTTCCTTTCATTACAGCTAAAACAGACCCCCCTTCAAACGTTAAAGTCATTGCTGAAAGCACACTTCCCCGCTCCCTTCTCATAAGGTGGAATCACTCAATTCACAGTGCATATGTTAGATTAAGATACCAAATCAGGTACTCCCAAAATGGATCTCACGTTTGGAGTAAGGTGAGTGTTCGTTCTGCGACGGCGCCAAGATTGGTCACGGAAGGTCTACGGGGTTCAAGTTGATTTCTGTTTTTGATTTCATTTAGGAACCCGATGTTGAGACTGTCGAAGACATACGGTCCTTCAGACTCCAAAAACTACAACCCGACACCGTTTATATCACTCAAGTTCGTTGTAAAAATGTTCAGGAGTGCTCTCGCTATTGGAGCGCCTGGAGTGCCAATTTCACCCAGAAAACACCGGAATCCAGTGAGTATCAAGAACGCGATCTACCAGTCGATTGCTACGTTACTATTGGCAGATGGCATGACTTCAAGATTTGATCCAGTCTGCTGGTTAGCGACGTTGTGATAATACGCGGCAGGACGAAGCAATACTTTTATTTCGAACACTCGTAGTATCTGACTTTAATGAGCGTATCTTTGCTGGTAAACGATCTGTGACGGCTGCTCGTTAAGTGATACATTGATCTTGGACACTTCAGTTGTGTACTGCTTACATATTTATCAATAGTTCATTTCTTTAGCAGCTCGAGTGAGTACGCTGGTTTAGAACGTAGACTAACATTTAAAATGTTTGGGGAAAATTGTCCGATTATTTTAGAGAAAGTATATTAGTGTTAATCATTTTTTATGATTTCTTATAATTTTTTTCTCTTTTCAAATAGAACCGACAAGTAAACCCCGTTTGTGGAAGATTGTTACAGAAGGCGAACGCGCCAATGAGCGACAAGTGACGTTTATTTGTAAGGTACGTTTCGTGATTTTATGGTGGTCATGTCATATTGTTAGACGTAGCAATGGTGGAAAATGTACGCTTCAGATTTGCATTATTGGGTATTTAATGAAATCTATCAAATGCATAGTTGCAAGAAATGTGTTTAACCAAACTGCAATATTAAAAATCTTCCTAAAATGATGTCCAATCGTTTACTTGGCCATGACAGAATCCCGTGTCTTCAAATGGAAAGATAACTAGCTTCAAGCTAAAGCTCCAAACCCGAAACAACGATGGCAATACATCATGGGAAAGTATACTACTCACCAACGGGTCAAAGGCAGACGGCTTCTCCGGACATAATTTCACAGTCTTAAAAAGGATAATCCTCCCCGACGATACATGTGCGATAGTTGACGTCACGGCCATCAATTCCATGGGGGAGTCTCCAAAGGCGTCACTGCGAATCCCAGAAAAAGCACGTGGTAAGTAGTGGATTCATTTGACAGATTTCAGAATACCCATGGATGTTTGTTCTGGTCTTAGACTACTCCCGCCCCCCCAAATCAATCCGCAGTGGTCTCAAATCTCTTGACTGGCAAGAACGAGACTTATATCGCCGTCTGTCTTTCAGAGCTGGAGCCCGTGGAGGAGCTCAAGGCGGAGCCACGAGGCGGCCAACTTTTCGTCCAATGGACTCCCCCCAAAAATACGGCTGTTTCGGAATATGTGGTGGAGTGGATGGGCCCTGATGGCGTCAACTGGCAGAGGGAAAACAGAAGCACCCACCAAACTATGATGAAAGGTAACTTCCTTTTTCGATGTGCCGAGAGAAAATGTTTGATTTGACGTTTCCCAAACCCAGACCACTTCGAGAGGTTTTTTTGCTACAACATATCCGTGTACCCAATCTACTCGGGGTGGACTGGAAAACCAACGATGGTGCAAGTTTTTCTTGAGGAAGGGGGTACGTTTGAAATATCTTCAATGTTTCTTGAAGACTTTGGCAATTTGTACCGCATGAAGTTATAGTTTATTCATGGTGTATTTAATTTGTTTGTTTGTTTCTAGCTCCCTTGACCGGTCCTTCCGTTCAACTAAAAGATACATCTAGACGAAATGAAGCAGAACTCACGTGGAATGAAATTCCCCCTCACGAACGGCGAGGCTTCATCACAAACTACACCATTTTCTATTCAAGCGGGGTTGAAAAGGGTATTTAAATATATATTTTTCAGATCTTTACATTAAAATAAAGTACAGTTAATTTCAGAGTAAGTAACCACCGTCTATTGCCAGCAATGTTCCCTCTAAGCTGCGCGCGTGCGCAATTGCGCACTAGCGCACTACTCTCGTCTTCTCTGCTCACAGCAAATCATATGGAGCGCACAAAATAAAATTCCAATTTTTTTATTTTATTTTTTAGCTGTGAGGCCGACGCGCGAACCACTCATCCGCCGGGCCGTCCATTCATAGATATGAATCATTACATTTTATTATGACTAAATCATTTATGTGTAGTAGACATGCACCTGCTTATGGCAGGTGTGATACTGGTGTGTGCCCATAACGAGCAATGATGATGTTGCTCACAAACAAAAAAATTCGAGGGAACATTGGTTGCCAGCCATTTTGGAGCCTTCCTGACAGATTTGATTGACAGATAAGCCTCCCCAAATGTTTCCTGCACCATTATTTTGTCTACAAACATTTTTTCTTCTTCTTTTCAGCCATCACCGTGCCAGCTTCAGTCAACTCCTACGTGCTGGATTCCTTGACGGCCAACACCAAGTACGACACTTGGATTCAAATATCGACGAGGGTGGGCTCCTACAATGGCACAAGCCTCTCATTCTCCACCCAGAAATATGGTGAGTGGGACAACTTGCACCACAAACATTCCAAAATTCAGCTCTTAATTTGCACATAGTAAACATAGTTGACGTTTCTGGACGTTAATGGCGGCGAATTACTTCAGTTTGATCAGACAAGTGCAAATACAGTAAAATCTAACGGATAAGCTGTTCCTTTTTAGTGATTTCAATTTCATTTTTTTACATATATACTTCATTTTTGTCATAGAGCTGCAGTGACTCATTGATTTAGCGGTAGAATAGTCCTGACTAACACTTTGTGTTTTTTTCTACAGCGTCGGGGGAGATTGAGATGACTGTGGTCGGCGTTTGCGTCGGTTTCCTCTTCGTGTTTCTGCTAACCGTGGCTCTTTGCATCTACAAACGAGACATGTAAGTACGGAAGGATTGCTTACTGCTCAGATACATGCATCTATCTTATCAAGGAGTCCAAAAAAAATGGAAGAAATACTTGTATATGTGATCAGTATTCCGCATTCAGGCAATTGTTCGACTTAAAAGGACTTTGTTAAAGGACAAATGTCACATTCAATTTTTTTTTCAATTAAAGGGAGTTTCCTTAGTGACGCATCAGCGCTCTATGAAATATCTAATAAGAATTGAACTATAGATCTCTTCCTTTTGATGTCAAATCCAATTTTTTTTTTTCGGAGGATAGCCTGCCAATCAAAATGTTTTCTAGCTGGCTCTTTTATGACCGCACTTAATCGTAATCTTTCATGTCACACAGGATCAAGAGAAACTTGTGGCCTCGAATTCCCAACCCCAGAATGAGCACCATTGGAAACTGGTCACCTGATTATCATTTACAAGTAAGGACTGTCATTCAAATAATCATAGTAAATCATTTTAAAAAAAAAATGCTTGTATGTACCATTTTGCTATGCTCATCACATTTTATTTCGCCCTGGAGACGTAATTTCATCGAAAAACAATTTTTCCAACAATATCAACATTTCTAATAAATTGCCTTGTTTTAAATATTAACGTTAAAAGTACCAAAGGAAGATGCTAACCTCACAAAGCGCTAGTCCTTGCAAGAAACCCGGTTAGATGTCTGTTTTATGACGGTGTGCATTTAGGAATGCCTACTGGTGAACCTATCGGTGTTAAATTTTGAAATTGCTGTTCTTTCGCAGCCGGAGACGCCAAAGGAGAACTGCGTTTCCGGTATCAGCGTGCTCGACATGGAGGTCGGTGACGGCAAATCGGTTTCGGAGGAAGACAAAGGCAGCCTGGCCCTCAAGAAGGACAAATATCTGTCGGAAGAGCACAGCAGCGGCATCGGAGGCTCCTCCTGCATGTCGTCGCCCCGCCAGAGCGTCTCCGACAGCGACGAGGGGGCCGACGCCGCCGACACCACGGCCGGCACCGTCCAGTACTCCTCGGTGGTGGCCTCCAACGGCTACAAGGTCCAGACCCCGTGCGTGCAACCCCAGCAGCTGATTTTTGCGCGCTCAGAGTCCACGCAACCGCTCTTGGACTCCGAGGAGAACCCGGACGTTTTGGCGGCGGAGGGCGGCAAAGATCCGCGAGCGTGGAACCGAGACGGCGCCGGCTTCGCCGAGTCTAACGAGACGGAGGCGGAGCCTCGGGAGGATCCCGACGGTCTTTCGGGGGAAGGTCAAGGACGGGAAACGCTCGAGGACAGACAGCCTTTCTCCAGCTACGTGCCGCAGCTAGGCGGCTATCGGCCGCAGTGAGAACGCAAAAAAAGGGACTGTAAACTCAGTTTGATGATTTGCTTCTAAATACACGAAAACTTTCTGAAGATAAATGCTGAAAACGAGGCCGCGCCCAATCGTTTTTTTTTGCCAGGATTCGTTTTAGGCCAGTTTAAAGTCCGACTTTGTGTCGCTACTTTATAGGTCAGTTGGTTTTCCATGTTAGCAAGAACCTAGCCCACAATGCACTAAACAACATGGAGACCATTTTTAAGCTAGCGAAAAATGAGTAGATAAAAAACATTTCATTAAGAGCCGAACAAATGTCGACTTATTATCATTTACTTTCGCCCAATCCAACAATGGATGTATTTTTTTTACTTTGACATTAAGAGCCGAAAAAATGTCGAATTATCGTTTACTTTCGCCCAATCCCACAATGGATGTATTTTTTTTTACTTGTGAGTTTACAGTCTCTTTAACACACCCTGCTGGGGTCTCAAGTTAATGTGACGAATAACATGCTACATGTTAATGTTCGCATGTCCATTTCACGTCTTAGGTCATTTCAAAATGTAGCATTATCATACCTGTCAACCTCTGCTGATAACTGCCCTTATAAATGATTATGATTCCCCTTACAAACCCCCCAAAAAACCTTACAAACACCGTACGACTTGTACGGTGTTTGTAAGGTTTTTGGGGGGTTTGTAAGGGGAATCATAATCATTTATAAGGGCAGTTATCGGCAGAGGTTGACAGGTATGAATTATTGTGCTTAGGCAGAATACTGATGTGCACGTATCATATCTTGTTGAAAAATCATCCGTCTTAATCGTTCACAACAACTAAAAAGGATGAAAATGATCCCGGAATTCAAAAAGACGGAATTGTTTTAAAGAGGAACAGAAGAGTGTAACGTCACTACATCGCCGGCATCCCACGTTTTTGAGGAGAAACTTTCCAACAAAGGGCAGCTCGTGGACCGACTTGCTTTCTTTACCAACATAAATCGATGACTAAAACAATGACTTTGACAAACGGGTCCTTTTGGGGACAACTGGTTTTGTTCTATACACTATATTCCCCCATTAAATCTGCTCTTGTTAAGAAAATGCCTTTTGGAACACTTTTGAATGAACAAAATGTGACATGAAGGACAAGGAAATGTTTCTTGAATGTATAGATTTAAATTTGTAAAAAGTATACGCAGTCATTCAGGTTGGGGACTTTCACTACTCAATAAAGAAATCATATATTGTACCAAAAAATGCGAAATATATATATTTTTTTCCCTTTTTATTGTTTATTCTTTGGCTGGTGCAACTTAAAATATGGTCATTTTGTATTTAGGCAAAATGTTCTACCATTGAGTTTATTGTCAAAATATGCGTTTGTGTGGAATCTACCGTATTTTCTCACATATTAGCCGCCTTCGCGTATAAGCCACACCCTTAAAATTGCCTTAAAATCGTTGAATTTTGCAATTTTGAGATACTGTATGAATCGTTGCCTGTAGACAAATTAAAAAAGGAACTCACGTGAGCAGAACAAACAGGAAGTGTGTCCGTAGCGGTCTCGTTTTTCATCCTTTGGTAAGATGGCGGTGCCCTGAGTGAGAAAAGGCAGGTACAAGTTAGTTTAAATGTTTCTTGAATTTCATTCATAGACATCAAAACAAATTTTGCTAAGCGTTTTATCCGTTTATCATTTCTCTATTTTGAAATAAATGACCATATCGGCCGCATTGTCTTGCGTTATGGCGTTTCGCCTTCGTCACCTTGGCAGTTTCGTGCATGTCAAGCCTAATTTATGCGCATATAAGCCGTACTCTCGATTCAGGCATTTTTTTTTGGTACCCGGACAGTTCGTCGCCGGACACTTCGTCGCCAGACACTTCGTGGACCGGACATTTCGTCGACGGACAATTTTTGTTTTATTTATTGCCTTTTATTTTAAAGTCAAAGTTCCTTTAAAAAATCTGAAGTAAAAACTCTCATGATTATAATTTTGAGAGAGAGAGAGATTACCTGGTTGATCGCTTTCAACAAATTATTTATGCAACAAAACAATTGTTCGCGAGGTCGAGTTTAGGTTAACCCTAACCCCTAACCTTAACCACTATCCCCTAACCCTAATTCTATCCACTAACCTTACGAATTGTCCGTCGACGAAATGTCCGGTCATGTTTTTTTGTGACAAGTACGGCTTATATGCGAGAAAATATAAATAAAAAATATAAAAAATGACCAAACAGTAATTGTTTTTTTTTTAAATGTACGTTTTATTTTGGTAGTGCTGCAGGCGTGGTGGGCATGCATAATGTCGGCTGTTTCCCACAGTGAGCACGTAAACCTTTCGCAGAGGTATTCTCAGGACGGGAGGGTGGGTGTATGGGTTCATCGAGTTCATGTAGTAGATCGCACGCCTCCTCCCGTTTCATGTCGGCCGCTTCCCTGGCTGTCTCCCCCCCCTCTCTCCCTCCCTCCCTCCGCCTCCCTCCCTCTCCCTCTCCCTCTCCCTCTCTCCGTCTCCCTCAATGAGCTTGCTGCAATTCATTTAGGCACCGAGAAAAAAAGGTAAACGTCCGCCTTCCTCCCGTCGCCGAATCGTCGCGCTTGACCTTTATTTTGGGGGACGCGGCGGCGCCCATCGGCCGATGCCTGCCACCGGCTGCCATCTTCGGGTCATCGGAGGCCCGCGGCCCGGCGGTCTCCCGGCTCCTCGGCAGATGTCGGAATAAAGGCGCTCGCCGCCGCTCGGGGATGGGGGAACGTCGCTTTGGCCCCGGGGCCGCGTAGACCTGGAAAGCCAAGCATGCTGGCCGACGGATGTTGCAGGGGAATGGAGCGAGGCGTCAGGGGGAAAATCGCGTCCGAGCCTTTGCAGAGAGCGCCGTATCCTCAGCAGTACGCGCAGCCGCAGCCGCAGTCGCAGTCGCAGCAGGGCAGCGACATCCAGGAGCTGGCCTCCAAGCGCGTCGACATCCAGAAGAAACGCTTCTACCTGGACGTGAAGCAGAGCGTGCGGGGACGCTTCCTGAAAATCGCCGAGGTGTGGATCGGCCGAGGGCGCCACGACAACATCCGCAAGAGCAAGCTGACCCTGTCCATGTCCATGGCGCCGGCGCTACGCTACTGCTTGGGGGACTTTATCGACTACTACGCCCGGATCGGGCTGAGGGGAGGCCCGGGGGCGCCGGCGCCGCAGCCGGACGAGCCGGGCGCCAACGGCGAGGAGCGGCGGGGCCGCAGGAGGGCGCCGGAGCCGGCGCCGCCGGCGTCGGCGTCATCCCCCACCGGCTCGGCGGCGTCGGACGAGCACGCGCACCGCGTCCTCAAGAGCGAATTCCTGGAGAGGGACAACAGGAAGTACTTTCTGGACCTGAAGGAGAACCAGCGGGGGAGGTTTCTGCGCATCCGCCAGACGGTCAGCAAAGGCCACGGGACCATGGGCTACTACGGTCAGGGGATCGAGCAGACCATCGTGCTGCCGGCGCAGGGGCTCATCGAGTTCCGAGACGCCCTCTCGCAGCTCATCGAAGACTACGGCGAGGGTCACGGCGACGGCGAGGAGCGCGGCCAGGGACGAGCCCCGTCCGGGACCCTCCGCGGCGGCGGCGGCGTTGGCGTTGGCGACGACGGCCCCGAGCTCCCCGAGGCCGCGTCCTTCCGCGTGGACAACAAGAGGTTCTACTTCGACGTGGGCTCCAACCGCTACGGCGTCTTTTTAAAGATCAGCGAGGTGCGCCAGCCCTACCGGAACACCATCACCGTCCCTTTAAAAGCATGGGCACGCTTCGGGGAGAATTTCCTCCGCTACGAGGACGAGATGCGGCGAATTTTCAACTGTCACAAAGAGCAGAACGCGGACGCCCGGCAGGACAGCGACGAGCAGGAGGACTGAACGAGGACGGGCGACCTTGCGGCGAGGACGACGGAGGAGGATCCCGTTTACGTGAATGGGATCCGAACCCGAGCCTATTGAGACGGAGTCTTAAAAGCGGTAAATGTGGAGAATTGCAAAGCTTATCCAAATACCCTTAATGAGAAAAAAATGGAATGCGCCTGTCAATAATGAATAAGTAAGAATATATGAACGGTGATACTGCAGAAGAATCGAAATGAAACATTGTCTATGTGTATGTAAATCTACTAGATACATATGACCCTTGTGAGGATAAGCAGCTTGGATCGTGAATGAATTACAGTGAGGTGGGTCTAAATATCGATTAATTGCTACATCTCACTACTTGCCCATCCAATTCGGTTATTTAATCTGAAATTCAGGGTCACTTTGGATTCCTGGAACGCAAGCTATGACCAAAATTAAGCTATTTTTCCAAATTCAAATTCAAAATGAAGACCGCTAATAAAGTTTTTTTTGTTTTTAAATTTTAAAAAAGTCAACAGATCACAAGGCCAATCATATAAAAAAAGTATTGATTGTTAGTCGTGACCTAAAGAATTAAAATCCAATGAAATCATGAGTTTCTTAAACCCCAGACGTTATATATAAAATATATATAAATGTGTGTGTGTGTGTGTGTGTGTAGGAAAGTTATTGTTTAGAAGTGCGCTACTGAATAAAATATGGCCTTTCCAGACGTTCTAAGAAGAAGTGAGGTAGTACAAATGTATTTTTTTTTGGTGGGCGGGGTGTAAAAATGGACCCGCCTACCTAAAAATATGTAGCAATTTTCACGCTAACTTCTTACCTCGCCAGCTCGAGGCTGGGCAATCCTCTAACCCCGGTCCTGGAGAGCCCCAATCCAGTCTCCCTACACCAACACACCTGAATCAAATCATCCGGATCAATTTCAAGCTTCTGGACCGGATAGGGGCTCTCCAGGACCGGACTTGGCCATCCCTGCTCCGGCCTAAACCTTAGGCCTAACTCTAGCTTCCTCATCTGTCGGGGTACCCCGACAGAACCCCTCTCTTACTAGCTAGTGCAATACGTTAGTTAGCATTTATCACTTTAAGCTATATTGCTCGCCCCTTCAAATGTAAACAATTGAACCAATTCCAAAGGCGGAGTTTGTAAAGACTTGGTGAAAAATGCCGTTTTTAGCTCATTTACATGGCATATATGTGGAAAAATATTTAAAAATGATCATTGGTTGTTATTTGACCCCCTTTGTTAGGTTAATTCAGTAAATGTTTGGGGGTTTGCCAATTTATTTATTGTAAATAACAGCCAAAGCAGCTGGTTTTGTATCAGCTAAAGCTACAAGCTGCTATGAAATGGCTGGAAATGATCTGTTGTCTGCGCTGTGTTTTTTTGTTGTTGTATTTTTTTAAAATTGATACAGCGCCGCTTTTTGAGGATGCTCTCAACTTTAATCAGATGGACAACGTAGTGTGCCTGAAGAATAGTTTTCCATCGGAGATTCATTCCTTGAAATTTCCACTTAGCATGAACATTTTTGGTATAAATATTATAGGTCTTATATTTCTATTCTGTCCCTAAGTTGCAATGAAAAAAAAAACAACTACCGTATTTTCTCGCATATAAGCTGTTTACAAAAATGATGACTGAATCAAGACGTGCTATACCCTTTTTCACCAGTAGATATCGGCAAAGTAACATTTACTATTTGTTGGTTATTTTCTGTTTTGCAGTAAGAAAACAACCATTACTGGATGAATTAATTCCTTATGATATTGACCCAAATAATGCGCTTTTGTTTCATACAGTTTTTCAGAAATAGTACGTGTGATGATTTTTTCTTAAGATTAACACATTTGTACTGCCTATTAATATACAGCATGAATATGGAGAGAATCAGAGGGCGGCTTATACGCGAGAAATTGTAAAACTCAACGATTTTAAGGCAATTTTAAGGGTGCGGCTTATATGCGAGTAAATACGGTGCATCAAATTGGAAGCGGAACGATTGTTTCTGGTTTCTTTGGAGGAATTCCACACTGCTGAAATTATAGACAATCCTAAAATTCAGTCGTAACTGGTATTAGTGAACGCATTACGCTTTACAATCATTTCATTTAATTGCTTTAATACGCGATTGATGTTTTTCCTTGTGGGCAGGTTGACCAAACAGGTCTCACGAAGCCTCTTTGCGGTTTTTGTCGTCGGCGGAAGACCAAAACGAGCAAAAACAACGCATTTGTGTGTACGTCTATATGTTTTAGAGTGGCACCTTTAAAATAAGTATATGGGCGATGTTTGAAAACGCATAGAAAAAGAAAATATTCCAAATTACGAGAAGACGAGACATTTTAAGTTGAGTATTTTTCCGTTCATTTGAGGCTAACTCAGCAACCGATCTCCAAATCAACGCTGCCTTTAAAACTATTCCGAATCTGCGAACGACAACAAGACTCGATCTGCCACGCCCTCCCGAGACGTTTTAACGCTTCACCACATTTACTGTAAAATGAACATCCTCGTTTTCTACGAACGAGCACTTGAATGTTTAAAAACGGAATTCAATCCAACAGAAAAAACTTGAAACCGTTGCAAAATCCATCAATACGCGGTGCTAATATTTCCACCCGTTTCTGATCCCCATATTAATTTGCCCCACGGTGGATAGCTCAGGTCAATAGCGTGGAAATGAAGAAGAAAAAGAACAGAAACGAGAGTTAAAAAATAATTTAAAAATAGAAATATTAAAAAAAAAAAGGAATGAATTGAGTAACCTTAGCGTAAAAACCGAAAGCATCGAAAGGGCTCAAATTCCTGCTACCACGGGCTTTCATACCTTCCATGTTTTGGGATTTCTCCGACTATTTTCAGCCAATCGAGAACTGATAAGTTACCGTAAAACCTGTATTTAAGTCTGTGTCTTTTGTGTTTTTCTTCCTGGAAATCTTAAGTGCTGCTTTTATTTAGAACTTGAATCGCAGTCGTTGCTGTACATTAAGCACTTGGTATATAACGTACTGTATACGTATGAGCTGCTTGAAAAAGAGGAGGGGGTAATTCTGACTCGCTACTTGATGCCAATATGTAAACAATTGTAATAATCCCCGCCCATTGTAGACTTTTAATGTACAGTTTTGAGGGCGGAGTGGCATCTTGACCGCAATGAAGTTAAATATTTGTCAAAACGAGAAGTCTAAAAATAGGAAGTGGTTGAATCGACTTTAGTTTTTTAACATGTTTAATCTTTAACCCAGTGTTGAGAGGGAGGTGGCGATTGGTGGGGCGATAATTATTTATATTCAGACATGAGTCGGTATAATACGTCGCTGACCAAAGTTTGTACTAGAGGAAAATATATTGTATATTGGGGCAAAATGATGCATGGATTTATTGTTATTGCTAATTAACATGTAGAAAGTCAGATCAGAATGCAATATACTATACGAGTTTTGCGCGACATATGCCGTATTGGTCCGAGTATAAGACGGTGGGTTTTTTTTCCATTGAAAATGGGGGTCGTCTTACATTCGGGGTGAAGACATTATACCCATATCACAACGCTAGATGGAGCCAGATATCTTTAAAGCAAATGCAGAACACTGTGATGGTTAATGCAGTTATTGCAATTTTGTTGTTTTATCACGGTAGATTTTGAAATGTAAATTAACAAAAGCAAAAGCCATTCATTTACAAATGTAATTGCACTTTACATATTTAAATGTTCAGATTTTAATATAGGAGTTTTGGGATGATTTGAAAGAGGCAAAATAACATTTGTTGCAGATGTAGTTTCATTATTTTCTGTATAAAAACTGAATTTGGTGTTCAAAAACACCTGTTTCAAACTTGAGTCTCAGAAAAGAGGAGGTGGTTTAATCATCGGGGTCGTCTTACATTCGGGCCAATACGGAAATGTGTTTTTACAAATATCCGTACATCATGACTACACAAAAAATAATGAAGCGCATCATTTTTGTTGACAAATATGTCTGGACAGAAAAAAATGGACGGATTTTGGTTTAAAATCAACTTTTAAAAGACGCACAGTCCGGGTCAGACTGTCGTTCTTTTTTTTACTTGACGTTTTTGCCGTGTAGTTGAGTGCTGATATGAAATAATGTGATATTGGTGGAAGAACAAAAATGATTAAGGTCAGTATAGACTTTTACTTTACTTTCATTGGTTCGTCCATTACGTGTAAGCACACTTGAGTTTGTGCTAATGTTGTCTTTTCGTGGGAAGAGAATTGTTTATTTTGAATACAAAGTCAAAGTTTAGAAAGAGTAGCTTTAAGCACAAATACCAGAAAATTATTATTTATTAAATCCACGAATGGATTAGTAATCATTATTTTACAGACTGCGGGATTCGGAAAGAGCTTCGGCCAATAATTCAAATGAAAGATTTTGTTGAGATTGGAGCACAAAGTTCATGAAAATTGCTTCAGAATCGTTTGTTTGAATTCAAAATATGCTCTTAAAAAAGCTCTTTAAAGAAAATTTGCACTTTTTTGGTCATACTGCTTTGTAATCATTTGGGGGCGAGACAGGGTGAGTTATTTGATTTATGACCATAAAAAAGATAACATTAAAAAAATACAGATGAACATTAAGAACGGTGTTGTACACCATAATCGATGTAATCTTTTGCACTGCGCGTGTTGATTTAGGCTAAATATTAATAACAAATTGGTTGAATTTAGTGTGTCTAAAACACTTTTTTAGCTTAACATTTACCCCCAAAATTCAGAAAGCCTGCCCTACCTTATTAGAAGACAAAATAATATACATAAATTGCATATAAATGTGTTTTTGATGACCTTGTTAAACATATGGGTTGATCGTCTATACCACATGTGTCAAAGTGGCGGCCTGGGGGCCAAATCTGGCCCGCGGCATCATTTTGTGCGGCCCGAGAAAGTAAATCATGAGTGCCGACTTTCTGTTTCTTATTAAAAAATGCTTACAACACATATACAATATTCCATAATAATTCTAACAAAATTCAAATGAAGATTATAGATGTATAGGGAATATTTCCTGTGTTTGCTCATGTTAAATCAATAATTGCAGACGATTTGTACAAATTTGAATGTCCAAAAATGATCTATCGATCAGCACGATTAAAAAAGCTGTCAATTTATTAATCAATTAATTTTGGCAGCCTAGTTGGAAGACATGAAATAGAAACTACAACGTGGCCCGCAACAAAAAAATGAGTTTGACATCCCTGGTCTATACTTTTGTTCTTGTTGTGTTTACACTAAAAATGGTACAAAAATGAAATGGAACATGATTGTGACAGCACAACAAATAAGATTACAGAAGCTAATTTATGGGAATGATAAAAAATTTGGTGTACCCGCGAAAGAATGAATTAATTTTCCGTCATTGTAACGGTTACTTTTTGGACATTGACGGAAAAAAAACAAATGTTAGAGTAAAATCTGGGCTTTTAACAAAAAATATTTCCAACCCGGATGCCTTAAAGTACCTTTACAACGCGACTATAAATTCTACCCATTTTCGGCGCGTGTCGTTTTCAGTTGGGAACGTTGAAAGTGCTTTTCATAGTGTTCTAATATTTATTATTATTATTATAATATTGACCATCAAAAAGTGCAAACAAGGTACAGAGATGGTTGACAAAGTGTCGATGTATTCGTGGTTGTCATGTGAATGTTTACATGCAGAAGAAGTGATTGTTTGCTGTTTAGTTTTGGAAAGTGGAACTAGAAATTTGGCTTTTGTTTGAATATGAAGTGACATGAAAAAAAAATAATGCTAAGAAGTGTACATTTTAGGTCAATGTTCCGTATATTGCCGTGTCCTGTAGTCCTTTTGATGATGACTTTAAAAAAAATAACAATCCAACATGTTTTGTACTGTACTAGTTCATCCTCTCGATGTAAAGTATTTTATCAATAATCATTACTTGCCTTGTAATATTTGAAATGAAGATATGTTTAGAAATGGTAAGCAAGACAGCAACGTTTTAGAGTATGCATGCCGTGGGTTGGGTCCTAGTTTAAAAAGAAAAATGGACACTTTAGGGGGGGTAATGGTGCTATGTTATATTATAAAGGTGCTGAGCAAAATGCATGTTAAAAGGCTTTATCAGACAAGAAGAATAGTTAAATTGATGCATTACCGCTATTTTCAAAATCTGCAATTTTTTTAAATTTGAAAAGGTTAAAATAAATTAAAAAGAAAGTCTACTTATAGTTACATAGCCCAAGAGAGACAATCTTATAACATATTTAAATGCTCACTATTAATTTTATGTTCGTATGTTGAAATGGTTTCATGGGAGATGAAGCATTAATTTGTCCTAATGTTATTTCAGTTGGGAAAACAATGTATACCAGAAACAAATGTTGGGGGAAAAATGTGTATTATTTTTTTGGGCGTGAATTTTTATTTGTTTTTTGATTGGGGAAGTTGATGATTAAATGTTTTCCAAAATTATCAAGAGTGGGATGGAGTCCGTTTCATATTTTAACACACATCAATTATTTTACAATGTTTGAATCCTCGATGTTAAACGTTTTTGGTAAAACACATGCTAATAGAAAGAAATAATAATCTCGATGAATATATTTTTAAAAACAAACACATTGACGAGGCCTAGCGTTGTACGATAAATCGATTTGAATCTTACTTAGTTCAGTCATAATTCACAATCAATATAAAAATGTCCTATTCATTTTCCTCCCAATTAATACATTCCATAATAACACAGAAAATGCAAATATGACTGTAGAAATATGTACTCGCTTACCTGTGTTTCGCAGCCTTCACCACATGTGTGGTCAAATGATGAAAAAGCGATGTCCAACCATTATTTACGAATCAATCCAGTGCAATGAAGCTCAAAAATTCTTTACGGTGTACAAATCACCTAAAATATTGCATCCGCCTGAAAGTTGAGAGGGAAAACATTAGAATAAAAACGATAATGAATGAATACATGGTCCGCACCTTGCACTGATTACAAACAAATCAACGGAACTCACAAATGAAGAAATTGGCCTGAGCGTTCTCATAGTTCGTGATGAAAATATGTATTTTTTCTTGTTTGTTTCCGCTCAACGCTCGTTAACGATCGTGAAGTTTGAAAATGTCTCGAAATTAAAGTACGCAAAGTATGAATAAAGTAGAAATTACTTACGACAATACGGCAATAACGTGGCTGCCACGGGACGGCAGGAGTGTTTTCGGCGAAAAAGAAATGAGAGAAGAAGAAAAAACCAACGAAGAAGAAACGAGATTAGAATACATAGACGGAAATAGTAGAAGGAGTACACAACTAGTACAACACGTTTGTTTACAACAACTAGTACAACGCATTTGTTTACCACAACTAGTACAACGCATTTGTCTATGTGTTAAGAAGCAAATAGGATTTCTACTTTTTGACACGTTTACGTTTGCACAGTTACTATTTTGTGACAGACGACAACGATTTTTGCTGCACATTGGTAAGTTTTTCCTCATCAAATAGCAATCGTGAAAATGATTAATGCATTGTTTTTGTACAGAATTTTGATTGATTTGTTGTGTTTTGGTACTGGTCTTGCTTGGACAAAAAACGGCATAGGCTGAATTTTATAACGGGATTTGGAAAGTTTTGGGGGGAGTATGATATAAAAGGGTAATATGATGTGTTTTAGTCTGTGTGTGAGGAAAAACAACAATAAAATATGTTGTTCTTTCTTATCTAGGACATTCAATGGCCAGTATCGGTCAACTAGGGCATTGGTTTAAGTCAGGAAGTCAATAAGGAAGCTGGGTTTTAGAATTCTCACGTGATTTGGCTGTTTCCTTTGTTGGTTTTATTGATCACGATGGCTGGCCTCATGTTGGAAATCGTATTTTTTTAAAGCAGACAGGAGATAAATCATATCGATTATAGGTGGCATTGCTTCTCATTCTTGTCTAAAATGATTTCAGTGAACTCAATTGGATTTATGTATGCATATTATAGCTTCCAGATCACCTCCAGATTCATTGTCATAAAATCTTTAAATACCGGGAGAAAAATTACAATACTCCAAAATCTTGCGCCACACCCTTATTGGCAAAATAAAAATAAAAAATGGCACTGATTCTTGGGTGTCTTTAAAAATTCAGTCTTTGTCAGAAGACTGCTGACTTGACAGATTTTCACAGAACAGTCATGAAGCACTTTAAAAAAAAAAAAATTCACATAATGATGTATAAAATCTTATTCATAGGATATAGGGCTTAGCGATGTTGGAAAACAACTGACGTGGGAATTTTTTGGGGGGGTGTCTGCAATTTATATTGCATTATATTTGACCAGATTACTTGAATATCCTTAAATGACCCAGCAAGACCACTTTATAATACCGGTAGATCATTTGTATGCGCTGGAGCCGGCCGGGAGTCATTTGTTGACTTTATGATACCTTTGTCCGTGTCAGGTGATGGAAATTCCAAGTCGCTAGAGCAGCTGGACGACGGGCATCATGGAGAACGACTACCGGCCTTTGCTGAGCTCAGAGCAAGCTGGAGATAGCTTCTCGCACCGAGGTTCCACAGACTCGCTGGATTCCAGAGCTAAAAGGTGCGGCTTCACTCCAAAAAAACCCCCCACAAAAACACATCCACATGGTCCTTTTCCTCACCTCCCTGAAAAATGAATTAATTCAAAACAAATATTTGACAAATGACACTTTTGATCCCTTTCAATTTCTCGTCCTTGATATCAGAAGCTAACCACCAACTATACCACCTCATTCGTTCATGTGAAAAAGCTCTGCTAGTTTTCAAAATCCGCGTTTCATGTGAAATTATCGCGTCACTTGGATAAAGAATTTTCAATACAGATGTCTGATGAGACTATTATATCTATTTCATTTGCGATGCTATGTTTATCAAAGCTGAAAGGTAAGCAGTGCTCTCGGACGCGCGTCATTGGTTTCCTCCTGATAAGCCGCAGGATTTTGACGATTTGTTGATTAAGTGTAAGGTCATCAACGAAAAACACAAGTTGCCATGACGACCGTTCCGACGAGATTAGGCCAAATGTTTATTCGGGCTTGTCTTCTGTGAAATTGAGTCTGAATTTGGTTTGTTTCTTTAAAATATACACATACAGACACTGAAGTAAATCCAAAGTTAGCTGGAAAAATGTAGCCAGCGCTAAAGCTACGCACTTTTAAAGTCAATAAATAAGGTCGGGCTAAGAATCGACCATAGAAAACTCGACTGAAATTTCTTCTGGTGTTTGCTTTCTACCAGCTGGCCTTCCAGGAACTGATTTGACACGGGATTGCTAATGCGTTTGCGCCACGTCATCTTTTAATCCAGTTAGGTATTTCCCAGTGACGTTCTAAACATCTCCCACTCAGTCACATCTGCGTGTCAATACCATGTGACCATTTGAAAGAAAATGATCATTAGCGGCGGTTGTCGTGTTGAGTTTTCTTGAAATTGTCATCTTTAAAACAGCATCTTGACTCAAGGTCAGCCTAAAACAAACGACAAAAAAACAGAGATTAGATCAAGTCCATTCTTATATGTTAAGCATTGTAAAATTGACGATGTATCATGTGCCTAAATCAAAGGAACAAACAAAGAAAACTGAAGTATCATTGATTTGTTTGTTGTTGTACTTCCAGACCTTTCTACGTCGAGCCCAGAAACATCGTAGATGACGAACCGCAAGAGCGCGTGTCGGCCGAGGCGGCCATTCTCAACAGCAGGGTGCATTACTATAGCAAATTAACTGGATCTTCTGATAGGCTCCTGGTAGGTGTCGCCGGCGTGCGTTTACAACCCAAAAAAACAGGCCAATTTCGGAAAAATCTTTGGAGAAAATATCATTTAAAGCACGTTTGTCATACGAGAGGCCACATTGTCTTTCAAAAAGGTGCTCGACTTCATTATCATCCTCTTATAAAAACAGTTCTAGCTCTACTTACGAAATTTTCAGGTTACAAAAGCTTCCGAAAACAAGATCCAAGTTACAAAATCCCCCCAAAAGCCAACACATTTCCGCTTCCCCGTTATTTTATTTTGAAATTCCCGCGGCTCCATTGATTCTCACTTTGCAATCTTGCTACCCTCTACTGGACTCTCATTGGCTGTCTCACAACAACCACTATCTATGCTTCAAGCGTCTCTTATTTAGGAAACTATTCGGGAAGCACAAGAAAATGAGATTATATTGCGCTTTATTTTTGTACAGGTCAGAAAAGGGTCACAAAACTGAAAAGACAAGAAAAAAAAACCGAATCAAACTCCCTTTTATGCTAGTTGAATAGTTCTCTTAGAGGGGCGAGGTCATTTTGAAAGGTTTTATCAAATAAGTGTTAATTGAAATTGATCCTTCTGCACATTGTTTAGAGTCCACCCAACCATGTCATCCCCCGAACGGAAGAGATCTACATCTACAGCCCCCTTGGGACGGCTTTTAAGATGTCGGGAAAAGACCAGGCGTCGAAAAACCCCAGCATTATTACCATGTAAGCCCCCTTCAATGTCTCCCACGAATCCGTTTCTTGCCCGGCACATTGCGTGTTTAACCTGGGACCGCCATCTTGCAGATTTGCAATATGGAATACCATGATGGGCACCTCCATTCTCAGCATACCTTGGGGGATAAAACAGGTGATGAGTTTGACACATTTTCGGATTCAAACGCGGTCAATCTCGTGAAATATGATGGATTTTTGTTTGTTTTGTTTTTCCTTTTTAGGCTGGATTCACTCTGGGGATCGTCATCCTCATCTTCACCGGCTTACTGATGCTCTATTGTTGTTACATTGTCCTTAAATCGCCAAAGGGGATAAGTAAGTCTCCGAATCCAGTGTGGAGACGTCCAAATATTTGACGCAACTTTTGATTTTTGGGGATTTTTTTGCAGCCTACGTGGACACGTCAGACTGGGAATTTCCTGATGTTTGTCGCTACTACTTTGGCAAGTTTGGCCAGTGGTCCAGCTTGGTTTTCTCCATGGTGTCTCTCATTGGAGCAATGGTGGTGTATTGGGTGCTCATGTCCAATTTCCTCTTCAACACGGGGCAGTTTATCTACAGTAAGATACATTAAAGTCCTCATTGTTTTGAATCATCTAGAATACATGTGTCAAAGGGGCGGCCCGGGGGCCTAATCTGGCCCGCCGCATCATTTTGTGTGGCCCGGGAAAGTCAATCATGAGTGCCGACTTTCTGTTTTAGGATCAAATTCAAATGAAGAGTATAGATGTATATTAAATTTCCTAATTTCCCCCCTTTTAAATCAATATTTGTAATTTATTAATAAAAAAAATCTGTGTTTTTAGTTCAAAAATCATTTTGTAAAATCTAAAAAATATATATAAAAAAAGCTAAAATACAATTGTTTTAGATCTATAAAAAACTGAATATTCAGGGCTTTTAATCCAGTTCTTTTAATCCATTTATAAAAATAAAAAAATCTTAATATTATATCTAAAATGGTCCGGCTCACGTGAAATCAAGTTGACGTTAAAGCGGCCCGCGAACCAACCCGAGTCTGACACTCTTGATCTAGAACGTTTTTATTTAATAGTTATGTAAAACTAATAGACTAGCCTGTAAGACCAAACAGTGGGAAAATTAGCACATTTATCGATTGGTTTATAAATCTTGTTATTAGGAGTACAATAATTGCATTTATGGTTTTCTTCCGACCAGTTTTTTTAAGTACGTATTCCCTCCCCCTCCTGTTTGCAGACTACGCTCACCACGTTAACATGTCGGATTCAGACTTTGGAACCAACGACACCAATGACAGAGGTGAGTCAGCAAAAATTTGGATGTATTACTCCGATTGAAAAACGAAAGATAGACGTCGACGGTAGGAAAGAATTTCCAAGGGATTGAACGTGGAAAGAAACGCAGTCATGACAGTTCATCATCAAGTCTTAGAAATATGGCACAACATCGACAATACCAAGAATGGAATTCCATTCCAAAATGGATGCCAATAGCAAGTGCTGGTTCTTTAGTACACGTGACGTGACGGGTATGTTTCGGGGTTTGGACTATAGGGGAAAGTTCTGAAAATTTCCAAGCGACTTCACATTGCAAAAACACAATTGTAACATAACCATGTTTTAAATGGATCTAATTTGCCCAGATTTCTTAATCACAAACAACTGGTGTTTCAAAAGGTGGGCGTCGACTTTAAATGTTACATTTTCTTAGCCGATGTCAGCCATGCATCATTTTGTTTCGGTCCCTCACCTCACGTGAAATATCAAAAATGTGACCACATTGGGTGTTGTTGTCAGTTAACATGTTAATAAGTCCACAAATTTAAATAAATGACTTTTTTTCAACACTGTACCTCAACCAGGAAGAAGTAACGTTGTATTTTCGTCCCCGGGCTTCCACATGTGGCGATAGTCCGATGTTTAAATTGTGATTCTGAAAAAAAATTGGGCTGTTTTAAATCAGTCCGTCTTCATACAACTTCAAATACAAAAAAAATAAAGTCATGTCAAATGCATTGTAATTTGTGATGTTGGAATCTCCCGTTTTTGGGGGGGCAGTGAATGTTACACTTGTATTAATTCTACACATAACGCAGATTAAGATGGATAACACTTTTTTTTGCCTCCAGTAATTTGCCCGTACCCCAATACCGACCCCGGGGGGAACCACACGTTTGCCACGCACCATGTCAGCACCAACGGAAACGCTACGTTTGACGTCTACTCGTTTGAACACTGGTGGAGCAAAACCAACACCGTTCCCTTTTTCCTCATCATTTTACTGTTGCCGCTGCTTTGCTTCAAATCCGCCTCCTTCTTTGCCAGGTTCACATTCTTGGGTAAGTCTCAAAACGGACTATTTTCCATACTTTGGACAAATACGTCCATTGATGAATTATTATTTCTGGTCCAGGCACCATATCGGTCATCTACCTGATCGTCCTGGTCACGATTAAAGCGGTCCACCTTGGCTTTCACCTGGAATTCCATTGGTTCGACAGTACCAGTTTTTACGTTCCAGGTATTCCGCATACATTTCTTCAAATTCGACTCAAACAGTTTTTGTGTTCTGAGGGGTCAAATGTCCAACAAATATTTTTAGGAGTGCAAAGTTCACAAAAATCAAACAAACAAAACATTAGTTGTTTTTTTTCTTCTATCTTGGCAACCCGCTGTCACATGTGGCTTTTTTTTTTTTAAATCCCTCTGCTCTCAGTGGTGCTCCATCGTGTCATATTACGCTTAGAGCGGGGGTGCCGAACCAATTCCACCGAGGGCCGAGTGGGGGCGGGTTTTCCGATACGACGCAGACACCGATGAGGTCGCCGCTGAAACTAGCATCAATTTACGGATTCCGTTTGTAGCTAAATAACTAAAAAAAAGCATCCTGTTGATTGTTTGGAAGAAGAAAAAACACCTTCCGCTATTTAACCTTTTACAAAATGACGTTTAATCCCCTTGTAAGACCGCCTTGCATGCAATCTTCACGATAACTGGCCATGCAAAACCAACCGTGCCCAGTAGAGGGCTCTACTTTTTCATACAACAACTAAACGTGCAAGGTTCAAGCGAGCCTGGAAGAGGCGGGGTCACCAACACCTGCCTGCACACCTGAAGCAAACGGGCTAACCAATGCGTCTTAGTGACGGCCATGTTCTCCTCAACATGGCCGCCACTTTCGCACATCAGAAATCCGAATAGTAACGTTGCATCTTTTTTGCAAGTGGATTTAACTGAGACTTTTTTTTAGTGTAGAGTTCCAATATCAATGCAACCATGATCATATTACAGCGATAATTAATTCAAACTTGATACCACATTCCCAAATCAAGTTTGTTACGGCTGTCAGCTTTCACTTTAGTATCTTTAGCTTCCACTATGTTGTCCCGTAGTCCCGGTTTTCTGTGGACTTTGTTGTTAATAAATTATCATTTAACGTTAATTGCCTTGCGTGTCTGTCTCATTATTGGCCAGGTTTTTCTGCAGTGGTAGTTGCGACTCCCTGCTACATCTTACCACCAGGGGGAGTCGTAACAAAGTTCAATGAACTTAGTCTTTTACGACTTTGAGATTCACTTTAATTATTCCGCTATCACATGAACATATTAGGCCAGAAAATGAAGCGTCAATCCTCCTGATATTTCTACCATAGCTTTTCCGCGATCAAATTTTCCCAAATGAAAACCGCGCTTTTGATCGATTGTCAAGTGCTTCTTTTTGATGGCTTTGAAAAAGTTTGATCTCACCCGTTTGGCATTTTGCCACCAGAACTGCGACTTCTCTTCCCCCAGCTGACCGGCGTCCTGACGTTAGCCTTCTTCATCCACAACTGCATCATCACGCTGATGAAAAACAACAAGCACCAAGAGAACAACGTAAGTAAGCCTCAGTCTCTGTAAAAAGACTTAAAATTGCAATTATATATCCAACTGCGAGTGCACAACGTTCGACCGTGTTTTGCTACTTTCAGGTACGAGACCTGTCCGTGGCGTACCTCCTCGTCGGCCTGACGTACCTTTACGTGGGAGTGTTGATTTTTGCCGCTTTTCCGGCTCCTCCCCTCAGCAAAGACTGCATCGAACCGGTAAGACTGAACGCCATTCGCTGGCATCCTTTCCTGAATCGAGTTGACAATAATCAATGTGATGATTTCCCCTTGCACTACTCAAATGTCACTCGCTGGAGAACAGCGTCCCGTTGCTAGCATTTAAAGGAGCGTCAATTATTCATTCAATGGCCCCAACGTTTCAAAAGACAGGAATTGTTTTTGCGACCAACGTATTTTCTCGCATTAGCCGCCTCCGCGTATAAGCCGCGCCCTTAAAATTGCCTTAAAATGGTTGAATTTGACCATTTCTCTCGTATAAGCCGCTCCCTGAGTGACAAATTTCTCCTTCATATTCGTGGTTTTAATAGGGAGTACAAATGTGTTACTTTGAAGGGAAATCTTAAGACAACGTGGTATTTCGGAGATACTGTATCAATCGAAAGGTCGTTGCCTGCACGTAGACAAATTCAAAAAGGAAGTCACGTGAGCAGTACAACCAGGAAGTGTGTCCGTTTAACTACCGGTAAAAGGTAAGATGGAGGCTCCCTGAGCGAGAAGTGAGTTTTTTTCCCGATTTTCCCCCTTGAATTTCATTCATAGACGCCAAAATAAATTTTGTTTAGTGTTTTATCTTCTCTATTTTGAAATAAATGACCGTATCGGCCGCACATTATGGTGTTTGGTCTTTGTCACCTTGCAGTTTCGTGCATGTCAAGTCTAATTTATGCGCATATAAGCCGTACCTTTATGCGAGAAAATACGCTAATCCAAATGTGATTGTCAGTGATAAAGCTTAGATTTTTCCTTTTAAAATTCAATTGTCAGCCCTTAAAAGTTATTGTTATGATTTAGCATTTTTGACCACCTATCTGAGCCCTTGAGGTGGACTTTTGCAATCTAGCCGTTGGAAATGTAACGCTAATTTAGCTACGTGGTGGACTTTGAACTGAACTAAGTCTTTTGACTCGTTTTTTTTTAAATGACACGATATTGATTTGTTTGTCTGTCTTCTGCCCACCAGAACTTCTTAGACAATTTCTCCAGCGGTGATGTGATGGTGTTTGTGGCTCGCAGCTTCCTTTTGTTCCAAATGATCACGGTTTATCCTCTACTGGGATACTTGGTGCGAGTCCAGATGATGGGACAGTTATTTGGAAATCATTACCCAGGGTAAGAGCCTTGCTTCTCACCGTTCCAATTTCCAAGTTGAGCTACGGAATGCCTGCCAATTTCAATTTTCATCGGAAAGTCCAAATGAGTAAATACGGACAATTTCCGTGGAAATATTTCCTAGGTTTTTACACGTCTTCAGTCTGAACGTCTTGATCGTCGCCGCCGGCGTCCTCACGGCAAAGTTTTACCCCAACATCGGCTCCATCATTCGGTACGGTTCGTCTTATTAACGGCGTCAAAACAAAGGCTAAATCCAAGATTTTCTGTTTTGTGATCCGGCAGGTTTTCCGGGGCGACTTGCGGCTTGGCGTTGGTCTTCGTCTTCCCTTCCTTGATTCACATGATCTCCCTGAGACGACGGGGCGCCCTCCGTTGGCCGTCGGCGGCGTTTCACAGTTTTCTCATCCTGTTGGGCGTGGCCAACTTGATGGCTCAGTTCTTCATGTAAAAACCGAAGAGCTCCTTCCGCCAAACCTCAGGACGATAAAGTGCGTTGTTAATCAAGGCCGCAATGTTGCCACGGTCCTCCTATTTATCCGTCTTTATCTTCTGCCCTTGTCTTCCAGACGCTTGCAGGTCATTTGGGATTATTACAATCTTTGTCTTCTCACTTCTATGTGAAGCTTTTAGGAAGGGAAGCGTATTTAAAGTTGAAATTGATCATTTCCAATGGCGTTTTTTTTGCACATCAGTCGGGTCCGAGTCTCCTGATTTTGTGGATTTGGCAATAGCCATATCTGGGAAATGTATTTAGGAGGGAAAAAGATCTTTTTGGATTGGTTCCCGATCACGTGATGGGGTCTCGTTGATTGGATGTCAAGAGAAATCCTCGTTTCTGATTCTGTCGACTTTGTTTTAAGCAGTTTTTAACAAGATGGTGCATTGGCATTTTTTAATGACCTCATCATTTTTGGTGCTGTACTTGACATTCTATGTTTAGTATTTAACTATGCAATTGGTTTTTTTTTTTGTGATCAATGCCTTAAAAGGGAAAATAAATGTGAAATCATTGGATGTGTCTTGTTGTATTTCAAGAATATAATATTTATATATTTATAGTTTCCTAATTTTCAGTCTTTTGTGTATCATTAACGCATCGCGTAACTGCAGTCATTTTCTGCTATTAACCAGTTTACTTTACATTGACTTTACATGTATTTTGAATTCCACGTTTCCTCTTATTTAGCATTTGAATTATGGATTCAACATAACTACATAACATAACTAATGACTAATTGTTAATTTCCTCCAATACCGATATAGATCTATTTGAGGGAAGAGGGAGGAGCCATTTAGTGCCATTCCCCTTTTTATGACATTTTTACCCTGAACTGTCCTTTCATTTACATTTTAAAGTCATGATGCAATTTTTCATCTATTTTCTTGGATTGTTTTTTTGGTGAGCTTTCCCAAACCAATTAATAATAGTAATATACATATATTAATTCCACTTGCCTTGGTGTCAATTGACCTCTTTTGGAAAACAAAGCATTGCTTAGTAGGGTGAAAAAGCTGAGAGCATAATCAATGAAGGGTCCCTAATTCAAGGGCCTGACAGGAAGTCCTCTCCCACGGATACCATTACTGGTATTAATTCTGGCGCAGGATTGGAAAGGGTCGCGGTGGGGTCACGCTTTCGTGTGGAGGTCACCTGACCTTTTCTTCATCTTCTTTAAAGCCCTCCAATCCTCGGATTGCTCCGCTCACCTACTTACTACCTGCTGCGGTGGTCGGGAAGGGGTTAAATGGCTTTTATTGGCGCTCTGGTGGTCTGCCGTAATGTTGGCAGATGTTCTTTGAGTTGGACTTCTTTTTTTTTTAGGGCCGGTGGGCTTCATTGGTTTTAATGTTTAATTGTTAAAGGGAAAGACAATGCCTAAATCGGGTGCAACGTCTTTTGGACTTTTTTTTTTAGGGCCGGTGGGCTTCATTGGTTTGAATGTTTAATTGTTAAAGGGGAAGACGGCGTCTAAATCGGGTGTATCGTCTTTAATAAATGAGAAAAATTGAATTTAATTGGAAAAAATGCGTTGATCAATGCACTTAAGAAGTAAAATTGATATTTGTGCAAGAATCAGTGGGGACTCAAATTGAGATTTATTAGGCGCTGCAGATGCAATCTGATTTTTCTTTTTAAATAGGGGGAATTCAAATAATATATATATATATTTTTAAAGCTAACCAGAAACGATGTTATCATCAAAAGTGAAATATATGGATCAAATTTTTTTTTTTATTTTTTTTTTTACTCGGCATCGGCACCATTTCCTACCGCACCGGCGCCCCCCAAAAATATGAATGAATAAAATAAATAGTATGAATTAGCAGGCAAACTCCTTCTTATTCATTACCCTGATTGTCTTTGCATGATGACTGGGTTACCGGAGAGGACCAGATCGCCGCGGGCCAATCCTCTCGGGACGGATCAGATGTCTGCTTGCCTCCTTCCCCTGTAAAAAAAAAAAAAAGAAAAAGAAAAAAAAAAACACACCCTTTAGTTTCAGCGTAATCAATGGGGAGTGCAGTTGGAGGAGGCGTCCTGCCTGCCATTGGCCCACGCCGCTTCTAATTGGATTAAGGAAGTGGCTGAGCTGGATGCTTTGTGCCGGGATTGGGAGAGAGGGCTTGCGCTAGGGAGGCAGGAAGTCCAGGAAGGACAGAAGAGACGAGAGGAGAAGAGAGAAGAAGAGAGGAGAGGGAGGAGGAGGCCCGAGGAGTGCCCAAAGAAGAAGAAAAAAGGGGAGTCACCCACTCCTCTTTCCTCCGTTCGCTCGCGAGCCAGCAGCCCAGCCCGCCTTCTCTCTTCTTTGGCTTACTCATCGCTTTGCGCACTCGGACGGACACCTGCCTTCCGCTCAAGCCACTGCGCCACCGCGCCGCCGGCCGGCAGGAGCCGGACGTCCGCACGAGGCAGCATGTCCCGCCGCCCGCCGTCGCCGCCGCCGCAGTGCCGGCCCGTCCCGCCTCTCGCGCTTCGACCGGCGCCAGCGCAAACGTGCCGTCGCGCCGCCGCCGCCCGGGCGCTCAGGTGAGCGGCTCGTTCACGTCTCCCCCGCGCGAGCTCTCTCAGGTGAGCGCCTCGTCCCGTCCTGGTAAAAGCCTTCCATCCGCGTCCTCATATAAGTCCCGGCGTCATCCCGGAACACCAACAAGGTCAGAATCCAGAAGGTCTCCTCGCTTCCCCCCCCCCCCCCCCCCGCGTCATGGAAAAACGGCTCCGGGCCACGCGCGTCCGGGGATCTCGCCGTTGAGCTCGAGATGACCGAGGGAATCGAGGACCACCTCTCCCCGCCGAGATCCGCCTCCCCCTCCGGCTCGGACGTCCTGGCGGGACGCGTCCCGGAGGAGAAACCCGAGGAGACCGGGGGGGATGGCGAAGAGGCGCCGGTGGCGGCGGCGGCGGCGGAGGGAGGAGGAGACGGCGGCGAGCATCCGGCCGCCTTGGGAGTCATGGCTCTGCCCGCCGCCGCCGCCACCTGCTGTGTTTGCGTGGAGATGAAACGCGTGAACAATTGCTTGCACTCCGAGAAAATCTGCATCCTGCCCATCCTAGCCTGCCTGCTAAGTTTAGCGTTGTGCACGGCCGGACTCAAGTGGGTCTTTGCCGACAAGATTTTCCAGTACCAGGCCCCCACCCATTCGGGGCCCAAACGCATAGGGCAGGACCCCGTTCTGGTTTCTCCGGACCCCACGTTGGCGCCGACGAGCCCCCGTTCGTCCCCGTCCACCCTCCCCTGGCCCCGTCGTCCCGAGGTTCTCGTGGAGGACAAGTCCACGCGAGGTTCCTACGTGGCGTCCCGGGGGAGCCCGCCCCCCGTCACCATCCGACCCGGCGTCCCTCGGACAACGCGGGAGACCAACGACATCGTCGTCTCCACGATCGGTGAGTGCGCTTTTATTTCTTTGTCCCGCCAGCGACACCCCGCGAGAATTCGCGTGTCGGGTCTTTACGATTTGTGTCCGCATGGAACGCGGGGAAAACCATCTATATTTCAGGAAGTGCGAGCTCTAGGGGCCTTGGCGTTCGATACCCGACACGTCGCGACTTGCGGGGAAGCTTGGCGGAGCCGCGTGACTAAGCTGTAGAAAAATGGCTCCCCTCCGGCGGCGTGCCGGTGGCGTGCGTGCGTGACTCTGGATTTCGCCGTTCGGATCCGGGGCGCACGGAAACCAGGGGGAAGCGGCAGCGTTTGGGCGCACGCCATGTTGCGCTGGTGAAAAAGTGAAAATCAATAATGCATGACGGCGAGTGAAACATCAGGCGGCGGGCACGGGGAGACTTCCTGTCCGCTGCCACTGCTTCTTTTCAAGGTCAGCGCCGGCTGGAGGCGGCTAATTGATGTCGCTTACCGCAGGGAAGGGGGGACGCCATGCTAATACTGTCTGCGACATAATATACGCTTTAGCCCTGCCGTATACGTAGATGGAGGTTGAATTGGATTGATTTCATAAGGGACAGCACATATTAATGAACATATTTCTATTCAGGTTAATGAACATATAGATATGTACGATTGTAACCAAGGGCTAATTTCCATTTTTAGTGCCTTGTGCAGGTTGAAGGTAAACGATGACACATACAAGACACACGTACGCATACGTAGCACAGTTTTAGACAGCGTTGTGATGGCAATTTTGTTCGTCTAATAGCCAGGCTTGAAGATGATTGCATACCTGTCAACCTCTGCCGATAACTGCCCTTATAAATGATTATGATTCAATCCCTTACAAACCCCCCAAAAACCTTACAAACACCGTACGAGTCGTACGGTGTTTGTAAGGTTTTTTGGGGGTTTGTAAGGGATTGAATCATAATCATTTATAAGGGCAGTTATCGGCAGAGGTTGACAGGTATGTGATTGGCCAAGAGGTTCAGAGACGGGAGTTGACGTATGCTAATTGCTATTGAGTTCCAGGTATGAAGAGAGAAGCTGCTTTGGCTAATTTAGCACTCTTTTTTGAAGGGAACTACACAGTCACCTCTAGAGCCAGCCAAAGTTGAGGTCTTGGAATTTTTTTTGGTACTAAATCTTGCAGTGGAGGCGGAGCTTTGTTACGAAAGATTTTGTAAAATAAGGTCTATTTTAGCTTTTATTCGGTCTTAAGTATCCGCAGGAAATGGATTGATGGTGGAAACGCTGGCTTTTCAACATGGATACAGCAGGCCAAGAGTCGAATTATTTGTTTGTTTCGGCCAGCTTGAGAAAAATTAAGATACTCAAATTGAAAAAACGTCGTAGGACATCTTGCCGTTTTATTTTGGTAAAACCCAGGTCAAATTAGGAGTGTTTAGCACAATTTTTTACGACAGTAAATCAATTTTTGATGCAAACTCAGGCCAAAATAAAATTGCATCCACCTGAAAGAGTCACGATTTGCAGTATTTTGTAGCATTTAGCGGGATTTTGAGAAGAAACGAATATTCTGGGATGAGGAGGTCAGGTATGGCAGGATTTCACAAGTGTCCGCTTGTCACCTCGTTGGAATTCGCACTCTTCCCCTCCTTTTGTGTACCGCCACCACTTTTGCAAGCGCAAACTTGTCGTGGGAAGCCAGACGCCGAACGCTATGGTCTGTATTACGTTAACGTAAACGCTTCTCTCTTTATAAAGAACCAAGCGGTGAAACTGAGGCGACTCGATGGATGGCACGGCATTTAAAATAAAGACTAGCAATATTATTAATACGCCGACGAAAGGAAGTCTTGACGCGAATGCCTTTTTCTTCAAATGTGCCGCTAGTCATTTCGACACGCTGTATGCTGGATGGTGGGCGGGGCAAAATGAGATCATTGCTCATATCATGAAATTGCTCTCCATCGTCGCCATTTTGTGTCATCATCAAAAATGTCTTTTTTTAAATACTGTATTTTAGGAGGACTCTTCATGCCAATCCAAGTAAAATTGACTTAATTTATTTATTTGGCCACTTATAGTCTAAATTTTCATCTCACTGGGATTCTCTGAAAGGTAAAATATTAATATCACAGGATAATATAGGCAAAATTAGGGGATGCTCGCGAACACAGGGCCTGGCCTAAAGGGGGCGTGGCTTAGATAAGAAGAGTTTAAAAGCAACGGGTGAATCATTTGGTGTTTCAGTGTTTAAATATTTCATCCCGCGAGGGAAGATGACGAGCAACTACAGCAATATAACAATATTTTGCCAATATTCTGTCACCCGGGGCGTTAATTTGGGCAATTTTGGAACATGTCCTTAACATTGGGTGATGACTCGATAAGGTTGTAGTATTGGTTGCTAAGTTACAAGGCTTATTTTGCCAAGTCGACACCGAAGATGAGATAGCGTCTCACCCAGCTAGCGATAACTCACCAGCCTGACAGGTTGGAAATGACAGTATACAGTAATCCCTCAAATATCGTGGCTTTACGACATCGCAGATTTTTTTCTGGCGGAAAAAAAAATTAATTAAATTTTTTTGTTCATAAAAATGTGAAAATCCACGCTGACTATGCGGAAGCCACTCCCCTTTACTACGCCTACTACTAGAACTCAGCACTAAAGTAAAAATAAATATTATTTTTTAAGTTCATAAAAATGTGAAAATCCACGCTGACTATGCGGAAGCCACTTCCCTTTACTACGCTTACTACTAGAACTCAGCACCAAAGTAAAAAAATATATATATATTTTTTAAATTCATAAAAATGTGAAAATCCACGCTGACTACGCGGAAGCCACTTCTCTTTACTACGCTTGCTACTAGCACTAAAGATATTTTTTTTAAATTCATAAAAATGTGAAAATCCACTCTGAAACTCGCAAACAGAAGCCACTTCCCTGTTTTTATTTTATTTTATTTTTTAAATAGGGTGACCCTACTTCGCTGTTTTTCATTTATCGCGGCCATGCCTGGTCTACATGAACCGCGATAATCGAGGGATTACTGTATACAATGAATCACGCTAGGTTTGGCGCTAACTACAACAAACTGACAGTCTTCAGTCCTCTGCTTTTGGCACTTGATGCAATAGCGGCATCATTTTTGATACAGCACCCTTGGCCATTGATTAGCTGACTCGCTGCCTGCTCCTTTTACGGTCGCAACGTAGTCTCGCGTTGATGGAAAGTGCTAGAAATCTTCCCCTCTAGCGTAGGATAGCTCTCCACGTCGAAGGAGCCCCCGAGTTTCGCCCCCCCAAATGTGTCGGAGACCGAGCCACACCCCAATACTGCAACAGTAGACATTACTCCGCATTGGCTCCATGTGCCACACGCTCTCTTTGCTATTTTAAAACAGGGGCTGCGCTAGGATGACGCCACGGTCTTAATTTGCGGCTTGATTCGGCATGGGATGCGCCCATTCCCCTTTGGGATTCATAAAAGTGACCTTTCAAATGGATGAACTCATTTCCATATGGCTACTTAGCTAATGAACTCTGGGTTTTGTGCTAAAAAGACACTTTTACGAGGCCTAGCGTTACGCACGGGAGGGACGGATCAAGTTGGTGGCAATTGGAAGGAAATGACAAAAGGAAAAAGGACCAGTTGGAGAAAAAGAGAATGAAAAAAATGGAGGTTGCTTATGGCGCAGCTTTGGTGAACGCACGGGGACACGTAAACCTCGGGAGAGATGCAACGTTTGCGTCAGCGTTCGCAGAGAAAATGCGATTGAGTCAAGACTGAGGTCAGGGGAAAAAAGGACGAATACTGATGAGTCGGCTGGGGTAGAGACGGGACAAAAAAATAAATAAATTGCAGGAAAGTGCTGCCATTTCTATCAATTTAAAAGAAAGTGCATCAGGAAAATGAAATACATGACAATAAGTGGCTCAGAAAATGAATGAATTGAGATTCAGCTTGGCACAATTGGTTGTTACAATTTGCGAGTATTTCACTTGCAACCACTAGGTGGTAGCACACTGACTCTAAATCTGACTAAAGAAGAAGAATGAGACTATTTGCGGATGATTATTGAAAATCCATACCTGTCAACTGAGACGTTTCCCCCGTATTTTATACTTTTTTAAAAGAATGTTCTTTGTAAAATCGTGCAAAAAGGTGAACTATATTTTTTAAATTATTATTTTAAAATAATTGAAATATTATCTTACAATGAAATATAAATATTTTATTATCAGGACTTTAAGATTCGCGCAAAAAGGTGAACTATTTTTTTTAATTTTTAATATTTTAAAATATTTGAAATATTATCTTACAATGAAAGATAAATATTTTATTATCAGGACTTCAAAATTCGTGCAAAAAGGTGAACTATTTTATTTTTTATTTTTAATATTTTAAAATATTTGAAATATTATCTTACAATGAAATTTAAATATTTTATTATCAGGACTTCAAGATTGTTATGTTCATTATATTTGTTTTTCACATGATCAGCAGCAATGTCAGTCAAAATGTTCTTTTCTTTCGTCATTTCAGTTTTTTTCCTGCATTCAAATGCAACAATGATGTAAAAAAATTAAGTTGTTAATAGGCACGAAAAAGTTGAGGGGTAATTTTTTTTTTAAAAATGCAACAAATTGAGCAGGAAGAGGAATTAACCAAAGGCGAGCGACATGATGCAAAGGCGAGTGAGTGAGTGCTGCAGTGAAATCTAAAGAGCAAGCCGAAAGGAAGCCCATGAATAAACCATCGCGAGCTGCCTGGCTGCGAATATTCTCCCAGAATTCACTTAAGTTGGTCAGGGAATACAAGAGCGGAAGTTGTAGTAAAACTAGCGCTTGCTTTCGGCTCACGCTACTATATTTTGGCATGCAAAATATCAAGTTATGACCCAATATTATGCTCATGCTGGCTGGATTTCTTCAAATTCATACCATTAAGCAGACACGGGTTGCCACGTCCGTGTCCTCCTGTCAGCGTCCTAGAAATTTGGTTAACTTAAAATGAACGTAATTCAATTTCAGGAGCGGGCGCTTAGAGGTTGTAGGAACAATTTTTCCAATTATATACATATATATTTATTTATTTTTTTAAAGAAAACCGGGCGATAGCTACAAGTAGCAATGGATAGCTTATTTTCAGATTCATGCATTATCTGGCAACATAGTGAGAACTATCAAATGATGATAATGATGGTCAGAAAACAAAATATACTTCAACACAGGAAACAAAATGGAGGTGCAGAGACCTCGAACTCATCTCATGTGATGCTAAAGAGTCATGTTTTATGCTCAAGTGGTACATATTGACAGATTTATAATACTAATAATAGAAAGTGTTGGTGTTAATACGATACAGGAATCCTCAGATTGGTAGATAAAAGCAAGATACGGATTGGTTGTCCTCTCCTTCCTGCCAAATATGCCGAGTCGTAACATTATTTGCGATATAATTGTCTTTTTGAACTTGAGCACCGTTCACATCATGAGAAAAGCAATGACTCATCATTTTGCCCAAGGTTATGCCAGAAAGGTATCCGCAATAGGAACGCCCTCTTGTGACTATTTTTGTCATTGATGTCAAAGAGGGCGTGTCCCTCCAAAAGCTACACTAAATTTGCAAAAAAATAAAAATATGCATTATCAGCTTCTTTGTTTAGTTTACTCATCAGCTATAAGTTATTTTTTTAAAGTGTTACAGCTCAAGATTTAAAAAAATGCTGATGATTATTTCTCAAAATAGCCAAAGGCACAAGTTAAATATTGTATAAGTGTTTTGACTTGACTTACCAAAAATGGCATTAACTGCGGCAGGACATCTGTCTGGTTGAGCTCCAGAATATTCTCCTTGCATGCAGATTTAATGGTTTTTCGAGCCAACTGCCAAAAAAACAACAAGCAAATGGGATTAGCCAAAATGTATTCCTCTTAATAAGAACAGTCACATCTGCTCTATTCGCGAAAACACAATATAAAGATGACCATGTATTTCCTTTGCATGCCTCTTAATATTTTAACAGTCTTACCTCTACTTATGAATGCCTATAGTTACAAAATTTTGTTATTCATTTTAAGACATTAATAAATCATTTTCTTCATTTTTGTGTTGCTCAGATCTTTCATACAAAATTGAATATTTTGTAACTTGAAAATTTCGTAAGTAGAGCAGTACTTTATATGTAATATAAAGTACTGCTCTACTTACGAAATGTTCAAGATACGGAAAAAGTACGGCAACCGATTAATTTCGTAAGTAGAGGTAAAACTGTATTTCCTTTGCATGCCTCTTAATATTTTAACAGATACTTTCAAATTCCTGAAAATTGTACCCATGAATTAACTATCACTTAGCATTCATTGTTTTTTTTTTTTCCTGGGTGTCTCGTGCAGCTTCGTCCAGCACCAGCACGACCACCAAGACGTCCAGTCACGTGACGCGTTGCAGCGACAGCCAGAAGAACTACTGTGTTAACGGAGGGGAGTGCTTCACCCTCGAAATCATGCCTGGCAGTACAAAGTTTTTGTGCAGGTAAGGACATTATCGGATTCTTACAATAGCGCCTTAGCGGCTACTTTGTGCTTGCGTGCGTGCGTGCGTGTCCGTTTGATGACTTTGCTGCTTTGTTGTTTGTCGTACTTGACGTGATCTCCACGTCCAACCACTCTGAAGACCATTCATTCTCCCTCGTGCCAATTACCGAGAGTGGTTCCACTTGAGAAAAGAAGCCAAGGACGGCCGCAGGGAAACTCATACGTGGGCATTAAATTAACGCTACGGGACTTTGGCCATCTTGTCTAGGACGCCCGTGGGTGGCAAAAAAAATCCAATCTGACAAATGATTTTTTAAACATAATTCATTCTGGCCGGGAACCGCTTGGGCTCCGATCCTTGGGGGATGCGGTCTGGGGACATCGGTATTGCTTCCCAGGTTTTGACATATACGATGTGATTTTGTCGGTTTCCTCGAGACGCCATCTTGGACTGTCGCTAGAGCGGTTTGTCGCCGAGCGTAAATCGGCGACTTCCTCGGTCTGTCAAAACAGGCCAAAAAACTTTGAGCTAAGCCATCGTGCCTTCTAATATAGAAGTACCAGGTGAGGCGGTTTGGGGTCCTGCTGAAGGCCGATGGGAGGAGCCAGGTTGTGAGTCACTTCGCCAATGGCAGACTTCTGGTCAATAATATTTTGAGTGTCTTTCAGACCATCTATGCGTTGTCCACGGTCCATCAGATCTTCATACATCCACCCACCGTGGACAATGAAGAATTTGACATCCATCCGTCCAAGATTTGACTCCCATATCAGTTTTTATTTGTTTTTTTTGTTTTTTTTTGCTCCATCTTGTCCGTCCTGTGCGTAACATGTCAGTACTGTTATTTTCTTGTCCGACCAGGTGCTCGACCGGATTCACTGGGCACCGATGTGAACAAGCTGTGCTTAAGAAAGTCTCGAACCCAAAACGTATGTGATCCCTGTATTCAGTCCCACATGTCATGACTGGTGTTTCACCCTCATCTTCCCCCTTTTTTTGGACAACAACAGTTGCGTTTGGTGGCCAGAAAAACCTCGATTTCCAATGGTGTGCTCTCATTTTTTGGGGCATTTGGACTCTCCGTGAGCGATGCGCTGAAACTTGCATGTAGCGTAACGACCGACCCCGACCTCCCCCCCAGCCCATCCCATTCCAGGACGGGGTCCGCTACTTTGTTTTGACGCTCATTACCCCTTACTAATTTGTCATTCCGACCCCCACGTGGAGGCTAACACTTGCACGTAGAATGCTAGAATGTGTTTTGTAACCAGGTTTTGGGATAAAAGGTCTGACGGGGATGGGATTCGGGTGACTTCTGGGGTCCTAGGCTCCTCCCCCTGGTCTTTGGGGGGCCCTTATCTAAGTCACAATAATCGTGTAGCGATCCTTACTTATTGGTGTATTGGCGAAAAAGCTCGGTCTGGTGTTTACATGCACATTTCAGTCATCTGCTTAAAATAAAAGCTCCTCAGATCCAATTTTTAATCAAACTAAAATCTCTAAGTGGATCATTTGTCTGGCTAATTCTGCCTGCCAACACCAGTGATGACTATTGTGGGTTCTCCTTTGCTTTAATCATCTAACTGGGCCTTTTTTTGTTCTTGTCTGTTTCTCTTTTCTCTTCATCAGGTGTCCAAATGAATTTACTGGTGATCGCTGCCAAAGCTATGTGATGGCCAGCTTTTACAGTAAGTCTTCTTCTTCTTCTTCTTCTGGTGCCTGTTTCATTTGGGCAGATGTTGTTTTTTTTCCAAGCTGACCGTCGTCTTCTTCAGAAGCCGAGGAGCTGTACCAGAAACGGATTCTAACAATAACGGGAATTTGCATCGCGCTCCTCGTCGTGGGAATCATGTGCGTGGTGGCCTACTGCAAAACAAAGTACAGTCATGCTACCTTTTATGCACTCTTTTGCACACCTAAAAAGCAAAATGGCCGTATTTTCTCGCATAGACGCCGTATTTGTCGCCCCAAAAAATGATGACTGGATCAAGGGGACGGCTTATATGCACACAAATTAGACTTGACATGCACGAAACTGCAAGGTGACAAAGGTGAAACGCCATAACGCAAGACAATGTGGCCGATACGGTTATTTGTTTCAAAATTGAGAAAAAATCAACGGATAAAACACACAAAAAATATATATATTTTGACGTCTATGAATAAAATTCAAGAAAAAAAAGCCATATCTTGCATAAAACGTGAAAAAACTCACTTATTTGTGCCTGCCATCGGTCAGTCAGGGCACCCCCATCTTACCTTGGGATGACAAACTAGACCACTACGGACACACTTCCTGGTTGTACTGATCACATGACTTCCTTTTTAATTTGTCTATGTGCAGGCAATAACTTTTAGGAATGTGCAATCCAGAAATCGATTATACAGTAGCTCAGAAAAAGCATGTGCGATGATTTTTCTTAAGATTTTCCCTTTAAAGTAACACATTTGCACTCCCTATTAAAACCATGAATATGGAGGTGAAAATTGTGAGTCAGGGGGCGGCTTATAAATTGTTAAATTCAACCATTTTAAGGCAATTTTAAAGGTACGACTTATACGCAGAGTCGGTTAATATGCGAGAAAATAGGGTACTTTTCCCTTCCTATCCTGAAATGCTTTCATTTTGATCCACGTTGCCTGGTTGTTTGGTAAACAGGAAGCAGAGGAAGAAGCTTCACGACCGTCTCAGGCAGAATTTGAGGTCCAAGAGAAACAAAGTGTCCAAATCAGCCAGCCGACGACAGGTTTCCAATTTGCCTCTGCAGGATTTGCAGCACGCCAATGTATGCTCGCACGAAACGTGACGCTCGACGTGGATTCGTTAGCGCCGTCTTTCAATTTTTTTGTCGTCTTATCAGCCACGTAACGGGACGGCAATCCAAGACGCAGACGAGAAAGAGGCAGAGAGCACCTTCTCGGCGAGCAATTATGCCTTATCCACACAGCAGCCGACCACGCTCACCCACGTCTCCAGCCAAAGGTAAAGAGAGGCTTCCCGTTTTGGGGTATATCCATCTATACTCTTCATTTGAATCTGATCCTAAAACAGAAAGTCGGCACTCATGATTTACTTTCCTGGGCCACAGAAAATGATGCGGTGGGCCAGATTTGGCCCCCAGGCCGCCACTTTGACACGTTTTAAAGGGTTGCTGCAAAAAAGTGACAGAGTAAAAACATTCTGAAATGGGGAAAAAAATGGCAAATAATTGTCTAAATGGTCGTGTGTGCGTACTATATTTTGGGGGGAAACCCAGACACTCCAACAATGTTACTATTATTATATGACTAATATAATATTGAATTAAAATTAAACCCTTTAGAATGAGTAAAACTATCATTAATGGAAACAAACCAAAGACATGTTGCAAGGGGTGCTGGAGCCTATCCCAGCCAACTATGAGCCCACCCCAAATTGGTCCCCAGCCAATTGGAGGGCACAAGGAGACAGACAACCAATCATTCATAGCTAGGGGCGCTTTAGAATGGTCAACCAGCCTAGCATGCATGTTTTGGGGATGTGGTTGGAAACCGGAGTACCCGAAGAAAACCCACACAAGCCCGGGGAGAACGTGCAGACTTCACCCTGAGGCGGACCTGCTAACCACTCATCCACAGGGCCGCCAACAAACATCTAGTGTCCGTCCGGATGGACATTTTAATGTCAACAAATAAAGTTGAGAGGAATTAATGCAGGCACTGAAGCACCCCCAAAAAAACAAGAACACATTCTGAAACATCAAATTGATGTGGGTGTCTTAGACGTGTCCAGATATAAATGTCCCCCCCTCCTCCCTGTCTCCACAGCTGGAGTCATGACTGGAGCAACAGTGTGGTGTCTGACACCGACACTGACTCTGTCTCTGTCTCCATGATGTCATTGATGGAGAATAGGCAGCGTGCCCCCCAAGCCCGTAGAGGTCGCCTCAATGCCATTGGTGGCATCAAAGACCTTAGTGCTCACTCAAAGAAGAGCCCACACATGTCCAACTCCAACAGGGATGTGTCGTAAAACACGAGGTAACTCATTCATTTTAACTTTGCGCAGCAGAGGACCAAAAAATCCAAAGCCAACAAGAACGAAAAACTGGACTTCATAATAGTACCTCAAGTTTTGTCTTTTACAAGACGCTAGCAAAGTTAGCCCAAAACTCCCGTTCACAAACTCTCGCTATTTTCCCTTATCTTCTCTCCGTGACAACAAATCCCATCTCGCCATTTTTAATTTTGAATGAGTGATTGCGCAAACGAGCGGCCCGCCGGCTGAGTGGTTAGCGCGTCGGCCTCTCGGCTCCGGAATCCTGGGTTCGAATCCAAGTCGATCCACCCTTGCGGAGTTTGCATGTTCTCCCCGGGCCTGCGTGGATTTTCTCCGGGTACTCCGGTTTCCTCCCACATTCCAAAAACATGCTAGGCTAGCTGGTTGAACACTCTAAATTGCCCCTAGCTATTAGTGATTGGTTGTTTGTCTCCTTCTGCCCGAAGTCAGCTGGGAGGGGCTCCAGCACCCCCACGACCTTTGTGAGGATAAAGCGGTTCAGAAAATGAATGAATGATTGCGCAATCTGCAGCGAGGCTCCGCCTACCACTGCCTCCTTTGACCACCTTGTCCGTCCCCGCCGTGTTTACTACGACCTCATTTCACAAAACATCTCCTTTCTCGTATTCTGTAGGCATCCATCCGCCGAGAAGGCCCCGCCTCAGCCGTCTGGGGTCCCGTGCAGCCCCGCCGCCACTCCGGGCTCCCCGCCGTCCGAGACGTCGGCCACCCTTTCCAGCCAGGCCACCTCGGTCCCCTCCCTGAGCCCCTGGGCCGAGGAGAAGCGCCCCCTGCTTTTGTCCAAGACGCAACGTCCGGCCGACGAAGCCAAGAGGACCTCGGCGCATTACAACCACGGCCAGGAGGCGCGCAGCTTACCGCCCAGCCCGCTCCGTAGCGCCGAGAATCGCAACCGCCGGTCGGTTCCGCCGGCCGCCGCGGCCCGCCGCGCCATCTCGGCGTCCACGGAGAAGCTAGTCAACGCAAACAACGTGATCAATAACTACGGCGTCAGAGAAACGGCCGTGGCGAACGGCCACGGGCCGCGTGCCAAGGAGTTCAGCATCGAGAACGTGGCGGCCGGCGAAGCGGAGGATCCAAAGGGCGATCGCACGCCGTTTATTTCTATCGAGAACGCTAAAGCTCTGCTGCTACGAGCGAAGGACGGTAGTAGGACTGCCGCGGCGTCGCTAAACGGGGACCCGCCGGCCCTCTCGCCCGCCACCGCCGCCAACGTCTAAGAACTGTTTCAAGAACAAGGGGGAGGAGCTACTCGTTTCAGGAAGAAGTTAAAAAAAAAACACTCACTATTTAACCTTTATTTTCTAATAAATTATTTGCAGCAGAAAGACTTTTGAAGATAATAAAAAAGCCAGACTTTTATTTTAATGACCTAGCGAATATACCATTTTATAAATTCCCAAATTTAAAAAAAAACAATTTGTTGATGTCTTGTAGATGAAGTGCCATACGCAGGTATGTAGCAGTGTGGAGAAAAAAAATATTAATGCATAGGGTAGTGTATGAAAATATCAATGGTGCCTTTCTGTTGGGAATTTTAAGGGAACTGCAATGGCAAACAGGGCCGTCCGCGTATTCACCATCGTCCAATCATGCAAGCCGCCTTCAATATTTCACATTTTTGAAGTCCAGAAGCCGAAATGGATCCATTTGGAAGGAAGGAGAGGTCCAAATGCATGCTAGACCCATCCCGGAACCACCAGGTGGATTCACGTCACCAAGCTACGACATCCGCCATTATCGCTGTCACCCAAATGGATGAAATAATAATATGTAGTAGATGTACCGTACACTAACTAACACACGCAAGCGAGATGCAGATGTAATCAGTTAACTGTGAAGAAAACACTTTTGGTCTCATCATGGTCACACTTTCGTCAACTCGAATGTCAATGAAGGACTCGATAAATCGGTTAGGACTTGAATATGTCGTTCTAAAATATCCAGATTTACTGATTACATCTTTGAAGTTAAAAAAAAAAAGTTTGTTTAAAGCATCAATTAAAAAAATGTAAGGCTCTTGATTTCCTTTGTAAAGACAATGTCTTTGGCAATGCTTTTTGAGAATTAAAAAAAATTGCACCACATGGAAATGCCTCGCTTATTATTTATTTAAAAGTACATTCATGCTCTTTCACAACTTTTAATTATGCGCAGTAGAGATGTTTGTTTTTCAGGCCGCTTTTTAAAGGTGTATTGAAAAAAAAGTTTTTCAATAGAAATAAATGGTATTGACCTAAAAACTATTTCAATAATTCTATCATTTATTGGAAGAAGCTCATGACCATATAGTAACATTGTTGTTTAGAAGACTTATAAACATATATAACAAGATATAAAACATATTTTCGGCGAGCGGTTAATATAAACGAACACACGCCGATGGTTCAATTGACGTCCGGATTAATTAACAACAGCAGGTGCAACAGTGATTAGCACGTCCGCTTCACAGTTTTAAGATTAAGGGTTTAATCCCTGGTGGGATTGGCCTACCTTTGTGTGTGGGGTTTCTCCGGGTGTTCTGTTTTTGTCCCACATCTTCAAAACACGCGTGGTAGTCGGCATCATCAAAACATGCATGCTAAGCTAGCTGCTTGCACACTCGAAACGACCATAGCCTAGCTATGATTGGTTGTTCGTCTCCCCGTACCCCGTGATTGGCTGGCTACCAATTCAGGGTGTTTCCCACTTATACTTCTCAAACCTGGCTGTGATGCGTTCCAGTGACCCCTGTGAAAATAAGCGTAATGGAAAATGAATTGAAGAATGAAAACGGATATTATTTACTGCTATCATTTATAGAACCAAAAAAACACTCACAAAAACCAGCAGAAAAGGATATACGGTATTTTGGCCATGTTGACTCAGGGCGTGAGCGGAAACGCGGGATTCCCACAATCCACCTGCTCACGTTTGGAGCTTTGTTGTGATGAATCCAAACCGGAAGTGCTTTTCCTGTTGCGGGTGACTACCGAAGGGAGGAAAGCCAGAAAGGGAGGCTGCGACTGTCCAACTTGCCGCTGCCAAACAGGTTTCTGCTTCTTTTCCTCATCATTTCCCCCCTCTCCTTTAACCCTCGTTATGTCCCGTGAATTTAGACGGATCCGATCTTTAAATAAACCCATTTCATTTCCATCGCTCTCATGTGCGACTCTCCCTTTCATTTACGGCTTTACTCCATTACATAATGTCATTTACTAAACTCCAAGCGCGCATCGCGATTGTTGTCTTTTTCATATTTTTTGCCCGGTTTTCACCGGGGTTTAGCAATTATCTGTGGTTAACCGGCGATCTGTTCATTTCAGGCCCGATATTTAGCATAAGAGCCCGTTCCGAAACCAGCCGAATAGCCTTTATGTCGATTTCATAGCGCTATGTTGCTTTGCTCATGACAAGGTGGATTTGAATCCAAACTGGGGGCATTTTCATCTCAAATGTGGGCACCTGCACCCCTATCTGATGTTTTATTGCCCCAGCATTTTTTGACGCAGCCTCGCCATGGCGTGCCTCTGCAGATTCTCTTCCTCATCCTCTTTTCTTTCCTAGCCTGCAAAATGTAGCCACGACAGTGCAACAATAATTCCATCCGCCATCCTTTTAAATATCATCATATTTTCTGTTCATCACGGCAAGAGGTTGCATTTTTGTCCCCCTAAATGTTGTTAGCTGCTATTTTAGGGCCATCGTCAATGAATTGTTTCGCACACAATTGGCATTTTCGATGTTGCTTTAGTCAAAGTGCGTTTTTACCGCATACATTGTTTAAGGCCATTAAAATCTAGTCTATTGAAGTCAGATACACATATGAAATTGCCTATTTTATGATATAGTACATCATTTGATATGTTTGAAATACAAAAGAGCAGTTCCTTTTGTAAACATGTCGAAAGCTCCTTTATTACTATTTATGAATTGTTTTAAAACATACCATCTCCAAAAAAAAACCTCCTACACAACACATCCAATGTTAAAGTAGCAAAGCTCTCTTATAAATGTCAATTTTTCCGAATCAGGGTAGTATTATCTTATAATATACACTAACAGAATATCATGGCGGATGTTAGGGTTTGTTGGTTACATTTGTTGGCAGGTCATTTTACTTTTAATTCAAATTTAAGGGCTACAAAAAGCTATGTTTTACACTAAGCAACAGTCTTGGTCTTGCAAGTACATCCCACCATTTTAGGAAAAGTACAACAATAGTCAAATCCACTTACGGTTTCGGGAATACGCCAAGTTCTGATCCATTTTTCCCCCCCATTTCATCCGCCAGTGCGACTGCCGAGATGGAAGTGGATCTGAGTAGCGTGTCCAGAGCTCGCGTGTCCATCCTCCCCGCGTCCGAGATCAAGGCCACGTTGAAAGCGGAATCCGAACGACCCCGCTGCGCCAGCACGCCTTGCTCGCCCATCCGCGGTACCGTGGCGGGCTACCAGATCCTCCACATGGACTCCAACTACCTGGTGGGCTTCGCCACGGGCGAGGAGTTGCTAAAACTGGCCCACAAGTGGTCGGAGAACTCCCCGGAGAAGAGCCCGGGCCCCTCCCCCGTCCCCGGCTCCTCCAAACCCCTGGACGCCGGCGTCCAGCGCTCTTCCAGAACCTTCAAAGCCAAAAACCGCTACTACCAGCCTTACGACATTCCCGCCGGCGCCAACGGGCGGCGAAGGCGGCGCATGCCCAGCTCCAGCGACACCTTCCTCAGGTCCACATCAAGTTCGGGGGAACACGGCAGGGGCGCGCGAGCGCCGATCCCCTTGTGTCGTTTCAAAGGCAAGAGGACCCAGTCCAAGTCCCTGGACTACCTCAACCTCGACAAAATCGCCATCAAGGAGTCGTCAGACACGGAGGTGCTTCAGTACCAGCTTCAGCATCTCACCCTGCGAGGAGAGCGCGTGTTCAGCAGAAATAAAACTTAAAAACCCGTCTCGGGGCGGGAGTCGGGGTGCCGTATCCGCCCCGATTAGAAGCGAGACGGCCCCGTACGTGGAAGGGAAGGTTTTTTTTTTAGCGCTCGCGGCGTATTGGGATGGTGGAGGTGAAAATGTGAATGATATCTTAGCAATAACTAACCGGGTTTCCCTAGTTTTTATTTATTCCAGCCGAGACGTGCACATATCACATGGTGTCGGCTTTAAAATTACAATCGTGCTGGTTTTACTGCCATTTTTACTCGGGGCTGAGGATCTGAAATGAACACCATGAAGTAGTACTTGCGTTCTATTCGTTGTTTTGTTCCGTTGTGTCATTTCATATTTGTGTTATTAAATCGCTAATGTAGTGATAATTAATTTGTGGGAAACTCACGATACGATTTACGACGATTTGCGTGGGTCGGGAAATCGTTCTACTACACAAGTACCGTATTTTCTGCACTATAAGGCGTATCTAAAAGACTTCCATTTTCTGAAAAGTCGTCACTGCGCCTTATATATGGATCAATATTGATTAATCTTCATATGAAATTCTTTTTAGCACATCTAGTTGACGTATAACACAACCCCTAACCACTACTAGTACAGCACCATCTATTGGATGCATAACACGATCCCCTACAACGACTGCGCCTTATATTTGAAACCCATTTCAAGATAGGACATTCATTAAAGTGCACCTTTTACTCCAGAAAATACGGTAATAGCAAAAAGTGGGCGCAATTGATAAGACTTGAATCCTCCATTTGACCAATTTACGTGCAAAAACAGGCATAAATCGGTTTAAAAACCACCCAAACTCTTCATATCAATTGAGTACTTAGCACTTTGCTTGCAAATATGGTGGGATATTGTTTTTATTAGCATTATTGGGCCTAAAAAGCTACCAAAAAGTACGTTTTTGAGTTTTCTGTATCTGAAGGCACTGCGGTTTGTTAGCATCAACACTGTTAGCTGCTTTTTTAAATATTAGCGAGCCATGGCGAGAGAAAAATTCAGCCGCCTTTTGTGTTTGCCATCATTAATTTTGCTTTGAAAGAAAACAACCGATTATTTTATCACCTCAACTATCTCAGCCTGGGATGTGATATGCAATATAGACCATACGGTATAGTTGTTGATTTAGCAGTCACGGACATTTGATAACCCGCACATTCACAAGGGTGTATAAACTTAATTGTATATGTATAAAAACTCACCTTTCCTCACAAACCTTTGTTTGTTCCACTGCTCACTCGATGTTAACTGATGACTGTTATGGTACTGATTAAAGCTTATTACAATCTTAGAAGCTTATACTTGTGTCTTTTTAACCCATAATAACGCCTAAAAATGTTCCAAAAAAATCAAACAAAACTCCTGAGAACCCTGAATAATTTAGAAAGAAAAACGGTGCCATCTGGTCAAAAAGTAACTCCAAAAAGTGATTGGCGTTGTACGTAACATTTTATTTTTTGATGAATTCTTCTTAGCTAAAATATGGTGAGTAAAAAAAATTATTTTTTTTGCCATGACTTGTTCGAAAGCCATTTTTCTACATTCGTGTGGCCTCTGGTGGTCCGCCCATGTAGTCTTGAAGGGCTTGACGTAAAGGCAGCCACTTCTTAATTGACGCTTTTAAAGCAGTAATCCATCTGTAAAAGTACAAAAAATGACATTAAAACGTCATTCTACTTCAATAAAACACACAATATTGTATTAAGACACTAACTTACACCAAAAGACTTTATCCAAGATGAGCAACCCTTAGAAGTGCATTTTAATTTTAAAAGTACAGTTCCTCAGACTGAAGATCTTTTTTTTTAGAAGGCAAAGTTCCTCACCGTTTATTCTCGTTTGGATTCTCCGCACAAAAGTAGAAGGTTTTAAACTCATCAGATGGCGGTTTGAGCTCAATGGTGGATTTCTTACTTGCAAAATGTTGCTCCCTCACCATGTAACCTTGAAGGTAGATGGCTCCTGATCCATAAGAAAAAATATAAAAATACCGTATTTTCACGACTATAAGGCGCACCGCATTATAAGGCGCACCACATTATAAGGCGCACCCCTCAATGAATGACCCATTTTATTTTTTTCCATATATAAAGCACACATTTTGGGGAAAATTTAAGACTTTTAAGTGCGCCTTATAGTCGTGAAAATACGGTACATACTACCCCCATGTATTCTTAATTATTATTATTTTTTTCTGTTGCATACCACGTGCACGTGTTGCCCGGATTCCGCTGTACAAGTAGAGGCAGGCGTCCTTCAAAATGGAATAATGCTGCACCCAGGCGTCCTTGCTGTCTTTGCTTTTGTCCATTTTGTGAAGCAAGCCCAGGCATTCTGGGTTTTTGACAGCCAGCGGGGGCAGCGCCCAGTTGTGTCTGGTCACGTCCTCCCACACGTGGTGCTGAAAACGACACGGGTCGACACGTTAGCCTTCGTCATCAAATTGCTTCGGTCAAGGGCGTCAGTAGGTCCTGGATTAGGGTAAGCCCCGCCCCAACCCATAGGAGCAAATCGTGCTCATTAACGTAGTAGACATTAAGAATGTTTTTTAAGAAGCCTTACTATACATGTTTTTTATATAAGGAAAAAAAACCTACTATACAGGGTCTTTTTAAACAAAAAATCATGACTGTACATGGTCTTTTTTAAGGATAGAAGCCTGTTTTTGGTTTTTTTTTTTTACAAAAAAGCCTTACTATACCTAGTCATTTTTTAAAGAAAAAAACATATTATCCAATCCTTCTTTTTTTTTAGAAAAAGCCTTGCTATACATGGTCATTTTTTACAAGAAAAAAGCCCTACTATACTATATTCTGCATGGTCTTTTTTAACAAAAAAAAAGGCCTTACTATACATGGTCTATTTTTACAAGACAAAAAACGTACCTATTATCCAGGCCTTTTTTAAAGAAAAAGCCTTGCTATACATGGTCATATAAAAAGCCATTACTATACAACATGGTATACTTAAAAAAATACTTACTATACATGGTCTTTTTTCTCTAAACAAATAAAGCCTTACTATACATTAAATTTGGTCCCTAACAATTCCAAAATGTTACTCTGACTTCAACTTTACTATGACGCATTTATTGTCTTTGTTTAAAAACATCAAGCATACACTATAGATAAATAAGTTATTTTAGGGATGACCGAATGAGCCGGTTTGTCGGTTAACAATGTTGCTAGGCGCTAGCGGTCATGCACCGGTTTGCAGTTATTACATTGATCATGTTCCAAAGTCTTACCTGTATGATAGGATGAATAGCTCTCTCCATGGCTTCCAACCACCTAAAGAAAACCACCACAACCAACCTTGACTATCCGCACACTCGTCATGGCCGATCCTTTACGGTCACGCCGCAATACCTTTTCATCTCCTGACCGGAAGTGGCACACAGGTAGTACGTCCTTTCGGCGGACGCCGGCTGGCATTTGAGCGCGAAGGCTTTCCCGAGCGAGAGGTCCGGCCCCACCTCGGCGCCCTCCATTTTCAAAGCCGCCACGGCCTGACATTTGCCTTCGTCCTGCCACGAATCGGAGTCAGTCGGCGTCGGGCGGGACGTGACGGCGGTCTGGCGCTCACCCGTTTGTGCTTGTAGTAGCAAAGCCAGGCGTCGGGGGTGAGTACGAACCACCTCTTCCTCCAGCCTTTGATCAGGCCGGACTGGGTACGCTTGTGGAGGTACCCCCGGCACGCCGGCCGGGGGACGTTGGGAGCGCGGCCGATGTCGGAGCCGACGGTCAAGGTCAGCTCCTCGGGACCTGCGACGGTCATGGCGTTAAAGTTGCTTCTCGACGGAAACGGCGGTGGCGGCAAAGCGACGTACCTTGACGGGCCAATTGGGCCGCCTCGGAGTGCGAAATGCTGGTGACGTCGGTTCCGTTGACGGCCAGGACGTAGTCGCCCACCGCTAAACCGGCTTCTTCCGCGGCCCCGTCTGTAAGCGGGCAAGCGCAACAGCGTGGGACGGCGACATCTTTGAATGCGCTTTGGCATTTTTCTTTCTTACTGGTGTCGACTTCCGTCACCACGATGGGTTTGGCGTACTGTATTCGAAATCCCCAAGGATACTCCCCCAAGCCTTTGTCCACTTTGACGGTCCTCTCGCGAACTGGAGAGAAAAAAGCATGCGGGTTTAATTCTATTGACGACGTGAGAATCGTCTGGGAAAAGTCTAAGCGTCAGATTTGGTTGATTGACTTAGTGCGAGGACTTTTTCTAATCTCCCGTACGTTCGGACGGACTTGAGCTTACTTGAAACGAGTGGAGATCTTGCCTTGAGACCGGATGGACTGGAGGCGGGAACTTCTTTCTCCTTTTGGTACAGCCACGCCACGGAGTGGAAAGTCTCTGCATAAAATCCCTCGTTTTCATGGTCTGGAATGGTCAGGTCCATTGAGGGAATGTCTTCGGAGACTAACCAAAGGAAGGAAAATAGGAATGTATCAGAAGCAGAAAGAATCAAAAAGGATATAGCTCCATGTCGTGGATGTATAACACAAACCCCTATTGCTACTGCTACTACTACTACTACTACCGCTACTAGCACTACCACTACCACCACTACTACTACTACTACTACTACTACCGCTACTAGCACTACCACTACCACCACTACTACTACTACTACTACTACTACTACTACTACTACTACTACTGCCACAGTTCCATCTGGTGGCTGTATAACACAACACCCTACTACCAATACTACTACTGTTACTACTACTACTCCTGCTACTGTTACTACTACTACTGTTACTACTACTACTATGATGGCTTCTACTACTATGGCTTCTACTAATACTACTACTGTTAAAGCCACTAGTAATACTAGTACTGTTACTGCTACTACTGTCACAATTCCATCTAGTAGATCTATAACACAACTCCCTACTACTACTACTGTTAATACTACTACTACAACGGCTTCCACTACTACTACTGTGGTCTTTACAAAATACTACTACTACTACTACTGTTAATGCAACTACTAATATTACTACTGTTAACACTAGTACTAATACTACTACTGTTACTGCTATTACTACTATTACTACTACGACGGCTTCCACTACTACTACTGTGGTGTTTAAAAAATAATACTACTACTACTGTTAATGCTACTACTAATATTACTACTCTTAACGCTAGTACTAATACTACTACCGTTACTGCTATTACTACTATTAGTACTACTACTACTATTACTGCCACAGTTCCATCTAGTAGATCCATAACACAACTCCCTACTACTATTACTACAACTGCTACTACTAATACTATTACTCCTAGTACTAATACTACCTGATTCCTCTGCGATGTCGCTGGTGAAGGAGCTTCCCCCAGCAGAGCTCCACTGTTTGCTGTCCTTGAAGAGCTTCCGCCTCCTGGCCCAGGAGTCGTGCGGACTGCTTTCGCCGTCTTTCAAGCTCGCCACTTTCAGGTGGTCCTTGATTTCCAGCGAAGCTAAAAATGGAGCCACAAGAACGATTGAAACTACCATTTGCGAGATCGGCCTGGTCATTGCGCATTCCTGGAACTTACACCTGCTCGTAGACGGTTTCTCTGGCCCCTCAAAATGTTCTTGGCCGTCCGCTGCTCGTTGATTAGAAGCAAAAACTTCTAGAGAGCGTGTCCTCTTATCCGCTAGATCTCTCGTCTTGTCAATTTCCAGAGGCAGTGAAAGAGTGGCGTGTTGAGCGTTGGACCACTGAATTTGGTCCTGGGTGCAAATAGCCGCTCTCGATCTCGAGTCCACCAGAAAACCACTTGACGCGGAGACTGGAAGGTTTTCGCCTCGGCATTTCTGGCTTGAAAAAGCGGTTTGGCTTTGCCCTATGCGGTCTTCGGAGGCACTGCGAGATGGCGGGATCACGTTAATGCCCATTGCTATGGGTGCTTTTGGACTGGAGCACTCCACTTCTCCCATTTCTTGGTCAAAACCACTATCCGTCACCTCACTTTGGTCCACAAAATCATCACCATTCCGCTTTTCTCCAAGTCTGCGGACCGCCGCCGCCACCAGGAGGGATCGTCTTCTAGGAATATTTGGGATCCCGCCACTTTTCATCAGGCTCATTGGCGACCCGTTTCCCAAGGAACAGGACCCGCCGTAGGATGCGAGATGATGATCTCGCCTCCATTTTGGACTGACTGAAACGCCGGGAAAGGTCTGGCGCCGTCTCGGCGGAAACGAGGCGTTTCCGTCTTCTACACTGTTAGGTCTGGCGTGAGATTTTCCGGTTGGGCAATCGAGGAAGTCTTTGGTCAAATGAGATCTGTCGCTGAATGATGAGTCATCGAACAAAGGGGAGGTCTCCACGTGTTCCTGAACCCCGTCATAAAACGCGTTCCCGGATTCGGGTTCAAATCTCTTTGTTCGTGTTTCCGAAGCGATGTTACAGGAAGCCAGATCGGAAACCAGACCTTCCAAAGACGTCGAGGTAGGCGGAATGTTCCATAAATGATCGCTACTGTAACTTTTGCGGAAAACTTTCTTCGTTCTCGAGAGCTCGTCGTTCCTGGCTCGATCATCGCTTGGACTTGGCGTTGCGCGTATGCCATGGTTTTTTGTCGAGTCTTTGCGCGGGCTCAGGGTATCATTTAACCCGCTTAGACTTCCATTAGCCGCATTCCGTGGACTATCATCTTGGCTCTGGTCGAGGTTTTTCTCCTCATTGATGAGAACGATGGTGGTGTTGACGCCGGAGGAGGTTTGCGGGGCGATTTCTCGGACTTGCAGGTTGATACGTGGGCCGACGCAGTTGATATTTATAATGTTGGTTACCGGAAGATGTTCGTCGAAAGGTTCCCGTGAATGCTGAAATGTGATCTTCACAGGCGCGTCTTTAAAGTTATCCACCGAGACAGACGTGACGATCTTCACCTCCGTCTTCTCTGTTTTTAGGGTATGAGAACTTTGGTCCTGAAACAAACTCACGTGATAATCTCGTTTTCGTCTTTTCTCCCTCGGCGGGGCGTTGTCGCGTTTGTCATCCTCGTCAACATCGTACGATCCCACTTTTTCCTTTGGGAGATATTCTCCGGCACCCTCGTGTTTACCACCCGCACTTTTGTCAAGCTTGTACGAAATGAATGGTACGCTGTAAAAAGTCTCTGAAAGAAAGAGAATGTGCGCATTTGTGAAATGAACATTTTGAACGCTACAAAAAGTTGTGTCGTCGGTTTCGATTTAAATTTTGATGGAATGTCAACACAACATAACATGAAGAAATATTATTATTAAGATAGTATATAGTAGTATAGGAACAATAATACAAACATGAAATGTGGAGGAAAAGGCAAGTCATTATTTGAGATTAGGTCAAAACCTTTTTTTTTTAAATGTACGGAGACGCTATAAAAAGTCCAAGAAATATTAAAAAGACATCATAAAAGCACTAATTGACCTATCGGGGTCTCGGAACCTACTAACCGTGATAAACCAGCTATTACTGTATGTTATAAAATCTCAACCAAAAGGAGAAAGCAAATGAATGCAGTAAAAAGTCATGAAATAAAATGAATACATATATAAATCATCAGTCTTGTCAAATTATCAGCCGTGACTATTTATAGAATTCCACTATAAAAGCTATATATTTAGTGAAAATAAAAATGAGGACGTAAATGATGTTCATTCAAACCAATTGGATATCTCTGAAAATCTGTGAATGGGTCGAAACGTCTGACCAAAATAGGCTAAATCAGCTACCTAACTGGAAGCCAATCATTGTATACGAGTCCAGCCACTTAAATACTGACAAAGGTGCGGCGAAAACGTGATGGCTAAGCACCGGATTAACCAACATGACGTACTCACGTTTACTTCTGCTGGAGCTCCTTCTCCTCCTGCTGTGTCTCCTTCTTCCCCGCTTGCTCATTCTTCAAACCGCCACTTTCAGAATCTCTAAAATAGACTAAATTACAATTTAAACATGTGAAAAATGCTCACTTGTTTCAAGTACGACTTGAGCTATTCCCAATCAGAACGTCTGCCTTCTCAAAAGGGAATAAATTAATAAAACATTTTTTTAGGATTACAGTAATACCTCAAATATCGCGGTTAATCTAGACCAGACATGACCGCCATACACGAAAAACCGCAAAATAGGGTCAGGCCCATTCTAACTCCCCTATACATGTTTTTGCACCTATACAGAAATACAGTGATCAAAAAGTGTCTATTTATAAAACATTACAGCTATAAAAGACTGTACTGTATTAATATCTAAATATAATGAATACAATAATTTTAAAAATGTAACTACTTTAAATACTGTACTCACGGTGAAAATAGTTCCTCTCCACTTGATATAAATTTTTAAAAAGTAAATGGGAGTTTTAGTCCAAGTCCTTTGTCTTGTTGTGTCCATGGTTCCATTGTCCGCGAGCAAAAATCATCTTGAATCTAGATATAAATTGACAATTTGAACATAAAATTTCAGGGAAATGACTGTTAGCATCCAGACACAAATAACAAGGTAATGCTTCCAAAAAAAAATGTTGGCTTACCTTGACATGTGAAATAGTGCTGAAAATGTCACCACGTATGAAGTGAAGAAGTACGACTCAAGTGCTCTGGTGTGCTTGCAGACTGCTCCACTTGCTTCTTATTGTTTCTATTCTCAAACGCAAAGCAGCTTATTCCGTCTAATCTTGGCAGCTCTCACCACCAGCGTCGCCCATGCCAGACATATTAATTCGATATCCCTTCTGTTTGCCAATCACAGTTCTCCACTGGAGACGATTTAAAGGACCACGTTACTTTGGTACTCGGACGATTCGCCGAAAGACGTTTCGCTGAGGGACGTTTTGCCGAACGGACAGTTTGCCGAACGGACGTTTCGCCGAAAAAAATAGTGTTTAATGTATTATTTTATTAAACAAATAAAAGTGAGGATGTTTCTTATTGTGTTGTTTTTTGTGCCGAGGTTGTAAAACATATACACACACACGATACGGGGGCGGGGCGAGCGCGCAAATCCCGTTTCGGCGAAACGTCCGTTCGGCGAACTGTCCGTCGGCGAAACGTCTTTCGGCGAATCGTCCGGTCACGCGTTACTTTCCTTAAGTGCTAATGAAAAGCAACCGCTAAAACACTTTAGTTTTGGACACTTTCTCCAATGATTTTTTTCGAAAACTAGCTTAGCAAGCTCGAAATTAGCCGAGTCATCAAACACCCGCGGGTTGCTTTGCAAACACTTTATTACACAAATAACATTGTTACTAAAATAGTACCTTTGCAGCAAAACCAGTGTCACAATAAATATCGGTTGACGTGTAATAGCGACATTCTATTTCTATGGCATGCTTTGAATACGTTATTCATTCAAAGGGCAAATGAAGCGGATGAACGGATATGTTCAGGTCGAAGAAAAGTGGATTGAAAATTTGAAAACAAACAAAAACAAAGTGTTCAAAATGGCCACCCTTTGTTTGCTCACCATTCTGGACCGTTAACATTCCCCTCATAAGAAAAGTTTGAGTAATTACGCAAGCTTTCCACCGTAGCTGAAGGAAGAAAAAGAGCATAAGCTACGTTAGCAGCACTTTTGAAATGGCGGATGATGACAAAAGGCAAAATATGAAAAGGCACAAAATTGCGATCGAGTCAAAAAAAAGTGGACTGGAAAATGAATGCAAATACAACAAGTGCAATTTCAATACACGGAAAAATTCTTTTTTTTTTCGTGTCATACTAGTCATTTTACGTCAAATGAAAATATACATTTTGTTTTTACTCCAGAATCCTAACAACGGTCCAAATCTCGTTTCTTATATAACCTTGGTTATGGGAAAGAGCAAAAACAAACAAAAAAACAAAATCGGTCTTATTTGTATACAGTAGTTTTCTTTAATGCACGACAACCAGCACAAAGCAGCATGCTTTAAAATAAATCCACTTGAACCGGGAGGTCCGGCAGCCAATGACGGCCGTCGGCCCCTCCCGTTTCGACCGCCGCTCGCTATCACGGCAGCCAATGAGAGCAAAGAAACGGGTTTTGAAGGACATTTTGAACGGCTCGTGCTGGTTGCGATGCGGCCCTAAAATATCGCAAGATACAAAGTGGAAAAAACGTCACTTGAGACCAACAAAAGACTCAAAAACGTCACGACGTTTGGTTGAATGGAGCTCGTGTTTGGCCGACGGAGGAAAAACGTGACCGGACGTTTCGTCGAAAGACTTTTGGTCCCCGGACGTTTGGTCGACCAGACGTTTGGTCGCCGGGTTTGCTCGCTGTCAAATTATGACCGAGAGTTTACTGTTGATATTTTGATATTACATATTTAGATATTAAACTCACTCTCTCTCTCTCATGATTATAATTTTGAGAGCTGGTTTCAAAAGTAACAACCCGGCGACCAAACGTCCGTTCTACCAAACGTCCGGGGACCAAACGTCCGGGGACCAAACGTCTTTCAACGAAACGTCCGAGTACCGAGGAAAAAAACGCAAACGCCATTTGAGTACGGAAAGAAAAAAAGTCGTGAAATGAATGCCACCTTTTTTGAGAAAGGGGGGCTCCTAAGAGGAACCCGGGGGCCGAGCCGAGTACTCTTCGTTCTCCGACTCGCTGCTCTCTTCTTCGTTCCTTTCTTGGTCGCTGCCTTCTGTGCTGAGCTGGTCGAATCCCTGCCGGCTGTAACCTTTGTGCGAGGCAAAGAAGTTTCCCAGATTGAGGCTGCCCACCGTTTTGCCTGAACAGAAAGGAGGAAAGATGTCAAAAATGAGGTTACTGTGACCATTATAGCCCCCAAAACAAGCTCGTTTTGGAAAACCTACTGAGAAAACATCTAGAAATTAGTTTTTCTGTGAAAGTTTGTCGTAAAAGAGGCCGCATCGTCTCTCAAAAAGGTGCTCGACTTCATTTTCATCATCTTATTAGTCAAGAGTGTCAAACTCGAGTTGGTTCGCGGGCCGCATTAACGTCAACTCGATTTTACTCGGGCCTTTTTAGATATAATATTTAGATTTTTTTTATTTCGGATTAAAAGAACTGGATCAAAAGCCCTAAGTATTCTTTTTTTTATAGATATAAAACAATGTGTATCTTGTGTAATATTTTTATATATTTATTATTTTTGAATTTAAAAAGGATTTTTGAACTAAAAGCACAAAAGAAAAAAAAATGGATAAAAAAATTGCAATTCTTGATTTAAAAAGGGGAAAATCAGGAAATATAATATACATCTATACTCGTCATTTGAATTTGATCCAAAACAGAAAGTCGGCACCCATGATTTGCTTTCTCGGGCCGCACAAAATGATGCAGCGGGCCAGATTTGGCCCTTGGGCCGCCAATTGGACACCTGTGTTATAAGTAGTTTGTGTTTCAAAAAAAGGATCCTTTTACTGCCAACGGTGCTTAGTTTATTACAAAAATACTAATTCTTGATTTTGAATTAAGGCTACAAAAAAAGTACAGTAATCCCTCGAATATCGCAGATCATGTAGACCACACGTGGCCGCGATAATCGAAAAACTGCAAAGTAGGATCACCCCTATTATTACTACATACTGTTTTCACGCAGTAATAATAGGGGTGATCCTACATTGCGTTTTTTCGATTATCCCGGCCATGTCTGGTCCAAATGATCCGCGATGTTCGAGGGATCACCGTAATTCTTTTGTAAGTGACCTACCTCTGATTTTTCCCAAAATCCCTCCAACAGAGCTGGCCTCAGACTTCACCTCACTCTGATCTACATGCAGATGAAAAAAGCAATTAACAAAGAGTTTAGGTGTTCATTTAATTGATGATTTTAGGCACAAGTAAAAATTCCGTTTGTTTTCGCCGACTATTTTTCCTCTAAATAAATGTCTGTTCCTTTTAAAAGGAAAAAGTCAGATGGAAAAGTGAAATACATAACAGAATAATGTGGTGGTGGTCCTAGTCCATACGTACTGTTTTTTCTCCAGCAGACGAAGACCCCGATGGCGACAACGAGAGCAAGCGGGATGAGCAAAAGCACGGTGATGATCACCGGTTGAAAACCTTGTGCCTTGCCTACAATTTTTTCCTTCTCTTCTTCTGGTGGCTTCAAATGTTGGGACAAAAATGGCTTCGGTCCAACCGCTGTCGTCCTTGACGTGTTGCGCTCGGGCGTCACCTTAGTTTGGATAAATGTCTCAATTTCTACATGGAGAGAAATTGATGTGGGAGAAAAAATGTCAGGTCATTTATTTGAGAAATTCATTTCTGAACACCCGGTGTTTTTTTTCTTTTATTAATAAAAAGGATGAGACCACATATTGTATACAGAATCACATTCTTTGAAAAAAAATGGAGTTTTTTCAAGAACAAAAGTGCGACATGATCTGAAAACATAGCTCCAAATCGACATTTATTGAATTGAATGATGTTTGCTCCCCACCTTCAAGTGCCTGAACTTCAATGCCGGCCTTCTTGACGGAACGATGTGCTTCTGTGAGAAGAAAAGTGAGGAAAAGAAGTAAAAATGTCAAATGTAACGAGAATTGGAAAGCTTCAGAAACCAAAAAGTAGCTGCCAAAGAAGAAGAGCTCACTTTCTGCAGTAAACTTGAAGACCCTGTTGCTAGTGGCATCCCCCACAAATACGCTGCCATTTTGGGTGACCGCAATGTCGTGAGGCATCTCAAACTCCTGAAAATGCATTTAGTATGCATCATTTCAAAGTCACCTGGAATGAGTGGCCAGCCAATCGCAAGGAGGCAAAGGAGGCAAACAAGCAATCAGTCATATCTTAGCTTGCAAGCAAACCGGAAGACCCGAAGAAAACCCACGCAAGCCCGGGAGAACACGCAAACCCAGCTGAGAATCGAACCCTGGACCCCAGAACTGCAAGGCCGACGCGCTGATGCGCTAACCGCTTTTCCACCGCCCTTCTAACGTTTAATACTTTGAAATACGACAACCGGAAGGCGTCGCCATTTTGTTTACCGTATTCTTGGGGCTGAAAGTATCCAGGACGTCCTTGGTGGCGTCGTCGATCACAAAGCCAATGGGGGGAGGCAAAGTTTCCGATCCGGATTTCCCATTCACGGCAAAGAGGACGCCATCTCCGCCTGCACGCAAACGCATCAGAAATGAAGCTAAAAAAGTAGCGCTCTCTGGACAACGTACTACAACAACATCCAGTATATACAACACGAATGTCCCTAAGCCCGCCTCACCTCCGGCCGGACTGAAAGCGATGGCGTAGAGGCTGTCTCCAAACTCCTCCTTTTTGATCTCCTTGACAAACTCTCCGGTTTGAGCGACGAAGCACTGGACGCGAGCGTTCTCCCGGTCGGCCACGCACACTTCCTTTCTCCCGGGCGCAAACGCCAGGCTGTGAGGGATCCGGAATGGGATGCGCCTTCTCCGGTCAGATGAGCCTAAGTGGTGACGCAATTTTCAACCGTCAACACCTTATTTTTATTTTATTTTTTCTCTATTTGCAACAACTTTTCGACTGTTTGAACAGTTTTAACTCAATGGCTGCCATTGACAGGGAAGGAAAGCCAATCCACTTTAACGGGGAGGCCTGGCAGCAATCATTCGATTGATCCCAAGATTTCCAGGATTGGACATCTTATCTCTGTCCAAAATTAAATTATAGTTATGATTTTCCTTCAGAGGGCCAATTTCTGTCAATATTAATCTAAAAAAACAAGCTAAAATGTGTCCAACTAGTTTTCTGAGGCCTTAATAACAATTATTTTGCATTTTTATTTGTTTCATTTACTTTTTCCAAAACTGCCATTATATTAATAGTTTGCTTTTGAACCAAAAAAAATTGTTCAAAGTTTTTAATTCTTGTATTTACTATTCAGTCATTTTTCTTTTTTATCATTTACAGTTTTACGAAGAGAAACAAAAAGGGAAAAGAAAATATTCAAAAGTATAAACTATTCGTTGTAAAAATAAAATAAAATGAAAGTACAAAATGCTAAGTATTCTCTGATTTTTATATTTCTTGCTCTCGAATTGACGTCTACAGAAATGATATTTCCGCAAGAAATGTCAAAAGTCGATACACCTGATTGACTTTTGCGGCCCGCCAAAATGATGCGGCGGGCCGGATCTGGCCCCCAGACCTAAGCTTTAAGACCGACCACCCGAAGATATTCTTACCGGCTCCCCACTGGGAAATATATCGTCCGTCCGCCGAGAATTTCACGATCCTGGCGTTGCAGTAGCCGTCGGCCACGAAAATATTGCCGCTTTCCTCGTCCACCGCCACGTCGGTGGGCTGACAAAAATGGCTGTGGCTACTTCCTGGCGTGAAAGGCTCTCCCAGAGATAACAGGACTCTGTCGTTGCCATCGCTGCTAACTTTTAAAACCTGACAATAGAGAGTCCAAGAAATTGACATTTCAAACCTACATTTTAAAATGCTCTTGCATTGTTATTTAAAAAAAGCAGAAAAATACCATTCTAACACTTTACCATCAGACATTTACTGTATTTTCTTGCATATATACTGTATTTGTCGCTCAAAAAATGATGATGTTTTTTATTCCCTATTAAAACCATGAATATGGAGGTGAAAATTATGAGTCAGGGCGGCTTATACGAGAGAAATTGTAAAATTCAACCATTTTAAGGCAATTTTAAAAGTACGGCGGCTTATACGCGAGAAAATATGGTCATTCAAAACACTTGTGCGAAATAAATTGTAAAATTCAACCATTTTAAGGCAATTTTAAAAGTACGGCGGCTTATACGCGAGAAAACTCGGTCATTCAAAACACTTTCTACAAAAGGCTTGACACAATGTTTTGCACGTGAAAGTTGAAAAATGTATTACAGGCCAAAAATCTTCACTTATTGGTAAAAAATATATATTTGGTACAAGGTCAAAAATAAAATACCTGATGAAGAGCCACATCTGTTACCCAGTAGTTATTGTCTTTGTCTATTGTTATTCCGTGGGGTAAGTAAAACCTGCAAGATTTAAAAAAAAAAATGCATTTAAGAATGTTCTAAATCTTTCAATATTTCTGGAATTAAATGACACTTTTTGGGCACTTGGGTGACTTACATATTTCTTCCCGAGGCCTTGAGGACGTTGCCGTTATCCGCGTTAACGACCAAAATGGTGGACTGTTGAATAGGTCCAAGAAATCTCTTCCTATACATAGCCTGGGCGTCAAAAGAACTGAAAAGGCGGATGGCAAATGTCAGTCACAAAATCTAGTCAAACCTCGGATATATATTGAATTGGAGCTACAAAAACGACATCAACATATATACTGTATTTTTCGGACTATATCTCGCGACCAGCCAAAGAATACACAATGAAGATGTGTAAAAAAAAAAGTGTATGTAAGTCACATTTTTGGGGACCAAGAACAAACATAAGTCAAAATTACAATAGTAAAATTGAGAACAACAGGGTAATGAATAGGCATCTGTTTAAAATAATCTTTTTTCAAATAACAATAGCCTTAAAAAAAAACCAGAACTGGCTTTTTGGGGGCTACAAACAAAAAAAACACTAGTATTGGTCGCAAGCCCAGCCAAACTATAACAGGTGTAACTTATCGTTCAGATAATACATCACTAGCAAAGCTATATATATATATATATATATATATATATATATATATATATATATATATATATATATATATATAATTTATTTTTATTTTTTTACGATATTTGTCATTACCATGTTGAATTGACAACAACTTACTCGGCACCCCAGCGGTGGTCACCTCTGTGGAAAATGACCAGGTTCGATTCCGAGTCGACGGCGAGTCCGGACACCTGACCCAGCTGGAGAGAATTCTGCGGCCACGTTGTGTCGTGCTGCAGATGCAAATCTAAAACAATAGTTGAATTGCCAAATGAGAGCCGACATAAACAGACGGTAAATATCATTACGTCATACTTTACGAAGGAAAAAAGAAGGAAGTAGAAGAGGAAAATGAATTTCTGAGATCAGAATTTTGAAGATGGATGACGCAAGAGCACAGCGGGGACGGCTGATGGTCTGGTTTCCCCCCAGCCGTGCACAAACCTGGTCTTTGAGACCGCAGCTGGCTTTTTGCCATCTTAGGCGCGGTCTCCAGCTGATGGAATTTGTGGACTCGGTTTCTCATCAGAACGGGGCGCCTTCCGCTTTGGGAGGCTACGGAAGAACCGGGAGGGCCCGGGTTTTGCTTTTGGATTAAGCTACGGATCTGAGCCACCAGCTCGGGCTGGGCCCTCTGCGTCTCCACGGCACGGTTGGACTTTGGAAGGTCTACCGCGTCCTTGTTAGGGCCCAGAAGCTGGGACATTAAAGAATAGAGATCGCCTGCGCGAGAGAGAGAAAAAGAGAAAAAGGAAAGAGATGGGAATATAGGAGGAAGGAAGAGAAAAGTGTAAGCTTTATTGCAGTAACAGGGCAAAGATGGAAAGAACGGTATTATAATTAAAAACAAAAACAAAAAATTCCCCCCAAAAAAATATCTGCGATGTCGTGAAGCCACGATATTTGAGGGATTACTGTAAATATATATATAGAGCACAAAAGGAGTTCATGCGATTGGATGCACTGGGTGGGAGATATTTGAGTTTACAAATGTCCTCTACAGAGGACAAATTTGAGGAGGATAAGAGACTGTGAAGTTAGATGTAATGACAATTCAAAGTCTTGCTTACCCTGATCAAAAGGCTGCTCTTCATTGGTTGAATCTGCGGTGGATGTGCTATCATGGCGTCCTAAGAGAAGAAAAAAAAAGAGTTGGTGATAAACAAATTAACTCATATTTTAATTTTTATAGAGAAGAGGGGTGAATACAATGTATTTCATTTGGGGTTGCACTTATAGCCCTCTTCCAAAAATTAAGAAGTGAATTAATTCCCCTCCAAAATGTCATGACATCACGTATATTTCAAACCAGAAAAAAAGTGACAATAAAACGTTTGCTTCCCTAAAAAAAGACAAAAACAACGACCAGCATTGGCATACTTTCAGCCTTTGCTGAATTATTTTATGAAAATTTGGAAACTACTACAGCTTCAACTGACCATCTCATCCATATTTAATTTCACAATAATTATTTTTTAAACATATCACCAACAAAATGGCTAAAAATTGAAACGCTATTATGTTGTGTACATTTTTTAGAGGAGAAAAAAAAACATGTCCGTAGATTTTGGGGTAGCGGGATTTTATCGCATGTTTGCACATGACATTAATGCCAAAAAGTACCTGATTCATGTCCCATATGCATCATAGAGTTGATGTTTTCAGGACTGACGGCGATGGGAACGTTGGCTTCGGCCGGAATGTGTTGAAACAATTTGGCCGAGCCGTGCTTCATGCACGTCATGAATGGTACGGCGTGTTTGCTGTCCATGTAGTACATCATGTAAAAGTTGCACATTTCATCATTGGAAGAACCCCTGCAATAAAAGAAAAAAAAACGCATGAACTAATATCACTAACCACCCTTCTTTACAATTGATTTTAACTACAAAAAAATGGTTGTTGTCTTGCCCCTTCCTTAAGAAGTAAAAGGATTGGGATATAAAGTGCAACTTACCCAATATATGTTTCTGTGGTTCTCCCTTCACCAGTAAACATGCATCTGGCCGCCAGCATATCGCCGTACTGCACATCCACGTCATGGTTTGCGGGATAGAAAGCCTGTGGAGACAACCATTTTGGTCAAAATGTGCAGGTTACATGAGTTGGAATCTAGCATCTTTTTCATAACACTCTTTTAGTTATTGGCCAACATCATGTCACATTGAAGCAAAATTTGAGTTTGGGCTCAATGGTCAATGTACATGAACTTTTACATCATTTGGCTATTGATTTTGATTGTTAATGTGAAATATTTTCAAATAAAACTCTAGCAATCTATTGCCTTTTATGTCTATTTGGGTTATCATTAACTGACATTAACATTTTTGGAGTGGGAAACTGCAATTTTTTTTTATATATATTTTCATCTATTTTTTTTCATACCTGTGGTAGTTGAGGAGATTGTCTCCCAATTAGAGTCCACTCTCCATTTCGGACCCTGTAACCACTGACCACTTTCCCTATTGGAAAAAGATTGAATAAATAGTAAGGTTGGTCAATTGGTGACTCTCTCTCCATCTTCTGTTGCTTGAAAAATACAAATATTTTTTGACTTACCCAAACGATGCGTGTGGGTCCGAAAGGCAAATGGGTGAATCGGATATGAGGTGTAGTCGCAGGCCACGTCCGCATTCGTAACTAATGAATAAACAGTAGAATTGAGTTTTTTTTTAAAGCTGACGGAGTGTGGAATTGATTTTTTTTAAGTGAAAAATAACGGCCTACCTGTGTTTCCTGGCTGTATAACAGTGCCCACGGAACCGAGCAAGTATATACCGGCGGTAAAAGGCTGCCTGCAAAAGACAAAACGTTGCTTAAAGCGGTATTGAAACGATCTGGTGTAGGCTGAGCATACAGTAATCCCTCGATTATCGCGTCTTCACTTATCGCCAATTCACTACTTTGCGATTTTTTCCACTATTAACTATTTTTTGAAAAATAATATTTTTTTAAGGATCATAAAAATGTGAAAATCCACGCTGAAACTGGTAAGCGGAAGTCACTTTTACTACATTTTTTTTCTTTTTTAGTTCATAAAAATTTGATTATTTTTATTGTTACTACAATTAGCACAATTTTTGGGAAGTACAGTAATCCCTCGATTATCGCGTCTTCACTTATCGCAAATTCACAACTTCGCAATTTTTTTCACAATTAAATTTTTTTTTAAATATTTTTTTAAAGTTCATAAAAATGTGAAAATCCACGCAGAAACTCATAAGCGAAAGTCACTTTTACTACAAAAATGTTTTTCTTTTTTTTTAGTTCATAAAAATGTGATTATTTTCATTGTTATTACAATTAGCACCATTTTTGGGAAATACAGTAATCCCTCGATTATTGCGTCTTCACTTATCGCGAATTCACTACTTCGCTATTTTTTTCCACTATTATTATTATTATTATTATTTTTAAGTTGATAAAAATTTGAAAATCCACGCTGTAACTCGTAAGCGGAAGCCACTTTTACTACTACTAGGACTCAGCCCTGAATAAAAAAAAAGTTATAATTGGGGTTCCTACTGTTTTTACTCTACGGGAACTCCAAGACTTCCAATGGGAATTACAATTTACTATTGCAATTCTAAGAAAACACAGGAGTCTCAACAAAGCGTTATTATTGAATTGACTTAACGATATTTTCCATAGGAAAAAAATAAGATACGCACGGGGTGGAAGTCATTTCAAGAGTGACCCCTGAGCAATCTTTATGGTGATCTGTACAAGAGGGGGAAACAATTATTTCAAGTGATTAGAATGCAAAACAGACGGACAAAACAACTCAATACAATTTTACAATACTCAAGTGTAACATTTTTAGGCTTAAGGCAAATGATTGGGGGCCCATGTTATTTCATAATACTTTGGCTTTAAAGCTGGGCTCCAAAAACATCAGAACCAAAATACAATTGCATCCAACTCACAAAGTCAATAATTAATCATAAATTAATCATGAATGATTTAGTCAGTCATGTATCACTACCAATTCGGAACAGCATTTTTTTAGCATTTTTTATTTGTGAGCACATTTACAAATTTATAGTCTTACCTTGGAAAGCAGTAGCGTCTCCATAATGAATCTGCAGCACAAAGTAAGAAACTCCTGAACTGGGTCCAACTTTAAAGCCGACATCTATCAAAAAAGAAAGACAAAGTCAAAATGCAGGAAAAACACAAGTTTGGCTAAAACTATCAAATTCAGTGTCAAAAAAGTACCTTTTGGTAGTTTCTTATGCGGCGCGTTTCGTGCCCAAGCATACAAAATGGACGATTTATCCTCACAAGTTCCCTGTCCACTACCGCAGTCCCTAGAAATGAAAAATGTCGCAGTCTGTCAATTATATACCGACAAAAAAACAATTTCATACAACAATTTGCAGCAATTTTAGTATGTGATATAATTTTGCGATCGAGAGGAAAAACATTGGCTAGACCTTGAAATATTTTAACAGTGCCTAAGGCAAAATTATCTTTTAAAATGGCTGACTATTAATGACGAACTGCTGTTGTTTTTGTTGCAGTCCAAACTGGAACGTTATGGGGAAAAAAAAAAAAATCTCTCAGTCAGTGAGAATGAGAACACACATTTTGGTAAACAAATATAATATTATTTATTACTAAGGAAGAAAAGTAATAAATATGATTAACTTGAATTGAATTGAATGCTTTTGTTGTCATTATACAAGTATAATGAGACGTAAACACAAAGAACAGCAAAAAACAAACAGACAAATAAATAAAAGATCATAAATAGTACATGAATAAATAGGTAGTCAACATAATAAGTAGCCACAACATAAATAAGTTGGCAAGTGCATAAATAACAACAACTAACAAAGAAATGAACAGATAATTAATTAATTAATAATAATGAATAAATAATCAATAAATAAGTAGTTAATATAATAAATAAGTACAGTCGTACCTCTACTTACGAAATAATTGGTTCCAAGACTTTTTTCGTAACTTGAAAATTTCGTAAGTAGAGGTGTACATTATATGTAAATTCTCTCATTCGTTTCACGGTCCTCACACAACTACCAACTAAACCCTTTAAAATTAAAATTTTGCATGAAAGATGTGAGGAAACACACAAAAATTAGAAAATTATAAGGAATTTATTCAAAATAAAATAACGGATAAGGAAATGCATTTACTTTTTGGGGGATTTCGTATCTTGCATCTTATTCGTATCTCGAGTCACTCCTTTGCATATAAAAAAATGTGTAAACTGAAACGTTCATACCTAGAGGCATTCGTAAGTAGAGGTATGTAGTAGTCAACCTAATAAATAAGTATTGAGGTCCCTAAGCAGGCTGAAGTAATGCGATGAAAATTGTCAATATGTCAATAGTAGTCTAACGAAAAGAGATAAGACATAAAAATGAACAAATATGGAATAACGGTTAAATAAATGAGATTTTACCAGTAGTCGGTAGTGGAGACGGGGCTTCTACAGCCAAACAGCAGCATGTGATGGACTGTCTTCATACTGGCTTGAGGTATAAAGTCCACTGAAAGGCCACAATATGGTTAAGAAAATAAAAGACTTAACCTGAGAAGATAACTGAACTCAAACGGGCTGTCAGTTAAAATAGATTATATTATTATTCTATGATTTTCACATGAATCTTGTGCTCATTTTTGAGGATGAGGACGCCAATTTGCTAATAGATGAAACACGCTTTTGGGAGTACTAGACTTTTGATAAATATGATTACTCACCTACGTATAAGGTATGCCTAGTGGGCACAGGAAACGCCATGCAAAGGTAGGTGTCCGACTAGAGTGTTAAAAAAAATGCAAACAATATAAATCTAAAAAGCAGTTCAATGAGGGACATTTGATTCCATTCAAATTTAAAGTGATTGTGTGTACCGGCCATTGATTTTTTTTTTTTAATAGAGTAGCCTTACGTCATCTGGGATGACGGCGGGCATCCGAAGATCCATGGAGAAGTTGGGAGAGTTTGTTGAGCCTTGTAACCTACTTGGACTTGACAAACAATCACCGGAATCGGATCCGACACTTTCTGGAATCCTGGTATGAAACATTTTCAAATTACAGGCATCCGATTTTAATTGGATAACGTTATTATAACCCATTTTGACAGACTACATTGAACAGGTCTATTAGCTCAAAGCTCATTTCATGGACAACCATAAGAAATCTCTTCCTTATCTGATTACCAATGACCAAAAAAATTGCTATTTTCTTACCGTTTGGACCTGTAGAGCGGATTCAAGGATTCCTGGCTATAACTTTTACAAACCAATGCGAGCAGCATCACACATAAGCCACGGCGAGCCATCGTGGTTGCGGTTTTAATCCCTGCAAAATTGGGACGGTAACTGTTAGCCGTGACCTTTGAAAAAAAAAATGCAAAACTCCGGGAGAGTCCGTCGCTACCTCGCTAGGTTTGCTCCGAGCCAGAAGATGAGGAAGGTAAACTGGAAGAATGGAAGCACTCACTCTGTAGGCATGATTAGCCGTTGGTTGGGTCTCCACCAACTGGGGAAGAAGATGCACATAATTAGAACATAATTAGTACATGGGCCTGAGTCTAGAACCGGGGTGCTCAATACGTCCATCGCTAATACGCTATTGGGAGGTCGCATGATGGTAAGAGTTGATCCAAGGATTGGATTTGTAGTAAAATTTTATATGGGGCTTGAGCTGGGAAACAGCACCATCGCGTGTTCAAACACGATTACTACATACCAACTACACTATGTTGGTCTTGCTGGCATCAGGTTTATTAAAATGCACAAAGTTGGCTCCTTGAAAAGTGGATCTTTCATCAAAAAACTTTGAGCAGGACCTGACTTTTTATATTTTTATATTACTTATTTATGTTTTTACTGGGAAAACGCACTTTGTGGAGTAGCACTTGTCAATTTTTCCCAATTTGGAGTGACTACAGATCGACTTTACGCAAATGAATCAGTTTACATCCCTGCTGTACGGAGCTTACTTCCATTTCTACTCAAGCTATTGACTGACAGTGTAAATAATTCAATGACTGCGCTTCAACTGTTGTGAAACAAGCCTAGAGTAGACATTGTACCGTATGAGGAAGGCGCAAGGCAGGCCAGACCGTGTTCAGATATCCACAAATAACTTATTTTACTCATTACAGGCCGATTGTACATTTTTAGGTAGGCTCAGCACTGCTTCCTTTTTCTTTCGTATATATTTTTTATTAGTCAGATGGCTCAGTTCCATTTTAAACAACAGTTTTGTGTAATAATTTAGAATACACCTGATCATAGTTGATTATGATTTTATAATTTACTGCAGAAAATGGAAAAAAAATCCAATATGTAGCTCTTCAGGGTCTCTATATGAGTAGAAATTGTGTGCTAGCGTGTCCATAAAAGAGCCATTTGCTTTGCTTTTTTTTCATTCATTCATTTTCTCAACCGTTTATCCTCACAAGCGTCATGGGGGGTGCTGGAGCCTATCCCAGCTACTCTGGGGAAGACCCTGAATTGGTTGCCAGCCAATCACAGGGCACAAGGAGACAAAAGACTACCAATCATAGCTCAGGTTAGGCAATTTAGAGTGCTCAACCAGCTAGCCTAGCATGTTTTGGGGATGCGCGAGGAAACCGAAGTACCTGGCGAAAACCCACATAAGCCCATGGGAGAACATGCAAACTGCACACAGTGAGGACCCATCCGGGATCGAACCCTCGAACCCAGAACTGCGAGCCCAATACACCAGCCACTATTCCACCGGGCCACATCACTCTCAATGTTTTACCGAATTAAAACACAATCACATCATATCCGTACTACACTATCTCCGTGCCGTGGGTTATGACAATTGCATCCGTTGCAATGGAAAGGATTCATGTGTACATTTTTCAAAACTACGTGATGCCGAGGCAAGATATGATCGCTATGAGTCATTACTGTGTGACTCATCCATAACAACAGTCAGGTGGAAGTAACAGGGGGAGGAGGCGACTGAACCGCACAGTGACGTCCTGACATCCCATCCTAAGGGAGGAGATGGAAGGAAACTATGGAAACGGGGCCGAGTCTGTTCATGAAATGCAGCACGTCTTCTACGAGAAAACACAATAACAGACACCATCCTACCTGTAACACAATGTTCAAATGCATTTGACAGGAAGGAACGTCCAGCTGAACTAGCTTGAAACCGTTTACAAAATAAATACGATACGTTAAATGAGGTGAAGATTAGGCTACAAGTGCGTTGTTCGCATATTTTTTTTAAATACTCGCCAATTGCGAGGTATTAATTGTGCAATGTCTTGAGATTCTGCAAGACTTCACGGCGTAAATAAACAGGAAGCTGCTCAACGCTACGAAATAGCCATTTTAAACTGTTGAAATAGAGCCACTAATAAACATTTAACAACAGCTGGGTAATCATACAAGCTGAATTTATTTATCTAATCATAAGACGTGCGTATGTAACAAGTAAAGACATTGGATAAAATAGCTTTTGGTAGGCAAAATGGCATATTAGCTCATTCATTTGGTAGACTATATAAACAGGTTATCCATACAATAGATTGTTTTATTTGGGTAAAGTAAATATGAACGAGAGATTACCTGCACGCCGTTTATGTGCTTGTATCGAATGTAATATGATGGTGACTTCAGTCATGCTAATGGAATAATCTTGTCAGTAACAGAGATACATCCGCCTCAATTCCAAATTATCCCAAAATAAAACATCCCAAAACGGATTAAAATTCGTCATTATTGGGAAACTTTTGACCCCAGCTTGTTTAATTAAGAAAAATAAAAACTATATAAAATACATTTACATTATTTTGCCGTGAAAACTACTCTGCATCTAATTTTCAAAACCTAATCCAAACTGCTTTCTTTTACTCTGAAGATTTTAAAGGAAGCGGATGTTTTTTTCCGGTTTGCACAAAGCTAGTCAAATTGCAAGAAATCTTTACGTACGCTGCAATAATGGCATTATGATAAATGGTTTTCAAACCTTTTCAACTTGTGAAAAGGTTCCTTTTACTCAGTGGGGTTTTAGGTAAGTAAATTCACACGATCTGTTCGTTTTCCCCATTTTTAAAACGATGCTTTCCGGGTTTTTAACAAGCCAAGTATGGCTTTAGATTGCTTCTATAAGCGTAACGTGAAATACAGCAAGCGTAAAACGTGCTCCATAATCGTAATGTGAAATACCGCAAGTGTAAAACGTGTTTCATGCAGCGTACGTATTACGTTTCGAAACGTACGGTTGCAATTCACTTCATGTTAGAAATCTGCCACTATTCTCAACCAATCAGGAGGCGTGATGCAGGGCGAATTCTGATTGGGTGCTTATTGTCCAGTTTTAACAAGAGGCGGGGCATCCTGCTTTATTTTCAATCCACAGTGGTGGCATAATATGCACTATATAAAGTACATTAATGTATTTTTTTTGAAATTTTAAGACATAATCATCAAAGCTAGCAGGCCTTTTCCTCGAATGAAGGACCCTATCGAATAGTTTTTCATGATACAGTAGGTTTTTCCTAAAGTTTTAAAATGTTTTTTACTGTTTAATTGAGTTGTTTATTTGATGATTTCAGTACAACATGCGTCATCAAGGCAGCCTTTCAATCTACCAGAGGACTTTAGTGGTGGCCGTCTGCCTTGGAGTTTTGCTCCTGAGCAACATCTTGATCTATCTGTATTTGGAATCTGTGTATCAGTCAGATGGACAATCATTTTCCTCCCACGATGGCTGTTTGGCTCAACATTTTAAAATGCCAACCATGAAGAACTGCACCCCTTGGCTTAATTGCACCCTGATCCAATCAGATGTCCGCAAGCTGAAGCTAATCGGCCACGGTGGAGTAAAGAAGGTCCCGCAGATGACTTTATTTTTAATTTTTGTGTAAAATCGTGCAATCTTTTAACCCGCATTTTTGCTTCTTAGGTTTACTTGGCAGAATGGAAGGGTCAAAAAGTGGCCGTGTCCAAATTGTCCACTGCGGATTACTCTGAGGATTTTCTCCATGGGTTGTCCATGTTAAAGGCATTGCAGGGCCCACGGGTGGTGCAGTTGGTGGGATTTTGCCTGGAAAACCACACCATGGTCACCGAGTATCACCCACTGGGGTCGCTTCTCAATTTGGACGCAGCGCTGGCACGGGACCAGCAAAAACGCCGCGACACTTGGCGGACGAGGCTGATGTTGGCCATAGACTACGTCGCTATCCTCCATTACCTGCACAACAGTCCGGCCGGGCGGCGGGTAATGTGCGATTCCAACACGTTGGAGAAAACCCTTTCCCAATTTTTGCTCACCAATGACTTCCACTTGGTGGTGAATGACCTCGACGCGCTACCTGAGGTGGATCCATCCAGGGGTTTGTTGGTGAAATGCGGTCCTCGGGAGCTCAGAGGGGACTTTGTGGCGCCAGAACAGCGATGGCCGTTGGAGAACGTCGGGACTCCTTTTTCAAATGAACTCATGCGCGAGTATGATGAAAAGACGGATATCTGGAAGATCCCAGATGTCGTTCAGTTCCTGATAGGAAAAGTCGCTGCGGGAGATTTGATACACTTTCATCTCTTTGAGATTCATAAAAAGTGCAAGGCAGAAGAACCAAAACTCCGTCCTTCGGCGTTGGATGTTTTGATGATTTACAAGGCACTTTATAGCAGCATGGCACGGGACAACGCTCTCTCATTTCAAAATAAGAGCAGTGTTGCCCTAGTGACTTGAAAAGATAACTGGGAGACTTGATTATTTTTTTAAAGTCTGTTACTTTACAAATTGCTTCGTTTTAAAAGCAACTCACGTCTTACATTATTAGTAACGTTTTGCCAATGCTTTATGGGAAGGTACTAACAGCATATTCCCTATTGAATACATGGAATAAAGGTCATTTGATCAGATTATTGTGGTTATATCATAACAAACAAATACATTTTCTGCCACTTATTTAATTGGCAGTGGCTCCTTAGCCGGTAACCGGTCAAATAGTCCCAGGGCTATTTAGCCGGTAAGGATTCTGTGTGGGGTAAATAGTAAGAAACTACGGCAACGGAGCCACTGCCTAAATAATAATAGTCATTAAATCCCTATTCACCTAATGTTAAAATCTATCAATTGGCAATAACACATCAAATTCCAATAAGATTGGTTGAATGGTTTAGAAAATCCCCTATTCACTCTATGTTAAATTATAGGTTACCGGCTAAATAGCCCGTGGGACTATTTGACCGGTTACCGGTTTAGGAGCCACTGCCTATTTAATTATCCTTATTTTCTTGCGCTAACTTTAAAAAACATATATACACTTGTGTATTTCATTACATGCGTGAAAATGATGGAAAATTGGTTACTATATGAATTCTTTTAACTGAACAAACTACAATTAGATTTATTTAATGTGACTTTTTCGCAGTTTTGTTGCGTTGGGAAAATTGCAGTACGATGACTAAAATAAAATAAATGTAGCGATCGAGGCATCTGTTTAGATTCCTCGTGTGTTGAATTATGTGGGCTAAATTGCACAGACTAAGTAATAATATGTATTATAAACTGCTTGCGCAGCACTATAAAATCTATGTTTATATGTTTTCCCGTTTTGGCTTTGAACAGCATAGTTTGGTTGCCTCGTAACACAAATGACATTTCGTCTAGCCAATGAACGCGAAGGAAACCCAACGGTTACATGCACTCCAACCAATGAGAATATAAAGAGGCGGGATTCCAGCTGGGCTAACGTACGCTCGTTAGTAGGAAGAAGAAGCCGATTCTGGAAGCCATTACGTTGCGCATATCAATTGAGTACAATTTTTTGCGTATAGTACGCACAAGTACTTCTCCAACATTGAGCTGAACGCGATGATGGTATCGGTCGCGAAAAAGAGAAAAATGAATTTCTCCGAGCGAGAGGTTGAAATTATTGTGGAGGAAATAGAGAAACAAAAGCACACGCTAGTTAACCACTTCAATGCTGGAGTCACCCACATGGCAAAGAACAACGCATGGTTGGAGATCCTCAAAAAGGTGAACGCTGTCACCACTTGTCCCAGAGAGTTGGCGGAGGTCAAGAAGAAGTGGTCCGATATGAAGACCGAGGTCCGGCGGAAAGTGGCCCAGGCAAGGGCTGCCATAGAAGGGACGTCCTCGGACTGCACCACGGTTCCTGTGCTCCTCACTTCCATGCAGCAGAGGATTTGTAATCTTCTCGGGGAAGCCACCATCATCAGCCTCCCTGCAGGAGACTCGGATGCTGAGATCACTCTGCCCGTCTCGGCGAGCGCCACCGCGACCGTCACACTCGCGGAGAGTGAGTTGAACTAAGTTGACATGAATGCTACACACTCCTCTGCACTCCTTTGGTGGGTTCCTCACCCTGAGGTCCGAATGTGGAGATCAGCGATGTGCCTCACAAACTCCTGTCACGTGATGTAGGCTCTTGTAAAGAATAGCGTGGCGATATTTTGGGTTATTTTTGATGGGATGAGAGTCACTTTAATAGCTTTATTATAAGAGCAAAGTTTGGCTTGTCGCTTTAAGGAAAAAATAAGTACATTTTGGGGATGTTTAGCAAAAAAATCTTATCTCCACTGGTCAAAGATTTTAATTACTAGCTCTAACTTTGTTGCAAATTTGCGGAAAGCAAATCACCAATTGCAATAATGATCACATTTATATTTTCAATTCAATTAAATGACCTCCAACTGTGAGACTTGATAGCTTTTATCCAGTAGGGGGCAGTCAACATTCACCTAGGCTTTAACCCTTTCGGGGACAAAGGACACTCAAGACCTTTAACCCCGTATAGCAACTTACGGCCTGGGGGCCAGATCTGGATCGCCATATCATTTTGTGCGGCCCGCAAAAATAAATCGTGGTGCCTTGATTGAGATTTTAATAATTCCTTCTTTGTGCTATTCTTATTTCATTTGTTGACTCACTGTCTCTCTGCATTTTAGCTCTTCCCGGTTCTGGACCCATCTGTGAGGAAGCAAAGACACTGAATGGTACGTTTATTTTTCCCTCGGATCATCATACAATTGGTTTGAAAAGAAAGGAGCAGGATTTGCTTTAACCTTGGACTTAAGCGTCATAGTATTGACATTGGAATCGGGTGAACGGTATAAAAATTACAATACAGTTAAAAAGGACCAAAAGTCATTGGACAAACTAAAACTAAAAGACGCCGAGCTTTTTGGTGAATTTTGGCTACGTGAGAGGCCAAAAATGGCCATTTCGAGCATTGCGCCGCATTTACTTTGCCTAAAACTAGCTTTTCTGCTCCTTTTTTTTCTCCCCCAGCAGAAACGGCTTATCACACCCTGGAGGACGGTGGCGTGGTGGAGTACTGCACCACGGTCACGGACTCCGCCCCCGCCGCGGTGGCGACCGTCGAGGCTCCCACGGAGGTGCTGGCGTCCTCCTCGTCGGCCTCGCCGCCCCCTCCTCAAGGCCACGCCAAACCTCAGGAGCTGAAGAGCCGCATCGCCCTCAACTCGGCTCGTCTCCTGCAGGAGCAGAGGGTCACCAACGTCCACGTCCGGCAGATCGCCCAGCACCTGGAAGGGCAGAATCAGCTGCTGCAGTTGATGCGTCACTCGCAGGAAGCCCAGGCCTTCGCGCAGGAACGACAAGCCCAGGCCTTGGAAGGAACTCAGGCGGCGTTGCTGGCGCTGGTGCAGATGCTCAGGCCGGCTCTGAAAGACTTACGCAAGTTCCTCCAGAGCGGGACGGAAGGGAGCAAGTTGAACAACGCCACGGCGGGAGTGACCGCCGACGGGACGCTAATCGAGGAGCAGAACCGGACCGCCACGCCGCCACCCGCTGCCCTGCACACAGAGGAGACGCACACAATTGACTCCTAATTCTAAGCGGCGTTAAGCCCCGCCTCCAACGCACAAATCAACACAGAGACTTTTGACGGATCCTTGAAAAAAACTTTCATACGTTGCCTTAGGAAGCTCCTGCGCATCTTTTTAGCTTTGCATTCATGCCATTTTTGGACTGTTTTTTTTTTTTTCAGTTTTTAGACGTTCGCCGGTTTCGAACAAGAATCGAGCCCGAAAAATCAAGTTGTGTAGAGATCAAATATATTAGTTTGTATGACTTCATTGCTGCTAATTAGAATGTCTGCTGTAAATGGTAAGCCTTGCTTGCGTTGTTTTAATACGATTTTCAAATAAACTAGGGGAATTCCAATTGGACAATGTCCTGGAATGTGATAAGAGATTCACATAAATCACTGAAAATGAATTAACAACTGCTTATAAAAGAGAGAACGACCATCAAATCCATACATTGCTCGCCTCTTTGCTCTTTTAATATACTATATCCAACCCTCTTAGTTAACATGAAGTGAAAACCAGCAAAACTTATTATAATAATCACGATATCGTGATGTTGTGATTACTTTGACATCCCTTGTTTATACATATACAAGACAAATGTACAAGTGTCTGGTCTCCAAACTTTTTTCAAAGATGACCTCGGATTTTTAAGGTTGGACACTTCAAAATATGTGCCTGTTTACTTTATTTCCACTTGTTTATTTTTACTTTATTCTCCTATTGCAATTTCCAATCTTTTCCTCGAGCTGTACTTTCGCTCGCGTAACTTTACCTTGACTTTACGGACGGTCCCTGAACTCCCCGTGTTGCGTTCAAGAACCTGCCGGGCCGGTAAAATTGGCTTCCACGACGGTGGGAGGGCGTCGTTACATTTGGTACCGAGAAACTATCACGGCAAGCAGCCGGTAGATCTCCTCAGCGGTGCCCACCTGAGAAGCAAAGGCCACCAGAACGGTGAGATTTAATCGACTCTTTTATTTATTTTTTCATTATTATTATTTTTATTTTCTTCCTAGTTTCATTCCAGGGATTTTGTGTTTGCGTGGCAGATGTTTGCAAGACATTCGTGTTTTTACGCCTCTGTAAAACTAAACGTGAAACAGCTGACAACAGTGAAGTCAATTGACGCAAAAAACAAACAAACAAAAAAACAACGTTATGTTGTGGTTGTTTTGCGTAAAGCCAAACCACCGTGGTGCATTCAAGATACATAAAAAACACAGTTGCGATTGAATACGTCCGCCTGATTTTATTATGCATTACTACAAGTGTATTTTCATTTCCAGGTCGGACTACCGAGATGAATAAACTGAAGGTTTAAACGTTCCAAACTCGGCTGTCAAGACTTTTCTCGTTCGGTTCCTGGTAACTTTGGAACGCCAGGAGCGAACTTCCCCTACCTGTGAACGATGTCTTTCTTGACGAAAAAGAAGAAGTTTAAGTTTCAAGTGAATTTCACATTAGAGGAGCTTACGGCTGTGCCTTTTGTCAACGGAGTGCTCTTCTGTAAAATCCGCCTGATTGATGGAGGGGACTTGGCCGTTTTGTCATCCAGGTATTGAACACACCTTGAAACACGCTTGCCAAACGCACCCAGGTAATGCCAATGTTGACTTTGCCCTCGTAGGCGTTCGAAGCACCTCTAAAGTGTTGGTTGTTCATTTCCCCCATTTTCTGCCGCAGTTAACCTTTAGTACACAGAGATCTTTCACCCTTCAGTTCCCTAGTAAACTTGGCTTTAGTCGGTGGTGTCAAACATGTGGCCCGTGGGCTGGTCTGCCACCCTCGATAGCCCCTATCCGGTCTGTTTTCCTTATCTCCCTCCACCAACACACCTGAATCAAATAATCTGGGTGCTGGATCAAGCTTCTGGACATCTTGCTGATTAGATTAGATTAGATTATAATGTATTTTGGGAAATTCCCTTGGTTGCAGTAGCAAGACAGTAGCAAGCACAGACACAGAAGACATTGTAGACCTAGGTAATGAGTTGATCATTTGATTTAGGGGTGCTAGAGGAGGGAGATTTGGAAAACAGACCGGATAGGGGCTCACCCCTGGACTAAACCGATATCTAGTAATGTTTACTTAAATAGTAGTACACTATTTTATCACTAAAGGTGACTCATATCTGACCTATTTTCGTCTGCGAGAGCCACCAGACGCGCTTAAACAGCTATATTTTTACATATGCAATATTTTTATAAAGTTATGTTTATTTTAGGGATAAACAAAGATGGGGAAGTAACTATTGTGTCCCTTTTTATGATGCAGTTATTCAGTCAACATCCAATATTTAAATGACATGTTTTTCAAAATTAATAGCTTTTTCAATAGGATTTATTCTGTTTACTTTTGGGGTTTAGTTTCTTTGTTTGAACATATTGTTCCTGAATGTTTGATTTTTTTGTAGTAACCTAAAATAATGAATTTGTAAGCAGTGGGTGGTAGTATTAATGCTAGTTATGTAATAGAGATTTGCTTGTTGCTACCTGCTATACAATAGCGTGATTGTGAAACGATAGCCAGGTTAAAAAAAAGGAAAAATGTGGCAGAACCTGTCCGACTATTCTTTATCTTTCTAACTTTGAGCCCCCACTGAACAGAAAAAAAAAACCTGATAGTTATTTGCACCAAAAGCACCCAAAAACATGAAAAAGATTCCACAAATTTTGCTTCTCTTTAGCAATAAGTAAGAAATATAAGACTTAACACATGTTAGCATGGAGCTGATCTATCATCATTTCTTATTTTCTTATATGAGCAGACATCTTTCAAGATTTCTATCTCAAACTATCCAAATTTAGATGAAGTAGGGATTAATTTTAGCGATGTACTAATATGATTTTACTTGGTGTAATATTAGCATGGAATTAAATAGAAACAGGTAGTTGACCATTTAGAGTGGAATGTTGAGCCAGAGTCAAAAAATAAATTTTTCCCCTTTTTTCTTGCTGTCTTTATCTGCATTTTTTTCATGAAATATTCACACTCATTAATAATGACAAAGGACAATAGTGATACGATTTTAAAGATGTTAAAGGGAGCTAAGGACAAAGTTCATTTGGATAGGGCGTTGTGCAAAATATCACCCCATTTTTCCTTTATTTGCTTTGTGTGGACTAAACTAACATCTGCAACCTAATTGTTGACCAATGCAATCTTTTGGGAGATAAACTCTTTCATTTTTCCTCAATTTGTTGTTCAATAATTCTACCCTGTCAATCATTTACAAGCATTTTAATGTATCTAATTTGCATCTTAATTTCCTCAAACATCCTGTTCAATTGGATGGAAATCAATAAAACTAGATTAGATTAGATATCTTTATTCATCCCGCATTTGGGAAATTTCATTGTCACAGTAGGGCGAGAATACAGACACAGAAAAAGACATTTTAGACATAAATAAATAGGTAATAAATAAGTTAATAAATAAATAAATATGTAAATAAATAAATGAATGGATAAATAAATATATAAATAAAAATATATAAATATATAAATATTTAAATAAATAAATATATAAATAAATAAATAGATATTTAAATAAATAGATATTCAAATATATAAATAAATACATATTTACATAAATAAATATATATATAAATAAATATTTAAATAAATAAGCGTGTTGCTGAAATATATATATGATGATGATAAAGGTGGTCATGTGACATGATAAACGCATCTGTAGGCTTTTTATTAAAAGATGAAATCCAAAAAAAGATGTTTCTCCAACATGAGCTATACTGGGAGAGATAACATCACATTTTTACCAAAAAGGGAGCATGCTAGTTTCCTATATGCGTGCGTGTTGTAGCATATGTAAACATTCTGGCCTCCTTAACATGAGTTTCCTGGTCATCTGGCTGTAGTTTTGAACATTGGGTGGGTTCTTCCTCCGCTACTCGTTCATGAGTTGCGTTTGGAAAGTCCGTTTTCCGCCCGAGGAGGGAGGCGTGCATTCCCAAGAGGCCTGACTTTGCGCCGCTAACTCCCAAATTCCAAAAAAATGATGAAAGTGACTTCTCGTTATCCGGAAAGAAATTTTAAAGAGACACGCGCCTCGGGTTCGGTAGCTTCCATCGGATTGATATCATCCTAAAATTGCTCAAATTGATCTTTTGATGTGTTTTCCCACAGGGAGGAGGTGCAGCACAACTGTGTCCGATGGGGGAAGAAATTCTCCTTTGTGTGTAAAATGAGCGCAAATGCCGATACTGGCGTGTTGGAAGCCTGCATCTGTAGGGTCTCTGTACGCAAGGTATGTTAAAAAACCCAAACGAGTTGCAGTTACGCTTAATTTTCTTGCATATAAGCCGTGTTTGTCGCAAAAAAAATGATGACTGAATTGAGGGTACGGCTTATATGCGCATAAATTATATTTGACATGCACGAAACTGCGAGGTGACAAAGACCAAACGCTATAACGCAAGTCGATGCGGCCGATACGGTCATTTATTTCAAAATAGAGAAAAGATAAGCAGATAAAACACACAAACAAAAAATATTTTTTGATGTGTATGAATGAAATTCAGGAAAAAAACGTATCTTCATAACATGTTTGTTTATCTTTGCAGGAGCTTAAAGGAGGAAAAAGCTATTCAAAGGTAATTGAGTTTCTCATGCTTCCTTGTAAAGACATGTTTATACAATATGCTAATCATAAAAGTCAGGTGACATGTTTTGAGAAAGTTATTATGTTGAGGTCGAGAGCATGTGAAACAAGTCGGGTAGACGGAAAACAATTGTTTACAATCAAGGGAAGGTCACGTCAATGTTGGTTGTTGGCAAATGTCTGTCAAGTTAAAAAAATACTGTACAAATAAAGAATTTACAATGAAAAGGGTAAAAAAAAATCGCATGGAAGTCTAAGTCGCATTTTTGGAATGGCAGTTTTTTATCTGATTATAAACCAAAAACAAACGTTAAAGTAACAGTAGTATAATAGCACACAATGGGCTAAATAGACATCTAATTAACATACTGTTTTTCAGCCTAAAAAAACAACATAACAGGCATTTGGTGGTCAGAAAGAGAGAAAAAAATCACTATTCTTATGTATAAGTCGCAGCCAAACTATAAAAAAGTGTGATTCATAGTCCTGAAAATACGGTAATCTATCAACCTAGATCATTCCATTTCAAGCTGTCTCAAAATGCTGAGTCTCTTGAAAACCTTGATGCAAAAGGGCGAAGGGGGACTTTCTTACACAAGCGGCGTTCTTCCCGCTTCCCCATTCGTGCCGTCAACGGTATCGAAAAGTACCCGGGGATACGGTTCAAAACGATCACCGGAAACACACTAAGAAATCCATGATTTTGTTCTTGGGACACGGGCGTCTTTTCGCTATTAAACCCGATTTTCTTCGCGTCCAGCTGGGTTTCGCGGATCTGAATATGGCCGAGTTCGCGGGCAGCGGTTCCAAAGTCCGCTGCTGCATCCTGGAGGGCTACGACACCAAAAATACTCGCCAAGACAACTCCATCCTCAAGGTGAGGCGTGCATAAGAAGGCATTTGCCTCAATTACCCGAGTCTTTTTTTTAATAGGTGACGATTGGGATGGCGCTCCTGTCCGGTGACCCGTGCTTTAAATTGTAAGTCTTTTTTTGGGTCCAAAAATCAATTCCATCTGGTAACCTCTGCGCTTTATTTCCAGGCCTCCCAGCACCGCCAAATCGGTCTCCGTCGGAGACGAGGATCCCAACCTGCAGCCGGACTGTAAGGGGGAAAGCACCGGCGTTCAAATACAACCACTCGGCACGATGACGGAGAGACCTCGTGTTTTTAAAGCCAGGCAGACGTCAGTACGTAGCTCAGGTAACTGCCCTGGAGGAAAAAAAAATGCCTCCGTGTTGCTATCTCCGAAGTGCGGAGGTTTTTCAAGAAAAGTGATTCGGTTTCACCTAAAATGTGACTTTTTCAAAATAAAATACAAGTTGGCATTCGACATTAAATGCACCATAATGACTTTTTTTAACCTTAAGAGTTTCTCAAGAAAAGTGATTGAGTTTGACCTAAAATGTGACCTTTTCAAAATAAAATACAAATTGCCACTCAACATTAAATGCATTTTAATGACTTTTTTTTAACCTAATACTTTCTCAAGAGAAATGATTGAGTTTGACCTAAAATGTGACCTTTTCAAAATAAAATACAAATTGGCACTCAACATTAAATGCACCATAATGACTTTTTTTAACTTACTTTTTCAAGAAAAGTGATTGAGTTGGACCTAAAATGTGACCTTTTCAAAATAAAATACAAGGTAGCACTCCACATTAGCTACACCATAATGACATGTTTTTTCCTTAATACTTTTTCAAGAAAAGTCGTTCGGTTTCACCTGAAATGTGACCTTTTCAAAATATAAAGCCATTTTTTTAATATGTCTGGACCACAGGGCTGCCGGACGAGGGTAGCAATGTCCCCAACCAAGACGAGATCTTTCACAGCGGTCATTTCCGCAACTCCAGTTTTGCCAGTCAACATAGCAAGATATCAGGTCAGACTACTTCCTTATTCTCTCATCATGACTTCCTTTTGTAGAGGCTACTGATGCTCTGATAAAACCTCTTCAAACGCTTCTTACCAGAGGGATTAGTACTTCTTTTTTTTTCTTCCTCTGCTTTTGATTTTTGAGAATGTGGATTTTCAAAGTGTTTTGGGGCTCCTAAAAATCAGATTAATGTGCTTTATAATGGCAAAATTTTGGACTGGAGCAAATTGCTTATTTCACATATTTATTATCTCTTGGGGAAACGTTAGGAAAGTTCTGAGAACATTTCTGGATACATTTATTTCATTTCACCCAATGTTCCTCACCTAGCGAGATGTTTGTTAATGGTCCAAGATGGTCTCCATCTCTATTTCCATCTCCATCTCCATCTCCAGGTTACAGCACAGGCCACTCCCGCTCCTCCAGCCTGACCGATCTCAGTCCCCACGGAAACGCTTCGTCCAGCAGCGTCCCTTCTTGCGGGTTCGCCCACCCGCGTTCCCCCAGCCCGACGCAACTCCATCAGCAAGGAACTCCCACTCGACCAGAGAGACCTCCTCTACCTTCCGTGGCCGCCATCATGTCCAGTAGATCGTCCAGGTGATCGATCGCTCATACCGTTCGTGCTCCTTTCGTAAACAAACCCAGATTCTTTGACTCCCGTGTGGAAACTAACATGCTTGAAATTCCTCGCCATTTTTTTTCCAGGTCTGGGGAGGGTTTTATATTGAATCTCAAAGATAAACATGTCACTTTATGGATGTAAGTTTCAGGGACTTCTACGCTAGCGACTCAACCCAAATACGTACTCTGGGGGAGCTGGAGCCTATCCCAGCAAACTATGGTCACACCCCAAATGCGTTGCCAGCCAATCACAGGGCACCAGGAGCCAGCCAATCCGAGTTAGGAACAATTTAGGGTACAATTAGATTAGATTAGTTTCAGTTAGATTAGATTAGGTTGGTTTAGGTTAGGTTAGGTTTAGGTTAGGTTAGTTTAGATTAGTTTGGATTAGATTAGTTTGGATTAGATTAGTTTGGATTAGATTAGTTTGGATTAGATTAGTTTGGATTAGATTAGTTTGGATTAGATTAGTTTGGATTAGGTTAGGTTAGATTAGTTTGGATTAGATTAGTTTGGATTAGATTAGTTTGGATTAGATTAGTTTGGATTAGATTAGTTTGGATTAGATTAGTTTGGATTAGATTAGTTTGGATTAGATTAGATCAAATCAGATTATATTATATTACATTAGATTATTTCATCCCGTTTTCGGGAAATTTCAATGGTTGCGGTAGCAAAACAGTAGCAAGCACAGACACAGAAGACATTGTAGACCTAGATAAAAAAAACTGGAGCCACAAATAGAAAGTCCACAAGGTAGGGACCTTCTGAAGACTGAGACTGGGGATGTTATGAAATTCAATAACATTGCAAAGTTTTGGGCATACATTAGGTGGTTTTATGTCAATTCTATTGTTTTTTTAAGGTATAAAAACTGTGTCTGTTCTACAGAAGGAAGAATGGCCTCCTGGAGAGGCAATCTAGCTGTTTGGACGACACCCGCCTCGATGCTGACGACATTGTGGAAAAAATTGTTCAAAGTCAGAATTTTTCAGACAACAGCAACAATGAAGGTTCGTGAAAAAAAAGCAACGTTGACATACGTCATATTTCTAAAGTTGTTGACATCATGCGTAGCCTTTGCAATTTGATTTGAATTCCTCCAGACAGCAACTTGCAGTTATTTGTCAGCAAAGACGGGACCACCACCCTTAGCGGGGCGCAGCTCACCAATAGGTACACTTGAGTATTTCTATTCCCCCGCTTTTTCCACTAGGTCTCACCAGAATTTCCCCACTTTGTGTTTTCGCAGAGTAACGCCCGGTGTCTTTGAAGCCGTGGTCATTGAGACGCATTGAAGCGTGAAGAATTCCGTCTTGAACCGCCTCAGGAATTTAGCCATCTGAACGCATGTGAATGGGCGTACAAGTAGGTTCGAACTTGCTAAATTTGAGTCCATCCCATTTTTAAGGAAGACTACAATGGTGAATTCCAAAAGTTTTTACACGATGGCCTGCATTGATGGTGATATGCATTCAATCGTTTACTGCCCCGTCTCTCCCGGTCCAAATGAATTGGACGTCAATGGCAGTCAATGGGTTCATGATGTTGAATGTTGTGAAACATTAGCAATAAGTTTTTTCTACTTAATTTTTATGTCAGATATAACTAACACACGTTTGAATTCTATCGTAAACGATATAAACATAGCATTCATTATATAGTTCTATAAAATTACTTTAAGTGGATCGGCCATTTTTTTCTGTTTTTTTTTTTTAATGACTTTTTAATTGACAAATCATTCGCCATTCATTTTTTATTTCTATTTGAGACATCATTTAGCGTAAGAAAGAACTAAATGAGTTTGTTTTTATTCTGTTCTCTACTTTTGCACACAAGACGACGACTTGAAATCTCGTGGGAAAAAAAGCACATTTCATTTTAAACGAAAAACACGTTTGTTTTTCCATAAAATTCATATGGCAGGCCATATGTAATAACACTGTACTGTATCTAAATACAAAATGACAAAGATGTGCTTACGACCTTCTGAAATATTGAATATCCTTCGCATAGTTGTGAGCAAAATCTTGAATTTATTTGCGAATATCAGATCAAATTTAAATTTCATTTGAATTTCTGCCATAATACATTAAAAACATTATAAATTAATGTTATGAGGATCTTTTATTTTTAACTATTACTCTTGGACAGTATGGGAAAGATTTATGCTACGCATTTTTAGCGGGTATTGCATGATTGCAATAACTTTCAATCAAAGAGGGATATATTAGCGCTACACTGGTATCCATGCTAGCCACAATGACTATTTTAGACCACTCAAATAAGGGCTCATGATAGGGATAAATCACCAACGTTGTGCCTTTTATCTAAAAACCACTCCTATTTTTTTGGATAGGACACTCACTTGAGTTTTTACTGGTTTTATCTAATAAGAAAAACCAAATTATGTATCATCAACTGTGTGTGTGAAGCCTGTTCTTGTCACAACGTGTACTAAGCTGCCATCAGAGCCAAAATGGACACTACAAAGCCTTCAATGTACCAAGACTGCCGGCATAAACAATGGACGCTCAGTCCAGTGGAAACGTTTGTGCTAGATGACACAATCATCACAGTCATAATCAATCACATGCATGCGGGTCATGCATATTCAACAACCCGCGTAACTCGGCCCGGTTCCGCATAATACGCACAAATTCAAGAGATCATGAATTGCCATTTTAGCCACTATTTGATTGTACTTCTATGAACATTCAAATGTTATATACCATTGAAATTGTGACTCTTTAACCACTCAGAGCTGCTGTATAACCAAAAAATAAGTCATATTTTTTAACCTAAGGTCACTTTAACCCTAAATAAATCCAGACCAGCGGGCTGGTCAATGTATTTGAACTGAAAGGCATTGTAAAGTGATATAAAAGTGTCAATGTTTGCATGAGGGAAATTGCGTGTTGTCGGAGGGATTCTTAACCTGTATGTTTTTCACTGTGTTTGACTGTGTGTATCCTGTAATATTGTTTGTACTTTTTCACAGCCTAATAATTTTTTGTAATTATTTTTAATTTGAGAGGGTGCTGGTGAAATGGGAAAGTAAATAATCTTGATGACAGAATACATAGATTGCTTTATGTTCATCTGTGACCCAAAAATGTTTGTCTAAATAAAATTCCACTGAATTATCATGTCTTTTTTTATCATGCATGTACCAAAACATTGCTTTCTTTAGACATCAGAATAGGAAATACAACTTTAACATATGCTGTTGATTAATTATTAGGTGCTAGCTCTATTTATTTGCATTTACAGTACTGTACAGTACGTAATACAAATACTGCCAAAACTGACATTAGTGGATTTGGGGACGTTTCGTTATTTTGGCCAGGAGAGGGCGTTCGATACTAATCACTTCCGGATTTACGAAGAAGAAGAAGAAGAGGACGACAACGCGGAAGAGGCAACAAGTACTAACGCTTTGACAATGGTAAGAGAATTAAAATGATGTTTAATGTGTTTAATATATATGACTTTAATAACTCTCATGGTCAAACATTGACTTTATACCTTTCATTGGAAAACATGCTTTTCGGTTGTGAAACATTGAGGACTGTCATGTCTGGGTTTAGCTTTTGTATACCTCGCTGTCATTTCTTTCCTCACCTGTTTTTAATTGCATTGTTAACATTTGACTTTTAAACCAAAATATCGTTATGTTTTGTGGATTTTTTGGTTTTAAAAAACGCAAATGTGTCCCAGCAAGAACGTGGTGGTGATGTAGTGACAGTTTTGGGGTTACTGCAACTTTATAATCTCTAAACATTCGACTAAATGTTAAAAAAAGAAACAAAACGATTAACTCTCCAAAATGGATGTCTTCGTCAACTCCCGCGCAAATGAAGATGAAACCATTTTGCCACAAAATGGGGGGCAATTGAGGTGACGCATTTCATAATAAATGTTGTCATAATTTTACTGAGCGGCTTTGCATAAACACCAAATTGAATATAACTGAACTGTCCTTGAGCATTAATTCATTCAGGTAACATGAAGCCCGAGTACCATAAATTGAGGATTATACTCTTATTTTATTGACTACATACTGTTTTGAATTTCTGAATCATTTGCTCTGATTATTAGCAGTTAATATACGCATACATACATATCACTTGCTGATGATTTTGATGCTCCACCTTGTCAACGATTGAAGACGACATTTATTTCCCTCGATATAAGAGGTATTTACAATTTTCTTGCTTGTATTTATTTTCTTGGTAGTCGCGCTGTGCACATTTTTACTTTTTTAACTTAAAGTAACGTTACATTTATGTCATTTTGTTTTCACGGTGGTGGAATTAAGGGAAAAAAGCTGAGCTTTCACTTCACAATTTAGCAAGGAAATAACTTATTAACTGTTTTGCGTAATGATATTTATTGTAGTGGATTTCAAAACTAAGGAACCTGAGTTTTTTTGTCTTGTTTTTGAGTCAGACGTAGTTTGGTCTACATTAACGTCGATATATAGTGTTAAACCTGTTTAAACTCTGACTTTTGACTTTTTCTGTTTGTGTGAACACATGCTAATTATTGTGCTATTATGTTTGCAGGCTACTGGAGTGGATCAAGCAGCTGGCATGAGCCTTATTGTTTTCAGCCTCTTGCTGTTTACTTATTATTCTATCTGGGTCATTGTTCTGGTAAGTTTGGATGTTTTAGTTGAATTTAGTGCGAGGGGCATTTGTCGTTTAATTCCTAAGAAATGAAACTAGCCTCAATCTTTAAATTCTGTGTTTGTTTACTTGCCAATTTGCAGCCTTTCGTGGAAAGTGATCATGTTTTACACAAGTATTTTCTTCCACGAGAATACTCCGTAATTCTTCCGGGCATCGCTGCGGTAGTTTTGCTCCTTTGCATAGGTAAGTACTCTTCATCCATTTTCTTGCATCATCCAATCTGTTGTGTTTTTCTTTATTTTTACAATTGAAATTCAATTTTTTTTCCTCTCAACAGCAGCTTTCACTGCTGTAGTCCTTTGGAAGAATCACAATCCCAAAAAGGTGAACTAAACTCAAAACAGGACTCCTTTGGTTCAAATGTAAGGTGGAACTAAAAATCTAGGGCATTATTTCTTCCAATAAATGTCCCTTTCTGCCCACTAAGTCACCCTCCAATATGTATTTGAACTATTAAATGCAATATTCATGAACTACTTTTGAATTCAATGTACAGCTGTTGTAAAGTTGAAGAAGAATTGTGACCTGTTGTAATTAAATTCAATTATTTTTCAGAATTGAAAAATTGTATGTCAATTTGTGTTGGTCTTTCACAGAAAATATCAATAATATATAGTTGTTTGTGGTCGCCAAGTGACAAAGAAATGTGGAAAAATTGCTGAGTTTTGAATACTTTTGCAAGCCACTGTAGGTAAGATCCTCTTTTTACTTGTTAAATCAAATCTTATTTTGAAAGGAGATGCTATTTTGAGACTGTGGTGTCAAGTAACAGAATCCATTTTGCCTGTAGTCCAGTGTGATGTTTTTTTTTCTTTCAGTCCACAGTCAAATCTGTCATCCATTTGAAATTTCTATAGATGCTTTTATAGATGCTGATTTTATTTTCATGCAGGTTTTGACACCTGTCAACACAACCACTGGTGCAAATATCTGCTTTACTGACTATTGTATTAGTGTGTTTAATTGAGCAACAAATCCCCAGACCTGAACCCCATCCAAAATGTCAAGACCAAACTCAAGCGTTCATATCATCTGATGACAACTATTGGGTACACGGCGTTAATCATTAGCGGTGATTGAATCATAGATAGTGGTCTGGAAAAGAAAACAAAATAAATTTTGCTAAAAATCTTTGCCTTTCATTTTGATTATTTATTGACAACATTTCATTTTTTACATGTCATTCATATTCAGCTGTCAATGCAATGATGATCATCAAAGGACTCATTTCAAATGGGATACGGTTTTATATTTGAAGCTAAAATATCAACTTGTCAATTTGTGGCTTTTACTTTGGTACAAACTAAGTACTAATGAGTCTTTCTGTCCCCCCCTTCCACCTAACCACGGCATATAAATCCCTCCCCTAAAGACCCCCCCCCCCCCCCCCCCCCCCTTTAGACACAGGCAGAACCCCCCCTTTGTTACCTCTGGCACAGGCTGCGCTTTCCACCATAAATGTGCGCTGACAAATGGCATAATAGCGACCAGTCTTATTTTCCTTCCACTAAAGCTGCAAGGTAAGACTTACAAGATATACAACATTACAAACACACATTGGTTACATCTGCTTTAACTTTAGCATTTTCAACAAATGACACTTTTAGTACTTTTTAAATAGCACTTATCCTCATTCAAGATAGCAGTTGACTTTCAACATTACTAACTGTCATTTGGGAATTTTTGGACGGGTGGCCCGAGGGATGCCTTTTATGAAATGGCACATAAGTCATAATTGCACTCTTGAGACCGGCGATGATGATAGCACAGTCTAGTTAACATTTACAAAAAGAAAACAAAAAAGATTTGTATACATATTGCTGTCAGAGTACAGTTGCACTCAACAAAATAATTAAGATATTCCGTCTGGCTGGTATATTAAGGGTGATTAGAGCCTCAAAAAAAATCCTAGGCATCTCAAATTAGATTTAAAATATGACACTACAATTTATGTTTCAGACAGGACTAATTCAAGGAAAGTTAAGTGATTGTTTTGTAAGTTTGTATACAATTTTCATAGGTAAGCATCACTGTCATGATCTTAACACTTTTTTTTGCAATGTGGTGCACTTCTATTTTAGATGTCTTTTAATCTTAGTTACACTATGGGACTCTAACATTACTAAACAAATAGAAGCAGACATGTCTAAGTGTGATTATTGATAAGCATGTTGGCCAAAATTTGGTGTTCTTTCTATATATAGGCTTGTAAACAAAATAAAAAGCGCATTGTTATACCCCCTCAATTTCCTTCCCACACAAGCCCCCTCGCTCGCACACTAATAGCTGTTTCAAAACAGGTTCTGAGGGCTGCAAGTATAATAAATTACAATCAGATTTGCCAAGTGGGTGTTTTTGGAGGGGGACTGCCTTGTGACTGGAAGCATACAGATGAGCAAAGGTTCTTCTTTGGAGGGGAACATCTTAGTGTGTCTGCCGTGAGTCACAAATCTGGCTATGAACATTCTATTCTGTTTTTTTTTTTTTTTACATGCGTTGCTTTATCTTTTGCCAATGTTTTAACTTGTCACATGACATGATATTATCGTATCGATAAAGGTTAAATACCAACTATAGATTCACGCTGTTTACATTGCAGTGTAGTTGAGTAAAATAAGAAATATAAATAAAATGTATACATACATACTTTTTCAGCATCTTCGTTTCCTCGTCGTCATCGCAAGTTGTCTTGAACTCTCGTGACGTGTCATTTTGAGGCCGAGTTGACAGCTAAATCGATTTTAAATCTTGGTCGGACACATCGATTATTCCCTTAAGCTCGGCCAATGAATCGTGCCTTTGTAATGGTCGCCATAGTTACCGAATTTACAAACTCAACTACCACTCGGCTGTCTTTTGTGTTTGCCACGAGCCTTGAAGTGCTCTTTGCTCTTTTCATCTCCCCCTCCTTCATTCTAGAACAATTCTGGAAATACCGAAAATCAGTATTTTCACGCTTCGTTGTTTTTAAGTTTGTTTTACGACTTTGTTGACCAGATGCAGAGCACGGTGGCTCCACGCGGCTTCGTCAAGCGCTCCGGCACGCTCAAAAGAAAAAGATGGGGAGGTCTGAGACGACAGTGGGAACTTTTGGGCTTGTTCGAGATCGACCGGCACCACGAGTTCTACAGCCTGACGTGCATGATGAAGGAGGGCTTGGCTACATCAATCCAAAACACCATCGACCACGCGACTACCGTAAGTACTCGTCAGCTTGTCACTATATACACACACCGTGTCTGTTTGTGAGAACGACACAAAGGTCGGTGTTAGAAAGCTCCTCCTCCACTGCAAGATTTTTTAAAGAAAAAAAAAAATCAACGACATCAACATGGGCTGGCTCTAGAGGTGACTGTGTAGTTCCCTTCAAAAAGAATGCTAAATTAGCCAAAGCACCTTCTCTCTTCTTACCCGGAACTCAATAGCAATTAGCATACGTCAACTCCCGTCTCTGAACCTCCTGGCCAATCATCTTAAAGCCTGGCTATTAGACGAACCAAAATTGCCATCACAACCCTATCTAAAACTGTGCTACGTGTATGTGTCATCGTTTATCTTCAACCTACACAAGGGACTAAAGATGGAAATTAGCCCTCGGCTACAATCTTGCATAATTACAAATATATGTTCATTAATATGAATACGAATAGGTTCATTAATATTTGCTGACCTTTATTTAATAAATCAAACTCAGCCTGAAAGAGTAGTTTTGGTTTAGAGACAGCCAATAGTACACCTTAATGTGAAAAACAATTGCCCAGAGGTAATAAGTATGCAAATCGTAACGTTCGCGGACCTCTGAAAATGTAGGAAATAATGTAATAAAACACAATTTATTCATTTTTGTGTCTTTAGTTGTTAACACGCACATTAGCTTCGGTTAGCTCCGATCATAGGGACGATGGGTATTACTGATGTCATAAGGAAGGGCCGGCGATCTGGAAAACTGTATTAAAAGTTGCATTTTTTTCCCAGCGTTTTATCTAAAGCTGCAAATTTGCTACTGTGCTACTAGCATTTGTAGACATAATTCTCCCCGCAAGATTTTCGTGACTTGAACCCAGCGCGCGCTAGCAACGATGAGCAACAATCATAAGGTCTGCTGAACATTCTGTGCTCTGACGCATCGCTGCAAATCCGAGTGGAGCTCTGACCGCTGACTCCGCAGATAGTTTCATGACTGTCCTGTTTTTTTTTTGAAGGGGGGAGGGCGGAGATAATAGGGGTCCCAAATATACAATGCACTTCTGCGACCGGGCAGTTTATGAACGAGAGATCCTTACGTCAGAAAGGCAGAGGGAAATTAATTCAAACATGCACATGTTGCTTGATTTTGTTGCTAACACATCATATTAGATTAGATGAAATTCAAACTTTATGTCATCCCGTATTCGGGAAATTTCCTTGGTTGCAGTAGCAAGACAGACACAGAAGGCATTGTAGACCTAGGTAAAAAACTGGAGCCGCACACAGGAAGTCCACAAGTTGGGGACCTTCTGCGGACTGAGACTGAGGTTAAACATTAAAGTAAAAAGGAATGTATTAAGAAATATTAAAATGTAATTTAAAAAAAGATAGAAAGGCTGTATGTCTTATTAGGAATTCAATGGGGTTCATGACTGTTGGGTTTATTCTGGGATGTTACTATATGTTCATTAAGCATTTAATAGGTAATGAAGCTATAAATTAATTTGTGCATTATTTTATGTTGGGAACGAGTAAGCTCGAGGACACTTTCCCCCCACAGCTGCTTTCATGGCCAGTTAATTGTTTTCAGGACTATTGACTGAACAGGACACCATGTTCCAGGCCGAGACTGTTGATCTGAGTTGGCAATGAAGATCTACAAGGGACTCTTAAATTGCTTTGACTTGGATTCTGGCAGATGGCGATAATCGAATAAATTCCGAAAATACTCGCATTATTGTTTAAAAAATACGGTCGCTCTGTTTACCTTGTAAAGAGATTATTATGCTTATTCGTGCAAATTCTTACGCAGTTGTTTTGGTTTCCGATCCGGCGTCCTGACATTTTTGTGTTAAAAAATGATAAGTTATCAATAGGTGAATAAGGATGATGGCTAAAAATATATATTTTTAAGGGAAACTTTCTCTTTTTTTATAGAATGAGCTGCTCGATGAGGATTTCATAGCAGAGGATACTCAGATTCATAGGGTAGGTGGGTGGATGTGATGATTCAGTTCCAATCCAATGGCGGCGATGTTCAGGGGAGAATTGCCAATGTCCCGTTCCTTCTAGGGCTTTACGTTGGAGACCTTTGCCAGCCCGGTGTTTGCCAGTCTACGGGCATCTTTAGGGGTGACGGAGCAGGAGTATCAGCAGTCGCTCTGCTCTGACAAGTCCTACCTTCAGTTCATCAGCAACTCCAAAAGCAAGGCTGACTTTTTCCTCACGTGGGTAAACTCTGTGACCGATAACTCAACGACCCGTTTCGAACGGGCCAACGATTCGTCAATTTTTGAAGATACCCTTTCACCTTTTAGGAACGATAAACGCTTCTTTTTGAAGACCCAGAATGAGAGGGAAATTCGATTTCTGCTGGACAACCTGAAAAACTACATGGCACACTTGCAGAAGTATCCGCATTCTCTTTTGGTGAAGTTGTTAGGTACGTCTGTCTGGGAGCTGTCATGCTAACGTGTACGCTCAGAATGGGCAATATAGCATCAAAATATCTCACAGGTCGGCTTATTTTAAGATAACACAACACAAATAACTTTTTGGGGGAGAAATTTGAAGCTCTTTTAGCTGCAGGAATGTCACAGAATTGGAATACTTACTGCTAAAATACGGCAAATGGGGGGAAAAATCATCTTTTAACTGACTAAATGAATGTTCCTATCTTGCAAGGTGTTCACCGGATCAAAATGTCATGCAGGCTAAAGGTATCTTAAGTCTTAACTCTTTTTGAAACACGCTTTGTTGTGGTTGTCTTGAAATTTTCTCTATTCAATTGATAGATATTTTGCATTTTAATGGAAAATATCAATGTAATGAATTTTTGATTTTTTTTCTTCCTATCTTCAAACATAGAATTTGATGAAATAACTAGCTTTTAGTATGTGAATTGCTCAATGTAAAGCCATTATTTTTCTTGTTTTTTTAATTTGCAGAGATACTTCATTGTTATGCAAAGCGTGTTTTATCCCGATGATCGAATAAGTGCAAGGTAAGGTTTGTTTCCCTCGAGGTTTGAAGGATTTTGCTCGAGAGGGTCTTTGTCTCGCCAATTGACAGGTACGATATCAAAGGTTGTGAAGTCAGTCGCTGGACGGATCCTTCACCGGACGGATGCCAGATAATCGTTGTCCTCAAAGACCTCAATTTTGGAGAACAATATATCACTCTAGGTCGGGCAAAGCGGTCTTTGTTACATCTTGTGTACAATAGTGCATCTCAGTATTTGTCAACATGTTGCGCTACACTACACCGTCACGGCATGTTTGAACGAATGTTTTCGCGCACAGACCAGCAGCGTTCCTGGCTCCTTCGGCAAATGGAGATCGACACGGATTTTCTCCGGAGCCTCAACGTTTTGGATTACAGCCTTCTCCTGGCGCATCAGCCTTTGCAACAAGACGAACGTCAACAGGCGCTTTCCTTTGCCTCGTTAATCGTGAGAACCAAGAGGTTGGTATCTATTTTCAAACCCGACGACTTTTTTGGAGCGGACTAAATTATGTAGCAGGTCATCAACTAGTAGTCTTGCTTGACATCGCTTCTTCAAAAATGGGATTGGAATTTATCGGGCCTGATTGCATAATTTTCAGAGGATTGGAATTGTACTAAAAAGATTTGAAATGTTTTTTTTCCGATTTCATTTTCTGAACCACTTTATCCTCACAAGTGGTGCTGCAGCCTAGCCCAGCTGATTTTGGGCCAGAGGCGGGGGACACCCTGAAATGGTGGGCAGCCAATCACAGGGCAGAAGGAGACAAACAACCATTCATCCTCACACATACATAGGGGCAATTTAGAGTGTTAGCCAGCTAGCCTAGCATGCATGTCTTTGGAATGTGGGAAGAAACCAGAGAAAACCCACACAGGAGAACATGCAAACTCCACACATTAGTTAAATGTTAGGTATTATTTAAATGGACACGATTGGAATAATCCTTGCAGTAAAATAGGAAATGTCCAACAAATCCCAATTACAATTGCTCAATTTATCGCATTGGGTGACCCACTTTATTTGCTGTATAAAAAAATTTATGCAAGATACATTGTTTATTTTGGTGCTGCTGCACAATTGGATAAAAAGGGATTTTAAAAAAATATATATGCTTCCTTGAAATTCCCCTTTTCTGTGATTAGAATAGCTTCATTCAAATTGGTCAGACAATTTTCTGTTTGAATTGTCGCAGGTCCGTGAATCCGAGCACCAGCCGGGGCTGCGGCGGCATCCCCGGGGCGGTCCCGGAGGACAACCCCGCTTTGACCTCCCCCGAAATAGAAGACGGGCGTTTCAAGGCCGCCCCGGCCGGCGATCGCCGCAGCGGCGAAAGCCATCCCTCCTGTCCCCAAAGCAAAGAGCTCCGCCAGGACTTGGACGCTCAAAACAGACGTTTGCTGCCGAATTTAAAGAACGCCCTCCACGTCATCGACGGACCCGATCAACGCTATTTCATCGGCATCATTGACATTTTTACAGTTTACAGTTTGAAGAAGAGATTGGAATATTGGTGGAAGAGGCTGAGGCACCCCGGCCGGACCTTCTCGACGGTAAGTCCACAAATGTACTGCACGAGGCTTTGTCAGTGGGTTCTGGACCATACCAAGTAGACCGTCCGTCTCTTGGGTGGCGTCAACCAAGGAACCCTTGCTATGTGATAAATTAAAGCCACCTTCTGCAAAGTTCTGACACTGAGAGTTTCTATCTTAGATTACTTTATTCATCCCGTATTTGGGAAATTTAATCACTTCTCGTGTTTGCCTTATTTTAATAGTCCTGTATTCATCAAAAAGTCCAAATCTTGTTGTTTTCAAAGCAAAATACAATATAGCGAGTCGAGTCAACCGATAATCTCGCCCAATCGCGAATCTAAAATGAAAAGCTGACTGGATAAATAATAAAAATCAGGACTTTGCTGCTATTCCACACATGCATATTTATTGCGCTCCAAGCCAGACAAAAAAAATGCATCAAGAGGTGTGGTAATTGGATAATTGGATCATTTCAATTGAAGCACGAGCAGCAAAATACAACTGCCCTGATGAGAAATCAATTCTGGCACACACACAGATACACACAAGTATACATTTACCGTATGCTTGATGCGACGTGACATACACGACAAATATCCATGCACACTGAAATAGGAGAACACGTCAAACCCTTCCACGATCATTTCTTGAGCGCAATTACATTTCCTTAACTCTACATTGTACATTTCCACAGGTCACTTTATAAGACATCCTCAATTTTGCACATCAACCCTTCACGGCTCACAGTAAGTGATCGTCATATAGTTAAAGAAAGGAGTTTTAAAACGGATGTGCTGTGAACAGTTTTACTCGTTATTTTCCAGTTCCAACATGCTTTTGTTAGCAGCATCCTGTCAATAGCATAAGGATTTTTAGTAAGAGGTTAGAATGGGGGTGGGGCAAAGTGGTCGTCAAGGTTCCGCTGTGGGTGGGTGCAGCTTTTTGTTTCAACCGATCCGGCGCAGGCAGTTGAACCGACGGGGGTTGTGCTAAAACAAGCACCTGACTGGAATCTACTGATTGCACTTGTAGGATGCCAAATTGGCGGAAAGGTGTCCTCTTTATGGGTTGGAATGAAAGCGCTTTGTAGAATAATTTGCCCACCCCCGACCGAGTTAGACCGATGGATACTATACTTTCTAAACTGAATGAAGAAATTATATCCGTTTTTAATTTCTTGTCGTTTTGAACGGGCACGAGTCATATTTCTATTTACTTTCATTGGGAATATTCGGTAACTGTCAGGTGCATTTTTTTTCCAAAATGAAATCATAGCTTTCTAAAAGACAGAATTTAGCCACTTCGAATTCTGAGTCAACTCAAATTATTGCTTTGGGGACCCACGTTTGTATTCCTAGAAGGTTTGAATGCATCAATAACCATCAGGAAATAAGTGCACTGTATTATTGTATTAGACAGTAGAAAGCATGTTTTCATGTGTTCACAATGTCATTTAGTCCATTAGCTCAGCAGCTCCAGATAGGTGACAGGAACCTTCCCCTTTTGGTTGCCTCGTTCTCCCACCAGCCAATCGGGGTCCATGCCCGGCACGGTGTAGACGGTGATTAGCTGAAATATGACCAAACGCACACACAAAAAATAAAAATGATGTCCATCTTTTTGAAAAGGAGTCAAGTCGCCGAGTCAGCATACCTCATCAGCCAATAGGGACAGCTCGCTGGAGTCGTGGGCGTCGTAGTCGTACAGCACCTTGGCTTTTCGGGTGCCCGTGATTGGAAGCTGGGCTTGATCCACGGTCAACGGCTTATTGCTGGAAACCGGGTTGCCGGGCGGGAATGCGGCAGACGCCGGGTTGGGGCAGACGGCAGGCTGCTGCGGCGTGGCCACGGCGTTGGTGCGCCTGGATGAAGATTTACGACAAATTTGTTTAGGAAACTTGTCTTGGTTAGGGTGGGGGCGGATATGTGAACACAAACGAGGTCTTTTCTCCTAAAATGTGGTTTGATAAACCAAAATCCACTTTAAAATAACGCTGTATGTTTTCATTTTTTTAGTGACATCATGTAAAGATCCCCAGGACAGGGACAGGGAAGTAAAACAGTCACCTTGGCATAATGGTAAATTCCTTTTCCTCCCGGAAGACAGTTTGTTTAGTTCGGTGTTTGATTAACGTAAAATGTGATAATCGATTAAAGCGCCCCTAAAAAGATTCCCGGTCCTGCCGGGGTAACTCTAAGAAAATATGTTTTGAGACTCACCTGTTGAGTTCCCGCTGGAGTTCGTGCATGTAGTGATGACACTGAGCGTAGTAGGTGGCCTGAGCTTCGGCAAAATCCCGCAAACAACGCTGGTGGTTCAGCTGTGAAGACCAAGAGAAGGACCAGGTAGGAAGAAAAATAATTATTTACTGGATTTTTGTGTATATATTAAAATAATGTGCATGATGATACGCATTTATAGCAACGTGAACGGAATTGCCAGAATTGTTGTTGTTAACAGTCATGTGTAGGTCTCTTCTATTTTGGGTTGCCAGATTAGCACATTTATTTTGCCATTATTATCCTCATCTTCACCTAACACATTTTACTCCCTATTGAAAAACCCTAAATATGGAGGTGAAAATTGGGAATAAGGGGGCCTCTTATACGAGATAAATTATTTTAAGGTATGGCTTATACGCGGAGACGGCTAATATGCGAGAAAATATGGTAAGTAAACAAACTTTTAGTACAAATGTAAGGAAATACATGCATATGCTTGTCTTATTTCTACAACCCCAGTTTACGAAGTCTCCAGAGTTCTGGCAACCTGGACCAAAAAATACAAATGCGTTAGAAGAAACACCCATTTAATGTCCTTTAAAATATCAGGCTCATTTCCTAAATATTCCAAGTGTAACTATATCGCGCGTAATGCTCTTTTTTAATAGACACACTTACGTGTGTGCTACCGATGCCCTCGAGCAGCAGCCTGGTGACTTCGCCTTGCCGGTCAAACTCCGTCTGCGCCACGCGGAGCTCGTGCTCTGCCTGCAGACGAGAAAAAAAAAAAAACAATCAGAATCAGAAAGAATATTTATTTGCTGTTGTATCAATGGGCAAATTTCCAAGTACTTACTTTGTCCACTTCCTCACTCAGCAGCTGAGAGAGCAGAAACAAACCATTTCTCAACGTCAGGGCTTTTTCCCCCCATCAATATAAGATAAATACGGAGTATGAACCGTCTACATTCGGCACAGTTCCATGCCAATACGTACGACGCATTTCCGGATGCTATTTTACTGATGTTTAATGTATTGGTCCGAAACACTTGCGCGAGGAACAATTGGTTTCAATGCGTTCTAATTGACACAGACGTGAATCATTTTTAATCTTAATATCGGTTGCATGTCACCAAACGTATACAAGTTATCGAGTAACACTAATATAGACGATTTTAGAATCTTAGTGAATGTTCCTGCGTTAACGTAGAGTAGTATTTGTGAAATGTCGGCGTCTAGCGGTGACCCACAGATTGACGAGGGCTAAACTAAACACACAAATCAGTTCTAGAACCACGTCCTAACCTAGAATAAACACCCAAATTATGAGGCTGAGGGCCAATATTTACAACCTTTCTTTGCTCCACCTCCAAATCCGAACCCTGCGGCAGATTCGGTTAGAAAACAAAAGGCGACAAAATAAAAACTATCATTTAAAAATATAGTGAAATGTACTGTATTTTCCAGACGAGAAATCACACTTTTTATTGCTACTGTAACATAATGTTAGTTCCTGGTCTCTGATACATTGAAATTGCCAGAAAAATGTGACTTACCGTATTTTCTCGCATATAAGCCGTATTTGTAACAAAAAAAATGATGACTGAAAAGGGTACGGCTTATATGCGCACAAGACTTGCTATATTCTTTCACCAGTAGATGTTGGCAAAGTAACATTTACTATTTGTTGGTTATTTTCTGTTTTGCAGTAAGAAAACAACCATTACTGGTGAATTAATTCCTTATGATATTGACCCTATTAATGTGCTTTTGATTTATACATTATCCCAGAAATACCACAATATTTTTTCTTAAGATTTTCCCTTCAAAGTAACACATTTGTACTCCCTATTAAAACCATGAACATGGAGTTGAAAATTGGGAATCAGGTGGTTTATATGCGAGAAATTGTAAAATTCAACTATTTTAAGGGTGTGGCTTATATGCGAGTAAATACCGTAATTTTTGTTTTGGGCATTTTTTTGTCTCGTGTGACTCTTAGTCAGAAAAATACAGTACATAAAAGATGAACAACAAGCTCGGACATTGGAATATCATTTCTCCATTCTAATGAAATGCAAACAGAAGCCATAAATTAGTGGCGAACACTGCCTGCAATTTTTGCTTTTCTCGGTTCTGCCATGCATTTGCGGAAGTAAGCCTTGCAATTTAGCATGTGATGAAAAAGATGCTACGTAAGAAACAAGAATGTGACAATAGAAAACTTAGCAGCGTATTTTGGGGCTTATTTCTTGCCCAAATCTCCCTAAAATCATTTAGTGATTACTATTGATGGCTAGCATGCACGTTTTAGCTTCTGCTATCCAAACTACGAGTGATTCTTACCGCTGACGCACTGGCGGAAAGCACATAATTTCGAGGCCTTGTCTCCTGAAAATCGGGTGCAGCCTAAAAACAAACAAGAGCAGGGGGAGGAAACAAACAAACATCGGCAAAGTCATGCATTCCCAATCGTTAGCGGAACAGAAAGCGACAGTGTGCGGCGAAAAAAAAAAACATTGCCTGCCAACAATTGTCTCATTTAGGAATTCAAAATCAATTCGTTAGGTGGTAAAACTCAAACAACAGGCCGAGTGTGTGAGTGGAAAACAGGCTTGTGACGTGCAACATGGCTCCTCATGCGGAAAAGGCGACATGGACAGGACGGCTTTGTATGCAACTCATGCGTTACTAAAATATATATAATGCTTTATTTTGAAATGAATTGGAAATATAAAGTGAAATCTGCATTGTCAGTAATCGGAGCGGATGCAAACCTAGCACGTGTCGTTCTTAAAGTCATCTTAGCGTAACTTAACTGTAAATATGATCATAAAGTACCAAGAAAAATGTCACTGACAGTAAGAAATTAGGGAAAACGTATAGGATTAATAGATAGAGATAATCAAATTTGGGAAAAATGTGTTTCACCTCATTTGGGTCAAAAAGTGTATATAGAAAAGTGGGTGATAGGTATTAAGTCGTAAAAATTAATTCACAAATGTCATAAAAAACATTTTTCCCCTAAAAGAAAATATTAAGCGTCAGGGTACTCCCAGTGCCACCATCTGCTGGCCAATAATATAATTGCATCCAAAGTAAATGGAAGGCAATACAGTAATCCCTCGAATACCGCAGTTAATGTAGACCAGACATGGAAAAATCGCAAAGTAGGTTCACCCCTATTATAACTTTTTTTTTCAGTGCCGAGTCCTAGTAGTTTCCGTTTACGAGTTTCAGCGTGGATTTTCAACTTAAAAAAACATTTTTGTAATAGCGGAAAATAATCAAAGTAGTGAATTTGCGATAATCGAGGGATGACTGTACTTCCCCAAAATGGTGCCAATTGTAATACTAATAAACTCACTGCTGCTTTGGCTTCCGCCTGCTTGGCTTTTTTCAAGCGAGCTTTGCAGATGTCAAGATCGAGCCGGCGATTCTCCAGAAGTCGCTTCTCTTTCTGCAAAACGCACCCCAAATTCAGCCACGAACCATCGCGGGCAAAGCAAAACATACCGATATTGTCCTCCAGTCCCCTTCCAGGAAGTTGCGCAGAGGCGTGAGGAACGTGGCGGCAGAAGTTTGAAGGAACTCCCGCTCGGCCGTTCCCAGTCTTTTCTGGTACTCCCCTACTGTGATCAGGGTCGTGCCTAATGGGCAACACACGGGCGCAAAGTTGCTCGTTTTGTCCCTTTGCATTATGGGAGGAAAAAAAGGAAATCCACCAACCGTAAGGTGTCTCCGCGCCAAATTCACTGGCGGCATCCAGCATGTATTGGCCAAGCAATTCGGCGTTGGTCGTCTTAGACGGAAGCTTTTTCTCCAGTTTGTCGTAGATGAACTCCTCAATTCGAGCACCTGCGCCAAGAATTAGCGTAGAGATTTCATTTTGCAGATTATATCAATCTAGAAGACACTTAGAATCTACGTTAGGCATGTGCATAATGCTTGGATATTTGTTAGCAGCCCTGTGATATGTTGAATACTCAAGACACAACTTACCAGTGTGGTCAACTGAAGCATGATGGGTAAGAAAAATACATGATTATATTAGATATGCAACTATGTGCTGAATAATGCAGCTGAGATTCGATTTCAAGGACTGCCGTCACAATTTTTTTACACATAATTTAATGATAGAATCTGGTCAAAGCGTATTAAAAAAGATTAACTGTTGAAATTGTACCATAGAAATAGTTTTTCTGATGTTTGCCACCGCACAGTTGAAACCGCTAAACTCGCAAGGACTCGATGGAAAACAGTCGTGGAGTCTCGTTGACGTTACGGTGTGACGAATTGCAATACGAAATTGAAATTTGATCATCAATTTCCCTGTTAATTACTCCTCAGCTAACGTGAATAGAAATTTAGCTAAAGTGGGTACTTTTTGCAGCTGTTTTTCATCTTCAAATTATAGTCGACCCATCAGAACGGTGCAACAAATGTTAGTTAGTTTTTACGGTCTTACTTGGGTTTGGCTGTAGGAGCACCTCTGTTTGCTTCAAGATTTTTTCAGTCCAGTTCTTTGTGCAATCTGCCCTAGTGATCAAGTTCTCCAGATGAGGATCCAGCTCGGTCTTCTCGGCCTGGCCCAACTTCTCCTCTGTGAACTAAAGCAAGATCAGGTCAGATGACACTGGTCTCATTCACATGCACTTCCGCAAAGGGTGTTATTTATTGTGGGAGAAAAAAAGATTTGCGTTTATGGATTTAATCTTCAGAACAATATTAGGTGATAGACGTCATTCCCCTTTGAACGGCAGTGTACGATCACTAGTAAAAAAAAACCTGAACTATTCACTTTTTTTTAAATATTCCCTTGGGAAATTGATTTAATGCTTTTATTGTCATTCTACAAGTATAATGAGATTTAAAACTTGACCACAAATAACAACGACAAACTTACGAATAAATAATAATAATAAATAAGTACGTAGTCAACATAAGTGCACAAATAACAACAAACGAACGAACAGATACATAATCAATAAATAATTATACAATCAATAAATAATTAATAACTCAATTTTCCATGCGTAAAATGGCATTCAAGTCGTTTGAAATGATGTTTTATTATTCTGTTGGCGAGTTTAGAGGCTCCCTGTTGAGTGTGAGCATTGGAGCGTGCAGTCACGTGACTCATAAACCGTACTTCTCAATAATAGATGCGGGCTCGACAGACCTTTATCGGCTTACGGTGCTGGTTTTGTCAGCGAGATCGGAAGCCCACAACCAGTTGATATTCGCATCCAAAACTAGCCCCTTATTTCCCCTCGACGCCGCGCTCGATCAGAGGCCCGTAGCGTTCATTTAATGGCTCGATGCAGTTGCACGTCGACGCGAAAGCCAAAGACTTGTCTTACCTGCACCGCCCTGGTGAAGAAGACGCCCGCGTCAGAAGCCAGTTTTTTCACGTTGAAATCCATGGCGCCGTGCCGCGTCAACGTTTGCACAGCTTGGTACTTGCTCGAGCGGAGAGGGGAATCCTCTGAATCAAGTCAGATGATGTAGTCGCGGTTGGAAACCGTCATCTGCTCTGCTCCGATCCGATCTGCGTTCGGCAATCGACTCTTCGGCCTGCTCTTAAAGAGACAGCGCCGAGCCTCATGCGTCAATCGTGCCGCTGGATTTATTATATAATTGGATTAATACCAAACAACCTTGGCCAGATTTTTATCGCATGCCATCATTAATAATTTAAATCAAAATTATTACGTTCTTCCTGGCATCAAATTATTTATTTGATTGTTATTTGTGCACTTTGTGGTGAAGCTTTAAATCTCATAGTACTCGTATAATGACAATAAAAGCATTCAATTCAATTAAAATATCTTGTCTATTATGAATGTACGATTAACAAATTGTCAGCTCATAATTTCCGAAATTTATATCATTTTAATAATTTGGAAAGACTTAAAAGACAGAACAACATAGATTATATACACTTTTGTTTACCACTCCATCTTTATTGCTTATTCACTTTTACACTATTGGCCAGGTACTTTTTAGATGAGAACTCCTCCACAGGGTGTCGTTCAAATTCACTCCAACTTGGATTATACGTGAAGTTAAAAAAGAAACCAGTTGCAGGCTTTAAATGACAATGAGTGAGTGAAACTGACCAAAAGGTTTGAGAATCCCAAACCAATTCCTCCACCAGTACAAATAACTTAAAATGTGATCAGAAAAGACAATCTCAAAATGTAGCGCCTTTTTCTTCCCCCGATAAAGCTTATTTTTACGAAAAGAAAACATCTTTTCAGTTTCCAAGAGCTGAAATCTCCACAATACGAACACATTTTTGATAAGTCCTTCACGCAGAAGTTCGTATTTTCAACTAGAGAATCGCCTCTACTTACGAACGTGAACCAGTACCCCCCCAAAAAACAGTTGCCGTGAATCCCAAACATAAAAACTGTACACAAAAACGTTAGTAAACCCAACATGGATCAATAACTCGCGGGACGTGGCTTGCAGGAAAGGCATAACTCGTGAAAATGAAGCTTAAAGTGGAAGATTAGCCAGTGATGCACTGTAGTATTGATGTTAGTTTATACTGGGAGCCAGTACACACACTTAAGTGTATTCTCTTTATATTTGTATACCAGCTGCCAGTAGTAATTATGCGAATATTAGATTGATTGTTGTGTGAGCAATTTTTAAAAAATGGCTCTAAATGAATCAAGCACTTGTAAAAAGTGACAAATGAATGTGTTAAAGGGGAGTTAAACAACAATATGAAATCCTTCATGACTATGGAGAAACTGACAAAACCTAAAAAATGAATTATAATTGCAATGCATTTTTCCTCAGAAACGCTCATTGGGAAACAGATTTGGAAACTGGAAGGTGAGTGAGAATAATAATCCATTAAAATATCACTAATTTTTACTTGTTTTTTTAGATCTGTTTGACCAACATACCAGTATTTTTTTTATATATATTACACGACGCCCTGTTGCTATAATTAGTTTATAAAGAGATTTTTTTGGACTAAATTAGGAAGCTTACTTTCTCATTGTTTGCTCGATCCTGTGATTTATACTCGAGTGTGACGTGCATATATTAAAATATAGAAATTCACACGTTCATAAATGTTACTTCACATTATTGGTCATTGTTGACCTACAGCTGGACTTTAATGAAAATGACTTCTACCACTAGCATTACGTGACATTAAAATTCATTTTTTATTCTCTCTCGTTAATTTTATAACTTGCATTTAAAAAAAATGCCTGTTCTCGGTTTCTTTTCCTGGGAAATACATTTAAAAAATAATGGAATTCATATTAGTACTTTTGCATTTACGTAATGTTTGCGACTTATAGCCATTTCCCAAACCTGCATCGACAATATTTCTGTTATGATTGACGTCTCGAGGGGCACAATGTGTCTTACACAACTGTCAATTAAACGTAAATGTCCTGCTTTTAAAAATGGGCGGAGCTAACTCGAAACGATCCCGGTTGAGTGATCGAGTATCCAGTAAAAAATCGTCAGCCCAATCTGCATCACTTTAAATAGAGATACGGTCATAAATGTTTACAATTATATTATAAAACATACGCAAAAGGGACGAAAAAAAATATTTACATATTTAACAACAACCAAAAAAAAAAGTCTATATGAAGTCTTCTCTCAAGCCAACGTCAGCCTTCTTGCATATTGGCTCATCCTCGTCGCGGACGAGCTAACGGCTAGAGGTCGGCAGCCTCGGGCGTGACCTCTAACCTCCGCCGCGTCTACGGCGCGCAGTTACGCTCGCGCGCCGCGGGTCGCGTCTGTTTTCCTTCCGCCGAGAATCGAGCCTGGATCCGGCTGCTACGTCCTAGCGAGAAATATTTCACAAAACACAAACGGGGCGGTCGCCCAAAGCCGCCAGAACCAGAACCAGAACCAGAACCATCCCAACGCCAGAGAACGCTTAGACCGTGGGCCGCGTCTTAAGCTAAGCCCAAACGCCACCGATGTAAAGTTTTTTGGAAAGGGTCCGAGGCGCCGTTCTGCGGACAAAAGAAAACTAATCGCGGTAAGAAGAAAAATGCAGACGTTGACCCTTGCGGTGATGACGAGAAGCTGAAGGTCGCTTTGCTTGACGTTTGCCCGGAACGGAAGCACGGCGCCGTCAACCTCTTTGTCCGTAGTTGACTTCCTGTGCGTGACTGGTTTCCATGGGGTCGTCTTTGAAGCTTTCGCATTGTTCCATGACTTTTCTGAAAGAGAGGTCACTGGTTTTACGTGGTTGCAAAGATCTGATGGTGGGTGCAGTTATTAAAAAAATAGCTAATTTGTTGTTGTCATTGCCATTTTTTTTTAATTTAGCAAATCTAGCTAGGTAAATAACCCTGATTCAAAATATCTCGTCCATGGTTTGTTCAGGCCGTAGTTAGCATAGTCCTCTGTTTTTGTGTCATATTTATTACAGTAATCCCTTGTTTAATGTGGTTAATAGGTTCCATGACCTGCCCGTCTTGTGCGAATAACCACAATGTTTTAATGTTTCCATTTCATATTATTTGGACTTTGTACTATTATTTAAGCTAGTGAAATCATCTCCAATTGTGACTTGCTTGTCTGTATAAACTTTTTATATATTTGCCAGATCTGAACCGCAATGTGGCGAATCCGCGATTAATTTGGACTGGATCTGCCAGAAGAAATTAAACTAACCAACAAAATTTAAAAAATTGGACATTGCTGTATAAGTTAAAAAAAACTGTCTTACTGGGCCATATGTTTGGTCTCTGGCTGCGAACTTTCCAATTCCAGAACTCTCTCCAGAAGTCCAATTCCTCCTTCTTTTATCAGCAAAGGACAGTACTTGCTCGCTGCACGTGGAACAGGAGCAAAGATGGGAAGAATGTGAGTATTATTCCTCACACCACATGACATATTGATATCCTACCCTATATGCCTCAGCAAGAACATTCAATAATGCAATAACTAATCTATGCTAGCCAAAAACAACAATCATTGACAACTATGGCACTGCAGCTGTGACTTTTGTATTGAATTTTACTGTGACATTGTATCTGTGGTTAGCTATCCAAGTCTGTGTTTCTTTTTAGACAAAATGGCCGAAGACGGAGATACTCACGGTAAACTGACACCAGATTATACAGCGCCCACGTGGCCCAGTGTTGACTAACAGGTGCGATACTTTGAGGCAGAAGCCGCAAGATGGGTTCGAATGACCTGGGAGAAGATGCAATTTTAAACGGGAAAATCCCATCGCGACTGCAATACGATATCACAATCCACTTGTCAGCGTTAACGCTTTATGACTAAAAGAAGGTCACCTGTAGTTGATGTTGCGCCGCGAGGTTACGTCCCAACTCTGGATGGCGTCCCACATCTTGTTCATCACCGTGTCTCGCAAGGGCTCCTCCATGGCCCAAAGTTCTGGTCCGTCAAACATGATGTGGGAAAGCACGCCGCACGCGTTGTACGACACTTCGATCCCGTCGGCCTTGCTGTCCAGCAGATTGCTGCCACGCCATCGAGAGAAACACACCACGACGTTAGCCAATGACAGCGTCCGCCACAATTTCCCAGCATGAAGCAAAGTCCAGGTCTGAATTATTATTATTATTATTATTATCTCCCACTTACACAGAGAAACGGTAAGACTCAATAAAATGACCGCTTTTTTACGCTCGCAGCCACGTCTCACCTGAAAACGGAGATGAACTGCGGCGTGACCAGCCTTGGTCGTAGCGCTTTGACCTCGGCGACGTTACCCAGAAGGCCCAGCATGTTGCGATGCAGTTCCTGCTTGTCTGGAAACTCCTGGATTTAAAGGCAAGTGGGTTTCAATCTCACAAGGGAAACAAACCTTTGACCACATTTTGGAATCTGCAATCACAAAACTCACTTTCAGGCAGTCCAGAAAGAGGCTCATTCCTCGACAGGTGAGGAACATCTGACAGTTGTCCGGCGTCTCGTCCGTGATATTCCACAGTGCGCTCCAAGAAAACTCCATCACCTGGTCACACTGTGGGGGAAAAAAACAAAACAATATTGCAAATTTTCGGTAAGAATTTGATTTTCTTAAGATAGAGGACATTCATTTCACTGAAGTAACTCACCATTCGGTCCTGCAGCTTCTTCTGTATTAGGTTCAACATGGTCTGAGAGTGGAGGATAAGAATACATTAAAAATATTTGGAGGAAAAATATCTTTAGCCCAAGCTAGCAACATTACATATCTTTTAATATGGATAAAAGAGAAACAATTAATTAAACATGTCTTTCCATTATAATATCCTATTTTATGTGGTTATTTTTCAGAGGATGGGAACGGATTCATTTGTTTTGAGTTATTTTATAAGGCTAAATTTGATTTGAGATACGAGTAAATTGACATACGAGCTCGGTCCCGGACCGCATTAAGTTTGTATCTCAAGGTATTACTGTACTTCATCTTTAAACAGCTATTATCATTAAGGAGACACTTTACTACAAGCATTGAAAAATACTACCATGTTTTTTTATTTAAATTTAATTTATTAAATACCAAAAATGGCCTTATTGCTAGATATCTCAGTTAGACAATGATTTATATTTGTCTTATTTTATTGGTTTGATGTGTGTTGACTATGGTAGAAAAATGCATCATTGTATTTGGTTATCACATCAATGTTTACATTCAACTCCATGTTTTTTTACCATTCACATTAGCAACCATTCACTTGGTGTCGATGGTAAACAGACAAAAAAAAATTGCGGAACCACCCCTAAAAATATATACTTGACGCGTTCATATACAGCAGTACGGTATAGCTACCTTTAAGACCAAAAAAAAGCTGATTTTGATGTTGCTTACCTTAACAAATCCCATCTTCCCCACAGCTTCCTTATGGTGGTTGTCAACCTGGCAGACCAAAGCATTGCAGAGGTGCACAGCAATTCTCTGGATAGATTCATCCTGCCTTGCCGGCTCCAGGATTTTGAGCAGCAGCTGGTTGACCCGAGTGTACTGAAACTCCAACTCCTCGGGAATACTGAAGTTGCACAGGGTCAAGCAGCAGTTCCTTTGAACCTAACAAAGACATGAGAATGCAAGTAAGATTTTTACTTTTTTAAAAATTATGGCTTAGAATGAGAAAAGCACACTTACGGTGACCTCTTGGTACTGCTCCATTCCATTTAAAACAACCCGAATGACCTCTTGGCGAAGCCTCACACTCTGGTCGTTACGGTAATCGGTGTTTGTCAGGTAAAAGAGGGCGGCGCTACCCGTCACCTGGATGCTCTTGTCGTATTTATGGCACTTTAATGCCGCTATAACAAGCTGAAACGAGTCACGGGAAAGGAATATTATGGCCCATTCTTTTTTTCAAGGAGTCATCCATCAATCATTTTGTTTTTTAAGGTCGTGTACCTGCAACGCCCGGAGTAACTGGACGCAGTGTTGTATCCTAGCAATGTCAAACAATTGATTGATGGCTCGGTGGGCCAATTCGGGGCGAAATTCGGTATAAGCTTCAATAGCGTTCAGGACTTGGTCTTCATTCTTCGATCCAGTTACCTGAATAAAAAATGCAATCAAACCAGGACTAAACTTTAAACTAAACACTATGAATAGCATCAATTTCGTCCTAAGGTTTTCTTGGTGATGCTTTTATAGAGGCATTCACTTTAGAAACTCTTCTATGATTAAAGTATGAGTGGAAATAATGCATTCAAAATACTTTGGTTTTGATAGATTTCCAACTCCTGTTTTGTACCTTATAAGCGGGGATGTGAGTCACATTACACAGGGTTGTGTCATATAAACCCAAAAACTGCAGGGGCCTCTTCAGCTCCTGGAAAGGGTAGATGCTGCTCTTGCATGGCTCGTTGCTGAAGAAACAAAATGACAAGTCAGATTGAAATGAGAAAAAAAAGAGCATCTAAGATGATTTGGTATATTATTCGACCACCTTGGACGACCCATAGCTTCTTCCAAGTGTGGAACGGTGCAGTTGTCAAGCATGATGTGGCCCGAGATGTCCAGTGAAACCAGATTGACCAGTCGTTGAACGATGGCAGTCAGGATTTTCCTGGTCATCTTGAATTTGGAAGTCCTCCGACTCTCGCGTGAGATATCAAGATGCCTGAGGAATTCAGTTGCGTTACTTATTGATGGGCTTATACACTCAATTAAAACATTTATTTAGCCACTGAACTGATGCTTTAAAGACCATAACATTCAAATATCACAGAAAATTTGTAGAGATTCATCTTGTTCAATTCTGGGTTGCGGTAACACAAATAACTTAAATATTTGCAAATTAATATTAAGGCTAATAGCAAACTGTAATGAAACTTACTAAACACTTGAGACAAAAGTAAATAGAATGCAGAAAGTCTATGTGATGCTTTAAATTTTTTTTTTGGGTGCCACTTTTTGAAGGCTTATAGTTTTAAAAAAAAGCAGATCTTGGTAAGGACTTACCTGAGATTGACAAGTTCCACCACCGTACTGACCAAGTCATCGGAAAGGTCCACATTGTAGAGAACAAGAGACGCCAGTCTGTCTTTCCACTGAGTCAGAAAAGCTGTTCCCAGTAACTGTACATTGGACAGATCCAACGAGGTGAGCGACTTCAGGGGTTTCAGCAGGGTCTCGGCGTGCACCTCGTCCGGTAGGCCACCCAGGTTGAGCAAGCGCAGGCGGTTAAAACCCTGAAAGTTAAAGTCCGTTTCTAACGCCTGCCTAGAAACGGGGGTCTCTTCTTCGTCGTCTTCTGTTTCTTCATAGCCGCCCTTCCTGTAGAATATGTTACTGCAGCCAAAGAGACAGAGGGAAACCAGCGTCTCGCGGAAGGAGGTCAGGGTTTTCAAACTGCGGGATGAGAGACTGTTGCAGTACGTAAGGTGAAGTTCGATGAGGTCCTGAAAAAAAAACATGGATTATTACGATTTTTTTTTTTAAATATATAAATGATGCATAATTCTGTAAGACTTTTACCTGTTTTCTTAGAGCTTCCAAGTGTCGGTCACGGACAAAGTCTTCTTTCAGTTGCACCCGGGTAAGTCTGGTGCTACGAGGTTCTGAGAAGAGTTGGAAGAAGCTTTCCTCGGATTCAAAGTTACTGTCTGTATGGACCAACTCCATGTACCTGTTTAAACAAAGACATTTTTAAGTGGAGAAAGAGTGGGGAAATAATTTTAGTGTGGAAAGGAGCATTCCATTACGTACGCGTTTACTAATTTGTCACAGATTTCACTGGGAAGAAAGATGTCCGAGCGCAAGCAGAGCTTATTTCTTAAACCCTGATAGCACATTGTCTTTCTCAGGTTCCTCAGGCAGAATACGGTTGCCAGGGTCATGAGGCTGTCGGGGTTGTCTCCTGCTTTGGTTGCCATGTTCGTCTCTTCTTCTGTGGTTCAGAACCAAGACTAGGCAATGCAGGGGACCTGAAGAGAAAAAATGTCAACAAAAAAAGGTGAGGGTGAGTACTGCCACTATTTTAACACATCTTTTCCCTTCCTGTGCACCTGTTATTACAAAAAACACCTTTTCAATAAATAATTTAAATTTTATTTTGCAGTACAAAAAGTTTGAGGAAAAAAATACTCCAATACTCAAAAAAGCAATGCAAACCACTGCACTTTCAATTGACATGCTCCCCCCCCTAAAATATTACATTTCAATAAATATTGTCCATTAATTTTGCATCTTGTTGGCGACTGAAGTTGGCAACTTTACAACTTGTGCAAACATTTATAACAATATCACTTATTGAGCATTAAGACTCTTAACGGTGCTCTTGAGTTAAGAGCAAATCTTACCTATTTAATGATGTCTTTTACTGTTCTAAGTTATTAGCAATGTATCCAGCCCGATTAAATTAGCAAGCGAGCTAGTTAGCGATTAAGTAGAACATTTGACTTAAAAATAAGACGAACACTAAATAGTCCGAGATGATCGTACTGCACATGCTTACACACTTGTTTATAATAACCCACACTACTCACGAGTACAAGTTGTTATTCGAAGTTAGGCGACCAATAGCCGGTAGTGTACATCACTCGTGTATTTCAGGTTACCTTTAGCTTTCAGCTAACGATGACTTTCCCTTGCAATGTTAGCCAACTTAGCTGCGAGGCTAGCGCTAGCTACACATACATGAGCAGATAAAGCAAACAGTCAATGGTCAGCGATGTCCGAGTAAGCGAGTCATCGTCTAATGATCTACCTCAGCTTTTGCCGAGGCTTAAGGTCTTGATCAAATGGGGAAATGGACTTATATTATCCCCAGTGTTCGCTCATCTGATTTGGGTTTTGGGTTTTGGGTTGATGTCAACAAACAGACTCCTCCTCCTGCTACGTTCTTCTACTACAGCTCCTGCTTTCGTCCTTCTCCTCTTCCTCCTTTCCTCGCTCGCGTTGCTATGCACGGGATAGGAAACAACAAAAACATCCATGCAAGAACCCCCAAAATTGTCATACGTGTATGCACAATATCGGCTTGTGGCAAGTGCAGCTTTATTGGGCAGTGATGCGGTTGTCTGTTTTTGTTTTGAAATGAACATTAACAGGGCGACTAAACGATACAAATCAGACTACTATATTTGTCAAGTTTTTATGTTCATTATAATAAACCCCAATCACATCGTTGCTCGGAATTTATCCACTAAGGATAACATAAACACTAATAATTTCCCCAATTTAAAGTTTCACCCTTATCACACAATCTGACATTTTCTCGTTTTAAATTAAATCACCACTTCAAAACTGACAAAACAATATTGAAATGTTTTAGGGTGTGGAGCAATTTTATTTTTGCATTTGAATTTTTGAATTTGATTAAAAATATGTATTTTTGATTGAAGCAACTTTTTAAAATAAATTACAAAAACACAAATGCGTTACCCAAAATTTTGTGCCCAAACACAAACCTTATGTTGATTAATTTATTTATCGATTATTTATTGGATATTTATTTGTGTTTGTTTGTTTTTGTTATTTGTGCACTTCGCGGTGAAGCTTTAAATCTCATTATAATGACAATAAAGCAATAAAAATACAAATAAAAATACATAAATAAATTCTATCAAAGGAGACAGTCAGAAAAATGGTGACCAAATACGTTTTTAGTCTCACTTATATCTTTGCATTCAAAAATCTTCTTCATGGGAAATATATAATTTGACCTAAACCACATTTGTTGATTTAATAATAAGGACACACACGCGTCCACTTCCACAGTCACGTGCAGTCACGAAGTGTGGAAAGTAGCATCGCGCATCTCACTGGCTTTGTAAAGACGGAAGTGACAGGAGGACTCCCCTCAAGCAAACACCTTTTTGGAAATATTTGCATGTTAATATCGCCCCTTGCCCAGATATGTCACTTGCCTACAAAAACAGGTATGTTGTGCGCGAGTTGACGCAATAACTGCGGAATCATGCAATACCTTCTCGTAATATATCGTGACGAAAGCATCCCGAATGGCACAATGCATTTCTGTTAGTAGAACCGTCAACTTTCATTCAAGTTTTATCTTAAAAATCACCGCACTAGCCTTTCATTGTGGTTGCTGTTAAAATGTGACGAATGTCGCCTCAAGATTACAATGTTGCCCCCAAATTTGATGTGCTAGTGCATCTTCCCATTTGACAAGCTAGCCATGCTAGCTTATCGTTAGCATGTCAGCTGATAACGTTTAACTAACACGGAACCAATGGAAGATGTTTTGCGTTCTTGATGACTGTTTTTGGGGAAAATGTCTTCGAAGCAAGGTTGATTTTTAAGTCGGTGGTCTGTGTTTAATTACTATCTAGACCGGGTTTTGTTTAAATATGCCGTTCTGTTTAGCAGCAGAAGCATTTGCCTTCCCTAGAGAAGCATTGTGTTCTGTGCTTTTTTCCCTCTTTCATTTCAATGTTTATCATGCTTTAATTAATCATAATAATAACGGGACCTAGGCACGTGTTGACTTCTGGAACGTTTGATTTTATTTTTAAAATCATACCAGTGACACATGCTAATGGGGAAAAAATAGGGCAACATTTGTGCATTGGCAAATTATCATAGCTTTACTATTATCTTAGCTTTATTCAGAAATTTTTAGCATTTATACTATATATTTTTGGGGAAGAATTTTAATTCTTAAGCACTGACACTCATTTCTCTTTTCATCCATAGAATACAGGACTTCAAAGTATCCTTGGCGGAAGAAAACATAGACTTGAAAACACTAAAAGAGCTGTGCTTCAATGGTAAGTTCTCCTCCGATTGTTTTGTTATGATTGAAAGGCATTTGACTGTCCCTTTTAAAAAATAATTCATTTTAGGGATTCCATTTGAAGGAGGCATACGGGCACTTTGCTGGAAGGTAAACATAATTCAAATTAATTGCAGCAATTTCATCTCCGATTCCGACATTTGTTTCTGAATGGTTATATCCTTATCATTTTAGATTCTTCTTAATTACCTTCCTCTTGATCAACCACGATGGGAGTTGTTCCTCAAAAAGCAAAGGTGAGGTTAACAACACTTAATAGTATAACGTTGCAATTTAATAATCAGTCCGGAACCCCCCAAAAATTGTGCTATTTGGATCTACAGTTATTAGCCTATGCTACATAGATAGCTGGTTTCAAGGACGATTGTTTCATAAATGACAGAGTACTATGACTTTAAAGTTAGTGTCCACATGAAGAACAACAACTACTGCTTACGTGTCGACTGGACTGGCATTTAGCCTGTAATATTATTAGAAATAGCCATGGTGTTGTATATTTTATACAATTAGAATGAGTTATTCCATAATTTGATCTCTCAAAGGGAGGTGTATTCCCAGTTTTTGAAAGAAATGATCATTCAACCCGGCATTGCCAAAGCCAACCTGGGCCTGTCCAGAGAAGACGTTACTATGGAAGATCATGTGAGTTTGTTTCTTCTATTGCTTCACTCCAATGACACCAACGCATTCAGGAGAGCGCAAACTTTTTGTTTGTTTTACAGCCTCTAAATCCAAATCCAGAGAGCAGGTGGAACACATACTTCAAAGATAATGAAATTCTTCTCCAAATTGATAAGGACGTCAGGTATGAAGATGAGCTTCATTACATTACTGAATACAGTAATCCCTCGAGTATTGCGGTTAATGTAGACCAGACATGGCCGCGATAATCGAAAATCATACATGTATATTTTTTTAAATAATTAATAGCAGGAAAAAAAATCGCTAAGAAGTGAATTCGCGATAATTGAAACCACGATAATCGAAGGAAAACTGTATTAGTTTTCTTGCATCTACCTTAAATATGGCTATTTTCATCTTTTAGGAGACTGTATCCAGACATGGCCTTTTTCCAGCGCCCTACCGACTACCCTTGCCAACTTATCTTAGACCCTCAAAACGATTATGAGACGCTACGTCGGAGAGTGGAACAAACCACTCTGAAATCGCAAACTGTAAACCGCAACCGCAGTGGAGTAACCAATGTATATATCAATAACTTTTTTCCCATATGCTGTTAGATCCAATGCAGAATTATCTCCGATTTCTCCGTCTGCCCCCGTTTTCTTAGGTCAGCTCCCCTGGAAAGTCCTTGAACCTGTATCCATCAAACGAATACGAGGTGTTGCCCAATGGGAGTGAAGCACACTGGGAAGTGGTGGAGCGCATTCTCTTCATCTACGCCAAACTCAACCCTGGCATCGCTTACGTCCAAGGCATGAATGAAATTGTCGGTCCCATTTACTACACCTTTGCCACGGACCCCAACGGCCAATGGAAAGGTCGGTTCTCTCGTTTTGTCAAATCCCGTCTCCACTCGGACTGGATTTTCTTTATTTACGTTTAATTCTGAAACCGAGCGTCTCCCGTCCTGTCATTCCAGAGCACGCAGAAGCCGATACCTTCTTCTGTTTTACCAACCTAATGTCAGAAAACCGAGATAATTTCATCAAGAGCCTGGATGATTCCCAGTGTGGTATCACGTACAAGATGGAGAGCGTGTATTCCATGCTGAAAGGAAAAGACCTGGAGCTCTATCTCAAGCTGGTAAGGTTCCCAACAGCTTTTTATCCGTTCCATCGTCTTTCCCGAAAACGTCTTTTGACTTTCAATCATTTCAAGTGTTTACAACTGAACTCTGAAGTGGAAAAAGTTCATTTTTGCCATTAACAATGTATATTCTCCTTTGTTTTTTTTTGCGTACTTAGCAAGAACAGAATATCAAGCCCCAGTACTTCACCTTCCGCTGGCTGACCCTGTTGTTATCACAGGAGTTCCTCCTCCCAGATGTCATCCGCATTTGGGATACGCTCTTTTCTGACCAGGACCGCTTCCACTTCCTCATCCTTGTCTGCTGCGCCATGCTCATGTGAGGAGACCTTCACTCCCGCTCTCATAAAAGAAATATTTCCGCCTCGTCATCGTTCCTCTCGACTTAACACTTTTACAGCTTGATCCGGGAGAACCTCTTGGCAGGAGACTTCACTGTGAATATGAGATCACTACAGGTACGTACGTGTCTTCTGGGTAATGCAACAAGGCTGTTTCTGTGATTTATTTAACAAGGGACAGCACATATTAATAAACATATTCTTATTCATGTCAAAGAACATATATATGTAAGATTGTAGCCGAGGGCTAATTCACATCTTTAGTGCCTTGTGCAGGTGGTACACGGTCGATTGGTCGCCGGTCTTTTGGTCACCCGGAAGGTTATTGATAATTACCATTTAAATGGTTGCTCAAATTCCCTAAATACAAACTGTGAATGACTATTTAGTCATACTTAATGCCCTAGTAATTATTAGGCTAAAGAAAAGCTCCAAATTTCCTGTACTTTTATTGTTTTTTGTTGGAGAACTTGTTAAGACTCTGACGTCGCTTCTTAAAGGGACAATGCATGTAGTACATACAAACTCTTTCTTCTACACTCACACGTCGGCTCAGTGAAACTGCTCATGACCATTGTTAGCTTTTATTGATGCGTAGACCGTCTTGTTTTACCTTGTTTTGTCGCCGGTCTTTTGGTCGTCGGTCTTTTGATCATCTGTCCTTTGGTCGCCCGTTGTCGCGGTCCGGGCGACCAAAAGACCGGCGACCAATCGACCGCACACGGTGCAGGTTGAAGGTAAAACGATGACACATACAGACACACGTACACCAATGCAGCACAGTTTTAGACAGGGTTGTGATGGCAATTTTGTTGGTCTAACAGCCAGGCTTTAAGATGATTGGCCAAGATATTCAGAGACGGGAGTTGACGTATACTAATTGCTATTGAGTTCCAGGTATGAAGAGAGAAGGTGTTCGGGCTAATTTAGCATTCTTTTTGAAGGGAACTACACAGTCACCTCTAGAGCCAGCCCTTGATGTGTTGGAATTTTTTTTGTACAAAATCTTGCAGTGGAAAAGGAGCTTTTTGTTGGAAGATTTTGGCAACTTAAGATGGCATCTGCATATTTAACAGTATTTTTCCAGTTCAGGCGTTTAGATTTTTTTTAATATCTGACAGTGGTGGTGCATTTTTGTGATTTCTAGGCTTTTTCACCATGTTTATATATATATATATATATATATATATATATATATATATATATATATATATATATATATATATATATATATATATATATATATATATATATATTTATATATATATATATTTATATTTATATTCTTCATACATATTTCCACTTTTATTGTGAAAATGTGACTTTACAGGATGTTTTTGCACTGTTTAGGGATGCCCTCGATGTGTTCACGTCAAACACAAAATGTTTTGAAATAATTATAATAAATTCTAAAATTGCCACATGGGCAGATCCTCAAAATCAGGGTGCAAAAATACATGGTCGGAATATTGAAAAGCCTCAATACATGCATGACTTGTAAACACATTGCCGGTGATTTATGCCATTCAATTGTTTGATTTGTCATGATTTAGGATTATCCCATCTCAGATGTCCTCACCATTCTAACTAAAGCCAAAGAGCTGCAGGACAACTCGTAACCCGGCGGGTGAGTGGAGGCCCAAACAAGGACAAAGTATTCTTATATTTAATGTTTAAAATGGCTAAATGTATGTGTTGTAGGAAAAACAGCATGTTGCCTTCCACCTCCAGGACCGATATTGTGCTCACTGCTAAATGAACTTGTACAATGGAAGCTCATGAATCCTCCATTCTGACGTGGAGACTCGTTGTCCCGACTGACTTTTGGGTGCGGAGCAGCGAGAGAAATGTTACCAGTCGTTATTTAAACATTCCACAGATGTTTAACAACGGAGAAGACATTTAAACGGAAGGCTGCAATAGCATTCGTAAGCATATTCGATTCATTGGAGCAATATTTTGCGCATGTTTTTCTTTTCTATGTTTTCAGTTGGTGTGCTGTTTTAAAAAAAAAAAAAAAAACTGGAAGAAATCTCGACATTTTCCGGAACTTGGACAAGCGTCAGTATTTGAAAGGTGCCATGTATGGTGTCAGTATTTGAAAGGTGCCATGAAATGACGGAATGATGTCGCGTTGTGTTTTGCTAAATTAATACCGCTTCAGCATTGTGCCTTTGATATCGCCATTTAAAAATAATTCACACTACCGAATGTTATGCTTCTTAGCGGATTAATATTTACCCAGCCGGTTTGTTTCAGACTTTTAAAACTAATCTACTTGATGAAAACAGGTCCCGTTGCCAGTTGAAATACAAATTTAGTTTTTTTTTTTTTCAATTAATTGGCAGAGGGAAAGAGTATAAAACACTATAAAAACAAGCCCTCAGTCAGTTCAGAATGGAAATATTCAGATTTTGGTCTATCTATCACATATCAGCCACCCCAAAATGTGTCAACAGGGTTAATCTGAAGAATTCTAATGATGAAATATTTAAAATACACTCGCCTGCTGTTAATTGTTTTGCTCGTATCCAGAATTGTTTTTTCCCTATTTATTTACTTTCTGAATTGGGTGAAATGTCTCGGGGGTCCGCACTGTCTATACTTTCTCTCTAAACACTCCTCACGAATGTGGAACCTCATTATTCGCATCTTAAAGTGGTACTTGTGCTCTGAGTTACCAGTTTTCTGTTTTAGATCAAAAATCTAATTAATGAATGTATAGTCATGTAATGTGGAAAGAGGAGGTAAATGTGAATCATTTGTCAAAATTAAAAGCGCTTCAATTGTTTAAAAAATAATACTCAAAGAAGGTATATTCTCCAAATATCACAATGAAACTGCCATGATTTCTGAAAAGCTCCGGATTTTTTTTTTTGCAATGGTACTTGATAAGCAACTTCTATTTTTCTTTAAAATCAATAACAAAAATTGCAAGGATGTTACATTTAATATTTTTTACATAGTACATTCAGTTGAAAAACTTGCAGGTCTTGACGCAAAATTAAACAGCATTGACAGCTTTTTAAGTTAAAAGAAGCCTGCATTTTAACATCTTAAAATTCCCAATGAATGTAATGTAAACAAACCGTTGTGAAGCGCCTTAAAACTGAAGGTTATTAGCGAGTGGCTTAAAGTGTTCAATGAAAATCTGTCATTTTGCATGTTCCTTTCTCTAAAATCTTGTTTTTGTATTCCTACTTGTGCATATGTGTATATATGTTGTTGTTTTTTACTTGTTTGAAAATGTACATTAAATCAGATAATAATGAAACCTTTCTCTCAATGTTTTGTTTTGTGTTGCGTACCGAAACAACAGCACCCCCTCCTGGACATCATCCATGATTTCAGCCGAAGAAGAAACTTTAAAGACCGCTCGATATTTACGTGGATCCTCGTGCGCACTAAAGATAAACTAACTCATCAGGAAGTTGTTCAATTTTGCAATTCGACAATTGCACATCCGAAGAATGAGTAGGATGAATATCCCACATCATTTCAAAATATCACAATGTCATCAGAAGGATGAATATCCAACATCATTTCAAAATATCGCAATGTCACCGGACGCAACTTTTCGAGGGAGATGCTGCGTTTTCCCCAACGGACGTGAACGCAACGCCCGATTTGACAGCAAGGCAGCAAACATGGCGGCCGGCGGAGCGTCCTATCAACACCACCTCTTTATTGTCACTGTCAGATGTCAGGAAATGAGCCTACTGGATGAGGATTAATGGGAAGCGTTCGGGATCAACTGCTGGCCCTTTTTCCACATCGCGTCGCTTTTATCCACCTACTTTTACCGAGGAGAAAGCGGCTGGTCACGGAGGCGTGAAGCGAATAACAACGTCGGCACTGAGCTGCGCTAGCACAATTTCGGCTTGATTTGCTCACTTCGAGCGATATGTTAAACAGGTTTGATGTGATTTTAATCCTTTCATCCTCTTTTTAATGCACAAATGTTTATCTGCAACACGGTGACTCGTTCATTTGGTCAGGAATTAGGACGAAATACACTAATACTAAAAAGTCCACTTAGGTTTTGTTCATTGCTTATGAAGTAAATATTAATGATTAGACAAGGTCATGTGATTTTATGAGGTGCGGAAGTAGGGAAGTGAAAAAGTGAAGTGTACGCAGACGTGGTCAATTGTCCAAACAATAATGGTTTGCTTTAACTATGGTGACGTCACTGTTGAACTCACCTGGACTGACAGCTTAAATGTTACATAATGAGTCAGGTAATAAAAAGAAACTAATCGAGAAATACTATTACTATTTTAGGAATCCTGTGCATTTGTTTTCATGGATTGCTTCTTCTTCCCTATTTTTGTTTTTAGATAAACTCCCTTTGTCAACCATCTCATCGCTCTTGTGTGAAGCCCCTCCCACTTCCTGATGATGTCATCACCACCAGGACAGCCCTGTCCCCAGTCTGGACTTTCCAAGGCACTGGACTCTCTGTCCATGTCTTCTTTTTTATCTGGGGAATTAGACGAGGACGGGCCGGACGGAGGCCAGGACGAGGATGCTCTTGGAGACCTGGAAGTGAACCCTTACGACGGTCTGCCATTTTCCTCCCGCTACTACACGCTGCTGCAAGAAAGACAGCGGCTTCCCATATGGACGCTCAGGCAGGAGCTGTTGGAGAGCCTGGAGAGTCACAACATGGTGCTCCTGAGCGCGCCCGCTGGCGTTGGGAAAAGCACGCAGGTAAATAAAGTTGTGGCGAGGATGCTAAAGTGCCCTGATGGAGGATTTTTTTTAAAGTTACGAGCGCTTTTGATACATGAATGGAACTCCAATTCTTGGTAACCTTCGTGGGTCTTCTTCTCTTCCAGGTGCCGCAGTGGTGCGTGGAGTATGCGTTGTCCTATGAATTTTCTCAGGGCCCCGTGTGTTGTTCGCAACCTTACTCGGTGGCCGCGGTCAGTCTGGCCCTTCGCGTGGCTGACGAGATGGACCTCAGCTTGGGCCTGGAGGTGGGCTACGGGGTGGCTCACGATAACAGTTGTACACCGGACACCTTGCTCAGGTCTGGAACTTTTCCTACTTAAAAAATGTTTAAAAAGGCCAGTAATCCACCAGGCCGGTAAACATGTTTTTTGGGATTATTGGATTACAGACACTGGGTATGATGTCACATCATCATCTATGTTTCACTTGCTGCCACACCCTGCATGGTCTTTGTTCTCTGTTGGCAGTAAATTTGTTATACAAGTGTCATGTGATACCGTCTCTTAAACTATGAGAAGATAGATGCATATTTAGATTTTAAGACTTACTTTTATTTACTAAAACATGATTTTTATGTGTTTTTTTTGTTGGCAAAGTTGGCTGGTGGATAATCAAGTTATGTTGTAAAATGTACATGTATACTATTCAAATGTCTCTTTGTTAGTATATTAGTATGCTATTCTGAAGAATTACCGTAATTCTTGGACTATAAGTCCCACCTGAATGCAAGTCATGCTGTCCAAAAAATGCCCAATGAAAGGGAAACAAAATATATCACAAAAAAACAAAAATAAAAGACGCAGGCCAAGCCAAACTACAAAAAAGTGTGACGTATTGTCCGGAAATTACGGTCATCTTAACTTTAATCTTCTCCCCAAAGGTTTGTCAGCGATACTCTCCTGCTTGAAGAAATGATGTCCGATCCGTTGCTGCATCAATACGGAATCGTGGTCTTGGACGAGGTCCAGGAACGCACCGTGGCAACGGACGTGCTGCTCGGCCTGCTGTGCGACGTCTGCCGTCAGAGGCCGGACAACTTTCGCGTCGTCCTTCTGACCCACCCGGGTCTCGCCCCTCGGCTCGCTTCCTTTTTGGGCCCGTCCGTACCTCACCTTCACGTGGAAAACCTTTTCTCGGACGCCTCTTCCAACGGACAAAACGAGGAACGTGTGGTGGAGGAAGAGGAGGAGGAGGAGGAAGAGGAGAGTGACCCTATGAAGATGAAAAGGATGGAGGTGGTGTATCCGGAGCTCTCACCTGGGAAAGAACCCGTGGCCGCCGCATGCCATGTGGTTCTCGATCTTCACCGAAAAGGAGAAGAGGGAGATGTGATGGTGTTTCTTGCTAGCGTACAGGTACGTGTTTTTTAGGATGGATGCTAGCGATGTGCTCAATCTCATTTTTTGGGGTATTGGAATTGGGAGGGAATATATATTTTTTAATGGATTGGTTTACATTTTTAGCTGTTAACTAATGGTGAGAGTCGTCCAATCCATTTTGACTGCAAGCCCCCCCATTCAAATGGGATTGAACGCCTCTTGCCGTCAATGGGAGTGAAGTAGCATCACTTGTTACGGCATTTAATGAGTTAACATGTCATTAAATGATCCGTATGTATAATGGGAAAATTTCTAGATATACAGCCTATTGCGCATGTGTCAAAGTGGCGGCCCGGGGGCCAAATCTGGCCCGCCGCATCATTTTGTGTGGCCCGGGAAAGTAAATCATGAGTGCCGACTTTCTGTTTTAGGATCAAATTAAAATGAAGAGTATAGATGTATATTAAATTTCCTGATTTTCCCCCTTTTAAATCAATAATTGTGATTTTTTAATCCATTTTTTTCTGTTTTTAGTTCAAAAATCATTTTGTAAAATCTGAAAATATATTTAAAAAAGCTAAAATAAACATTGTTTTAGATCTATAAAAAATATTCAGGGATTTTAATCCAGTTCTTTTAATCCATTTATATAAAAAAAATCAAAATATTATATCTAAAATGGTCGGCCCACATGAAATCGAGTTGTCGTTAATGCAGCCCGCAAACCAACCCGAGTCTGACAGCCTTGGCCTATTGAATTAAATTTACATTAACGCGAATGGAAAAAAAAAGTAAATGTGCAACAAATCAGTTTATTCATGTAAAATACATCATTAAAAAAATCTGTTTTCGAACCTTATTATGACCAATGGGGGAAAAGGGGGATTAGTGATACTATATATTTTTTTCCTGCTTGGTTGTAATCACCCTTTGATTTGGTTATAATAGCTTTATTCAAATGAGTTGGACAAAAGACATTTGGTTATAGTGCTTTTCCCCCCAAACCTTTATTTTGTGTGCCTACAGGAAATAGAGGAGTGTGCTAGCCAACTTGAGGCAGCGCGTTCAGGCCTGGGTCCTCAACTGGGTTCACTCAGGATTCTTCTCCTCCACACCGGACTCGGTGGGCTGACCCAACGAGTGTACCACCCAGAAGGGTCAACACACCGGGACAATGACGGGGCTGAGGGAAAGGACAACGCCATATTGGAAGCTGAAGATTCAGACACTCAGAGGAAAGTCATCCTCACCAATGGCCTGGCTGAGGCTTCCTTCTCACTACCAGCCATTCGCTATGTCATCGATACAGGCCTTCAGCTCAAAACGGTAAGTTTCTACTCATTGGAATCTCATACCTGGCAACCTTGGCCAATTGCTCCCCTTATTAATGATTGCAATTCCCCTTATTAAGCGATTTAAAAAAACGTACAAATGCAACGTTGCTCATTTTTACTCACATAGGGCGCACTTAAAAGCCTAAAATTTCCTTCAAAGTGGACGGGGTGCCCAATCAGTATGCACTAAATTCAAGATTGAATGTCTGGGTACATTGCTTGCTGACAGGCTATATTTATATAGTGAAAAGGCGGAATTCACATGCGCATATCATGCTTAAAGGATGACAATATTAGCAATCGGCGATGCTGTTTTCGTCTGCTACCAGTGACTGAGACGATCCGAATTAGAGCCGAAAAACGTAAAACGAGATCGGATTTACAAAAAAACGTACAAATTACCGTCCAAAAGTTGTTATACGGCGTACACAATTTTAAATGATTAAAAAAAGACATACAAAAAATGGAAGGACATTAGCTGGCTGCGCTAACAGTCACAATTTCATGTCCTTAGACCTCAGTTGGCCACAGATTTTCTTTCCATAGCTGCTCACTAATAATTAACTATGCATGCTTAATGAATTTTCTCCATTTTAGGTTTACAACCCTCAAATAAGAGCCAACTCGCAGATCCTGAAAACAATCAGCAAAATGCAAGCGGACATGCGAGCTCAAAGAGTGAACGGCAAGCTTCCGGGTAGGTCCCGCTTCCCAACGGCATTTGCCAGTCCTTCAGCCCACGGGTTCACGTTACATTTGTAATCCTTTCTTCCCTCGCAGGCTTGTGTTTCCGCCTCTACCCGCAGTCCGTGTACGATGACGGCATGGAGGAAGCTCATTGTCCCGGAGTCATGGAGGAAAATCTCAGCCACTTGGTCTTGTTGCTCAAGAGACTGGACATTGCCGACATGGGTCAATGCAAATTCCTTGACAGGCCAGGTACTTTTTACGACCCTAAATGACCTTAGTTGGTGCCGACTTTGACTCTCTCTGCCCCCGATTAGCGCCCGAGGCCTTAATGCAGGCCTTGGAAGACCTGGACTACCTGGCGGCGCTGGATGACGACGGCAACTTATCGGAAGTGGGCATCATCATGTCCGAACTGCCCCTGGAACCGCACCTGGCCAAAGCCCTGATCGCAGCGTGCGAGTACGACTGCGTGGACGAGTTGCTCACCGTCGCCGCCATGCTGACGGGTACGTAGCGGAAGCCGCCGTCTTTGCTCCTTTGCCGCTTCGCCTGCGAATTCACGGTCCAATCGGCGTCTCCCGTTAGCTCCTTCTTGCTTCCTGAGACCAGAACCTCGTAGAGAAGAAGCCGCGGTGGCTCAGTGGCGACCTCTAATGCACAACGAAGGCGATCACATGTCTCTCATTAACATTTACAACGCCTACAACAAACGTAAGTTCACCTTATGACGGTTTTTCTTACGGAATTAATGGTAAACACTACCGTCGTTAGGCATTGAATGAGTGGTTGGCGCGTCGGCCTCACAGTTTTGGGGTCGTGCGTTCGATCCCAGGTCGGCGGGGGGTTAGGGTTTACTATTTTACTGCAAGGGTTATTCCAATCGTGTCCATTTAAATAATACCTCAAATTTGCCAATGTGTGGAGTTTGCATGTTCTCCCGGGCTTGCGTGGGTTTTCTCAAGGTACTCCGCTTTCATCCTACATCCCAAAAACATGCATGCTAGGCTAATTTAGCACTCGAAATTGCCCCTAGCTATGATTGGTTGTCCTTTAACTCCTTGTCCCCTGCGATTGGCTGTCCATCCGTGCAGTGTGTCCACCACCTGGTGCCAGTAGTTAGCTGGAATAGGCTCCAGCACCCCCGGAAACCCTGGTAGAAAACGAATGAATGAATGAATGAAGTAGCGACGTTTTTAAAGTACTAGGTCAATGACTCGAATGAAGGACGTGATTTTGACTCGTTGCAGACAATGAAGACGAGTCGTGGTGCGCCGCCCACTTCCTGAACCACGCCGCCTTGCGCCTGGCCGCGGTGATCCGGGCCGAGCTGCTGGAAGTCATGCAGCGGATCGAACTTCCAGTGTCCCATCCCGCTTTTGGGTGCCAAGACAATTGCACAAATATCAAGAGGGCTCTCATCTCTGGCTTCTTCCTTAAAGTAACTTCACTCTTGTCTTCCTTTTCTTGGGAAATTGCAAACGACACGTCATTGATAACAAGTGAGATTATGCTCATAATAGCTTGGAATTGTTTTGGTTCGGGCTAACGTAAACACCCATAATTGTGTCTCCGACATTTTCTGGGGGACAAAATATTTTATTTTAGGTCTGAAAGCTGTTTTGGGGTGCAAAATTCAAAATGAATCTCAATTTTTTTCACCATAGAATAAACCAAAACAACTGCGTAAGAATTTGCACAAATAAGCATAATAATTTCTTTATAAGGTAAACAGAGCGACAGTATTTTTAAACAATAATGTGAGTATTTTCGGAAGTTGATTCGATGATCGCCATCTGCCGGAATCCAAGTCAAAGCAATTCAAGAGTCCCTCGTAGATCTTCATTGCCATCTCAGATCAACAGTCTCGGCCTGGAACATGGTGTCCTGTTCGGTCAATAGTCCTGAAAACAATTCACTGGCCTCGAAAGCAGCTGTGGGGGAAAAGTGTCCTCGAGCTTACTCGGTCCCAACATAAAGTATAGCACAAATTAAATTATAGCTTCATTACCTATTAAATGCTTAATGAACATATAGTAACATCCCAGAATAAACCCAACACATTTGCTTGAACAAAAATGGTCCAAAATAACACAATATTAAATGAGTCTCATGAGCCTCCACATTAGTTTTTTGTGATGAAATGTGACATTTGGCGTTGTTTCCTCCTCAGGTGGCTCACGATGTGGACGGTTCCGGTAACTACCTCTTGCTAACTCACCGGCACGTTGCTCACCTGCATCCCCTGTCTTCCTACCTGTGCCGCCAGCCCCGCCCGGCCCCTCCGACCTGGGTTCTCTACCACGAGTTCACCATTTCCTGCGATAACTGCATTCGCATTATATCTGATGTCCACCCCCACATGTGAGTTAAATGGTCCATTCCAGACTCACCTGTGCTCGTATTTACCTGCAAATGTGAAAGAGTTTGAAGGCTTCATGAAATAACTAATGGTTAACTCACTGCTTGCTAATAATCAGGATAGACTGACCAGATCTGCTTTAAAAAAGGAACCATTTTTTTCTTCACTTTTTGACCTTTTATTAACACTCAAACGAAAACAAAAAGTTATCAGCAACCTTCCTACTCTTTCACTTTAACATTTTCACGTCAAAATTATGATTTTTTTAAATACCTACGAGGCATTTGACTCCAGTGGCTGCCATTGACATAGCTAGGTTTTGACTATTGTTTCTTAAAATTACTTTACCACAATAATTAATTTTCTTAATTATTAAAAATAGTCAGTTTCCCTATGAAGATGGATGCTCTTAAGTGTCATTTTTTTTAAAAATGGTCCTTAAAAGAGTCAATTATTTACGAAATGAACTCATTTGCTCTCATTGACAGTGATGGACGTCCAATTTATTATTGCAATGATGTCAAAATAACATTTTTTTTAGTTTTTACCTCACTGACTGTCAATGTAGTACTCAGACTATCTGTTATGGTACCTTGTAAAATAATTAATACATTAAAAAAAAAGAACATTAATTCCCGTCAGACCTCCCGGTAAAAATTGGATTGGACAACCATCGACGTCAGTGGCAGTCAATTAGTTAACAACTATACAAAAGTTGGTACACGGTCGATTGGTCGCCCGGAAGGTAAGTGATAATTACCATTTAAATGGTTGCTCAAATTCCCTAAATACAAACTGCAAATGACTATTTAGTCATACTTAATGCCGTAGTAATTATTAGGCTAAAGAAAAGCTCCAAATTTCCCGTACTTTTATTGTTTTTTGTTGGAGAACTTGTTAAGACCCTGACTGACGTCGCTTCTTAAAGGGACAACGCATGTACATACAAACTCTTCTACACTCACATGTCGGCTCAGTGAAACTGCTCATGGCCATTGTTGGCTTTTATTGATGCGTAGACCATCTTGTTTTACCTTGTTTTGTCGTCGGTCTTTTGGTCGCCCGTTGTCGCGGTCGGGGCGACCAAAAGACCGCGACCAAAAGACCGGCGACCAAAAGACTGGCGACCAATCGACCGCACACGACAAAAGTTATTGATCAGTGTTGTGAGCCGTAATATATCAACGTTACTATGTGGTCAACCGAAAAAAAGTTTGTTTTTAGAACACTTTTGGGTCATTGTTCACTTCCAATCGCATAAATGAGTTTTTTTGATGGTTTTTGTGTGGGTTACAGGCTGGTGGAGCTGACCCCTCAGTACTTTTTGGGGAACCTGCCATCCAGCGATGGAAAGGAGCTGCTCACCCGGCTCAGGCAAAATTCCGAGTGTCACTCTTACGACGCCGACGGGACTTCCGAAACCGGCGGCGGGAGCCCAAGCGACGCCAATTCCGACGGAGCGGGAGGGACGGTTTATCAGTCTGGCACGGAGATGTGCGTTGTCCAATGAGGAGCGGGGATTTTTCGTAGAATGGACCTTTAGCAAATACACTACTAGGAAAGGAGAACACTAGTTTTAGGGCTGTTTTAATTTGGAGGAAGTTCTCTGATCTCAATGAGAAAAATGAAAATGTCCTTATTGCAGTTTAATTATAGGATTCTGTGCGTTTAGGGAAAAAATACACTGTTTTTAGGTTTCCAATTTGATGGGAGATTTGTTTCTTCTTTTCTTGTTGGAAGAAGGAATGTGATGTTATTTAAAGAAACCTCTGAATTGTCATTTTCGGGAGAAAGCAATTTATGGTCATGCATTGTTGAAGGTTTTTGATACTCTTTGTACAGACTTTATGGACGCCAATTCTCAAGTCTGTGTGTCTGGGAATAATCACAAAATGTTTCAAGTGGACAATCTGACAAGATGCTCGCATTTGTATGTATACATTACAGTTTCATCAAATAGAAATTTATTTGAAACATTGAATTGTTAGATTAATTTCCAGAAATTACCACCCACAAAGTGTTCAGTGATGAATTTATATATGACTCCTGACCTATACAAGTAAAAACAAGCTTCAATGAAAGGCAAATTCACGATATCAGCTGATAGTTAAAGCATTGTCATACACACACACACACACACACCACTTCCACACGCAAACACACACACACACACACCACTTCCACACGCAAACACACACACCCACACTTTGCAAAGAGGAAGTAGTTGAGTCACTGGCCACAAAAGTTCAGTCACACACACTTTTATCACTCTCACATCCACTCAGTTGGTGAAGACTTTATTTTTTTCCTCTCACAGGGACATACGCACCCTGATTCTCCTTCATAATATACAGCAGGCTGTTCTTTCCAACATGGTAAGTCTTTATCAACTATCACTTTATAAAATAAATAAAATAAAATGTCTACATACTTATTATTGTCATTGTAAGGTCAGGAATCACATTTAAGGCTGACACACACCGTTCCCTATATATATACATAACATTTTTTTCAGTGTTTATTTTGCTTTCATGGAGTGACAGCTGTCCAGCCAATCATTGGATGCGATGCAATTACGCGTCACAGCCAATCACGGGATTGCTTGCACTTGCGCATCAGGCTAAAGCTAACTGCTAAAGTTAATGTGATGCGTCGACTCCCCAAAGCAGAGTAAAAAAAGAATTGTGCATCTTTTAAGTTGGAATGTCTGTCGGAGTATGTGAAAATAGAAGAACAAGCGCTGAAACTAGGTTTGGTATTTTTCTTTTATCGAGTGAGAAAGATACATTTAGCGAAGCGTCCGTTGTAAGCTAGTTTTCCGAAGGAGATAGAAATGGATGCTAAACGACCTCAAGCGACACATTCGACACAAAAGTCGTTTGAATGAAAATGAGAAATGGAAAAAATTGTCATTAAGTCCGATTTGTGCATATTCTTATGACATTTATTAAGATATTTTATATCTATATCTATTACCATGAAACGTAATTATGACTATATCATTAATGAGTAGTAGAAAAACACCTGGTGATGGCAGGGGTAATACTGGTGCGTCATAACTGTATTTATTGTTTATTTTTTCCCCCTGGATTATTTTGGAATCAATTAAACGATAGTTTTTTTTGCAATAGGATATAAAATCAGATACATATGAAGTGAGGTAGTAATTTGTTTCACTTTTGCGTTTCTCATGTTTGTGATATTTTGCCCTCGACTTTTTGCTTTCTATTTCTGTTGACCAGTGAAACATGGGTTTGTTTGTTTACCTTTTGTACTTTTAGTTAAAAGTGTCTTGCATTAGTCCACTTTGTGGAGTAACATATGTTGGGTAATTTGAGCTTTTTCTTGTTGGGAAATATAAGGCACGTGATATATTTTTCTCTTTTTTTTGTTCCTCTGCTTGAATTTTTTTATTGGGGCAAATAAGGGCAAAAGCACTTCCTCATCCAACATTCACTAATTTGAGAAGTGATTCAGTTTTCATGCTCAAACTCAATTCAGAATTTACTGACAGTTTGAAATCAGCCAAAACCTTGCCTAGAATTTTATAAAACTAAATGTTATGACCCGCTTTTTCCCCCAGAATGGATTAAACTCATGTCTCAAGGCAATAAAAAATGACAGTAAACCTACTCTATAACAGATTTGACATTTACCCACATTACAGGTTAAAAAAAATACTTTCATCACCATAACAAATAGTAAGTCAAAAATGTACTCAGTCATTTTATGAGTTGAAGCATACGGAAGTTCCATTTCATTTGCCGTCCATGTTTCACAATGGCGTTGTTGCCACGGCAACTGACGTAGGTACACTTCCTTTTACTGAGTTTTATAATTGTCTACTGCATTTCCGCAACTAGTTTCGCCAAATTGTCCATAGCCAGCTGGGATAGGCTCTAGTTCATTTGGGCTTGTTATAAAGACGAGGATTTGTCTTCGTTGTATAACTTAAAAAAATATATATATATATAGTTTACTCATATAAATAGGATTTTGAGTTTTCTCTTATTATCGTGCACTATTGTGCATCACTACTTATCAATGTTGACTTATACTTATTTATGTGACTACTTATTTTTCGACTATTTATTTGTGCACTTCATGGTGAAGCTTTTAATCTCATTATACTTGTACATTGACAATAAAAGCATTCAAATCAATCCAATTCTAACGTTAAACATCAACAATAAAACCAAAACCGATATTGTTGTTGTTTTCAGGCAAACAAGGCCGACGTGAAGTCCATCATGGCTCGTTTTCAGGCTAACGCCGGCGGCGCCGACGACAGCTCCTCCCCGACGCCGAGACCCAAAGCTCCCCTCAACCACACCCTCTCCTCCGTTCCCGCCATCCCATCCAAGAAACCCGTCTTGGAAAGCCTCTCGGGGGGCGCTTTAAATCCAATCTCCAAACCCCCCACCTACTCAAAAGGCCCATCACCCGGCGCCGAGGTTTCCGGAGCCAACAAAACAAAATCCTTGGCTAGCAGGTTCGGCTCGGATGAGACGCAAAAACCTTTACCGGACCGCTGGAAACCAGCAGAATCCAGATCTGAACCAAAAATCCCTGCCCTGAAGCCCACCCTCAAGCCTCCTCTCGGTACCAGCCTTTCCAGCCCCAGACCTCCTGGTCCCAAACCCGCTCCGGCGGGACTCAAACCCACCTTAGCGAAGGAAGAGCAGAGCGGAGCTCCGCCCCCAAAAGTGCCTCCCTTGCACCAAAAACCCAACAGCAGCATGGTCAAGCTACGTCAGCGTAGCGAAAGCCACATGGACCGAGCTTACTCTCCAAGCGATTTCACGGCGCCCCAAGAGGTTTGGAACAAGGAGCCAGACCAGTCCGAGTCAGACCCGGGCAGGGCGGCGGACATGTTATCGCCCGTGGTGTCCAATCCCGCCAGCCCTCCTCCGAAGCCCCCAGCCAGTAAGAAGCCCAGCATGAAAAAGCCAGCTCCGCCCTCTAGTATTCCGGACCTGGGCGCTCCTGACGATTCCGCTAGCGAGCCAAAACGCAACCCCCTTCCGAACGCCTTCAAACTGGGCCCGGCGCCGGCCAAACCCCAACGACCCCCCAAAGTAGACATCGACGACCTCAGAAGAGCCGCTGGAGTTTTTACCAGTAATCCCGATTTACTTGTACGAGCGGGAAGCGACAATTTGGGCATGTTCAGATTCCAGAACATTTTTTGGTATTGTAAAATTTGGGTAATGGCGGAATGAAGGCTGGCGTCCAGAATGTATTTTTATGACCTTAACTTTCACAAGCTCAAAATAGAGAAGTGGTTTTCTGTGACATAAGACATGTACTTTCCCTAATATTTCAGATGGGGTCAAAATTGTCAGACATTTTGGGTGTCTGAAGCCAATTCAGTAGATTTACAATGATGTACTGTAATGCAATTTCCGCACTAGATGACGCAACTAAAATCTGAGGCTCATTATATATGAATCAATATTGATTAATCATTGTATGAAATTCACTTTAGGGAAGTAGATATATAATATAATCCCCTACTACTACTACTACCAATACTTATACTAATATACTAATACTAATATACTAATATTAATATACTAATACTAATATACTAATACTAATATACTAATACCAATATACTAATACTAATATACTAATACTAATATACTAATACTAATATACTAATACTAATATACTAATATACTAATACTAACATACTAATACTAATATACAAATACTAATACACTAATATAGTAATACACTAATATACTAATACTAATATACTAATACTAATAGACTAATACTAATAGACTAATACTAATAGACTAATACTAATAGACTAATACTAATAGACTAATACTAATATACTAATACTAATAGACTAATACTAATAGACTAATACTAATATACTAATACCAATAGTAATAGTAATACTAATACCAATACCAATACTAATACCAATAGTAATAGTAATACTAATACCAATACTACTACTACTACTACTACTACTGCTAGTACTACTACTACTACCAGCGTACAAAATTAGAACTTGTGCTATAACTATTGTACAAATTGGATGACTTGTCATTGTGAGCTGAACTCGTACAACAAGGTTCTCGATTGGTCCAATGAGATTCCCTCTCCATCATCTCTTGAAACCCCGCCCTCAAACTCTCCATTTGTTTGGCTTTATGAGGAAGTGTGCAAAAGGAAGAAGGGAGAGTTTGGAGCCATTTTTAGACTCATGACTAGCATCAGATAAACTCTCGCACCTTCCCATCATGTTCGAAAAAACTCATTGACTCCAAGTCGTGTTTATTTTGCTCATATATCTGAAATGAGCCATGAATAATAGATATTAGTGATGGCGTGGACTTGACGTAGCGTACATAAATAAGTGTGCATCATTGTTTTTGTGACAGGAAATGGCGCTATGAAGAAAACAGTGGCCCCGACTCCTTCCTCCAACCACAGCGGGCGACCTCAGCCGCCTCAAAGCGCCCTTCCAACTCTGCCACCACGACCTCTGCCAAACATGTAACACATGCAAACACACACAAATACGAATCCAAACAAATATTGCATTTGAACTAAAGACGGACAGCTTGGAGTCAAACTGCAGCACATTGATGGCCTCGCCACGTCCTGTCGTGCGTCAATCGATCTCAACGTTTGTTTACTTGAACGACTAACGATGTCGACCGTATTTCAAGATCACATTTAAGGGGAATGAGAAGAGCAGCTTTGATTGGTCATAGAAGTTTGTAAACGCACCTACAAAAGACAAAGACTATTTCCCAAAAATGTAAACATGTACTTTACAGTGTTGCCCAGGAAGAAAACTACGACGACGTCGACATCGTGAACGTCAACTCGAATTCTCCGCCTCCTCTCCCGCCGTCCACAGGTTCGCTCAACTCTTAATAGTGTCGGGGTTACAACAACTATAATCATAATAAATGATATATAAATAGGCATTTTTCCCAAATATAATAATAATAATAATAAATAATATATAAATAGTATATAAATAGTCATTTTTCCCCAAATGTCAATTCTTCTTTATTTATTTATTTTTTATAATTAAAAAAAGATTGACCTCAGGTCTTATTATAAGTCCATTTTTCAATCCACTCTTAGAAATAATTTCTACCATTTTTTTTTTAAATCTCAGTGTCATATTCATAGATGATAGTGTTGAAGTTTGACCTGTTTTCTTATTGGCTCTCTGTAGATCATCCAAGCTTCAGGCCCAAGGTAAGCCATGCACACCGTGGTAATGGAATCGGCAAAATCCTTCACCATTTCAATTCCAATCACAGTTATAAATGTCCAATCCCGTTTCACCGGGATGACGCACTATAGTCGTCCTTAGCTTTTATTCACCGGACTTTTTGTCACTTTATTTTGTCTCCTTTCTACACAGGAAGAAGACGACGACAGCGGCGACACGTATGAGCCTCTTGATGAAACCTGGTAAGAGAACGTTACATCTACAGACGTCCGATCGGCAACCAAGTGTAAAAACGTGCTCCCTTTACAAGGCATTTGAAAAAAAAACGGCAGGGAGAATACACTTGGATCTTTTAGTGGGTTGGCTCAGTGTTGTCCTGCATCTCATCAGCGTTTATTTTGGCTGTGTTATTATCCTTTTGCGGCCACGCTCTGTGTTAGCCTAACATGCTAAAACCACGTTTCACCGTCATCCTCTTCTTAGCGTTGGTCTGGAACTAGCGTTCATCTCACAACAGCGCCCCCGTTCTCTGTGGTGGTCTGAGAATGTAATAACAGTTAAAATTTATTTAATTTTTATTGAAAGTTTTTAATATTATCGTTGACAAATATGAATTCACGATAAATATCGTTATTGTTTTATGGCCTAGATCAAGGGTGTCAGACTCGGGTTGGTTCGCGGAGCGCTTTAACGTCAACTTGATTTAACGTGGGCCGGACCATTTTAGATATAATATTTTGATATATATATTTTTTTATAAATGGATTAAAAGAACTGGATTAAAAGCCCTGAATATTCAGTTTTTTTATAGATCTAAATGTTTATTTTAGCTTTTTTAAATATATTTTTAGATTTTACAAAATGACTTTTGAACTAAAAACACAGAAAATTGATTAAAAAATGACAATGATTGATTTAAAAGGGGGAAAATCAGGAAATGTAATATACATCTATACTCTTCATTTTAATTTGATCCTAAAACAGAAAGTCGGCACTCATCATTTACTTTCCCGGGCCACACAAAATGATGAGGTGGGCCAGATTTGGCCCCCGGGCCGCCACTTTCACACATATGGCCTAGATCTAGTTACATCCTATAAATTGGTCACGGTTTGGATTTTAATCCCGGTTTCCCGTCACCTCAAAAGGGATGAACACGAGAAGAAAAAGGAAAAAGAGGACAAACGGCAACTGGAGCTTGAGAAGAAGGAGCAGAAGGGACGTGAGAAGAAAGAACAAGAAGCCAGAAAGAAATTCAAGGTGACATTTTCCGTTTCCCTCGCTCATTTTGAAAGAGATTTTGGGATTGAAATGCTGCCGCACGTCAGCTGGTCGGGCCGGTGGAGGTGGTTCACCGGGGAAAAGCTTGCGGAGATTGTAAAGGCGGGAAGACGGAACTGGTGCTGAAGAGAGGAGACAGTCTGGACATTATTCGAGTCCAAGGGAACCCAGAGGGGAAGTGGTTGGGACGGAAACACGACGGGACAAGTAAGTTTTGTCGTTGCCTGTTTTCTAAATGATGGCCATGTCATATTTCTTTTACAAATCCCATTGGATGTTTAGTTATTTTTTCTGTCCATTAACTGGCATCATTGCTTCATCTTGGCTTTTTTTTATTTGCCAATGTGGGTCTTATTATAAGTTGTTAATCTACAGTGTGTCAAAATGTGTTTCTGTTGAGGACAGCGAGATGAATGATAAATTGTTGTATTTTTTTCAGTTTGATTAGCCAACGCATCTGAAATTTAGTGAGAACAAGGAAATAGTCGTGTCATTTTATTTTGAAAATATACACCGTTTTTATATTTCAAGAGAAAAAGTCGTGTTGCCAAAACGTGGATTATAGTTTTGATTCAGATTGTTGTAATCGTGTCAAACGTGACATCTCAACATTTAAAACATTTCTTTTCGCGGAAAAACAAACTGTAATATTTCAAATGGTCTTTTAAGCAAAGACCAAGTTTTTTTGCGTGCTAAAAATAGGACCTTATTTTTCTTCTTTTTGAAATGATGACTTTTGATTGTACTTTAAAGTACTTGTTTCTTTTTCAGTTGGCTACGTGAAGATCCCATTAATGGAGATTGATTTTAACTCGTTAAAGAATCATCCGGCCCAGCACGGCTACACCAGCGACGTTTACGATGACGTGGACGTGGCCTCGTCAGACGGCAGGTGCCAAGCCACTTCATAAACAGTCCTTTTATTTTGTTGGAAACAGTATTTTGACTTCCTTTAAGGCAGCTTTGTTATCATTTGTCGGTGCTTGCCTTCACAAAAACTGCTTCGAAATGCTTACCGTAACAGTTAAACACACCAGAAATACATTACAATCATCCATTTTAAATCGTGGAACTGAAAAAAGGACAATTTTGCCTTATTTTTATGATTGTAGAGAAATTAAGGAAATAATTGATTAAATTTCACCTTTTTTCTAATTAGGCGACGTGACAAAATATAACCAACCATGATAGGAATATTCAATAAAGCATGAAATAAAGGGGGGGAAAATCATCCATATACAAATGAGCAAGTTAATGGGTCAAAAGATAAATATAAAAATACATTTCTATGTCACCTTATCACGACTTTAGGCAGGAGAATTCAAATGTGTACTTTGGAAACATAGTTTATTAGATTAGCATTCAAAAAATATGTATACATCTATATAATTCTGCTTGCATGTAACATTTTGACCTCTTTTCTCCCCACAGCGGAATTAGCGGCCATGGAGGTAATTTTTGCGTTCACTTTCATTTCACCGTAATTTACGCCGGTCATTACAATAATCCCAACATGTGATCTTTTTGTTTCTTTTTCGTAGTGATTTTGCCGCCTCCTCCAGTGGAAGATCAGGAACTCTACAACGATGTCATGGATTCAGACTTGGACGTGAGGTGGGAAGTTCAAAAAAGGACAATATTTGAAAAGGAACAGACGTTAAAAGTGTCCATATTTGGCCCCGTAGCTCCTCCCACCCCAGGTCGTCCGTCACAAAGACGTGGGGCCTCATCAAGATGTTCGAACGAAACAGACGTCCGATCGGCACCCAAGTGTAAAAACGCGCTCGATAGAGTAACGTTGACCGGTCCTCCTGCTTACCCTATTTTCTTGCATATAAGCCGCAAAAAAAAGACTGAATCGAGGGTACGGCTTATTTCCGCACAAATTAGATATGGACGAATACTGTAAGGTGACAAAGATGAAACTCCATAATTGGATTGGATTGGATAGCTTTATTCGTCCCGTATTCGGGAAATTTCGTTGTCACAGTAGCAAGAGGGTGAGAATACAGACACAGCAAAAGACATTTTAGACATAAATAAATAGGTCATAAGTAAGTTAATAAATTAATACATGAATAAATATATACCAAACAAATAAGCGTGTTGCTGAAATATATACATATATATACATATACACATATGTGTACATACACATATATATATATATATATATATATATATATATATATATATATATATATACACATACACATAGATGTGCATGCATACGGTAGGTCTTAACACTCAGCCATTTGTTTTGTTAAAGAGCCTGACAGCTGATGGGAGGAAGGATCGGCTTATACGAGAGAAATTGTCAAATTCAACCATTTTAAGGGGAGGGCTTACACGCGGAGGCGGCTAATATGCGAGAAAATAGGGTAAATCCCGCTCATCGGCACCTGCCGTCATCTTCAAGAGGAAGATGGTGCCTGGTGTTGCTGTGGCTCCTCCTCTTTGCGATCAATAACATCATTGCACGGAAGTTGCATGGATTCACGTCTAATATTTCCCTAAAATCAACTACTAATCGTGTTGCTCGCACTAATCAGGTGATTGTTTATGACTGATGCATGTTGCCGCTCGGTTTGAAATGGAGGCGTCGGCGGTCAATCTTAATCGAATCAAACGATCGTGAACGCCGTTCGGAATCGAACGACCGAAACTTGGACGACCGAATTGGTTTAATTGTCATTTCTTGTGTTGGGACAGATTGCCTCCACCCAGTCAGTTTGCACAAGGAGGAAATGCAGGTATTTGAAAATATATTTGTCGTAGAAAAGCAAATCATCATGCAATGGTTTTAGGCTTTATCTGAAAATAAATAGGTATTATGTTCATCTTTATTGAAAAAGGATGATTAAGTTTTTGTTGGTAGCGTTTACAAAATGAAACGTTTTCACAAGGATGTATGATTAAAACATAATAAAACTGAGCTGAATTTATTTTTAGTAATTACACAAAATGATGGTTTAAAAATCATCAAATATAAGAATGTTGCATTCAGGACTATCATGTCAATCAAACAACTAAAAATCTAAAAGATTTATTTTCAGCATTAAGAAGGCATTTTTTATTCCTTTCTAGTACACTGAATTATTTCCACTAATTTATATATATATGTATTTAGAAGTTTTTTTTTTAAACGTAATATATACCGTATTTTCACGACTATAAGGCGCACCGCATTATAAGGCGCACCCTCAATGAATGACACATTTTATTTTATTTTTCCATATATAAAGCACTCTATTATTATAAGGCTCCCTGTCTATTTTGGAGAAAATGTAAGACTTTTAAGTGTGCCTTTTATTCGTGAAAATACGGTACTTAAATATAATTTTAAAAAGCCATGGGAAACTAGAGAGATCAAAAGCTAGAAAGATAATCCATTATTTTTATTTCCATTCACTTCACCCTGATATGAAATTATACCTTGTATTTCCCGCATTTAATATAATTCAATCTATTTGTTTTGTCTTTTAAGCTGATGATGAAATCTACTGCGACGTCGATGCCCCAAACCTTCCTCTACCTCCACCCATTAGCAGGTACATATTTCAATTTCCTTTTCTTTTTTTTTTACCCTTCCGATTTGTGATTTTTGTCTTTATTTCACCAGCATTCCGACCCTGCGAGCTCGAGACAAAGCGGACGAAATGGACGCTAAGAAAGCCAAAAAGTTGGAGAAAGAAGAGAAAGACTTCAGGAAAAAGTTCAAAGTTTGTACAAACACACTGAGGGAGAAAAAAAAGTACATATGTCACGTGAATAAAATGTGTTTTTAGTTTGACGGAGATATCCGGGTGCTCTACCAAGTGACCGTCAGCCCCGCATTGACCCACAAAAAATGGGGCGGCAAAGAACTGGTGCTCAAAGCCGGGGAGAAACTGGACGTGATCGTCAAGGGCGCCGATGATAAAATCATTTGTCGGAATGAAGAGGGAAAATGTGAGTGGAAATAAATGAAATGTCACAATACTCATCATTTAATCTGTATTTTTTCTCTCTAGTTGGCTACGTTTCAACGTGCCACATTTCCATGGAGTGAGTACCACATTTCTAATATACTGTTTATATAAATTTAAAATACTAGTAATGACAAGATGAGTTGTTTAATAAAATGTAAGTGTATTTTTTTGATGGTTTCAAGAGCAAAACAGACAGGAATAACTAATTGTATGAGGATGTTGTTAAATGAACTATTTTGTTTTTTGTACAGTGATGGTGAAACTTATGATGATATTGGTGATGGTAAGTGTTTTTTTTTTAATCTTTACTGAAAAATGGGAATTAGAACCACTTTTAATCATGTTCTTACTTTTTTAGATTGCATCTATGACAATGACGATGAATGAAGAACACGTTGCGTTTGGTGTATTTACTTGTCTTCTCCTATTTATTTAATTGTGCTTAGAAATAATAATAATAAAAAATTAAGTCTTTTCGATATGTCCTATGCTAACTTAAAAATATAACTGCGTTTAGACTTTTTTTATATTAATATATGAACTTTGTGAAATCCTCCTTAATCTCCAAATGATGTCAGGCATCATAAAAAAGCTTTATAAAGTCTCTTTTTTTTTCAAAGTTTAATAAATAACACCAAACATTATCCTTTATATGTAGATTATTTATCATTTATAGCCTGTGTTGACCCTTGCAAGAAAGTCACCACAGCCCTTTGTTTTTTTATTTTCTTTTTAATTTGATCATTGGATGATTGAATAGATTTACATTCCATAATGTAAAATATTATTTATTCAGATCTTAGATGAAACCCATGAAAAATAAGAACTTTAAAGGAATTGTAATCCTTTTTGTAATTGTAATCATTTTTACCTTTTATAGTCCATGTCAGTAGGTTTAAGATTTTTCAAAATAGCAAAACATCATAAAAAACGACGTAAATGGCTGGAAAATAATAACGATTGTCCACATTAGTACATTAGTGTACGATACCTATACCTTCCACAAGTTGGCGCTGTGGTCATTTAGCTTGAAGAGTAACGAAGAAGAAAAATACGGAAGTCAACGTCCTTGTCTTCATCATGGCTCCCCCCGTTGCCGTTTCGCCACTTATTAAGGTAAAGAAGCTTTTTATTTATTTAACGCTCACATTTACTTTGTTACGGCATTAAAATCGGCATCGATCATTGTGACATAGTCAAAGTTGTTTTTCCGTTGCATGATTATTGTAAGCTAGTTGAAGGCTTCCACCCTCTGCAATGACATTGAGGTGATATGCTATTAAATAAATCCGTACAATATATGTAGATGTAAAATATATATAACAAACGATTCCTTGGCTACCGTGGTATATTCCTTGTAGGTTTTCTTTGGGTTACGTCTGATTTAAATTTAAACTCAACAGAAGAAGGTCATAGTGAACTTTGCCCTGTCCTAATTGCTCATAAGGAAAATGTATAACAAGTGTTATTTATTTGTTTTAACACATTGGAATCTCCTTTATTTTCAGACTGCCAGGTGGTCGGCCCTCTTTATCGGGGTCTTCTATGGCAAACAGAGGTTTGGTAAGTTCATCCACTTTTTCAACTATAACTATTAGCAGTCATCGAAATTTAAAATCTACACATTCCTAATAATATTGAATCGCTATTTAACCAACGTGGACTAAAATAGTGAGCGTAAACTAATTCATCTGTATTTTATTCAATGTTTTTTGTATAGGAATAGTTATCACGCAAAAAAAATAAAATTATCAGTCAGTTAAAATTGATAATTATCACAATAACTATCATATCGTTATCGTTTTATCGCCCAGCTCTAATTTAAACGTACATTTTACACAAACCGGAATTAAAGAGCCAATCTCTCGCTATGTTATTTTTTAGGGGAATTGTGAGCCATCACTAGTTTGTTTTTGTTATTGTCTGCCAAAATCTGAGCAAGATTCTGATAAATGGCTGCTGAGAGCATTCAGTTTTTCTCCTGCACCTCCACCAAGTCAAAATATGTGTTCAATTTCAGAATACCTGAAGCCAATAGCAGAGGAAGAACGGAAGATGGAGGAGGCTGAAAAGAAGGTTCGAGAGGAGCAGGAGCGAATCGCCAAACAACTAGCTGAAGGTAGCACACAATGATGACATCACATTTATTGGCTCTTTAAACATGATTACAAAACACATTTCTTTTTCTTTTTTTTCCCCCTCTGCAGCCAATTCCGACACCATCCTCAAGTAAACTATCTGTGTTATGTTCAGGATTGAATAAAAGCAGATTATTTTTCATGAAGGCATGTTGGATTATTCATTGTCCTTCATTTAAAGGCCAATTGTAGTAATCCCGACCTCATTTAGCAATAATAATCCCAGGATTGGGGTCAACCGCCGGTAGGAGAAAGTGCAGCGTAGACAAAAGGCGTACTCTCACCTGCAAACTCTATTTTAACAAATTGATATCTTGTCTATTTTCAAATTAGTCATTTTTAATTTCAATTTCATAAAAACAAAATTGGACTTTCTAATCAAATTGTATTGAGCAACATTCTAATTTATGGACATCCACTAGTAACTCACTATGCAGTTTTTTTCTGTCTCAATTTAGATAAAGAAACCTTAAAGATCAAAACAGTCATTTGTTTTTTTCTTGACAATAGTTTATTGACACATGTTTTGCTAGGATTTGCAACCCAAAAGACAACTGTACAATTGGGGAACATACACTCACATACTGTACATACATATCCATTTAAATAGTCCAAATATGTAAATACAGGGTGTTCCAAAATGGCCTCTAAAGGTTCACATCTTGTGTAAAAATGTTTCAAGTTACTTTTATCCACGGCAACGCACTCATAACCGAACAAACAAATTTGAATGAACTTGGATTATTATATACAGACACACTCAAACATGCGTTTAATGTAACTTTACACAAAACTGAATTCTAATTATTTATTTTTTTTACCTTCTCCTGGCTGGGTTAGTTGTTTGCCACGCCTCCACCCTCACGTTCGCTATCGATGGGCTGTTTGCTGTTGTATTCCCTTCAAAATATTCCCAAAATGATGCACACAAATGTCCTCACAATAGGGAAGTAGTCTTGAATGAGCAATTGCGGAAGCTAACAAGCTATGGAAGGAAAAACACTCAAAAAATGCAACAGCTCAGCCTAGCCACGTATTGATTGTGGGTAATGAAGTTTTATTCTGAGAAAGGGTGCTATTGGCTATCAGTGTTGTGTACACAAGTATACTTCATTACCCAGAAAGCCCTCTTTTTGCCCACGCATGCGCGTTGTGCGTTTTCTGGTCCATGTGTAGGCGAAAGAAACCGTTCAGTGCTCGTAGATATCTGTTCTACACGAAAGAGATGCGGCAAAAAAAGACTACAATGCGCTACAATGATAAACAGCCTCTCATGTCATGGTCACCTAGCTTTCTCTCATCTCGAAAATTCTCTCGTATCTAGAGCATCTGGTAGGTAGAGCTGCTCGTATGTAGAGGTACCACTGTGGGGGGGTCGAGCCCCACTGAAGACCCAGCTAACAAATGCTTGAGCTAGTCACGTCCACCATTTTGGCCCTTTTGCTTCCAGTAGAATTAGCATCACGCGACTAACGTGTGTAGACAAAAGACCAGCAGTAAGATGTTGTTCTCACGGAGTAGTTGTTTGGTTCTTAGCTGGATCAAGAGGGATCAAAACCTCAGACTAGTTCTCAAGCTGCACGGTGCAGATTTTCAGACGTAGCAGAAACGATACATGGACAGAAATATGGTTTTAGAAAAACAACAACATTTTATTTATTCCATTCTTTCAAAGATCATGAAAATTAGGAGCCGCTTCATAAGCCCGGACTCCCGGTACCGAGGTATCGCTTTTATAATTTGATGACATCAGTCCCTGCGGACGGCAGCCAGGTGGTGCCGCCGCCCATTTCGCCTTGGCTTTTTCCGGCATTAGCAAGCGCCGGACTGCAGCACGGGTTGGAACTCTCCCACCAAGCAGATCTCCTCCTGCTTCTGACGCACGATGCGCTGGATGGCGGGGGGCAGGCCGCGGGGGTTCCTCGAGAAGACGATGGCGTAGCCGTCCTCGCAGCTGCCGTCGTCCTTGACGGTGCGGCAGGCGTAGGTGATGGCGTAGTTGTCGTAGTCGGTGTCGATCACCCAGTAGTTATCGCCTGGCGGGGGGGTTTAAGGAAGTTTAAACCGTGATGGGGAAAGGGCAAAAAAACCAAAACAGGATGTTTGTTGACGCTCACCTCCGCTGGACAGGTAGCTGGCCAGTCCCTGGTAGTTCATAAACATCTTGCCGGGGGTGGTGGGGTCGGGAACGGAGTACTGGGCAGCCATGTCGGCGCACACCACCCAGAAGCTAGGAGGTGAAAAGACGGAGAACTGTTGAAACCCATTTGTTCCTCTCGAGAAAGCCTGGAAGGCCATTCCAGGTCTAGCAAAGACTGGGTTTTTAGTCAAATCCTGAAAAGGGCAACGATGCTATCGAGTTCTCCAGCAGGACTCTGGCTTCACTTCCATCGAGACGACCCGACTCACCCGAAGAGGGTGACCCGTCCCTTGGAGGAAGCCGTCATGCTGCCGTCGTCGTCGATGGTGTATTCCGCCGAGATGTTATCTTGCAGGAACAGGCCCTCCGGATCCTTCTTTTGCAGAGCGTACCACTTCCCCGAGTACTGAACGCAACACCCGGACGGGTCAGTCACCGACGTCGGAGTGACTCTGGATTCTGGTCTGGCCGGGGACCACGATACTCACTCTCTTGGGGTCAAAGTCTTGCTTGACGGAAAAGCTGTCGACGACGCAGGAGGCGGCCGAGCAGCTCTCGATCCAGGACAGCGCGAGCAGCAGGAGGGTCAGCTTGGAGGACGCCATTCTAGGAGAATGGAAACCCGTTTTGAAGGTACGACGGTTCCCGCGTATTCTAATAGACCCTACGAAAAAAATGCCGTCACTTCTATTGCGCTCGACGAATAGAGTCTTTGTCTTACCTTCTTTATGTCCGAGAATGGGCGAGAAGTACGCGTGGGAGGCCAAAGTGCAGATTGGGGCTCTGGTCAGACGCCGCCGCCTTTATATAGGTTCAAACGCAGACCGGCTTACAACTGATTTTCATTGCCGGGAACTAAATAAGGTGCTTAAATCTAGAGGTAATCTGGTTGGTTAGAAATCCCGATCGTAAGTAAGCTGGCTTCTGTGTTCAAACCCGACAAAGATTTGCCCGAAAATACAATCAGACTCTTATGCAACTCCGCAGAGGCGCAACGGCGTGTACATTTTGGGGCAGATCGAGCTAATACCGCAAAGCCGAGTGCTGATTTGGTCGGGGACGGGGCGATGTTATTAATCTCAACGTTGTTTTGTTCATTTTTTTGATAAACGAATCGTCATTTTCAATCCCAGACACTCCAATTGGAAAAGCTTTGCAAGCTAGGCTATGATCGGAGATTCCAAAAATGAGTCATCCACGACAAATCTATAGTTTGAGCTTATTGAAATGTTTCTACACACAAATGTAAACATTCAACACTGTGGTCAAAGTAAGAAACTTTGCAGGATTAACCTCGGTCACTTGAGATTACTGCCGTCATAACATGGCAGCATGACAAGACGAATCCCAAACGGTCTCCCGCCACGCCACGCCGTGCATGCCCCTTTCATCCGATTAAAGCTAACCAAACAGAACAGCGAGTTCAAGGGTGGCGAGTAAAGATAGTAAACAGCGGGCAACACAACACGTGAGTTGTTCGAGACAGACACGCCGTCTATTTTCTCCGGGCTTTAATCTTCTTGCGTGTCATCAAACGGTCAACGGATGCAAATAGTAGCTCTCTTGTGTAATTTCAACTATTGTAAAAAAAAAAAAATATCTCTTTTGCTTAATGTTATCGCTTTTATTCAGGATATCTTACTTCAAGACAAAACATTCCATGATTGGCTTTTGTTTATCTAAACAGGGATGGTAAATAAATAAATAACTTATAATAATATACCACATTTTCCAAAACACACGTTTCCATGTATTAAACTTTAAATTTAAAAGTTAACATTTAAAAAGTAAAAAAAATAAATAATAACTATCGATGGGGCAATGTCAGTCTCGCCCTAAACAGAAGCACTAAAATATGGATTTTTCTGCCCTCTAGCGGTGGATATATGTAACACTTGTCCTCTCGGGTTGCCAGATACTGGAGAATTAGTTCGCTGTTTGTTAACCATTTGCAATGGCACAAATAGAAACCACACACACACACACACACACACACACACTTAATTATACACATTTTTTGTGTGTGGGAAAATAGTCGAACTCCATTTTGGAAAATTCCATCCCAGATTTTAATACATTACGACACACACTTTCTCCACTCGCCAAGAGAAAGTATGTCCAAACATTTTTGGAGCTGTCATATATACTGCTCATCTCATCCATCCTTCTTTTATTCAGCCACTCACATGGAACAACAGATTATTGATATGACCTTTTCTAAGGTGCTTATGAAAACGTAGCTTATCGTGCCTGCCTTATGGTGTGAACAACAACAGACTAATACCCGTATATAATTCTCAAGTGCCTTTTTACAAATGTTGTTGTTGTTTTTTTCCCAGAGGTGTTGCCATTTATGGGTGTGTTTGTCTGATTTTAGTCAACAAATAACTATTTATGATTCAATGACATAACCTCAAACAGACTTTACTTTGCAGGTTTATTGTTGACCAGGAATTCTGAGCAAATGTATCATTTGCAACACTCGTTTTAGCATTTGAAAAAGGTTCATCACATTTGTATTACAAATTCATGGACTGAAATCATCATTTGTCTTTCTGTGTTTTTAGGGGACGTTTTCCACCATGTGCATAGGTTTGTTACCAAATCCAAAACCAAACCAAAACCCAATCAAGACTTCTTGTACATTCACTAAAACTCAATAGGCTGCTATTTTAATCACTTTTGTACCTACTTATTTATGTGACCATTTATTCATGTTGACTACTTATCTATGTTGACTAATAATGATGTTGACTACTCATTTATTATTATTATTATTCATTGATTATTTGTTCACTTTATGCTGAAGCTTCAAATCTCTTTATACTTGTAGAATAATATAAGACTAATAAGCCTAACAATGACCAAACCATTGAAGAAAAGTATCGTACGAAACAACATTTTTCATTCCGCCAAGTGAGCAAATTCCAATAATATGCTTGTTCAATTTCCCAACTATTTGGAAATGTGATGTGTGTCATTTGCTTTCAAATTCAAATTAGGCCACCAGTTGGCAGTTGAGACGACATGTCTGCGATTCATCTGCGCTTACTGGGATGGCTGGGCCCAAAGGCAGGCTGGGAGATGATGATGATGATGATCACCTGACCGGGCAGATCCCCGGCTAACCTTCAGATCTCTCCGCTGAGGGCAAGAGGATTGCTCGGCGTCTCCTCAGGGGCTTCCACGCAGGGGATTAATATTAACGCCGTCTTCCCTTTTCTCTGGTTTTGGAAGGCGACGGGACCTCCGAGTGGATCCCACGCTTCATCGGTCCTCCCGTTGACGTCCCACGCAGACTCCAGGCCAACAGCCCAAGCTCCAGATTGAGACGCCGTCCTCGTTCGGGTCCAGAGGACGCTGTCGGAAGGCAGGATGGCGCTGCAGAAGGAGGACGTGGAAAAGTTCCTCGGGGGGAACCCGGCTTTTGCTCAGGAATACTTTGCCAAGAAGATGAACCAAAACATGGTGGCCAAGATTTCGGGACTTCCGGAGAAGCAGGTGGACTTTGACAAATTTCAGGAGCTTAGTCAGGTAAACGATTCTTTAGATTACAGGGGTCGGGAACCTTTTTGACAGAGAGAGCCATAAACAATTCATATTTTCTAATGTTATTTCTTGAGAGCCATTCTCGGAATTGAAAAGTAAAAATATATGAAAGTGTAATTTTTTTTTTTTTTGTCATTTCATCACTTTTAACGTACAAAAAGTCTCTGATTTCTTTTGAAAACATTATGTGGTGGCTTACAAAATCAGTATCAATGATATCATGCATGCAGAAGAGTCATAAAAAACAAAATTATGATTAAAATAGGGGTACAGGTGGTGTTGACGCCGCAGTGACGCTCTTGTTAGTGCGTGATTTCCATATTTTACCTCACAGGTTAGTGGAGAGCCATATGTACCCATGGAAAGAGCCACATATGGCTCCCGAGTCATAGGTTCCCTACCCCTGCTTTAGAAGAAAAAAAGAGATAACGAAATAAAAGAATGCACCCGTTCCGACACAGGTTTTAAAAAGTCCTTTTTTTTTAAATCCTCCCCAAGGTGGAAGAGAGTTGTATCATGTACGATCTGATCAAAGATATGCAAGAGAACATCAACATGGAAAAAGTGGTTTTCAAGATCCTGAAGCGAATCAGCGCCTTGATCCACGCCGACCGTTGCAGTTTGTTCATGTACCGGCAGAGGAACGGCGTGGGCGAGCTGGCCACCAGGCTCTTCGACGTCAACACGCGATCCCGGCTGGAGGATTGCGTGGTGCCGCCCGATTCGGAAATCGTCTACCCCTTGGACCTGGGGATCGTGGGTCACGTGGCCCAGACCAAGAAGACGGTCAACGTCAAGGATGTCCGTCAGGTGAGAAAAGCTAACAAGCAAAACTGACCGTGTCTAAATGGAGGATTTTATCGTAGAGCAAGAATAATGACGATAGAATGGAAACAATGGAGAAGCTATAAACACACAACTAGATGTTTTCATATTCAGTTCCACTTGATAGCTTCATTTACAAAAGGCAAATCATCCTTTCCATACATTTTAAATAAACTCTTTATTTTTTTAACTGAAAACTTTAGGAAAGTAAAGCTAGTGGTTTGTATATAATTAATAGTCTTAACAAATGGAGGTATTTCCAAAAATTAAACTATCAAATTCATATTGAGAAGTGCATTCATTATCACAAAAAACAATGATCTCCTGCTAATGCTTTCAATATCTTTCGGGACTGGTCAATAAATGAAAGGGATGAAAGTTAGCATTTAAAATGTGGAAAGTGTTATTAAAATAATCACCAAAACGAATTCAACTACTATTTACACAACAAGTGACAGATTCCGTCATGGTTGAGTTACTTCAGCGCAAAGTTTTCCCATACTAACTATAGTGTGTGCAAATGAAAATAAATTGCAGGTTTTTAAACAACTACGCCATAGGCGGTTTACTAAGAGGTTATGGGTTCGCTACCACAGAATCCAACACAAGTGCATCAATGAAAGGAGAATTAGAGGGCAAAAAATGCTCTATTTTGAAGACTTTTTGTGCGCCTTGCGAACGGAGACGACACACTTGAGCAAGGGAAGACCAAATCCCATGGTTAGACATAATCCATTTATTTGTAGCCCTGCTCCAGTGGATTACGCGGCCCTTGTATTTATTTAGTCAGCAGTCGTCAACGACTCATCTAGTGGAGTGTCTGTGTATGCTGTTGACAGCACTTTCCAAAATAATAATAATAATAATCATCAAATGTGTATTTACTGTCTTTATTTGCTCTTTTAAATATCAGAGCGAGAAGTTTTGCTTCCTTCAAAACCAACAACAAAACTACTTATTCCTAGCATTCATTCCTTTTCTGAACCAAGGACCGCGGGGGTGCTGGAGCCTAGCCCAGCCAACTACGGGCACACCCCGAATATGTGGACAGCCAAGGAGACAACGGAGAACCAATCACACTCCTAGCCAAGGACTTTTTAGCGTATGATGAGCTTAGCGTGCATGTTTTTTGGGACGTGGGAGGAAAGCGGGGTACCCGGAGAAAACCCACGCGAGCCCGGGGAGAACACGCGAACTCCACACGGCGAGCAATGCAGAAAAATGGGGCGATCTGAGAGTGAAAAGTGAATTTTGTGGATTTTTTGGGTGTTCCAGAACGAGCACTATAGCGCGTTCGCCGACGAGCTGACGGAGTACGAGAGCAGGAACGTCTTGGCCACGCCCATCCTCAACGGCAAAGACATGGTGGCCGTCATCATGGCCCTCAACAAGACCACCGGGCCGCACTTTACGGACCAAGATGAAGACGTGAGTGGCAAAAGGCACTCAACGGCCCGTATTTATTTATTTATTTATTTATGTTTGCACTGACGATGCACGTTTGCTCTTTTTTTTTTTTTGCAGCTCTTTTTAAAGTATCTGAAAATTGCCTCTTTGAACTTAAAGATTTTCCACCTCAGTTACCTCCACAACTGCGAGACACGGAAAGGACAGGTAAAGCGCATCACATTTTGGAGAATATCCATCTTTTTTAGAGCTGTCAAGTAAAAAAAAAGTATTTTTTCATTCAAAAAATAAGGTAAGGTAAAACAGCACTATGTCAATATTGTCTTAATGACCCAAATTGAGCAAAATTGGATGTAAAAGCACGATCTTAACCTTTGTTTTATGTTAGCTTTCTCCTACTTTCCCCAGTATTCTGGTTATTTTTGACCCGTGTTGGAAATCTGCCACAGAAAACCATAAAAAAAACAATGTTAAGCTTCTTTATCCTTGAAAAATTGCTTTAAATATTTTTATTGTGCCCATTGAAGGCAGCATATTTACTTTTTATATTTAAAAATTAGCCCCCCCCCAAAATCCCAGGAAAATTATATCAATAATTAGATATAATAACAATAAGACGATGTTTCGTCTCTCTTTGTTCCCTTGTTAGACTTCTTTATCCTTAAAAAAATGGCTTTAAATAGAACAATACTCATTTCTTTATATTAAAAAATTCCCCCCCAAAATCCCAGTTGTTATTCCCGAGGGGTATTAGAACAAATCGGTGAAACGTTGATAGTTTTATATATTTTCATTCCAATATTATAAACTAAATGTGGTGTTGGGATCCATTTGTATTTACGAGCTAGTTTCCCTAATGTTATGGCAATGAAGTCTGCTTTCAGTCGATTTTTTTTGGACTTGTATTTTCAAACGCAACAATTGTTTCCACCAGTTGCTGCTTTGGTCGGCCAACAAAGTGTTTGAAGAGCTGACCGACATCGAGCGACAGTTCCACAAGGCCTTGTACACGGTGCGAGCCTACCTCAACTGCGACCGCTATTCTGTGGGCTTACTTGACATGACCAAGGACAAGGTTATTATCATTATTATTATTATTATTATTATTCTTTTTTGCTTTCGCTCTCCCGTCGAGGCTTCTAATTCTATTCTTCTTCTGCAGGAATTCTTTGACGTGTGGCCAGTGTTAATGGGAGAGCAGCCACCTTATTCTGGGCCTCTAACTCCCGATGGAAGGGTACGTAATAGGGACATCTTTTTGTAAGTAGGGACAAAAAAGTACTATATCCAAATTTCTTTTGTCCAGCCAATTTGAATGGAGCTATTAGTATAATTACTGTATATATATTATATATATATATAATGTATGGATCGAGTAATCCCTTGAATATCAGGGTTAATGTAGACCAGACATGATAATTGAAAAATCGTGAAGTAGGGTCACCCCGATTATAACTTTTTTTTTTCTTCAGTGCTGAGTCCTAGTAGCAAGAGTGGCTTCCGCTTACGAGTTTCAGCGTGGATTTTCACATTTTTATGAACTTAAAAAAAAAATTTAAAAAAAAAAAGTGGGGAAAAAAATCGCAAAGTAGTGAATTTGCGATAAGTGAAGACGCAATAATCGAAGGATTACTGTAATCCTTTTTTGATCAAATCAGAGGAAAAGAAACTTTTCTGGAATTTTCATTTGCAAGGAACTGTTGTTTTATTACATTTAAGGGCCCAGATTACAATCTATGTCTGAACTCTCAGTGAGACGTCAAAAGTCAAAACAGATGCAAGGCGTTCTGCATCCTCTTTGTTTAGACTTCCAGGAGTAAAGTTTATTAGCAAAAGGTTATCAGGAGCAAAGCATTTACTTTGTTGCAAGCAAGTACTCTACAATACTCTACTCTACTTTGCGATTTTTCGATTATTGCGGCCATGTTTGGTCCACATGAACCACGATATTCATGGGATTACTGTAATATGAAATGTAATCCTGACAAAAAAAACAATTCCAAGCATATTTAAGTCGCCAACAGATATCGAAAATAAAGCCTGTGGGTCAAATTTTCTATCAAACTAATATTTCCATCCCTTCTTTTTCCAAGGAAGTACATTTCTACAAAGTCATCGATTATATATTACACGGGAAGGAAGACATCAAAGTCATACCGTAAGTGGAGACGGCAAAATGATGGAGAATTTTTTGTCATGTTCCCGATCGGTGGGTCGTGGTTAGCATGTCGCTATCGTAACGAAATATTATTTCACGTCATGTCTGAGATGTCCGATAGATCCGAGCGACCTATTTATTTGTCGCGCAGGAATCCACCGGCGGATCACTGGGCCTTGAGTAGCGGTTTGCCGACTTACGTGGCGGAAAGTGGCTTTGTGAGTTCCGTTTTACGTCAAGTTTTGCTTTTTTTACCTGGGTAACACTCTTGTGTTTTTTTTCCTTGTAGATTTGCAATATCATGAATACTGGGGCGGATGAGACCTTTAATTTCCAGGTAAGTGTTGAACGGTGTTAAATAGGAGAAGACACCGTTGATAGGTCTGAAAAACAACTTCAGGAGGCAGGTTAAGAAGGAGTGAGACCAATTTAAAGTAGATTTAGTTTATTACCAAACTGCAGAATGGGGAGAGCTCAAACAGCGTGAACCGCTCACGGTCTATTGTCCTGCAACTCTCTCCGAATGACCAGTGAGTGAGTCTTAAATACAGGCAAAACTGACAGTTGTCAGCAGGACTTTGGACAGATACGTTTCAGTCATTTGCAGGGCAAAGATTGATTGATCAGTGTCGGACAGTTGAGTGTTTGTGCTGACATGTCAGCCATTCACTGTTTGTAGGAGAACGATGCTTTTATACTCACAAAAACTGATATAATCTTACAACCGTCACGTGGTTTTTGTTGCCTGGCTCCAGACGGAAGCATTGGACAGCAGTGGATGGACCATCAAGAATGTCCTCTCCCTCCCCATCGTCAACAAGAAAGAGGAGATCGTGGGCGTGGCCACCTTCTACAACAGAAAAGACGGAAAGCCCTTCGACGATCAAGACGAGCAGCTGATGGAGGTGTTGACGGCGCGGCGGGTTGATTTTATTTGCGCCGGATTCCGTTTGACTGAACTTTGTCTGCGTTCTGCCAGGCTTTGACCCAGTTCCTGGGCTGGTCCGCTTTGAACACGGACACCTACGACAAAATGAATAAGCTGGAAAACCGCAAAGACATTGCCCAGGACATGGTGCTCTATCACGTCAAATGTCGGAACGATGAAATCCAAAATATCCTGGTCAGTGGTTTGTCGTTTTAGAAGATCTTTCTGTGTTTGATTGATGGGTTGTGGCTGGTGAAGGACTCTCCTGCGTTTGGAGCTTCACTTAGCTTGGGGTAAAACTAATTCCGCTCTTAAAAGTTTACGGTTATGGCGAGGATATCTGGTTTATTTTTTGGGGGGTTTGAAGCCTTAAGACGTGGTCCAATTTCACGGCTTTTCTCTGCACGTTCAGAACACGCAGGAGGTCTACGATTGCGAACCTTGGGAGTGCGAAGAGGAGGAGCTTCTCGGTATCTTGGTAATAAGAATCCAATATTCAATGGATGGAATGCGGTGAGTCAAACACATTTTCCATTTTTTTTTCTCCTAGAAAAAAGACTTGCCTCCTCTGATCCAGAAATTTGAGATCTACGAGTTCCGTTTTTCGGACTTCAAGTGCACCGAAACGGAACTGGTCAAGTGCGGAATACAGATGTACTACGAAGTGGGGGTGGTCAAGAAGTTCCAGATCCCTCAGGAGGTGATTGTACACTTGCAACAGTTTTGGGTCCTCCTAAGCCCCACTTGAAGTTCGGTGGGTTCTTCTTAGGTGCTGGTCCGTTTCATGTATTCCGTCAGCAAAGGCTACAGGAGGATCACCTACCATAACTGGCGGCACGGCTTCAACGTGGGACAGACCATGTTCACGCTCTTGACGGTATTTGGATTGACTCCTGGTTGCTCTCAAATGTCCAAGAGTCCATTGGTCTTTGATGTCTTTGGACCAGACGGGAATGCTGAAGAGGTACTACACCGATTTGGAGGTCATGGCCATGATTACAGCAGGCTTTCTTCATGACATTGATCACAGAGGGACAAACAACTTGTACCAGGTCAAGTAAGTGCCGCTGGCTTTCAAATATACTTTGACTGGTCGCCAAAGTGAAGATAGTAAACAGTTTGTTGCTAGCGAAAATGCAGATTGGAGTCCAGAAGTTGTCGATTGAAGGTTTTTTTTGTTTTTTGGAAATTGCACAGGTCTGGCAACCCTCTCGCCAAGCTGCATGGATCATCCATCTTGGAACGACACCATCTAGAGTTTGGAAAATTTCTCTTGTCCGATGAGGTGAGAAGGTCCCGAGTCGCAGAAACATTTGGTTTTCAGGAATGTATCCAATTGGCCGGAAGGACACAAATAGAAAAACAAATGTTCCTTTCTTTCCTCATCCATAGTCACTGAACATCTACCAGAACCTGAACAGGCGACAGGTGGACCACGTTATTCACCTGACCGACATCGCCATCATTGCCACTGACCTGGCTCTCTATTTCAAGTAAGCCAGCCCGCCCATCATGCCCATGTCCAATCAGTCCCCAAAAACACAATCATGGATGGTTTATTTTTAGAAAGAGAACCATGTTCCAGAAGATCGTGGACCTTTCGCACACGTATGAGGACGAAAAGAAGTGGGTGGATTTCATGTCTTTGGAAACCACCAGGAAAGAGATTCTCATGTGGGTTCACTCACTCACTCACAAAAATGTTCTTCTGCGTCTGTCTACACGTCTCAGATTTCTAATGGCCTCCTCCGTTTCAGGGCCATGATGATGACCGCCTGCGATTTGTCTGCCATCACCAAGCCTTGGGAGGTCCAAAGCAAGGTGAGGGGCATGCTAATTCTGAAGTTACGGGGTCCTCAATAATAATAATAATAATAATCGGACATAGGCTTTGTCATCATCATTGACTCGGCAAAAGCCTAATTGTCATTATACCCAGCTGCGTATGACGAAATTGGTAGTGCTTCTCCACAAGGTGCGCTTTCCCGGCAAAAGGCCCAAATAAGTGATCATTTCAGACTCGTTGGCATTCTGCCATGATGGATACATCGCATTACCCCTCGATTGTGTGTCGTGCTACCGCAAGTTCAGAGTCCTGTTGGCTGTGGGGAAAAAACTGTCCTTAAGCCTATTTGTCTGTACTTTGTGAGACCTGTAGGGTCTGCCAGAGGGCAGCAGCTGGAACAGGTTGGTATGGGTCCCCGACAATGTTCCCGGCTCTGCTGGGGTAATGAGGGCTGACAATGTCATCCAGTGAGGGCAGAGAGCAGCCGACGATCCTCTGGGCAGTGTTAATCACTTTCTGCATGGCCTTTTTGTCTGCTGCCGTGCTTCCAGCGTACCACACTGTAATGCAGTATGCCAGGATGCTCTCCACAGTGGCTCTATACAAGTTGTCCTTGTATCCCGTAGGTTGCCTTGTCTGTGGCGGCAGAATTTTGGGAGCAAGGCGACTTGGAGAGGACGGTCCTGGAACAACAACCCATTGTGAGTCTCCAAGCGAAACGGCGACCATTGCCATTTAAGACTACGTTCTTCCTTGTAACTTGTTTATTTATTTATTTATTCACTAGCCCATGATGGACAGGAACAAAGCAGCAGAGCTCCCAAAACTGCAATGCGGTTTCATCGACTTTGTCTGCACGTTCGTCTATAAGGTGATGTTTATTTGACGGATGGATGAAGCGGTACAGCGTTGGGTACCGGGGGCGAGATTAGAAAATCATTCTTGAAAAATCGCCCTCTAGGAGTTCTCCCGCTTCCACCCGCAAATCCAGCCCATGTTGGATGGAATCTTGAACAACAGGAAGGAATGGAACGCCAAAAAAGAAGAGTACGAGGCAAAACTTAAAGTCTTGGAGGACCAGAAGGCCGCGAAGCAAGCGACGGCGGCCAGAAAAGGTGCTTGTCTGAGATTCGAATGAATTGTTCATCCGTGGTTAGATGTTGCCGACGTTCGCCGTGTAACGGTTTTCTCGGTCCGACAGCGGATGACGGTGGCGGCGGAAGCTCAAAGACGTGCTCGGTGTGCTGAAAAAGTCCGAGTTTGACCACCGCCGAGGAGGGAAGGCGATGGAAGGATGGGCAGCATGTAGAACTTTGCCAGAAAAATTGGTGCTTTTCAGAAACGGGAGCAAGAAAGTAACTGCTAGTTTTCAAGAACTACAGAGTGTTCCAAATTGTTTCATCCCATTTTGTAGGCCGATTTTCCTTGGAATGGTCTCAATTGTTCACATCTTGTGTAGAAACATTTCAGGTTTTTGTGGGTTCCGGTTCCGCCAAATTTGCATCAACAATAATACGAAACAGAAAATAAGTTTAAAAAAGCAACAGTATTTCATCCTTTGGGGGTTACATAATAGAACACAGATGGTTTTGATAGTCCATATAATATTAAATAAAGACTTTACTGTTCTTCACCTATTGCGGAAGGTTTTGGAGCGTATTAACCACAAAAAACGAGGTATTACTGTACAACCAACCGTACGCAAATCTGTCACTACAGCACAGTTCTGAATTGATATTTATCTATTTATCAATTAACGTGATTAAACAGATACGAACAAACTACCGTATTATGCTGTTTAATATACCTGGGTAAATAGGGTATAAGTGATTTTGTGCAGTTACTCATTCAATATGGAAAGCACAAGCAGCATGGAAGCTTTTGGAGATGACATTCCGTCGACTTCCAGGACAGTGAGTAGGAAAAAGCGGACGTGTGTGTGATGTGGTGTGGTGTGTGGGTGTGTGTGTGTGTGTGGGGTGTGTGGGTGTGTGTGTGTGGGGTGGGTGGGTGTGTGTGTGTGGGGTGGGTGGGTGTGTGTGTGGGGTGGGTGGGTGGTTGTGTGGGTGGGTTTTTGTGTTGTGGGGTGGGTTTTTGTGGGGTGGGTGGGTGTCTGGGGTGTGTGTGTGTGTTGGTTTATTTTTAAACTGCTGTATTCAGTTTTATTGATTTGGAAGAATACACATCTCTTTGGTAGGTATACAAAATAGCTCTGGTCTAACTTATGGTGCCAATATAATTCAATTTTTCAAAATAAATCATTCATTGATTCAATCATTTTCCGTAGCTATGGCTTGCCAGCCAATCGCAGGGCACGGAGACAACAACTCGCTGATTAACTTCAAATGACTTCAGGTGGTGGGACTAGGCACACTGTATCTCAGAACTATTGCACGCCAGTCAGGTAAAACAATGATTATAACATTTATTTTAAGGTCTTACGAGTTAGTTGCTTGTTATAATGAACAAGTGTGAGTTTATTTTGATGTCGTACGAGTTGCTTACTTATTATGGTGAATAAGTGTGCGTTTATTTTGAGCTGAAGATCGCCATGTTGAGCTCAGCTAAGCAAGCAAGGGTTAAGGTTAAACCTTAAAGCTTAAATTCTAATGTTATTTTGCTAAATGATGTATTGTGCAAGTAAGTATCCATAAGAACCGAGCGGTGTTCTTAACGCGGTGGTTATTGTTACGGGATTCCAACTGTCTTTTTTGTGGAAATATCACGCTAATGAGCAATTAGCATGAGGCTAACGCTAGCCGCGAGTCGCTAATCGCTACGATAGCAGGGAGTCCACATAGTGCTTCTAACTGTACTTTATTGTGGATGCTAAATGAGCACTAGTTAAGTCAACGTTCTTACTCCTACCATTTTGTTTGTATAATACACTTATTTGTCGTTGCGAATGGGCTAAACGTTTTGCTTAATGATGTTAAATGCAAATATGATTGATTGACACACTCATTGTATAGCCTGCACTTGTTGTAGTGTATGTACATGATGGAATTAAGGCTATAAATGTTTGTTTAGAAAGCTAAACTCTGTCCCTATGTGGCTTTTCAGCTGTGGCCCAAAAGTTGACGGACATCTTCTTCCTGGTGGACAGCGGCTTGAGTTCTAACAGGGCACTTTTCTCCCCAGTGGACTTTTGGCCAGACGATCTTAGGGTACAAGGAGACGGACAACCACGCACACTGTATAGTAAGTCTTTTTTTCCTTAAAAATGACCATGTATAATAGTAAGGCTATTTTTTTCTTAAAAAACGACATAGTATAGTAAGGCTATTTTTTTCTTAAAAAACGACATAGTATAGTAAGGCTATTTTTTTCTTAAAAAACGACATAGTATAGTAAGGCTTTTTTTCTTAAAAAACGACATAGCATAGTAAGGCTTTTTTTCTTAAAAAACGCCATAGTATATAGTAAGGCTTTTTTTCGTAAAAACATGACACAAAGTATAACAAGGCTTTATTCATAAAAAATGACATAGTATAGTAAAGCTTTTTTTTTCGTAAAAACATGACACACTGTATAACAAGGCTTTATTCATAAAAAACGCCATAGTATAGTAAGGCTTTTTACCTTAAAAAAATGACATAGTATAGTAAGGCTTTTTTTTTTTTTTTAATGACCATGTATAGTAAGCCTCATCTCATTTTCTGAACCGCTTTATCCTCATTAGGCTAGCGGGGGATGCTGGAGCCAATCCCAGCGGTCTCCAGGCCAAAAGCAGCGGACATCCTGAATCGGTGGTCAGCCGGACGGACAACCACGCACACTGTATAGTAAGTCTTTTTTCCTTAAAAACGACATAGTATAGTAAGGCTTTTTTTTCTTTAAAAAAATGACATAGTATAGTAAGGCTTTTTTTCTTAAAAAAAAAACGACATAGTATAGTAAGGCTTTTTTTCTCTAAAAAATGACATAGTATAGTAAGGCTTTTTTTTTCTCTAAAAAACGACATAGTATAGCAAGGCTTTTTTTCTTAAAAAACGACATAGTATAGTATGGCTTTTTCTTTAAAAAAAACCGACATAGTATATAGTAAGGCTTTTTTTTTTTTTAAAGACCATGTATAGTAAGCCTCATCTCATCTCATTTTCTGAACCGCTTTATCCTCATTAGGGTAGCGGGGGATGCTGGAGCCAATCCCAGCTGTCTCCAGGCCTGAATCAGTGGCCAGACGATCTTGGGGTACAAGGAGACGGACAACCACGCACACTGTATAGTAAGGCTTTTTTTCTTTAAAAACGACATAGTATAGTAAGGCTTTTTTTCTTAAAAAAAAAAACGACAGTATAGTAAGGCTTTTTTTCTTTAAAAAAAAATGACATAGTATAGTAAGGCTTTATTTCTTTAAAAATGACATAGTATAGTAAGGCTTTTTTTCTTTAAAAAACGACATAGTATAGTAAGGCTTTTTTCTTAAAAAAAACTTAGTATAGTAAGGCTTTTTTTTCTTAAAAAATGACATGGTATAGTAAGGCTTTTTTTTCTTAAAAAACGACATGGTATAGTAAGGCTTTTTTTCTTAAAATTTACCATGTATAGTAAGGCTTTTTTCTTTAAAAAAAATGCATAGTGGCATTTGAGCAATAATAGTCATATTTGACTTTATTGTATACATAATGAATGAATCTTGGCTTCTGGCTCATCCTCGCAAGGCCCGTGTACGTACAAGATATTTGTTGAATGTAAGTTACAGCATGGAGGAAATGTTCCCCACAAGTTCACGCTTTGCCTTGTTTGTTGACAGACTCGTACCGGCGCACCCCGGATTGCGCCTTCATCCAGGAGTCTCCGGCGCCTCAGTGAGCGGAGGCTGACATGGTCCCGCAGATGCAGGTGGACGACAAATCCTCACTGATCTGTAAGTCCGACTGTCGACATCATCACTTTGGTCACGTGACCTTTATGTCATTCACGGCGTCCAGTCGGGAAGAGCTTGCTGACCGGCCGCAGGAGCAGTTGGGACAGATGCACGTCGCCTTCATCATGCCAGGTTGAAAACCGTGTCGCCACTAAAGATATTAGTGTCGTAAGACAAAAATGTTGTCATCTTGGGCAGTGTTGAGAAATAATTATCTTTGTGTCATGAAAGATGCATTGGACAACGTGGAAGAGGAGCAGGAGGAGAAGAAGAACGGGTGCAGCCCACCGACCGACAAGTCCAGGCCTGCTTGCCTCACCCCGTGACAACCGTGGGTTTGAGCTGTGTCCCTGTCATTCGGCAGACACGGATGTGGACGAGGGCGACTGGCAGAACAACGCCACCATGCGGTTCTTCGACAGCCGGCGGTTGTGGTGGGAATGCCAACCAATAAAATTGTTTGGGTGGCTTATTTGAAATCCCAGCTAATAGCCAGTGTCGTTTGTTTTTTTTAGGCCAATTCTTTTAACTATTTTTGATGTAATGTTTAAATGTAAAATTTAATTTGTAAAGTATTTTTTAGTAAAAGGTAATTCTTCTTATGTCGCAGGTGCCTCTCCCCGCCGAAGGCGGGGAGAGGCACCAAGAGTACGTCTGCGGGATGCGAACCAGCTTCCACTCGGTGGTAGGCGCATACTCTACTGTGTGCGCCAAGGGGCCCACCCACACACCCACTAAACTTGGACCGGCCAAGAATTTTCGGTAAGAGGGCGCTCGAGTAATTTGGCTAAGTGTGCAAGCCGCCTCCCAACTCAGCATGGCCATGTCCAATTTGAAATCCTAGCTAATAGCCAGTGTCTTTTGATTTTTTAGGCCAAGTATTTTAACAAATTTGATGGAATGATTAAATGTAAAATTTAAATGTTAAAGTTTTTTTTAGTAAAAGGTAATTTGTCTTATGTCGCAGGTGTCTCTCCCCGCCGAAGGCGGGGAGAGGCACCAAGAGTACGTCTGCGGGACGCGAACCAGCATCCATTCGGCGGTAGGCGCATACTCCACTGTGTGCGCCAAGGGGCCCACCCACACACCCACTAAACTTCGACCGGCCAAGTATTTTCGGTAAGAGGGAACTCGACTCATTTGACTAAGTGTGAAAGCCACCTCCCTCACTCAGCATGGTCGTAATTTGGCTAAGTGTTTGGATTTTTTAGGCTAAGTATTTTAACAAATCTGGATGTAATGATTAAATGTAAAATTTATTTTTTAGGTTTTTTTAGTAAAAGGTAATTTATCTTATGTCGCAGGTGTCTCTCCCGCCGAAGGCGGGAGAGGCACCAAGAGTACGTCTGCGGGACGCGAACCAGCTTCCACTCGGTGGTAGGCGCATACTCTACTGTGTGCGCCAAGGGGCCCACCCACACACCCACTAAACTTCGACCGGCCAAGTATTTTCGGTAGGATGGCGCTCGACTCAATTGACTAAGTGTATAAGCCGACTCAATTGACTAAGTGTATAAGCCACCTCGCTAAAAAGTATGGTCCTGCCCACTCGGTTTTTATTTGACCTGAAAAGTGAGAAGTTGGAGGAGGCGGGGAATCTAACCAATTACCTTTTGTATGGTAAGTTGGTGCTCTACTATTGAGGCCAAGTATCCGTTTGAGCTGAAGAGTGAAAACTTGAAGGATGTGGGAATCAATCCATGCAACTTTTTTGTATGGTAGAAACGGGATCCAGTTTGATAGAGACCAAGGATATGCCTGAATTTGAAGAAAAAAGTTTAATCCAAAAGTGGCGATTCTGTGCAAATAAAAAGGCTTGTCTGAAATGTCTTGGCTGACATTTAGTGAAAGAAGTCTTTTTTGGACTGCTTTAAGGTCCAGTGTCCTGCAAGACATGGTTAAAAAAAAGTCACAAAATGGTCAAGAATGTGTGACTGTAACGTACTTTTTTTTGTCTTCAGGTGTCCTCGCTGTCCACGGTTTGGGAAAGCTTTTCGTTGGAAGACCGTCCATCCCACAAGTCATCAATTTTTGCCTTTGTCACTTATCTGAAAAAATAAAAATAAAAGTTGACAGCAAAGTATCTCTTGTTCTATTATGTGACCTTGACTTTTATTTATAAGAAATATTTTTTTTAATACTAAAAAGTTTTTTTGTGGTTATGCACACGCACTATGATCGCTGCAACAAGGCGATACATCACATACCGAGCCAATACGAAGGTGACCGGTCGGGGCGGCGCTTCATCCGCAAGCTGGTCCCAAACCTACTCCATCCTGTCAGAGGGACCACAAGAAAAAAAGCCTTACTATACATGGTCGTTTTTTTAAGAAAAAAAAGCCTTTACGATACTGTCGTTTTTTTTAAGAAAAAAGCCTTACTATACTATGTCGTTTTTTACGAAAAAAGCCTTACTATACATGGTCGTTTTTTAAGAAAAAAGCCTTACTATACTATGTCGTTTTTTAAGAAAAAAAAAGCCTTACTATATACTATGTCGTTTTTTAAGGTAAAAAGCCTTACTATACTATGTCGTTTTTTAAGAAAAAAGCCTTACTATACTATGTCGTTTTTTTAAAGAAAAAAGCCTTACTATACTATGTCGTTTTTAAGGAAAAAAGACTTACTATACAGTGTGTGGTTGTCCGTCTCCTTGTACCCTCAGATCGTCTGGCCACCGATTCAGGATGTCCGCCGCCTCTGGCCTGGAGACAGCTGGGATTGGCTCCAGCATCCCCCGCTAGCCTAATGAGGATAAAGCGGTTCAGAAAATGAGATGAGGCTTACTATACATGGTCATTTATTTTTATTTTTTTTTAAAGCCTTAATATCAGGGTAATTTTTTTAAAGAAAAAAAGCCTTACTATACTATGTCGTTTTTTAAGAAAAAAAGCCTTACTATACTATGTTGTTTTTTTTAAGAAAAAAGCCTTACTATACTATGTCGTTTTTTTTTTTTTAAAGAAAAAAAGCCTTACTATACTATGTCGTTTTTTTAAGAAAAAAAGCCTTACTATACTATGACTTTTTTTTTTGAAAAAAGCTTTACTGTACTATGTCATTTTTTATTAAAAAAGCCTTACTATATATACTATGTCGTTTTTTTAAAGAAAAAAGCCTAACTATACTATGTCGTTTTTTTGTAAATAAAGCCTTGTTATACATTGTGCCATTTTTTAACGAAAAAAAGCCTTACTATACTATGTCATTTTTTTAAGAAAAAAAGCCTTACTATACTATGTCGTTTTTAGGTAAAAAGCCTTACTATACTATGTCGTTTTTTAAGAAAAAAAGCCTTACTATACTATGTCGTTTTTTTAAGGAAAAAAAGCCTTACTATACATGGTCGTTTTTTAAGAAAAAAAGCCTTACTATACTATGTCGTTTTTTAAGAAAAAAAAAACCTTACTATACATGGTCATTACCAAAAATAAATAAATAAAGTCGTCAGATATCACCAATATTACTGGAGAGTAACTGGAGAGTCTTTCCACAATTAGGATTTTCGTTTTATGACAAATGGTCTATAAAGGAATTTCGAATTGGAAAAGTCATCATTGAGCCGACTTCTTTTCTCTCCTTGTGCGATCTTTGAAACGATAAAAAACACTAAACGCAATTCGATTTGGAGATATTATGACTGCAAGTGGAACGATATCTTTATAGAAACTTGCAATGTAGAAAACGGGAGCATTTCTTACCTTTTCGGCATGCGTCGACTACACAAAAATCAGCCAACGTGAAAAACAACAACTTCTTGGTGGACTTCTGTTCATCTCCATTAACAAACATGTCTTGGTTAGAGCTGACCCAAATTAGGCCGTTTAGATCATGCGATTAAAAACCTGAAAAGACGTTTACAAACAAAACAAAGCATGCAGGTCAACAAAAACCGTTTTTTTTCATTGTCTCTTCCGGTCCATTTCACTTCCGGCTCACCAATATGACGTCAATTCCGGGAACGCTGTCGAAATAGAAATAACCTGGTGTGGTCAACTTTCCAATAATGACGACATAAAGTGTGGCAATTTCATGGTGTAGAGATTCGCTCGCCTCACTGCCATGTGGGCAGGTGTGGTTCGAATCCCGGTTGGGAATCATTTTCACTAAGTTATTTCTATGTATGTGTAGTCAAGACTAAGACTTTCCAATAATGACAGAGTAAAGTGTGGCAACTTCATGGTGTAGAGGTTCACTCACCTGCCTGCCATGCAGGCAGTTGTGGTTCGAATCCCACTTGTGAATCATTTTTCCCTTAAATAGAGACAACCATGTGTAGTCAATACTTTCCAATAATCACTAAGTATCGCGTGGCCACTTCATGGTGCAGAGGTTTGTTCACCTGACTGCCATGCAGGCAGTTGTGGTTTGAATCCCACTTATGAATCATTTTTCCCTTAAATAGAGACAACCGTGTGTAGTCAAGACTTTCCAATAATCACTAAGTAAAGTGTGGCTACTGCATGGTGCAGAGGTTTGTTCACCTGACTGCCATGTGGGCAGTTGTGGTTCAAATCCCAGTTGGGAATCATTTTTCCCTTAAATAAAAACAACCGTGTGTAGCCAAGACTTTCCAATAATCACTAAGCAAAGTGTGGCCATTTCATGGCATAGAGGTTTGTTCACCTGACTGCCATGTGGGCAGCTGGGGTTCGAATCCCACTTGGGAATCATTTTTCCCTTAAAAAGAAGCAACCGTGTGTAGTCAAGACTTTACAATAATCACCAAGTAAAGTGTGGCTACTGCATGGTGCAGAGGTTTGTTCACCTGACTGCCATGTGGGCAGTTGGGGTTCAAATCTCACTTGTGAATCATTTTTCCATTAAAAAGAAACAACCGTGTGTAGTCAAGAATTTCCAATTATCACCAAGTAAAGTGTGGTTACTGCATGGTGCAGAGGTTTGTTCATCAGCCTGCCATGCAGGCAATTGGGGTTCAAATCCCAGTTGGGAATCAATTTTCCCTTAAATAGAAACAACCGTGTAAGGCCTTTGGCTGACTGGAAAAATTGTTTTGCTGAAAAATTGTTTTGCTGAAAAAAATGGCTAAGTCTTTCTTTTAATGAAAAAAAGTCCATCCATATACTGAACTACATAGTGTAGAGATCAGTCAAATGTCAGCGGGATTCGAACCCCAGCTGCCCGCATGGCAGTCAGAGGAACAAACCTCTACGCCATGAAGTGGCCACACTTTACTTAGTGATTATTGGAAGGTCTTGACTACACATGGTTGTTTCTATTTAAGGGAAAAATGATTCCCAACTGGGATTCGAACCCCAACTGCCTACATGGCAGTCAGGTGAGTGATCCTCTACACCATGAAATGGCCACACTTTACTTTGCCATTATTGGAAAATGTTGACTACACATATATAGAAATAATCAAGGGAAAATGTTTCCCAACTGGGAGTCGAACCACACCTGCCTGCACTGCAGTCAGGCAAACAAACCTCTACACCACAGTGTCCTCACTTTACCTGCAAGCAAGGATGGGCAATATAGAAAATAAATGAATCATTTTCTATTTAATAAGAAAAAAAGACCAAGTCTTTTCCTTAAATAAAAACAACCATTTATGTAGTAAGGCTTTGAAAGTAAATGACACAAACGCCACTTTTTATTTGCAGACATGTTCGTATGTACCGTTCTGTTCGTAAGTAGGGGAGTGTCTGTATACACGTTTTATTTTTCATTGATAGGAATTATTTTCGTGGGATTCAACCGTTTTGGGGAGCCGCTCCCAAAAAATGTCTCATACTTTACATCGCTAAATGATCTGAGCTTGTAAAAAACGAAATATTTAAAAAAGAGAATGCCGTATATTGTTGAGGGGTAAGATAATAAGTTCTAAATTGGATGAGCTTTAAAAAAGGCGAAATTAAATCCGTAAAGGCGATTTACAATCTGTTTTTCATTGTCTCAACTCACTTGCCATTTAAATATATTAAACGGCAGGGGTATATTAAATGGCAGGGGTATATTAAATGGCAGGGGCATTTTAAATGGCGCACAAACGGGAGGCTCAAAAAAGCAAAAATCATTTAATATACGGGTATATTAAACAGCATAATACGGTAAGACTGCCTGACGGGACGCATTGGAGCTAACATTTTGTGATCTGAGTAATGTTACATTTCAATTCACCCACATGACATCCATTTAATGAATACAAATCTGGCACGTCTTTAGACTGGTCAACAGCAATTTTAGTTTGTGTCCTCAATGAGTGAGTAAACTTTTGTTATGGTACATGCTTTGCGTAAAAGTTCCCCCCAAAAAATATGTTTTCACTGGATCCTGTGTAAAAGTCCAGCATCTCGTGCCATGAATCCAAAGTTGACCCCTCACGAGACCCCCGTGTGAAAGAGCCTAGCACTGTTGTTTTGCAGTGGGGAAAAAAACAGTGTATAAAAGACGTTTTTGTGAGCGATTTCTTGGCGAGACACTGTAACCGGCACAAGTCCAGAATTCTAATACTTAAACTAGCTTAGCTCCGATGGGATCAACACATTTACTCAACACCAGGATTGTTTCTATCCTTTTTTTCAGAGTTTTGGAAATTGTGACTAGTGATCTGCTCTTTTCTCAAAATGTCTTTGTTTTAACACAAAATCTTCGCTCTTAATATTCGATCTGATCTCTGACGTTCTTTTCTCCAAATTGTGTAGGCCAAAAATAAATGAAGAAAAAACTGAAAATAAGATGAGAAATGTACCATAAACCAAGACTGACGCTATTTTAATATTTCATTCATGTTCTAATACAAATACTGTGGTTAAGTGTATTTTTAACCTTTCTACTCAAAGAGATAAATATGTCCTAGATTCAGACTGTAAAGTCTTCTTTTGTAAAACGCTTACTTAGTCTTTCACCTACAAATCTAATGATCTCAGCACTGGTTAAGTATGCGACACTATATTTGATTCGCTTACACAAACGGAACACTTGGAGCTAATTAAAGCCTGCGGTAATTAAAAATAAGGCCGATTTCTGATACGTTTTTTTCCTTCGGCTTTCTTAATAACGGCTCGCCCCCATGCACCTCCTATTTCTTGGTGGTCTCCTCAATTTGCTCCACCTCGCTGGATTCGTCCACCACCTTGCCGTTGACCATGGTCTGGGTCACCACCTTCACGATCTTCCTGGTGCGAACGTCGGGCTCTTCTGCAAAGAGATTATATCAAAAAAATGTCCAAATCAGATATTGGCTCAGAGGACTTTTCTTCAAGAAAAGCAGTGAGACTATGAGAATAAATTCCAATGACAAGAATAATTTCTTATACGCAAAAGTACTCACTTTTTGGTGGTGGTGGAACTTCCTTCATGCTGCAAGACAATCAAATAGTTGCTCAGAACAAAAGTAAAAGCAAATGCTGCTAAAAGAAACAAAGTAACATTCAAGTACGCTCAAGCCAGACATGATCAGCAATTCTGGTTGTGATGTCACAACCAGAATTGCTGAAAAAAACTTTTTTAACATTACCTGATGCCTTTTTGGGGGATGGAACAACTATGTAATATTAATAACTTTGCCGGTCCAACCTGCTTGTTTAGAATTGTTGCGCTATTAAAAAAAATCTCTTTTGAAAGATGGGTGTTTAACAAATAAAAGATTGAGTTTAAACACTTGGAGAAGGTGAAGAAATTCAATCACTTGTCTATTAGGATCCGACTGTCGTTTCTGGCGACCATAAAAAATTTCAACTCTCTACGTTTCACGGTTTGGACAAATGTAGCGAGAGAATCTTAACATACACACACACTCACACACCCACAAATCACGATTTATAAGGATTATAGATATTTAAAAAAAAGACTAGATTTGGAGCCAATTTCAAACGAGATTTGTGCAGTCATTCGCCATTTTCTAATACCTTTAACAACCAACAAACACTTCAATGTTTCAGTATGCTTTCAGGCTGCTTCCTACCTTTCCTCGCCTTCCAGTAGTCGCCTATAGGTGGCAATTTCCATCTCCAGGTTCTGCTTGATGCGCAGGAGCTGCTCATAGTCGGCCTTGGTGCGCTGCATGTCCAAGCGGAGCTGCGAGAGTTCCTCTTCCAGCTGGTTAAGGGTGACCTGCAGGCGCTCCATCTCCGTGCCGTACTTGTGACTTGCTTCGGCCAGGTTGCCCTCCAGGGCCGCAACCTTGGGAGTAAAAACACCAGTCTGAAAGCCTGTTATGGTTCCACTGCACATACTACCTACCCGACGGTACCGTGCCAGATTCCAACAACTAAACTACGAGGGAAAATGTTGGGTTTATTCTGGGATCTTAGTATATGTTCATTAATCATTTTAATAGGTAATGAAGCTATAAATTAATTTGTACTTTATGTTGGGACAAAGTAAGCACGAGGACACTTTCCCCCACAGCTGCTTTCGAGGCCAGTTAATTGTTTTCAGGACTATTGACTGAACAGGACACCATGTTCCAGGCCGAGGCTGTTGATCTGAGTTGGCAATGAAGATCTACAAGGGACTCTTAAATTGCTTTGACTTGGATTCCGGCAGATGGCGATAATCGGATTGGATTGGATTGGATAACTTTATTCATCCCGTATTCGGGAAATTTCGTTGTTCCAGTGGCAAGAGGGTGAGGATGCAGGAATAGGAAAGGCATTTTAGACATAAATAGATAGGTAATAGATAGGTAATAAGTAGGTCAAGAAATAAATACATGAATAAATATATAATCAAATAAGCGTGTTGCTTAGGACATATATACATACATACATACACATAAATGTACATGCATGCATACGGTAGGTCTTAACACAAAGCCATTTTTTTGTTAAAGAGCCTGACAGCTGATGGGAGGAAGGATCTGCGGAAGCGCTCCTTCCTGCAATGAGGGTGCCGCAGTCTATTGCTAAAGGAGCTTCGGAGGGACTCCACAGACTCATGCAGGGGGTGGGAGGTGCTGTCCATGATGGACATCATCCTGGTCAGCATCCTCCGCTCTCCCACTTCCTCCACAGAGTCCAAAGGACAGCCCAGAACAGAGCTGGCCCTCCTGACCAGCTTATTCAGCCTGTTCCTGTCCCTCTCCGTGCTCCCGGATCCCCAACAAAGCACTGCATAAAACACTGCAGAGGCCACCACAGTGTCGTAGAAAGTCCTCAGCAGTGTCCTGCACACTCCAAAGGACCGTAGACTCCTCAGTAGGTAGAGGCGGCTCTGGCCCCTCTTGTACAGGGCATCTGTGTTTGTGGACCAGTCTAGTTTGTTGTTGAGGTGAACACCCAGGTACTTAAAATTCTCCACGATTTCAATGTCTGTACCCTGGATGTTCACCTGAGTGGTCTGTTGAGGATTCCTCCGAAAATCGACGACCATTTCCTTTGTCTTACTGGTGTTGATGTAGAGGTGGTTTTGCCTACACCAGTCAACAAAGGCTGTGATGACTCCCCTGTACTCCAGGTCGTTCCCGTCCGTCACTCGTCCAACAATAGCGGTGTCGTCAGAGAACTTCTGGAGGTGGCAGCATTATTGTTTAAAAATACGGTCGCTCTGTTTTCCTTATTAAGAAATTATATGCTTATTCGTGCAAATTCTTACGCAGTTGTTTTGGTTTCCGATCCGCTCGGGTCACATTGTATGCTTACTTGTGCAAAATCTTACGCAGGTGTTTTTGGTTTCGATCTAATATGAGATTGTTGTGGCAGTTTTTTTTACCTTAATGGTGTTATTTGGTTAGCTTATGCAATTGTTTGAATCAGATTACATTAAATGTTTTGAGTATGGCGCGACTAAATGGAGAGAAGAGTATGCCGCTCTTGAGAATCCTCTTGAACGAAGGCGAGTTGGGAGTGATTTTCCTTGCAAGTTGTAGCCAGTGTATGTTAAAGATGTCTCCCTGTTTGATTAAAGTGTATTAATAATAAATCTATCAGAAAACCTTCTTCCAAGTATCTACTACGTTCCATTCTCAAATAGGACATCTTCAGGCCGTCAACTAATTGACAATTGCAAAAACGGAATCACGTGGTTTTCGAGTGTCGTCAATCACCTGCTTCTGCAAACTCTCCAGCTCCACTTCGAGGGTTTGAAGGAAGCGTTGCCTCTCCACCAACTCGCCCTGAGCGCATCTCAGGGCCTCGTTACTCTCCTTCACGTCGTTCTGCACCGCCTCCAGCTGAGACACGAGATTCAAATTGACCTGCTTTCTGGAATCGCGGAGAGCACCACGGCACGGACCGCCACGGCGGCGCACCTTCTTGCGGTACCACAGTTCGGCGTGTTCCTTGTTTTTCTTCACGATGCCTTCGTACTGGATTCGCAGATCGGACAGGGTGGCTCCGAGCTCGGGTCCCTGGGCCGAGTCCACCTCCACGTTCACCTCGTCGCGGGCTATGCGAGACTTCACCTGCTCCAGTTCCTTGGAAAGAAGAAATGTTGATTTCCAAATTGATATGTTGAATCGGTTGAAAACGTAAGGACATCTACCGTACATTATTTAGATGTTGTCCATCAATAATTGACAAAGCAGAGCTCAGTTTACACTTTGAGTACTCATTCAAATACTTTTAAATTTCAAGAGTAGAAAAGCATAATTTAGAGACAATGAAGTTCCTATCAAAATTCCCAACGTCAATTCCAAAGCATTTTTAAAATGATTTTCAATCTCACGGTCACTTGGAAAATTCCAATTTCCAGTCGAATGAAGCGCACGTATCTCCAAACTTGGTGGATTTGCAATGATAAAGATTAAAAAAAGGGACACCAAATAACGCTAGTCTTCAACTTATATTCATACATTAATTTATTTATTGATTAACTTGTTTATGACCTATTTATTCATGTCTAAAATGTCTTTTCCTGTGTCTGTATTCTCGCCCTCTTGCTACTGTAACAATGAAATTTCCCTAATACGGGATTATAAAGTTATCTCATCTAATCTAAATATTTTTCCAGCTCCAAATAAAATGAAGGATATCGACAGTGCGGAATCCGCGACCGTAAGGTTTCAGTAAAGAGACGGAAATGAAGTACCTCTTCGTGGTTCTTCCTCAGGAAGTAAAGCTCCTCTTTCAAGCTGTCCACGTCACCCCTGAGGGAGGCGATAATCTGCTCGTGGTCGCTCTTGGCCTTCTTCAGCGCCACGCAGTCTCGCTCCACCGACTGACACATCACCAGCTCCGTCTCCCACCTGGTTACACAAAAGGAGGCGTCGACTGCCGAGCCAACTGCGCAAACCTGCCAGATGTTTGGAGGAAGTGCTTTTTTGCTCTTCTCCTCCACCTCAACCACTCACTTGATCCGGAAGTCATCCGCCGCCAGTCTGGCGTTGTCGATTTCCAACATGAGACGAGCATTTTCCAACGTTTTCTTCCTCACCTGTAACGGCAACGTAACGTGAACAGGTAGAGATGGAGGTTTTTCCACGATGGAGCTTGTTAGGGTTATCATTATTCTAAATTTGCTTGCAATGAAGAACGCTTTGCATTATGTTAGAAATCTTAATCATTATATACATGTGCTTGCAATGAAGAACGCTTTGCTTTACTTAGTTTGTTAACATTAAAAAAGTCATTTTTAGTACATCTTGCTTGCAATGAAGAACGCTTTGCTTTACTTAGCTTGTTAACATTAAAAAAGTCATTTTTAGTACATCTGCTTGCAACCGTGATAAACAACGGGATGGTCACTCCCCTTGCACCTGGACTTCTCAAAACTATGGTTCACATCAAGCTCCATTAGGAAGATCCGGAGGACTTTAAATAGTTTTGAGAAACATCGGCTTCTGAAGGTGATTCACATCAAGCTCTCTTGGGAAGATCCAGAGGACTTTAAATTGTTATGAGAAACGTACTTCTTCATATCTGGCTCACAGGACTCTCAATTGTTTAGACTTCTGTGATGCATGTTGTTAAATCTTATGTAATAAATTAGCAAGTGAGATATCGATTCGGCAGAATGATCTTGACCGAGGACGCGTGTGGATCGATTCTCTCTGGCAAGAAACCCGGTTAGGAATCAGATGTCTGTTTTATTACGGCATGCATTTAGGAATGCCTATTGGTGAACCTATCATTTTTGGTCCTTCAAGCCGGATCTTCCCAAGAGAGATTGATGTGAACCACCTTCAGAAGCCGGTGTTTCTCCAAACAATTTAAAGTCCTCCGGATCTTCCCAAGAGAGCTTGATGTGAACCATAGTTTTGAGAAGTCCAGGTGCAAGGGGAGTGACCTTCCCGTTGTTTATCATGGTTGCAAGCAGATGTACTAAAAATGACTTTTTAAATGTTAATAAGCTAAGTAAAGCAAAGCGTTCTTCATTGCAAGCAAATTTATAATAATGATAACCCTAACAGAGTTCTTCAAACATCTTCTATCACGATGAAACGAGGCTACGGACATCCTAGTTTGGAGTACCTCCTGCTCAATGGCGTGCGCTTGGGCCATCATGGAGTCCAGGTCATGGCCTTTGGGAATGCGCTCCATCATCACCTGCTTGATTTTCATCTCCAGGTCGGCGTTGGCGCGTTCCAGCGAGTGCACCTGCCAGGTTGAGGAAGAACCGGTTTGATCAAAGCGCCTCGCCGACCGGGTCGTCCCACGGGTGTCACGGAACTTCACCTTGTCCAGGTACTTGGCCAAGCGGTTGTTGAGACTCTGCATGGCCTCCTTCTCGTTGGCGCCGCCGCCGTGAAGCCCGTTGAGCGAGCCGTTCAGGTCGTGGCTGACGGACGCCGAACGGGTCAAGGCGCCGGCGGCGGGGGAGAAGGAGACCGCCGAGGCGCGGGAGCGCCCGCCGTCCATCAGGGAACGACTGGAGAAGGACGGCTGGCGGCCGACGGAGTAACCCCGGAGCGACATGCTGGAGGACATGATCCAGGACCAGGACTCTGCTGGAAAGATACCGAGAAACATTTACGGGAAACCAGTGTCGGGCCATCAGGGCCTTCTCTGCTGGCCTAAGAAATATCTGAATCATATATTATATTTTGTCCATCAATACTTATTAAATAATTCTAAATTGTCTGTTAGCTTCCCTTCTCCCTGGTTGCACTGCTTCCAGATGTGTGTTTTCATATTGAAGCATTTAACCAATAGCATTTCAGCCATTATTTGTTGCCAGGGTCAGAAATCTGCCTCAAGGCCTTAACAATCAGTTCTGCAGGCTCTGCTGCATTAAACAATGTCGATAAGACTGTTGCTTTAACCAATCAGATTTCGAGTTGGCAACACCACAATGCATTGTCGCAGGCATAGGGATACGTCATTGCTTTCACTAACTATGATTGGCTAGTGATTAGCCAGAGCTACCAAACTGTATTTGGAGCGAGCTGCACAAGCAAATATATTGTTGTGTTGATTTAAAGCCATTTTCAAGACGAACTATGCCAGAAATACGACAGGACAGGCTCCACTTTCAGCGTTAGCTTCGATGGCGATAGAAAAGAAGGAAGAAAGAAAGGAGGATGGATATTGTGTACAGTTAAAAAGGATTTTTGGTGAGTAAAATAGGGCTGTATTCCTAAATAATATTTGGAAGTGGATTCTACCCCATTTTAGTACAATTTTTGCTGTTTCGCCATTGATGTCCATCGCTGTCTTTTCCCGGGAAAATCACCCCCCTGGCCCGGTTGTAATGTCTGAAAAGCTCCAGTATTTGTATTTAATCAATAAATGGTGCTAGGAAGTGGATTTTACCCGTTGAAGGCGCTCCGAGAAAATGCACGGACCGCCACCGCGGGAACCACTCCACCATACGGCTAACCTGACGTTGCGTGGTTCTTCTTCGGATGCGCAAATTTGCCAACGTGAAGGCCCTCGAGAAAACGTTGATTTCTGGATGAGTACGAGGACTCTTAAAGGCGATGAGTAGGCTTTTAAAATGAGCGCGATGACTTGGATGACGGCGTCTGGTTTTTAACGGCTCGTTCATCGAGAAAGGAAAAATAAAGACTAAGACTCATCTAAATGTAAATGCTCTCACCGGAGTGAAGTTCAAAAGTCAGTTATTATGATAACAAGATCCGTTTGGTATTCAAGAAAATTATTCTATTCTCAAAGCATGTAAATACAGGGCAGTCATCGTTCGGATTGGCTAAACGAGTATTACCGTCAGTGGATTTAAAAAAATAAAAAAGTTTATTACTATTATAAGGGACTTGGTTCTAATTGTCTTTCCCATTTTTGTAGTCTCAGTTGGCATAGGTGTCCAAATATTGTTATTATTACTTTTCTATCAACTGTTCCTTCTCTTTCTTCTATTAAAGGGACACGGTTGTAATTGTCTTTCCCTTTTTTATAGGCTCATTTGACACCATCTTTTCCTGCTTTCAACTTACTTCCTGTACATTAGACAAGTCATCTATGAAGGTTAAACAGTCGCTCTTTGTGCGTGGCGAGACTGGGCGGAGGCGGGGCTTATCCACAGGCGCTGACCGGCCGGCTGGCCGCCGGTCACTTTCTCAACCGAGTTGAGGAGGCGGATTAACTGTCAAGGGAACCTCTTTCTGTGTCTGTCACCTGATCCTGGCAACCCAACACAGAAGCCATCGGGGGTAGGGGGGGGGGGGGGGGGGGGTAGGGGGGGGGGACAGACGGTCTCCTTGTTCACGTGGGAAAATGATGGCCTAAATATGATTGATAGCGCATTCCATAACAGACACAAGGGGACGCTTTGTTGGCTGCTAAATTAACTTTTCTATTTGCATCTTCAACGATTATTTGAATTTTTTGTCCCTGTCACTTTAAGAAGTGACAGAAAAATGTAAAGGTGACGTATAGGCAAATGAAGACGAATTTGATATCAGAAATTGCATTTGAAAAATAGTGCACGGTCTGAAAAAAATTGCGGAATTATGAGAATAATATGTGGGACTTACCGAGATGATCAAACGATAACGGGTTGAACACGATGACCGGGCTGAAGGGGTGCAAGAGCGGGTCTGTAGTGGGGAAGCTTGCAAGGTGAGCTTTTATTCAGGTGTGCCGGAAGTGGGCGTGGCCTGTCAACCAAAAGACGTAAAAAAGGAGTGAACCGTTACATTTATTTGAATTAGAATAATTTCACGATGTTGTTAATGCGTGGACTCCGATGGATTGCAATTGCTGCCCAATCCTTTTGAACAAGGAGGATCGGCGGCTGCCAGCAGTCAATGTCAGTGAATGAGTTCAATTTTGTGTAACTTGATTTTTTTTACTCCATTGAATCTTAATTTTTGTCTATGAAGAGAAATGAGCTTTTCGTGATTTTTATTTAAATTTTAAGAAGACGCATGTGACGCCGTTTCAGCAATTTTTACCCCAAATTTGGCACGCTGACGGACTGGCTCACTCCGATTGAATTTCTCTTCCTCGCATGATTGTAACTTGAACATCCTTCCTTTAAATAATTCAAAAAGTTGCTCCATAGAAGAAAAGCCTGGCATGTGCGGGGTTCGATGTTGTGGCAAACTATATCTCTTTAACAAAACAAATGGTGTTAAGACCTACCATATGCATGCATGTACATCTCTATGTGTATGTATGTATATATGCCCTTATATATATGAATGTGTATGTATATATATATATATATATATATGTCCTTATATGTGAATGTGTATGTATATATATATATATATGTCCTTATATATGAATGTGTATATATATGAATGTGTATGTATATATATGAATGTGTATGTATATATGAATGTGTATGTATATATATATGTATATATATGAATGTGTATGTATATATATATGTATATATATGAATGTGTATGTATATATATATATATGTATATATCTGAATGTGTATGTATATATATATATATGAATGTGTATGTATATATATATATGTATATATATGAATGTGTATATATATATATGTATATATGAATGTGTATGTATATATATGAATGTATATATATATATATTTCAGCAACACGCTTATTTATTTATATATTTATTCATGTATTTATTTATTACCTATTTATTTATGTCTAAAATGTCTTTTCCTGTGTCTGTATTCTCACCCTCTTGCTACTGTGATAACGAAATTTCCCGAATACGGGATGAATAAAGTTATCCAATCCAATCCAATCTAAACTAATAAACAGTGCGCACATTCATTCGATTAAATATTAAAACTGTTTCGCGGTACATAGTTTGTAGACCTTTTAGCTATTTTAGAGGCTGTTGACAATGCCTACTGGTCCTTATTTTATGTTCATGTCGTGGATAAGGGAAATGCTATAATGGAAAGATAACTAAAATGAGTAAATAAAAATAAACTACACACATCTTATTTTAGCATTTTTGAGTTAGATAACATGCTGCATTTAAAAATGCATTTAAAAAAAGTAAAAACAAAGGTGCTGCTTTATACTTGTTGATATTGTGACAATATAGAGTGTAAAATTCATGTTTCTGGTAAAAATGAAGATAGAAAAGTCATCTTGGTCATCATTAATTGGATTAACATTTTTCACATATGTTCCTGTTTCCCGAGAAGAAGAGTAAGAAAATAGAGAAGATGGAATTTTCCGACTAACTGGAGTTAATGAGGTCTATGCAAAGGAGAACCGCTCGCGCTTGTTGGAGATGATTCCAATTTCAATGAGATGCAAATAGTATCCCACTTCCTCAATTTGCAATCTATGCTACAATTGGACTTTTTTTTTCCTGTGCGGGAGACAAAAGAAGGTTCGCAGCCTCTTTAGCGATGAGCACATTTGTCTCACAAGCCGCATAGAAATTTCCCCCAAAAGTCTGCTTATTGAATCTGTCACGATGCTTCATAGGCAAATTCATAGGTCAATTAAAGACGTGGCACAATGGGACATTTTTGCTCCCTTCCTGGCGGCAAATAGATAGGAAGCAGAATAAAAAGCACATTAAATTGTTTAACATCGTATTGAAAACTAACACTGAAATGTACGGCGTCAAAAATATTTTTTAAATAATGTTATAATGTGTCAGCCAATGAGAGAAACTTTTTTCATTTCTGTTAAAGTGAAAATATGACATTCAAATTGCTCTAAGATTTATATATATATATATATATATATATATATATATATATATATATATATATATATATATATATATATAGTATATATATATATATACACACACACATACATATATATACATATATATATATATATATATGTATATGTATATATATATGCATACACATATATAACCCACACATATATATGTATGTATGTATATATATATATACACACATTTTTTAATATATATTAAAAAAAGTCATTATCACAACCAAAAGAGGGCAGCAACAAGCTATTTGGAAAATCCTTGCTAATACTTTTAAATGATGTATTTTAATATACAAATGTATTCTGTCATCATACACCAAATGTACTGCGTTAATATATAATAACAGATTGAAATATATGCTGTACATATCTCAACATAATGTATAAAGATATACGTTTGGCATACTTGACAAGAATAAATATGTAACAATGCAATGCATAAAGTATGCGCATTTTGTCCATTATTCATGAGAAGTTATTAGAGATAATAAATACATGACAGAAAAACAATTGTGATGGGAAGAATATGAATTACATTATTTTTATTATCATTTTGATTACAATAAAGAATGATTATTAGAGGCTGTTGTTTTAAGTAATGTTCACAAATATGCTTTTCAGTCAACTTCATATATGTTAATATTGTCTTAATATTGTCCAAATGTAAATATAACAGAATAGAGCATAATTAAACTTTGGGCTGCATGGATGATTACAATATACAATAATTAACTGAGAATAGATGTTATATAACATTAATTAGCAATCTACAATATATGTACAGTTACAGTTATTAAAGTTTTGAGGTGAATTATTGATCCATTTTTATCAATGGCAGGAATTCTTACAGTAGTATGAAGTCTCCCTCTGGTGGTACATTCAAATATATATCATAAAATGTTTTTTTTCTTCATTTTTTGTACCATTTATCCTCACAAGGGTCGAACTAACAATAATGCATCAGTGGCTTTATTTTTTTATTAATAAGCTGCACTAGAAATTATTACATTTACATGATTTGTTTGGTCTGTTTTTAAATATTCATATGATTTAACTTGCATTTGAATAATCATCATTTCATTATCATTTTCGTAAAACAGGATTACATTGTGCATAACGTTAGAATAGCTTGCAAAAATATGAGAAATATTTTGGAGGAATAAAACATCTCCCTTCATTTTGATGAAAAATCCAGCCCATAATAATAGCGATAGCTCTATAAATAACGGTGTTGGGATAAGAATAGTTTCATGTTTTTATTTTGTGGCAACTGGAAAATTGAGATATTTTTTTTGTATTAAAGTGCAAAATAATTTGGTGTTGATCTTTCTTTTTATGCGACGGCTTCTAATATCTCTCACTTTGTAGCAAAGTGAGGTTAAACGTGAGTTAAATCCAGTATTATCCCTTAACTTTCACTTCCTGCTTTTCTGCCGTCCCTCCCGCGCCGAGTTTGGCTGTTAAACAAATAAACGGGTGATTAAAGGAGCGGGACGCCAGGATACTGCCGCTGACCCCACTTGACTCCCAGCGACTCCTGTCACAAGCGATCATGTGATCTCCGAGCCGGCGCATGCGACTTGACACCGAGGCCAAGTTGCCAACTTTGACCGTCGGGTCAGCTCGCCCAAAAAAACAAAAAAAATGGATCGATTTTAAGACCGAAGCTCCTCGTCTAGCAGACTTCTTCCTTTTCAGCGTTCATATTTATGTTAAAACTAAAAAGGAGAGCCACTGTCGTAATAAAAAGACAAGAGCTGCTGTAAGCCACAGCTCACAAACAGACTCACGCGGCATACTAAATAGGCTCCGCCCTTTAAAAGACAAAGCTTGTGTGTGTTAAAATGTGTCTAATAAGTGGCGAAAAGATTTCTATATTCGGATTTTGCCATTTCCGTGTTGGTCTGGATGATACTGAAAAAATAACGTTATCTATGATGAGGTTTGTGTGTGTTAATGTGATTTTATTTGACTCTTTTTGAAGGTAAAACGTGAGTGTGGAAAGGGAATTAGAGTTGTTTTTTTATCATTTATCTTGACCAACAAGAGCCACAATTTTTCTCTTAGGGTTTAAAAACATTTTGAAACATTTCAAGTAAATCTCAAAGATATTTTGATCCCCAAAAATCCTTAGATTAGCATAATCCCCCAACATTTTTGGAACTGCCTATTTCGGCCCACTGGCTATTTTCTGATAAAAAGATACAAATCAGGGGGCAAGAAAAAAACACACACACACGACAACATATGTTAACCACTTTGTACTTTGTAATCCCCCCCAGCCCCCAAAAGTGAACCCCCCCATATTCTCCTTCACTTCAGCCTGAGTGCTGCTCCTCTGCGTAAAACATGTTTTTGTGCGATGATGATTTCAGAAAGCTTGGTGATATTTTAGATATGCATCTTTAAGCCCAGCCGTTGAGTGGATGGCAAGTTGAAAGGAAAAAGTGACGCACATACGTGTGTGTGAGAGTGTGTGTATGTTTGTGTGTGTGTGTACCTTTCATTTAAGTGGAAAGTTGGCCCGTAGCCCAGTGTTATCCTTTACACGGGCCGGGGAAGTCCTCTTCCCGACTCTTGCCGCCAATCTGGCAGTGCCTTGCTCGAGAGCATGGCTTTTAACCGTTTCCTGTATGAAAAAGCAACACAGGATGAAAATGTATACAGCGCATAAATTGCATTTAATTTATTATCATGGAGAAATATTTGGATGAATGCTATCGATTGGAATATTCCAGGTTTTGTCAGAATTGGAGCATCTGACGCTATTTTTAAACCCATAAACAATAAAATGATACTTCAATAGGGGTGTGTTAAATGTGTAGTAAAATGTTAGTTGCTCAATTATTTGAGGTTTGGGGTCCAAACAATAAAAAAAAAAATGTTAGGCTATTTATGTGTATTTTATTTGGTATGATTATTTCATTTTTATTTTAAGTTGTAAATGTTTCAGGGTGAAAATGTCTCATCTTATCTCATTTTTTGAACAGCCTTTATCTCCATTAGGGTTGTGGGGGGTGCTGGAGCCTAAGGAAATGCCTCTAGGTTTGTTAAATTGTTGTTTAAAAGTTGCATTTAAATGAAGTTTTACAGAATGAACAATATAAATTTTCATATGGAATATTCTGCTTTTTGGGGAAAAAACAGTTTCATCAATTTCATTAAAAACAAAATATAAAACCTATTTGATGTCATCTCAGTATTGTACTAAAATGAGTGATTTTATCTCTAAAAAGAAATACAGTATATTAATTCAGATGAACAAAAATTCAACATTAAATTCCATATTGAAAGTTATTTTGTAGGCATAGCTCATTATATGAGAACAGTTTTTTCAATGTCATCGTAAAAAACACTTTAAAAACAAATATTTCATTAAGTGTAGCTAATGCAAAAACAGCTCATTAGTGTATCGGTATCGTCTCAAACGAGTAAAACGTGAGCCAATAAATAAAAATGAAATACAGGGAGGAAAAAAAAGTCCCTTTTCCCAATTCCACCCGTTAGCATTAGCTCGGCTAGCCATCAACTTTAAGAAATAATCCTGCCCGAGAGCAATTTTTGACATTTTACCGTTTCTGGGCTGAAGTTGTCCATCGATACGGCCGTGGAACGATGAATATGCACGAGGCGTCTTCTTCCTCCTCCTCCTCCTCTTCTTCGGCGGCGGCGGTGGCTGCGGAGGCCCGGTAATTGCCGGTCGTCAGGGGTGGCAGGAACAGTAATTTGCATCTCGGGGATCCTGCAATCAGCGTTCTATTCATTAGTGCGCCCGCCGCTTCATCTGCCGGCCACTCAGGGCTGCCAATCTCGCCGTGGCAGCCAAAGCATGCGGGCGGGGGGGTCGGGCCAGCAAATGGGGAAAAGTTTCAATTACAAGCCGTGGCCGCGCCGAGTGGTGTAACACGTCTCCAACCCTATATTTAGGCGGGTTTTTATGCAGGTGATTGACTGCCGGCGCTTTGTCTAAGGAGAATTGGATGAAGAAAGCTCAATGAATGCCTATAATGGCTTGAATGTTCAATCACGGCGAAGCCCCGTGTGAAGTGGGGGCTCGTCGCCCGTCCAGACCAGACACGGGGCATTGTCACTCAAGGCCATTGTCTCATAAAGACCACGCCGCGAGTCGTCGGAGCCTTTTCCGCCTCTGCTAGAGGATGCTCCACGAGGAGGAGCCCAGACTGATAGCGCTGAGCCTCGTATTTCAAAGTGTACCAACCTAACGCATAACTGTAGGCCATGCCAGTTGAGAAGTTTTAGCCAATGCGGCGGTAAACAGCCACGGCAATTTAATTTGGTCAGGGAGCAAAGGTCAAAGGAGGAAAAGTGGGTAGGCCTTGGGGTAAAAGGGATACGCCCACTGAAGGCGACAAAAAACATCAAAACTGCACTCTGGGCTTTTTTTGCAAAGGAAAAATATTGGGCCGTGGGTGTGTCTTCTCGGATAGTTGCATTTTTGATTAAGATTTGGATGTTCGTTGTGAGGGAGTTGGTTAAAATTGATTTAAAGTGAAGGGAGAGCAGAATTGTTGTTTCTGTTATGGATTGATGGGTTTGTGTTATTCTGGTGAGCCGTCCAATGATGATGTGGTTAAGTGAAAAGATGGCCAGAGTTTGCAAAATATCGGCAAAATGAAAGATGGACAATTCATTCTGAGGCGGTAAAGTTTGAGTCAATCGAATGATGGGAAGACTTTTTTCAGGTATTTTTTTTGGGAGAAAGCTGCCGTTAGACTTGCGTCTTGATCTCAGAAGTACTTTTGTTCGGTCTCCATTTTGGGATTCCAGAACTTTTTTTTTCAGCGTCCTCAATGATAAGATCTTAGCATCTGGTGTAATTTTTTATCGTCCTGTTCGGTCGCCGTAAAGCACAGGTGTCAAAGTGGCGGCCCGGGGGCCAAATCTGGCCCGGGAAAGTAAATGATGAGTGCCGACTTTCTGTTTTAGGATCAAATTAAAATGAAGAGTATAGATGTATATTAAATTTCCTGATTTTCCTACTTTTAAATCAATAATTGTCATTTTTTAATCCATTTCTTCTGTGTTTTTAGTTAAAAAATCATTTTGTAAAATCTAAAAATATATAAAAAAGCCCAAATAAAAATTGTTTTAGATCTATAAAAAATGAATATTCAGGGATTTTAATCAATTTCTTTTAATCCATTTATTTAAAAAAAATCTAAATATTATATCTAAAATGGTCCGGCCCACATGAAATCGAGTTGACGTTAACGCGGCTCGCGAGCCAACCCAAGTCTGACATCCCTTCCGTATATTATTCTTTAATTCTCATCGCGAACGTCGAGCTAAATCGCCTGACGATGGGCAGGAGGCGGGACCAACTCTTGTTGGCCTGGTTGCCAGCCAATTGCTGTCCACTGACAGTAAAGTCAACAAAAAAACGCATATTTGCGATGATCGTGAGGTCAGGCTTCCTTCCAGAGGTTCCTCTCCGCGAGGAACGCCTCCCCAATGAAACAAATCGAAACAACAAGTGGCGCTTTGCGTGATCTCACTTTCTCGGGGCCAAGTGCCAACAGAGGACAGGCGGCCGTTTGGGACGGCGTACCGTGGATTTGCATCCATTAGCGTCCGAGAGGCAGGTGAGAATGATTAGGCACAGTACGGTCACGCATGTACTGGCCTTCATTAAACATCTGGTTGAGTTTTGTCCAAGGGGGAAGCCGCGTAAGGGTGGTCCTCTCTCCTCCAACACATCTGTCCTGTTAACGCGGGCCGGGAAGTCAGCTTTCCAACGTCTTAACAACTCTTCCGCGTGATGCAACGCGACACCTGTTCGGACCTCGATCGGGGCGTGCGTTGAGGAGGAGGGAATCGGACCGCCGGGCCTCGAAAAGGCTTCAAAAGGCTTCGGTTGGCAAGGGAACATCAAGATTGGACTGTGGAGAAAGTGTGAGGTGGTCTGTTGAGTCCACATTCGCCAGGTTGCAGATTGAGGGGAGATCGGAGAACTGGTGCACCTATCGTGCCCAGTGCTAACTGTACGAGCTCTTGGGGGCGGAGTAATGATCTGGGGGTCTACGTTAGTTGGTCGGGTCGAGGGTCAGCAACATGGTGTGCCAAAGTGAGAATTCAAATGATAAAAAACTGGTTCAGGGAGCACAAGATCTCATTTAACATGTGGATTAGCCAGACCTGAACCCTATTGAGAATCTTGGGGATGTGCTGTAAAATGGAAAGTCAAAGCCACAATGGATGGAAACAAATCAATCAAAGATAACCGAAGTCCAAGAAAATATGCAAATAGTGTTTGACCTGATTTTTGGTAGCGATTAACATCATACTTTGTATTTTGCATCCATGCAATTGACAGAATATTTCATTTGGTATAAAATTAGGAGTTTTTGTATCCAAATATTTCATCCCTACTGCACATCAAGAATCCAATACATGCTAGAATTGCTAACACACACAAGCTAGCAACCACCCACCCCTACAAAAGCACCTATGCACCCCCCACCACAAACACACACACCCTTAAAATTCCATATTAATCCACAAACTCTAACCTGGAGTCTTCTTTAAAGTCACTTTGGGAACTTTAAACATGCTTTCATGTCTGATTGGTACTGAGTTCTTTAGCGTGTGTGTATTGTGCATCCTTGCGCACGGGTGTGTGTGTGTGTGTGTGTACGTGTGTGTGTTTGTGTGTGTGTGTGTGTGTGTGTACACCTAAGTAGCAACAGATGCTGCTTGTGACCTCAGAGGCTTCCTGGAAATACAAATTTGTCAAAATGAAGAAGGAAAAGAGAGAGACAGAAAGAAAAAGAGACAGACAGTTTAGGTACATGTAATTTATATGGGACACAAATCTATACACACACACACACACACACACACACAGTGTGCGACATGCAATCCGATATTTTCGGCTTTTGTTACATGACCACATGAAAAATCGTAATAGACATGTACTTCCACAGAATCAGAAAAGATGATCGAATGTCACTTTGGGAATAGTTTAGAACATAATCCATTAACCTCCCTGTTATGTTAGTGTTCATCTTATTTTGAAAAGAAAGGAACTAAAAAAAAAATGCTACAAATTGAGCCATTTTGGACTACAAGTGGATTACAAAATTTGTTTTTAAATGATGTTTGACCTTGAATTTTTTTTTTTTGCCATACCAAAGGTCAAAAAAGTCCTAAAGTAGTCATGTTATGTATCACTTACGTAGGTCATAACTTTAAATAGCATTGCAATAAATGTGAAGGAGGGATGAAAAATGTGAAGGAAAAAGGAAGCCCCTTGTTATGTTACATAGAGGAAAATAATTAAATAAAAGTACGCCTGCAGCTGAGAAATTATTTCTAAAGCCCCTTTTGATGAGGGACAATTTCCTGCTGATTTAATGACAGGCCGTTTAAATATTTTTCTTTTTTAAAAAGTTGCGAAACAAATGGCGTCCTCCTCAGATCTGGATTTTGGCTCCGCCCAATATTATGATTCCACGCCGTAGCCGGAAAACAATGGCGCTTATTTGGGTGACGAGCCCACCATATCACGTCTTTGGGAAAGCCGGAGGAAACGCGCGTGCCAGTCGCCCTCATGTGCGACCAATTATTTCACAGTCTAGTTTCGGGGTGGGGGGCGGGAGTGGGACGTTTCAACCATTAGCCCTTTAGCTCGGGGATCAGACCGAGGGTAATAGTGCCTAAACACTGAGTAAACACATTTGGCTAATAGGTCATTCGGACCTGAAGCGGCGAAGGTCGCCCGTTGGCTCGCCGGGGCGCCGCTGGTGCCGTTTGGCGGAAGTCGGAGGAGGCGAGAAGATGCAAAAAAAAAAAAGGGGAAAACAAGACAGACGGCAAAACTTTGTGTCATTAATAGAAGCAAAAATATGATTAACAAAGGCATATTTTGCAAAACTGGGCTGCATCAATGCGGATCGAGTAGCAATAAAACTATAGTAAATTAAAAATGTGGTAGTATATTTATTGAACATATTTTTATGTTGTAAGTGTGGACTAGGAATTGAAGTTTTTGCATATGCAGACAATTTCCAAAGAAGAAAATGCGTATCAATTACTGCTAAGAAAAATGGTTTCGGTTCAAATATATCATACTTATGTACATTTATCAAATATTATAATGATCATGTTAGGTGTAGAATACTTGACAAGGAGTTGGCTATGTTTATTTTCTTCTTCTGTATTGTTTGCATTCATTTTTTTATTTCTCGATATTTACGATTGCTACGTGTAGTTTGTTCCTAGCTACTGACTACTGGTTCATTAACTTCTCAATTAGTCTCGTCTTGAGTAAATATCATTTTCGTGCTGCCAAATGGTTTTGTTAGCTGATGCTTAAAATGCGCTAGGTGCTTTTTTAAACTTTTAAAGACGTTATTTTATTGTCCATTTTCCATCTGCAGACCTCCAAGTTTCCCTTTGGAGGCATTTTGACAGCAATAGTGTGACTGATTGTCAGCATCCATGCGAAATGAATCATCATTTTGAATTCTATCTCCAGAAAAAAGAAGGAAAAAAAACGCTTGAGTAGAATTTGTCAATGTTTTTGCATAATCCCACTTTGCCAGTAAATTTGACCGCAGTTTACATATCTTGTGCTTTTCTATTTTTGCAACGTCTCATTGCGGAGCTCCATCAAGTGCTGTCGTATTGTTTAATAGCGGTAGCATTTAGCATTAAACTGCTTAAACCCAAAAACATCAGCAACGCAAACAACAAGAAACACCTGCTCGCTGCTCCAAAAAAACCAAAACACTGATGTTTACGCTGATGTTTTTGATTGATGCTTTTCAATCTTCAACATTTATTTTTTCCTTTTCGATTATTATCGGCTGCTGTTTTACTTTCCATTTGAGGATTTGGGTCAGTTAAAAAAAACCGCAACAACAAGGAAACAAATCGTGTTTTGTGCAACCTTGGCCGAGCGAAACGGCGGTGGGATGCGTTTTTTGCGCTCGTCAAAATCCAAAGCTAACGGCGAGCCCGGCGTCTCTGTTTACTTTCCGCCAACGGGGCGATCTGGAAGCGTTTGGGCCGGGCTGGGCGCTCGCTGGAATCTATCAAGCCATTGGCCGTTGAAACTATTTTGATATGGGGCCCTGTGGAGAGTTGCTCTTTCCTTGAGAACATGACTCGCCTTCGGGCTCTGGGGCCCGCTCGCACGGTCCGACCAGTAAACACCAGCGTGGAAGCCAGAGAGTTCCTTTTGCGTCACGAATAGACGGTGAGAAGAAGAAAAAAAGGAAAAGAGCGTGGCGGTTCCGTGAGGATAACCCCCCACTACCCCCTTAAGATCACTAGGTTGATGGGCGGAATCGTCTGTAAACAGGCCACAGGGGAAAAAAAGTGCAGACAAGTGTCTTAAGACTACAAAACACGGTTTGCTGGATGCATAATAAACTTACGCAGGGTAGAAATAGGAAACAAAAATATGAAATATGATGGTGAGCTACAATAGGTGTCACTATAAAGTGAAAACAGTCAAATACATGTATATGTGACATCAATATTTCAATGAAGAAGAGTATTCAGACTATTTCTGATGTATGGCTATTATGAAAAAAACAATAAGGAAATATTCTGTTAGATTATTATCTTGGTGGAAACCAGTTTTTAGTATTCGGATATTTCAAGATGAGCATTGAAAACAGTAATATACATTTAAGAAAAATGTATATGTGACAACAATATTTCAATGAAGAAAAGCATTCACATTATTTCGGATGTATAGCTATTATGCAAAAAACAATAAGGAAATATTCTGTTAGATTATTATCTTGGGCAAACCACTTTTTAGTATTCTGATATTCCGAGATGAGCATTGAAAACAGTAAAATGCATTTCAGAAACATGTATATGTGACAACAATATTTCAATGACTATTGCTGCTGTACGGCTATTATACAAAAACAATAAGGAAATACGTATTCTGTTAGATTTTTATCTTGGTGGAAACCACTTTTTAGTATTCTGATATTCCAAGATGAGCATTTTAAACCGTAAAATGCATTTCAGAAACATGTATAAGTGAGAACAATATTTCAATGAAGAGTACTCACACTATTGCTGATGTATAGCCAATATATATAAAAAACAATAAGGAAATATTCTGTTCGATTTTTTATCTTGGTGCAAACCAGTTTTTAGTATTCTGATATTCCAAGATGAGCATTGAAAACAGTGACATACATTTCAGAAACATGTATATGTGACAACAATATTTCAATGACTATTGCTGATGGATGGCTATTATACAAAAACAATAAGGGAATATTCTGTTAGATTATTATCTTGGTGCAATTCACTTTTTAGTATTCGGATATTCCAAGATCAGCATTGAAAACAGTAAAATGCATTTCAGAAACATATATAAGTGACAACAGTATTTCAATGAAGAGCATTCACACTATTTCTGATGTATGGCTATTATGCAAAAAACAATAAGGAAATATTCTGTTAGATTATTATCTTGGTGCAAGCCACTTTTTAGTATTCCGATATTCCAAAATGAGCATTCACACAAATACTTTGAATTGAAAATGAACATTTTGGTTCATAATGTCATGATTAAAATCCAACTATTATTAAAAAAAATAATATTTTAATGATTTTTGACACAGTGGTGAATCGAACCAACACAACAGCAGAAAAACTTCTGCAACATCACAGCTCAGTAAAAGTACATTAAAATAAATTCTTATCAACGATATTCACGGCGATTTTGACACCGCTGTGTGACTTTCTTTTCATTTGGGTTGCTTCCTCCTTATTTATTTGTGAATGTGTGTGTGTGTATGTGTGTGTTTTCGCAGCGTTGCAATGCATCACTTGACATTACCCAAGCAAGTTTGAGATGCAGCGCATCAGCTGAAAGCAATTTGGTCCGGAGCGCAGCTGCCAGGCGGATAAGACTTTCCTTCTTTCGTTTACTTTGAAATGTTCCTCTCCGACCCCCCCCACCCCAACTTCCAAAATACACAAGGCAGCCAAATTGCAGACATATGTGAGATGGGGAGGGGGAGGGGGGGGGGGGGCAGAGAGGCTCCTGCATTTTTTTTCATGCCCCCACTATGCAAAAGTCCACATTGTTTATTTAAAGAACGCTGAACACTTTAGCACTATTAAGCAACATGTCATATAGTAAACTAAAGGTTTCCTCTCAGGAAAAATCCTTGACAGTTTATTTTTCTTGGGCAAAAAGTTGGTTTTGACTCACAAGTCGCCTCCATGCACAAGTAAGCAATTGGACAGCGAGGTGTACCACGTTAAAGGACAAAGTCAACCAGGAAGTAACGCGACTATCGTAGGGGTGTCGCAGCAGGATTGGGCGATGGCTCATAAATGCTGGGAAGACGTGACGGAGAAAAAAATATATTAATCTATTAAAAAAATGTCGATTTTTGACTTGATTGCGTTCTACAGATACGAACAAAAACAATCCGTTAGCGTCGCATTTTGTTCAATAATTAAAAGGGCGTCCAAGTGGATCGATCCCGAAAACCTCAAAGCGGCAATCCGACAATTTCTGTAAATCTCGAAGATGATTGGGCAGCTGTGAGCCATACCGTATTGATCCGAATATAAGACGATGGTTTTTTTTGCATTGAAATAAGACTGAAAAAATGTCGGTTATCTTAAAATCGGGGTTTTACATACTCGTATTATTTTGTGTGTTTCATGTTTGCGGCCAAATTGTTCCAGTTTTGGTCCATTTGCGCAAAAATGATATTCTTCCAACGGCGTTGGAACTTTTCGAAACGAATTTTGGAAAATTACAGTCCTGTCAGTTTCAAGTTATTTCAGTGAGCGCTGCAGCTTTTTCTTTCGATCCTGGAAGGGCACAAATAAGTTTGCGTGTGTGTGTAAAACCTGGATTATTCAAGTGGATTTGGAATTGGGATTATGACAGGAGAATGAGCCTTCAAAATGGTCGACTTCTTACTGAATTTTTACGATACCTACAGATGATACATTTTATTTGGTCTTAATTGCACTCTTGAAACAACTACATTAACTTAAAGGCAGTCATTGATGGAAATTGATGTTGATTTTAACTGAACGGGTTAGCAGTGAAAAGAGAAATTATATAAAAAGTATAAAAGGAAGACCAGTTTACTTTTTCATACAATAAAGTCAGGCAAAAATATTACTGTTTCACCTTAAATTTGAAAATTTATGTGATAGAGTGCCGTATTTTCTGACTAGAAGTCGCACTTTTTTTGGAGTTTGGCTAATACTCAAGTGCGACTTATATGTATTTTTACGGTAAATTTATAAAAAGAAGACCAGTTTACTCTTTTATACAATAATGTCAGTCAAAAATATTACGATTTCACCTTCAATTGGAAAATTAATGTGATAGAGTGCCGCATTTCCTGACTATAAGTCACTTTTTGGGGGGGAGATTGGCTACTACTCAAGTGCGACTTACATACAGATTTTTTTTAACAGTAAATCTATAAAAAGAAGACCAATTTACTCTTAAAAAATTAAGTCAGGCAAAAATATTACGGTTTCAACTTAAATTGGAAAATTAATGTGATAGAGTGCCGTATTTCCTGACTATAAGTCGCACTTTTTTGGGGGGAGTTTGGCTAATACTCAAGTGCGACTTATATATGTATTTTTTTACGGTAAATCGGATTACAAGCTCTGTTGCTCTGCTGTTCGCAACGTTCCGGTCACAAGGCTACTGACCTGACATCCAAAACGTGCGATTAAATAGACCACAGAATCCCAATTGGACATTTTGTAGGTCAAAAAAAAAAAGAAAAGAAAAAAAACACGTCTGCTCAAGGCCGCCATCGGGGCAAACCGGGACAAGCGAAACGGGGGACGACGGCCAGGAGTCCACCTCGTTTGCGTGCGTCATCCGATGCGAGTAAAGGGGGGTTTAGGAACGAAGACGTGGACGGGATGGAGACGGAAAGGTCGCTCTTGACTGATAGCCCGCCGGGACCCGCGTTGCCGGCCTTTGGGTGGGAAGCGGCTAATATACCTTGACGTGCGTAGGAAACCCGAAACTCTGCGTCAGATAGGAGCCACCCAGAGGAGTGTGTAGCCCGAGACGCCCCGTGTCCTCTCTAACTAGCAGTGTTTACATGAGGAATGCTCTCGTATACCTTGAAGGAACCCGCCAGCACAACAGCATTAGCGGCACATGGGCTCGCCGCCATGGGAACGACTCAACTTTGCTTGGCTACTAACAACTGGCAACACTTTGTTCCCCCTGTTTGTGTGGGTGGGTGTGCGGGTATGTATGTGTGTGTCTTCAGTACATAGGATCAAGTGCTTCAGTCAATATTAGCTTGGATGCTGTAATATTGTCAGCGAACGCTTAATGGGAATTGAAAAGGGCAAAGTGACTCCTATGTGGGTTGGAGTCAGAGCTTATTTTCAAAAAGGACCAACAGTGACATGATAGGAAGAGACAGTTTGGAAAGTCAAAAGCAACAAAGTTACAGAGCTGACTGCCAACAGAGTTTGTTTTTACAAAAAAGACTGGAAACCAATAGTTACGAGCCACTAAAATGCTTACCACTTGGGCTACTTTTTTAGTGTGGGAAAAAAATGGCCATGGGAGTTGTTATGTTGAACAAATGAAACAATTTTAGAGTATTTTCAGGAAATGACTTCCAAAACAGTTGTATTGTTTATGATTCCATTAAAATGTTTTTTTTAAAAGTGTTGGATGGAATTAAACTGTTTTTTTTACTAAAATGTACAAATGTAATGGGACACCAGACCACAATTTGTGAAATTTAAAACACTCTTGATCAACTGCTGGCTAATTTAGCATTCTTTTGAAGGGAACTACACAGATTCGCGACCGACTGACCAACGGGATTAAGCTTCTTCCCTCTACGGCTCGAGGTTATGTGAAATTCCCGATTGATGAATTACCGTAGTGATAATCACCCAAAAAGAATCCGCGTTTCCCAAGTCATGATGTCATGCAACAATCTGGGCCTATCAAGAGAGGCCCTGTTTTCTAGCTCAGAGTCCATTCTTCGCACTACCTCACACCAAAAGATGATTATGTATCATTTTCCTGACAAGAGGGCCAGAGCGTATAAACAAAAAAAAAAATGATTCCAGGGAAAGAATGACTAAAAAGTTGAACGCGAACGCGGCGCAGCTGGGTGAGATCCGTTTGGCCGAACGGGGCGAGATAAGGAAACGGCGATGACGGCGTGAAGGCCAATTGGCTCGGACTTGCAGCGGGAGAGGAGAAGAAGAAGAAGAAGCGAAAAAACAAAACGGGATTGGATGTTGGCACGCAGGGAACGTCAATAGCCGGAGGAACAGCGGCGATGGAGAAGTGGATCTATCGGCACAGACGGGGCGATGAAAGTCTGGGTTCGAGCCAACGTAAACACGTGCGAGTATCGTAACGGCCTTGTTCGTACGAACAGGAAAACATGTAAACACTTAAGGCCGTCCATTGTGGATGCATATGTATGAAGACATACGCACAGACGGAGAGCAGAAGGCGAGCTCCCAAACCGCAACGTCTCCAGTCTTAAGCCGTCTGTCGTTTCATTTCATCACATACTTCACATTAGTCCACTTTGCTACAATACCACAGAAAAAACAGGCACTCCGAGAAAAAAAAAATGGCTACAGTCTACGGTCTTATTTTTACACATGTGAAATAAACACACGGGAGAGTTAGCGGCGCCCCGTGGAAAATGGCTCCCGAGCCGTCCTGGCAGGGTTTTAAAAAGCCTTTTTTTTTTTTTTTACAGTGAAATTGAAATTTCCTCATCGCGAGTGTACGTACTTAAAGATGTTAACTCGCCAAAAAAAAAAGACATGAATTCGGGACTATAGCATAACACGGCTAAATAAGACACAATGACCAAAATCAATTTGAGTCATCAGAATAAACTAACGCAGTAGTTAAAGGGGCCTTGAGGGTACTTAAACAGCCCAGGTTTTCCATGTAACTAGTCCTTATCTACCGGTAGTCAATGTCATTCACTTTTTTTTAGGTTACGTATATTTAACTAGTCGGCACAACAGTTTCTAAAGGTGATTTTAAAGAAAGGAAAATCGTACTGATTGTTGGTGATATTCAATTAAATATTCCAATCTATAGCCTTGAAGTGCTTAAATAGTTGAATTGAATGCTTTTATTTTCATTATACAAGTATTATGAGAATTAATTCTTCATCATGAAGTGCGCAGATGACTACAAAAAACAGACAAATAACTAATAATAAATATTCAATCAATAAGTAATAAATAAATAAGTAGTCAACTTAATACAACATAAGTAGTCAACAACATAAAATAAGTAGGGAAGTGCACAAATAACACCAACAAACAAACAAATAACAATAATACATAAATAATCAATGAATAAATAAGAAATAAATAAGTAGTTAACATAATAAGTAGTCAACAACATAAATAAGGAGGGTGCACAAATAACAACAACAACAAACAGACAAAAAACAGATAATCATTCATACAAAATGAATGATCAATAAATAAGTAGTCAACCTAATACAACATAATAAATAGTCAAAAACATAACTAGGTAGGGAAGTGTACAAAAAACAACAATAACAAACGAACAGATAAATAATAAATAATCATGCTAAATAAATAATCAATGAATAAGTAGTCAACATAATAGATAAGTAGTAGTCAACATAGATAAGTCTTCAACATGAATATGTGGTCACATAAATAAGTCGGTACAAAATTGACTAAATTGGTTAGCAAGTACAAGATAAGTCTTGATTAATTATTATGACTTTCCTACTTTAGAGATAAGTGATAGAGTAAGACAAGACATTTGAGAACAAATTCAAAAAACATGGTCGCATAAGTAGTTTATATATTTACAGGTAAGTACAAAAAGATCCTGTACTATTTGTTATGTTCAATCTTAAAACTGCAGACTGAAAACGACTCACCTGAATGAAATCCTACAAAACCATGAAGAGATTTGTCAACTATACAATAAGGCTTATGATTCACGGCGTAAAGTTCAATGTTTACTTTCTGATGTTTGCACGCAAAGCGCCCAATGACGTGTGACCCGAGCGTCATTGGCGCGCTGCGAAGCCAAAGCGTTCCTGTTCCGTCTTGTTTTTGAACCGGCGAACCGACCGACACGTGCGACGCCTTGTTTTTTTTTTTAAAGTGAGGCATTCGGGGGCGTTTGGCGAAACTGTAGCGGGATCCAGCGTCCGCCAGGCGTGTCGGCCTGGAATGCAAAACATGAGCCGTGGTCGTCCCAAAGTGGCACCAGTGGCACGCTTTCGCTTCCAGATTTTAGATTGGTCTTAATTGCTGGGGTTGAAATGAAATAAATAAAAAAGCTGATATTTTCCATGTACCAGCTCACAACCAAGAACATTTGTAATTTGAGATAAGGAAACTTGTTCAAAGTTTTCCTGGCACTCCTTTTAAATTAAAAAAAAAAATCTCGGGTCAAATTTCAAATTGGGGCAAACTGGGCTCACAGCTCTTTGGTCGTGGGTTCGATCCCGGGTGGGTCCTCACTGTTTGGAATTTGCACCGGGCCTACGTGGGTTTTCTCTGGGTACTCCTCAATCCCAAAAACATGCACGTAAGGCTAACTGGTTGAGCACTCTAAATTGGCCCTAGCTATGATTGGTGGTAGTTTACTAGGATAGGCTCTAGCACCCCCGTGATCCTCGGTTCAGAAAATGAATGCAATTTCAAAAAGGGGTGAACGAAGACAGAAAAAAGATTGACAATCAACAATCTAGACCAGGGGTAGGGAACCTATGGCTCGGGAGCCACATGTGGCTCTTTTGATGGGTGCATCTGGCTCTTTGCCAACCTGGGAGCTAAAATATGGAAATCGCTGTTGACAGAACTGAGATATTACATTTAGAACTGCTTTAATCTTCATTTTTTTTGCTTTAATCTTCATTTTTTTGGCAGTAGGGAATGTATCCTCTCATTGATTAGCAATAGTATAAGAATCTTTAAAAAAATATTCATTTTTTTCCACTTTAAAAGTGGTGAAATTACTCAAAAAAAATGAAAAGGCACTCGTTTAAATGTATGTATTTGGACTTTTTAATTCGTAGTATGGCTCACAAGGAATAACATTGGAAAATATGAATTTTTGTGGCTGTCTTCGTCAAAAAGGTTCTCGACCCCTGATCTAGACAATCTTAAGCTTTCTCTTCCTCAATGTTGTTATTAATATTGGTGTTGTCAAACCAAGCGTCTGATTGCTTTTGTCCAAATGTTCATCATTTTTACTGTCCTTATTTTCTTTCTTCTGGCATATGTCCAAAATAAAGCATTGAAAATTGAAATCCGGGCACTTTTCTTTCCAGCACGAGGCAACGACCAGCATGGCGGTTCAAAGCCAAGTGCGAGAGGACCTGAAACTGGCTCTCCAAATGAGATCACAGAGCAAAAATGGCAAGGAAAATAAACAGATAAAAGCCCATCTTTTTTTAGGGGTCTGGCTGGAGTGTGCCCACACTGGGGGCTCTTAACCTTAGGGATGATGAGGGTCAACTTTCCAGCTACAACTCCATTTGCAGAAAAGTGGACTGCGCCGTTTGGTGCTCCTCGCCAATGCAAACGCCGATTTAATTGCGACACCCTTGGTGGTGCTGGGACGGGGGGGGCTTGTTAGCTATTGACAGGCGTGTTACAAAACAGCCAGATCCAGTATTTTATCCCTCGCGGCTCCCAGGCGGGCTGTTGCTTTGTGAAAGCCCCGTATTGTATTTCTTTCCTGCGCCAGAGCCCGTTTCCTGTGGCGCTGGCGTGTCAAACGACGATGACCCGCCGCTTCCTGCGAGTCGCATGGAGGCGAGGCCCTGCCACGAGCCCTGGGGGGCCTCCTCCTCCTCCTCCCTCTCGCTTTCAAACGCTCCTGGCCGCATCTCCCTTTTTTTTGGACCTCGTCACCCTTCGTCGTTATCCCCGGGCACGCTCCTCCTCGCCCCCCCCCCCCCCCCCCCCCCCGGCGCTTTCCGCCATCCTTTCCTCTTCGGACTCGAGTCTTTCCTCCCCCTTTCTTCGGGTCAGGAGAGATTCTGTCAGACATTTCCCCTGCACGCAGTTGATCCAGACCACACCTTGTGAGGGGGATTCCGTCTTCTGCCACGTGCAGTGCTAGCGAAATGCCCCCCCGACACCCATTGCTTGAGCACACGGGGGTGGACGCGACAACTCGGCCCAAGCAACTTATCCAGTTCAGTACGACTCTGGCATAGAGACATGTATAGAAATACAGTAATCCCTCAAATATTGCAGATAATGTAGACTAGACTGGTCCGCGATAATCGAAAAACAGCAAAGTTGGATCACCTCTATTATTACTACATACCATACTCGTACCCGCTAGTGTTATTGTTTAAGTATGATCTTTTTAAAAAGTGTAAACTTTTTTACTAAATGTACAAATGTAATGGGACACCTGACCACAATTTGTGAAATTTAAAACACTCTTGATCAACTTCTGAATTTGCTTTTGCTCTCTCCATCTTTGCCTTTTAACGAACACAAGATATCCAAATGATTCTTAAAGTAGGAAAGAAAAGTTAATACTTCAGTGAAAACGATGAGAGCTTCATTAAATTTTGCACATGCAAAAAAATAAAAAACAATTCCAACAGATCGACAAGGGCTGGCTCTAGAGGTGACTGTGTAGTTCCCTTCAAAAAGTTGAGTCAGCCACTGGGACTCCCGTTATGTCGGACGACAGAAATTGTTTCCAATTCCAAACAGGTCAACCAAAGTTCCGAAAGAGATTGCCTCTTTTCGGCAAGCTACATTTTCATCAGGCGGCGAATAATCTGTTTTTATTTGAATTTTCTGATGAACGCTGCTGGAGGACTATCGCCATATTACATCCGAGGCTGGAACAGTCAGAGTAAACACCTGCTCGACTTCTGTGTTGAGCTGCCAATTGGAATGTTACTATTTATTCCCTGTAGAAATCAAGAACACAGCAGAGGCTAAAAGACCAAAGCCGACTGACAACTAGCTTACAAAAGACCTCCGCAACTGCGACAGACGGGTAAAAAATAAAAAAATGCCGTTACGCTAACATCTGTTGGTCAGGCCGGCGAGTTTTTCAATTGGCTACCCTTTCCATCTCGTTCGGAGGTCACGGCTTCCTCGCCTGGCCGCACACGTGAGCTAGCGGCGCGAAATCTTTCAAAAGCGCTTCTTTTGACGCTCCGTCTTATCCGGGTCAGGAAACGGGAAGTGAGCTTGGAGAAAAGAAGGAAGCAGAAGCAGCTCTCCGAGGCTGCAGGTAGTCACCTTTAGTCTTGACCTTCAACCCAGTCCTCAATCAGGCTGACAGCACACGCTCGGACAAAGTGCAGATGCGCACAAATAGTGACGTACGAAACCCAGCGACAAAAAAAAGACATAAAGTCCGCTTAATTTATCTCTTTATTATGTGACAACAAAGTTCCCTCGTGAAATTTACAGGCATGGACAGGAAAGCGGCGAGGATCTGGCGGCCTTTCTTTCGTCAAAATATGTTTTATGGTGACAACTTTGAGGATCAAATGCTCGAAAGTGCTAGTAGCAGCACAATTTCCATTCATGCTAGCTTTTGTTAAAACAGTGCCCTCACCAGGTCCAAAAGAACAACCTGCTGCCATATTTGGAAGGCTCTAGTTTACCCCCAATGGTGGGGTTGGGCTCGGGGCGTGGGCGAGAGTGGTAGGGGTCCTCGGTTAGAGGTCGAGAGGTTGAAACCTTGGTCACCTAGAAAACAAAACAAACAAACGGTCACCTGCTTTGTACAATTACACATTGTTTTGTCTAAGCTAGCAGCCTCTAAGTTAAAAAAAATCTCAGTAGTTGAAAATGACAAGCGTAGAGCTGGGCGATAAAACGATAACGATAATTATTGTGAAATCATTTTTGTCAACGATAATATTAAAACAAATTCAATAAACAATTTATAATGTTAAACTGTAATTACACTACATGACCGCCAAAGAGAACGGGGGCGCTGTTGTGAGATGAATGCTAGCCTCATGAGAAGAAGAGAATGATGTGGAAATGTGTTTTACCATGTTAGCAACAGAGGCTAACATGGAGCATGAACGCAAAAGGAAAATAACACGGCTAAAATAACCAATTATGAGATGCAGGACAACATCGAGCCGACCCACTCAATTTTAGTGGGTCGGCTTGATGTTGTCCTGCATCTCATAATTTAATTTAGTGACTAAAAGAGAGAAAACGCCAAGGACAATTCACTTGGATCTTTTAGTCACTAAATTAAATGAGATGCAGGACAACATCAAGCTGACCCACTAAATTTTAGTGGGTCGGCTCGATGTTGTCCTGCATCTCATAATTTCGTTTTTTTTTTTAATGCCTCGTAAATACTTGTGCGCAAAGAGCAACCGTATTGAACCCCTGTAATATTTTTTTAACTTAATATCAAAATGTTTTCCAATGTTATGTAAATGTTCTGAAAATGTTGAAAAAATCTAAAACATCTCTAAATGTATTTTAAACTCAAGGGCGGTTTGCCAACAAAACTCACCTTGGACAGATCTCCCAGCTCGGGTCTCTCCCAGCCCAACTTGTCCAGCACGCAGTTGTCAAAGGCTTGTTGTTGCTGCCGGCAATGGCGCAGCTCGGCCAAATTGGAATAATCCAGACAGGTCCAGTATTCTGTGAACGACTCGGCGCAATTCCCCTTGATTTGCCTGACAATAACAATCGCACTAAGATTGGGAAGCCGCAACCGAAATGGCCAACATGCATCGAGTACATGACTGACTGTTCGCCGGGACTCCGTTTTGAAGGGATTCGTTTCAACGACTCAAAACGGTCGAAGCTTTTTTTGAATACATAACACCCGCTTGATCAGCGAAGCCAACATTTTTTTGAGAATTCAAAGAATTTTCTGTCAGCTTTCCTACAAGCAAGCACACACTCCGACTTCTCGCCCCACAAATTGTAAATACTCAACCATTAAAAGATCTTTCCCCCCCGAGTTTATTTGCGAGTGAGGCAGGGCGGGTGTGTGCGAGGTAGGCAAGCAATGGGTTAAATATTTTAAGAAAACACATTTGTTTCCAAATGATCTAAATGTTAAGAAAAAGGTAAATGTAAGTAGTTTGTTTATATACCTTTTTTTTTGCTACAATTGTTGATCTAAGAATGCTACTAATATTCCTTTTCTTGCATTTATAGGTTGACTGCATTTATTCTCCCAAAAGCAGTTCAATGAAAGATTACCATAGAATATGATATTAGAAAAGTAGACATTTTCTTGAATTGGACCTTTTTTTCTATAACCAAGATACTGTAAACCCATTTTCATTATTTGTTTGTAAATACAGGGCACACATTTTAAGATAATGTACTTAAAATATTGCATATCTGCAAAAAAAATATCTTGTGGTTCAATATTAATGTTTGTTTAGACACTGCAATTCATGTTTTTTTAACGTGGTTACCTGGAACTTATTAAAAACAAGTGGTTCATTCTGATAAGCACAGCTAGCTAGCATTTAGCATGACATCATATATGTTGTTGTGTTCAGGGGCAAAATGAAAACAAGAAATGGTCTCGTCCGATGTACCTGAAGAAGTTGAGTGCACATTGGTTGACTTTCATCCCTTCTTGGAGACACTTGCGGGGGTCCTTTTCCTCCCAGCGGCAGAGCATGAACTCTTTGTTGGCTTTATCACACTGGGAGCCATAATGGTGAGCGGCTGCCTTAAGCACCGCCGACGATACGTTCACCTGAAATTGCAGACACAAATTACTCTCCACAATGACACCTACTCTGACTTGTGAGCCATTTGGACTTTTGAATTTACATAACATGTTTATTAACAGCCACTGTTAGAAAAACTGTAACATACCCAAGAAATCCTGATTCTAATACTTCCTACCTTACAATTTATGAACTACAGCCATGGAGATATGAGATGTGTTTGTACTTTGGCGGTTATACAGATGTTCATCTCAATATTTTTCTGGGAAAAAAGCAGCTAATCTTCCAATGGAGTTGAGCAGTACACCAGTACATCAATGTAACATTTTGATCCCAAAACATTATTGTTTAAATTTCCAGATGTGCACAATTCGATACACTATACTGATCAAGACCAGGGCAAACACTAAATTATTAAGTTAAATTAAAAGGTCCAAGGTCATGTTCACTGTGTCCAAAAATTGCCATCATCGCCAAAAGATATTTTCGAGAGAAGACAAAATTAAACATATCTTGCTTACAGTTAGTAATATAGACAATTGAAGAAAACTGTAATGCCATTCAATGTACAACGCGGGTTTAACACTGCCGCCAGCACGACCCTTATAAATGGGTAGTAATAATGAATAGTAATAATTCAAATAAAACATTAATGTTGTATAAATAGTGACAGAAATGGTCAAGTTTAGCGCAGCTGATTCTTCCACGGTACAATGATTTGCAGCTGGTGATGGCTAACTTGTTAGCTTCGACGGTCCGGTGCAATTTGAATTCACAACGTTGCTCACCTCATCCACGTTCAGCTCCTGCAAACTAGGGATTTCCACCGGCATGGCTGCATGCGTTTATAACAAAGCACACGCCAAAAAACCGACGAGGTGGACGTAAAGTTTGAAGGTCTCCCCCACGGAGAAGGTCAGTTTACCTTCAATTGTGTGGCAAGTAAAGGGCGAGTGTTGATGACGCAGCAGAGAGAGCGACGTCACACCCGAATGTACATGCGCACTATGTATTTCAAGTATTTTTTTTTTAAATATCTGCTTTTGGCCAATTTTCGCAGTTTATATACATCTATATTTAAATAAAAAATGAGAAGACAGTTTTTGACCCAACATTTGCTCAATCACGGTCTTTTCTGACGGATACCATGTTGCCGTGGTAACAGTACACAATCGACATGACGAAGTGATGCTCTTCAGTCGGTTTGACGTTACACAATTCCAAAGTTATATACTAATTGGGACACCCTCCACTATCTCTATTTTTTTGTTTGACAATTTTGATTTTAGTGTGTGATAATAAGAGGAGCACCTTTTATTTGGCCTATTGTATTGCAGATGAATTTAAGAAAAGATGGAGCTCACTGGAAGCAGTTACAAGGGCCCAACTCTAAATGCCAGGTATAGATAAACTATTGAATGGATTACTTTAATATTGGTATAAATATAAAGATTAGTTAGATTCAGCAGGTAGTTAAGTATTTTAAGTGAGTACCTTGTAGTTTTCAATAAATACAGCCTGACAACAACAGATTTCAGTATGCAAATTTGTACATATTTATGAAGGCGATAGCAATGTTGACATCATTTCGGTGTACTGTATTTTCAGGATGGAAGGAGAAGGGGAATATACATTCTTGTCGGAGACTAAGTACATAGGGGAGATGAAAGATGGGATGTTTCATGGGTCAGGTGTGCTTCACTTTCCAAATGGAAGTAAATACGAGGCCACCTGGGAGAATGGCATAGCAACGCAAGTGTGTCTTCTTAATTTTTTTTGTATTTGTATTCACGCCTCTATGCGTTTCACGTCGGTTATACTTCTCGTTACATCTGCTACACGTTACGGCAATCACTCATCGTTCTCGCGGCGGTTATTGGGTTTCCCGGTTTCGTACTTTACAAAGGTATATTTTCTGTCCTGCTATTTGTGGCGTTTGCAGCAATGATTGCAATTATTATCAATTCAGGCAAAGGTCATTTCAAATGATAGTTTTGATGAACCGTGACTAAATCTAGCCAAGACTTCCTTGCACCTGCATCCTTGCTTGGCTAAACCCCAAAAAAGCAACACAGTAAACAGTGCAATGGCGCTTTATTCAAAGTAAGAGCATTATTATTATTATTATTTCAGAAATGCATAGTGTGTACTTACATTTGTGAAACTTTTGATGAGGCAATTCCAATTTTTGTCTTCATAGTAGAAAAGTACCATAGATTTTGGTGGTTTTGCAGGTGAAGTGTTGTCAAAATGGCACTTTTTGAAATGATCTTATGCACAATTCCAACTTACTTGTTTGCTTTCAAATTAATTGTGGACAAAACATGATAAAACAACCCCCCAAAAATGGCAATCACCAGACCTGAACCCAATAGAACATGCATTTTACATCCTGAAGATGAGACTAAAACCCACAAAAACTAACAAGAACTTTAAAGGGCCTGGAACAATAGGTTATTTATTTTTTTGTTTAGTTTGTTTATCTGTTTTCCATAAAGAAGGATTGAATGTAATTGTTGTGATTGTAGCGTTTACTTCACAATGTAACTGGTTCTCATTTCCAATTTACGTATTCGTATCTTTCTCCAGATATAAGATTTGCTCAATTATCACATCCTTTAAATACAAACACGACCATATAGAAATCAGTCGACAAATTCCCCAATTGGACTCAAGCCACGTGAATAGGAACGTCTTTCGATGCCACGAACCAAAAACAACCACGGAAAAACAGACATTCTTTTCGACCGCTTAATGCACTTAAGAGTGGCATTTAAAAAAAAAAATTGTTTTGGGGGGGATATGCACGCTAAACCCCAGGGTCTCATCTGAGCTAGTTTTAGTTAGAACTAACAAATAGGGCCAGTGAGAATCGTAAAAACGATCTTTTTTTGCAGCATTTCTATGGAGACGTTGCCATTTTCTAAAGTTGTCAAAGTCATACAATGTGATCAAGTACTAAACATTACGAACCATGATTTAAACAATTATGGCCTTCTAATTTTCATTATAAAAGGGATCATTCACCTTTGACGACGGGTTGCCGTACCAGGAGAAGAACTGGGATTACTGCGACGGCTACGACAGGCGCTTCTACACCGAGAGATGCAACGGCCTTCGCCCAGCAGGTTCCCTTTCTCGCCATCTAACTCGCTAAGATAAAGGATTGCATGTTATTTATTTATTTTGCATGTAGGTCAGGGGTGTCAAACTCGGGTTGGTTTTTTAAAATGATGTTCAATATTAAAGTGGAAAACGCAAAATATCTATATATTTATTTTTAGATTTTACAAAATGCTTTTTGAACTAAAAATAAAACACAAAGAAAAAATATTGGATTAAAAAAAATTCAATGATTGATTTTAAAAAGGGGAAAATCAGGAAATGTCATGTACATCTATCATCATTTGAATTTGATCCTAAAATAGAAACTCATGATTTACTTTCTCGGGCCACACAAAATGATGCGGCGGGCCAGATTTGGCCCCCGGGCCGACACTTTGACACCATTTTATATATATATATATATATATATATATATATATATATATATATATATATATATATCACAGGTGTCAAAGACCGTTATATATATATATATATTATATATATATATATCACAGGTCTCAAAGTGTCGGCCCGGGGGCCAAATCTGGCCCGCCGCATCATTTTGTGCGGCCCGAGAAATATATATATATATATACGCATACATACAGATATATATACGCATACATACAGATATATACGCATACATACATATATATACGCATACATACATATATAAATATATATATATATAAATATAAATATATATTGATTTAGGTGAATCCCAGTTGACGGACCTGCATCCCCCACGTTCCATTCCCGAAGGCTGCTACGACTGCGGGGACGGTTTCTACGACCCAACGACCAGAACCATCACGGCCTACGATGGGGATTTCCTAAGAATTGCAGGTAAGAGCAAAAAATAATAATATTAATCACAGGTTTGGAGCTCGTGGTAAACAGCAATGGGAAGTTGAGTGTCTCTGACATCAAACTAAAGTCTTACTTTATTGTTTTCCCGTTTTGAAACGACGAAACAAAGTGTACACGATGTCGGATTTGTAAACAAACGGTGAGGTGATTTGGCAAGCAGAACGGCGAAAGGCTTCCATATTGTTTGGCGCGCTTTCCTGTTTCTGGAATAAGCACTTCCCCTTTGAAAGGCTTCCACTGTGAAAAACATTCCAGTGCCAAGAAAAACACCTCTGGTGACTTCACCGCGGGTTTTCCCTTTGTCTTGAGGTGCTTCGCAGATGCAGATAACGAACGTCAAGCCGTTAAATGTAAAAGATTATTGGGACCGATCCAAAGAGCGGTCATGCACGGATGATCATTTTTAAGATGGGTATCCAAGCGGACGCCGTTTGGCTTTGTGATAATATCGTTGAAGTCAATCGGGCACAGATGACTTCAACATGTAGCAACTTCGTCCCGCTTCGTTTTTAACTGCAAACGCCGAAAATTGGATTGGAAATCCTCGTTACAGTCAAAGCTCATAATTTGGTTTCAAGTTGTTCACATTCATGGGATCATTTTGAGTAATTCAAAGGGTTGCTATTTAATATCAACTCATCGAAAAATCAGATAACAGCAAGAAAATAGTTTCCCTCCCTCCCAAATGTTCGCATTCCTGTAAAATGACGCTAAAATGGTCAACTAAAACGACACTTTCTCTCAGGAAAAATGGACAGAAAATTCGTTTTTTTTACTCACGTGATTTTTGAGAGCCAGTTAATTGCGTCAAAAAACAAAAAGCCCCCTCTTACAACCTATACCGCTCTATAATTGGTGTAAATGGCGCTTGAGTCTCTTCCAACACTCACAATTCCAGCCCTCTTACACAACGTTTATTCCCTAAACGCCGAATAACAGCGTGCTAATGGCAGCCACGCCAAGGCGCACCTCATTCACGGCAAACGTGGGTGTCGAAACCCACTCATTTAGATTCTCCAATCCAAAAAATTCCCAACTGTATTCGAACACAAAACCGTTGTGTTACGTTAAGTGTGGCGTTGCCGTGGAACGTGGAGTTGGACCCAAATTCACGGAAAATGGGCGAGTGCGTGGAGTCCCTAACAAAAACTTTAACGACTGTGGGAGGCGTGTGCGGTCGATTGGTCGCCGGTCTTTGGGTCGCCGTCTTTTGGTCGCCGTCTTTTGGTCGCCCCGATTGCGACAATGGGCGACCAAAAGACCGGCGACAAAACAAGGCAAAACAACACAGTCTACGCATCAATAAAAGTCAACAATGGCCATGAGCCGTTTCACTGAGCGGACGTGCGAGTGTATACGAGTTTGTATGTACATGCGTTGTCCCTTTAAGAAACTACGTCAGTCAGGGTCTTAACAAGTTCTCCAACAAAACACAATAAAAGTCCGGGAAATTTGGAGCTTTTCTTTAGCCTAATAATTAATAGGGCATTAAGTATGACTAAATAGTCATTCGAAGTTTGTATTTAGGGAATTTGAGCAACCATTTAAATGGTAATCATCAATAACCTTCCGGGCAACCAAAAGACCGGCGACCAAAAGATCGGCGACCAATCGACCGGCGACCAATTGACCGTGTACCGAGGGAGGAGGGGTATCACGAAAATAACAAGAACTTGGAAGCAAATAACAAAACCAAACCTGTCAGGAAGACATAGAGAAACAAGGAAAATACTTACAAACACAGTTTAAATAGACAGACAAAGGCTGATTACAAAGTACACACACCTGATCACATGAGGGACGGGAAACCATGAGGGACACAATAGGCAAAAAGGATGCAAACCAACCCAAAGCCCAACTAACCCAAACACTCTGACGGCGAAGCGGACCACCAGTCCACGACGCCACCGTCCAACTCCGAGAAATCCTCCAAAACGTGAATATTTACTCGCCACCGCCATTACCGAATCCGTGAACGGGGGGTCAATCTAATCACCATTAATGTCGGTTTTAGGGGTCTCCTCTTGACCCCGTGACGAGGTCCACCATGATTGCACTTTACAGCCACAAAGACGGACGTAAAATGTTTGCAGCTGCCGATAAGTTGAATTGACCGAACCCCCGGCTCCGCCCCCCCCGCTAGCGTCTCCTTCGCGATCAGGTAGAAAGAAAATTAGGGGAGAGTTTTGTCCCTGAAGTGGCTGTTAGCGTCGACGCTAACACTGGCAAATTACACACAATCAGCCGACAAACGGGACCAAACCGGGGGCCCCCCGCCCCGGACCCCCGCACGCGCGCCAACCTTTCTGGGCGAGGTCCGTACGGCGCTCAAGTGCGTGCAGCTGCGCCAGCTCCAGAGAAGAGCGACTTCCCCTGCAATTAGCTTCACATTTCACTCTTAACAATTGACGAACTGCGGTATTATCTGCGTCTTTGGCAGTCCTTCTTTGGCAGAAGACGAAAAAATTGGGGCCGGCCATTTTGCCAGGGTTCATTGTTTACGGGTGTCTGAAGTGGCCGTGAGAAGTTATTTTCCGCTAATTGTCAGGCTTATCTTGATTTGAGCAAATTTACCAGCGACCTGAATGGCACTTCAACGGCTCAAGCTGCCTTTTTTTTTACGCACAAAGTGACCTGCGTTTTTAATTCTCCGGCTCGGTCGCCATTATCGTTCCTTTCACGCGTGGTGCGATTAGCATTTAGTGTAAGGGAAGATTGACTTTTAAGTGTCGGTCAAGCGGGGAAAAAACGCTTTCGGGGGGGCAACGTCGTACTTGTTTTGATTGACGTCAATCGTGGAGGATCCGGATTTGAGGGCTACACGAAAAAATATTGTCAAAAAAAATGGTTTTGCTATGTTTTAGATGAGATCAGATAACTTTATTCATCCTGTATTCGGGAGATTTCACAGTAGTAAGAGGGTGAGAATACAGACACAGTAAAAGACATTTTTAGACATAAATAAATAGGTCATAGATAAATGAATATATAAGCGTTTTTATTCAATTAAACCTGACGACACACTGTTGTGACCAGTGATTTTTTTCGTAGTTGCTATTTCAACCTCCAAACGCATGTGAGAATCGAGTTCTCGATAGATTGGAGGTCAGGGGTTGAGGGTGGCTATTTTTCTGTCAAAAAATGGTTTTCTACGTTTTAGATGAGATGAGATAACTTTATTCATCCCGTATTGGGGAGATTTCACAGTAGTAAGAGGGTGAGAATACAGACACAGTAAAATACATTTTTAGACATAAATAAATAGGTCATAGATAAATGAATATATAAGCGTTTTTATTCAATTAAACCTGACGACACACTGTTGTGACCGGTGATTTTTTTCGTAGTTGCTATTTCAACCTCCAAACGCATGTGAGAATCGAGTTCTCAATGGATTGGAGGTCAGGGGTTGATGGTGGCTATTTTGAGATTTCTTCTTTGTCCTTATATAGAAAGTGGAGCTTGGTTTCTGCAAAACAGGGCATGTTTTGTCTTTATTGTTCATTGTTTAATGTGGAAAACTTGAACTTTTTGGCTAAATTCTCAATAGATTTGAGGTCAGGTGTTGTTGTTGTTGTTTGTTCTTATATAGAAAGCGAAGCTTTGTTAAAACAGGTGGCGATCCAGCTAATGTAGGTCGTAGATGAGCCGACCTTAACATTTCACTTTTTGGGGGAAATTTAAAATTAAACATAAACTCCCTATGTGATGAATGCAATATTAATGGAATTATCATTTTTTTAAAACAGATGACTCAGAAAGCGAGTGGATCGAGCGAACGTGTCGCGTGGCAGAAGATCCCAATCCCGAGTCCTTCTAAGATGAGGCTTCTTCCCAAGTCAAATAAATATAAAGAAAAGCTACTTAATGTCAATCATATTGAAGTCATTTTTGTATAATAATATTTTTTTATGGGCAACCACTTGTGTTTCTGGACACTTTTCAACTTGCATTTTTTGCAAATGAGGCTATGAAGCATTCAAAACAGCTTAAAAATGCCCTACAAATGTTATATTTATTTCCAACAATCTATTATCATGAAGCACAATTATCTGCAATAACTAAAGAAAACTACGAATTAGACTAAAGTACGATTTACAACAGTCAAAAGACTATTTTGATTATTTTCTGAATGTGGAACTGTTTTTTTTTTGGGTCTATTTTTGCCACACAAATGAATCTTGAACTGGTCATCACATTCTCTTTTATTGCATTTCTTTACACAAAACATTGAGGATGAACACTCTTATCAAATAAACATTTGTGTATCTTTTCATCGTCATTTTTTCCCATTTTCATTTTACAAAAGTCCAAAGAAAAAAAAAGTGCTTTACAGGGATTTTTCCATCTTAATAAATACAAGGACGTTGAGGTTCACGTTGGATCGGCTTCTTTACAACCATGGCCGTGGCGCTTAAGTACGTGATGCACAGACCCCGCCCCCAACACACACACACACACACACACACACGCACACACAAAAAGTCACATCTTACTAGCATTTTTCATTGTAGTCCATTTTTTTGTACCAATACTGTTTCACTCCAAGCAAACACAGACATTATTTCATTTCATTTATTTTGTTTTTTTTTGTTACGGAAGATTATTGAGCCATTTGCAGTCTGTTTAAAGAAACCTGAAATTTAGCAAAAACTCAAACCTTGTGCTTTGTGGTCGTCCTTCATTTTTAGCCGTTGAAACCGTTGTCATAATCTGCAATTATGAACGCAACGGGGTGAGTGATTCTCATTTTTAGTGGCTTTCCAAGGTCTGCTTGACCACACCCACCACCGTGGAGCCTTTGTGACAAGCAACCCCGCCCCCCTTTTCGCGCCCAGACTCATTTCAACTCTTTGCGAGTTTTTGGATATTTCCAGTCGTGCGATGCCGCTCGGTAAATAGCGTCATCCGTTTATCGGTGGGATCCACGCGAGGACGCCGTGGTGGGATGTTGGGGAGCTTGAGGGGGGGTCCCGCGGGGTCGAAAGTAGTCGAAGAGTGCTAGCGGCTGAGGGGCAGCTGGGGAAGCGACATGGCCTGATGGGGGAGACTCTGGGAGGTCAGAACGGAAAAGGGGTGACCTGGAAAACACAATGCGCAAATACAAAAATACATCAAAAAACAAATAAATAAAATAATAAAAATATTTTATATGAATAAATAAATTTATCAAATAAAATATAAATATATCATAAATAAAAATATTTTAGATGAATAAATATATTTATCAAATAAAATATAAATATATCATAAATAAAAATATCAATATATCATAAATAAAAATATCAATATATCATAAATAAAAATATTTTATATGAATAAATATATTTATCTCATAAAATATAAATATTTAATAAATACAAATAATGATATAATAAATTAATATAGTCTTTTAAATGACCAGTGTGGTTTTTTTTTTTTTACTGTATATCTATCATTTGTATGTGTATTGAAAACCATTCTTTATTTGTATTTGTAGTTTTATTTTTTAAATGCTTGCTTTGAGATCCTATTTAAATATGTATTATATATGTATACTGTTTAATGAAGCAAAAGTTACATTTGAGAACGATCTGTTAAGATGTATTATAAAAAGTCTTGCATTATTTCTTATAAATTCTTTGAATCTTTCAGTTGAAGAATATCTGCATACATGGAATTGTATTTGTAATAATGATATTGTGCTATTTATAAATCCGTGAAAAATCATTGAAATAATTGTAACATCATGTTACATGACATGATCTCCAATGCCATTATTAATAATTAATATTGACTGCAAAATCATTTGTATACTGATTTGTTTTGTGTACATTTTATGATTAATTGTACACATTGAATTTAAATTCAAGTTATTATATATTCTGGCAAAAACATTTTCTATGGATTATGGATTGTCATAATAGTTATGACCTACTGTCAATGTATCCGTGTAGCGCCACCATGCGCGCCCGATCCGGGCTGCCGAAGGGCGAGTAGTGAAGATCGTCCGGCAAGGACGAGGCTATCCTGGACGGGGGGTGGCCCTGGGGGCCCCCGCTGTGCTGGGGTGTGTGCTTTTTGTGTCTTGCTCTGCAGTTTTGAAACCACACCTGAAGAAGGGGCATGCGGGGAGGGGGAGGTTACGCCGACGCTCTCTTACACGCGATTGGCTGGCGGGCTCACCTGTATAACCCGCCTGCTGAGACCCGTCATGTCGGCTAGCTTTTGGAGCGTTTGGGCGTCCGGGTTGTTGTCCTGGGCAAACTGGGCCTGCATGATCTGCGGAGAAGTGGAATTAGGATCAGCCCTATTATGACTACCGTACTACAGTCTTCCCTTGATTATCACTTTTTTGCTATTTTTTTCTGCTATTAATTTTTAAAAAATTAAATTTTTAAGTTTTCAAGATTTCAAAGTTCATAAAAATGTGGAAATCTACGCTGAAACTCGTAATCTCAGCAATTAAGAAAAATTAAAAGGTAGTTATAATAGGGGTGACCCTACTTTGCATTTTTTTCTGCTATTAATTTAAACAAAAAAAATGTAAGTTTTAAAGTTTTCAAAGATCATAAAAATGTGAAAATCTACACTGAAAACTCAATCTCAGCAATTAAGAAAAATTAAAAGGTAGTTATAATAGGGGTGACCCTACTTTGCATTTTTTTCTGCTATTAATCTAAAAAAAATGTTTTTTCAAGTTTTCAAAGTTCATAAAAATGTGAAAATCCACACTGAAACTCATAATCTCAGCAATGAAGAAAAATTAAAAGGTAGTTATAATAGTGGTAACCCTACTTTGCATTTTTTTCTGCTATTAATTAAAAAAAATAATTATTAAGTTTTCAAAATTCATAAAAATGTGAAAATCTACGCAAAAACTCGTAATCTCAGCAATTAAGACAATTTAAAAGGTAGTTATAATAGGGGTGACTCTCCTTCGCAATTTTTCAATTATCGTGGCCATGTTTGGTCGATATTTGAGGGATTACTGTACGTTTTCACACTTACATGATACTAAATACATGTATACAAGCTTTTTGTGACTGGTTATTGACAGGTTTGAAAAAAAAATACATAAAATGTAGGAAAATTAGGAGTTTCACCTGCAATTGTTCGGCGGTGAAGGACGTCCGCGCCCGTTTGGCTGGTTTTGGCTGATTGTCTTGCTCCGTTGGGACCGCTCCCTCTAACGTGATACCGTTGCCTAAAAAAAGACAGTTGCTGTTTAGTGACTGCAGAAAAAAAATGTTTCCCTCGGGGTTACAAATGAGATAGTTTACACTTTTACAAAGGGTTACGCTTAAACCTAACCCTATATAGGATGAATAAAATTATCTAATCTAATCTAATCTAACCTAACCTAACCTAACCCAAATCTAACCTAACCCAAACCTAACCTAATCTAATCTAATCTAATCTAATCTAACCTAACCTAACCTAACCTAACCTAACCTAACCTAACCTAACCTAACCTAACCTAACCTAACCTAACCTAACCTAACCTAACCTAACCCAAACCTAACCTAATCTAATCTAATCTAACCTAACCTAACCTAACCTAACCTAACCTAATCTAATCTAACCTAACCTAATCTAATCTATCACTTCATCTTGGTTTTCCAAGAGACGTGCTATGAAATTTAAACCATCGAAATAACCAAATATTATTATTTAATATTATATCATGTAAGAAAAACAAAAGTCAAAGTAAAAGTCTATCTTTGCTTGATAAAAATCATGCCAAGTAAAAAGTCACTTAAAAACAGATTAAATTCCACAATGACATATCAGTACCGTATAACCTGGACTATAAATCGCACTTTTTTCATAGTTTTTCAAGATTTTTTTTCTCTGAAAATCTGTTAGCCCGTTGTTCTCCATTTTGCTATTGTCACTTTGACGGAAATGAAAGTCAATGTGAATGAATTGGATTCTTATAACTCCACCCACCGCTTTCGGCGGCTCGCTTGAGATTCTCCACCATGGTGTCGTAGTGGATCCTGCACAGCACTTTTTCCTCCACCAGGCCAAACTCTTCCCCCGTGGACAGCTGCCTCTTGCACGAGTAGCAGGCGAAGCACGCCAGGTGGTACGCGTTGCCCCGGGCGCGCCGCACCCAGTCGCTGGCGTAGATCTGACGGCCGCAGCGGGCGCACTTAGTACCAAACCTACTGTGTGGGACAGAGAAAGACAACGGCTGAGGCAAAGGGAATATGACACCGTTCCGCTAAGTATTTGTTTGTTAACTTACTTATTAGCTATCTATTTAAGTCTAAAATGCCTTTCCTGTATCTGCATTCTCACCCTCTTGCTACTGTGAGAATGAAATTTCCGAATACGGGATGAATAAAGTTATCCAATCCAATCCAATCCAATTCATCGTTTATCTTCGACCTAAACAAGACACTAAAGCTGGAAATTAGCCCTCGGCTACAATCTTACATATTTACACATGTTCATTAACATGAATATAAATATATTCATTAAAATGTGCTGTCCCTTATTCAATAAATCAAATTCAAACTCAAACTTAATCACTAACATGGATGTTTTGGCCTGTTTTGTGGAGGACTGACGAATCCTTGGCGTAAAAATATGGTTTACACGAAAGTTCCCCCGCTTGGAGTTTAAACACAAACAAACCAACACCTGCAATTTCCTGACTAAAAAAAAAATCTCTTTCACACATACACACAATTGGCAAACATATACACACTTTTTGGTACTGTGCTTGAAAGATGACATCACCGTAACCCATAGCAACGGTGAGGTCAGAAATCGTTCCACGGGCGACAATGTAAACGTTGCTCGGACGATTTGGTGATTAACGACGGACGTGGCTGAAACGAAGCGTCGGTCGGTACCTGAAATAAACACGTGCTGCTTATCGGAGGCGGCCGTACACGTGCTGGCGGTGGTAAATGGATTTGAGGACAGAAGGAGACAAACATTGCGCTGACAGAGGCAAAGCAGACATTTTTGCCGGATAATCCCATGTGAGAAGAAAAATGCGCCGCTGAGTGAAGCGCTGTCTTGGTCACGGAAATGCCACGTCCGAGGCAACCGCCACGTGAGAAGTATTTCACGCGGGAAAAAAAAAATAGCGTCCATGGTGTGAAAATATTCTACAAAAATATGAGAGCCTGGCGAAATTGTGGCTCATAATGTGCTTGCTGTGAGAATTTTGGGTAGATAAAGTTTATCGCTAGTCAGAGGTGATTTTTATTCGTATATTTGTTTTTATTTTGTTTCATAGTCGTGTTTTTATTTAGGGTTTAACTGTTCATTGCCAATGATGATTTCATTTTTGCCAAAAATACAGGAAAAACATTAAAGTAGAGATCAGGAATGTGAAAAAAAGGGCGAAAAAAAATTCACTCTAGCAGAATTTTGCAAAATGAACCTTATTGTATTAAGAGAAAACTATTTTGAGGATGAATTTGACTGGCACTACGTCACACAATTACAATACAAATGCACTCATTATTAAATGTGGCATATTATGCTCCCTTATGGTGTCATCGTATGCTCATGCTGGGCTAAAATGTTCTTTTTTTCCCTCTAATTTTCTCTAAATTGCTAAAAAAAGGTCAATAATTTGTATGGAACCCCAAGCATGAGCATCACGAGTAGATGTTAAGACCTACTGTATGTATACATGTACATCTATGTGTATGTATGTAAGTATATATACGTTTATAAATAGGTATGTATGTGTATGTATGCGTATATATATATATTTTAGCAACATGCTTATTTATTTATATATTTATTCATGCATTTATTTTATTAATTAACTTACTTATGACCTATCTATTTATGTATAAAATGTCTTTTGCTGTGTCTGTATTCTCACCCTCTTGCTACTGTGACAACAAAATTTCCCGAGTACAGGATGAATAAAGTTATCCAATCCAATCCAATGACACAATTTGCTAGCCTCATAATAGCTATCACCCCCACAAATGCTAAAACTCAAGGAGAAGATACCAAAAAGCAGCAAAAAAAAAGAAAAAAACAAGAACAATGTATCTAGAAAAGGTTGAAATTGAGATTGTGTGTGTGTGTGTGTGTGTGTGTGTGTGTGTGTGTGTGTGTGTGTTAGTGTGGGTGGGTGGGGGGTTGGGGCAAGTATAAGGGCTGGCACTTGAGCGGGTTTTGGCAGAAAATCAGCCCACTTAAGTCCACTCTGTCTGGGATGAAAGCCCACTGTTGTGCCTTGAATCATTCCGAGCGTCTTCTCCTCCTCTTATTGGTCGTCCTTGCATTTTGACATGAAGCTATATTCAAATCTATCCTTAACATACATGAAGGTCACTTTCCCAGCGGCGGAAATCCCACGACATCGGCGCCATATGACGTGGGAATACATGGGAACGATTACTGTTAGATTTTGTTGGGGTTTGGTGGATGGGTGTTTTTTTTCTTGTGTTTTTTTTTCACCTGCTGTGTCTTTTCTGGTTCTCCTTCCCTTGCGTGAGTGACCCAGGTGTTCGCAATTGTCTTGTTAAGCAACCCCCGTCTGTCTATTTGAACCCCGTGTGGAAGTATTATGTTATGTTGAGCCTCGGCAGGGAAAACTTAAGGTTTTCACGGACAAAATAACATTACAAATAATAGAAAGTGGGAAAAAATGAACAAAAATACAAACTTCACCAGGCAAATATAACCAAGAGCGAAAAATACGGGGTTCAAATACACAGTCAAGGGTTGATGACAATCACAAATACCAGGGTCACACTAGGGAAGGAGAGTACTGTCCTTTCAAATTAAAATTGCAGTACAGTAACAATTTAAGAATGGAAATAAATGGTAAGAGAAATATAATCACTTCATTTTTTTGTTTATAAGTTTTTTATGACTAATACTTGTTGATGTTTGCATCCTATGGTGAAGCTTTAAATCTTATTGTACTTTTATAATGACAATAAAGGCATACAGTTCAATTAATGCAGTTTAGGCAATTGAAATGATTTTCAATAGCCATAATATTTTAAAAATGGGGTTAGGTTGCGTGCAATATGAGGGGAATCTTTCATATTTATATTTAAAAAGCTGCGAGGACCCAATTGCTGATTTATATCGCGATTCTCATGGTCTGTATGTTGAATAGTTGATATTGGACGAAATGTAATTGATTGTTAGCATTTTTAGCAAATTTTATTCAGCTCATATCCTGTAATATAAGAAAGGTACGTTTATAAAATACACTTGATAAGAATTTGGCCTTTGCAACTGCAGTATGAAACCATCTTTGACGCCATTTTGTGTCAGATGGCACGTGTCAGATGGCACATGTGTCAAAGTGGCGGCCCGGGGGCCAAATCTGGCCCGCCGCATCATTTTGTGTGGCCTGGGAAAGTAAATCATGAGTGCCGACTTTCTGTTTTAGGATCAAATTAAAATGAAGAGTATAGATGTATATTAAATTTCCTGATTTTCCCCCTTTTAAATCAATAATTGTCATTTTTTTATCCATTTTTTCTGTGTTTTTAGTTCAAAAATCATTTTGTAAATTCTAAAAAATATATTTACAAAAAGCTAAAATGAACATTGTTTTAGATCTATAAAAAACTGAATATTCAGGGATTTTAATCCAGTTCTTTTAATCCATTTATAAAAATCAAAAAATCAAAATATTATATCTAAAATGGTCCGGCCCACGTGAAATCAAATTGACGTTAAAGCGGCCCGCGAACCAACCCGAGTCTGACACCCTTGCTTTAAGGGTATAAAATTTAAAATGTGCTTCAATATTGGACGTCATTTCCCGTAACTAACAATTCAGTATGTCCACGTACGCAAACAGATCTAGATAGAAATTCCATTTAAAGCCGGAATAACTTGACTTGAGAACAGCACATGAAGCCAGTCGTGGTGATATTTTCCATTTTCCACGTCATTGTGAAGCGTATTTTGCAGCTAAACACTGTAGTGTAGCGCTGCATCGTTCCAGATTTCCCTTTCGCCGTACAGTAAAACGCAAAGCATTTTTGCCAGCGAGCGCCTAATGGAGTGTGGCAGCTTGTCAGCTTTGTGCTCGCAAGACACAAACCAGCCAACGCTGCAAATCATCACTCAATTTAGGCCCCCGTGGAAGCCCTTCTAGTCTATTTTTTAAACACACGCCGTGTCGAGATTACAGGGTTGGCTTAAAATCAGTGTTAATAGCCTTGATCCAATATCACGATGCTGAATGAGACCCAAATAAAGACGGAAAACTGCCATTTTTTCCCTCCATTGCGGCCCTCAAACTTTATTTAATAAATACCGTATTTTCTCGCATATTAGCCGCCTCCGCGTATAAGCCGTACCCTTAAAATTGCCTTAAAATGGTTGAATTTGACAATTTCTCTCATATAAGCCGCCCCCTGATTGTTTTATATATAATATTTGTTTCTACAACCCATTAAAAAGGGTCAGATTTTTATTTTTATTTATTTTTAACCACAAATTGATCAATCGGCAAGTTTCTTTGTTCCGTTTCATCTCCCAGCCTTTATTACCGTATTTTCTCACATATTAGCCGCATCCATGTATAAGCTGTACCCTTAAAATTGCCTTAAAATGGTTGAATTCGACAATTTCTCTCGTATAAGCCGCCCCTGACTCGTAATTTTCACCTCCATATTCATGGTTTTAATAGGGAGTACAAATGTGTTACTTTGAAGGGAAAATCTTAAGAAAAATCATCGCACGTGCTATTTCTGAGATACTGTATAAATCGATTACTGGATTGCACATTCCTAAAAGGTGCTGTCTGCACGTAGAAAAAATAAAAAAGGAAGTCATGTGAGCGGTACAACCAGGAAGTGAGAATTTTGTTAAATGTTTTATCTGTTTATCTTTTCTCTATTTTGAAATAAAAGACCGTATTGGCCGCATTGTCTTACGTTATGGCGTTTTATGCATGTCAAGTCCAAATTGTACCCTGAATTCACTCATTATTTTTTGATTGACAAATATTTGCGAGAAAATACGATCATATTTCACATTAACAGGTCAAATTAGAAGACTCCTGCTTTTAAGGCAAGCTATTAAAAAAAATGACCTGACTAACCTTTAACCCTATCTGACTTTTTGTTATTTTCAATTGTTTACAACTCTTTTTCTTAAAAAAAACATCACTTTTTTCAACATAAAAAAGGATAAGTCTAAATATTAATTTCAAGCACCCCTTCCCATCACTCTGAATAAAGCGAGCCTTTGTTTGACAGATGTTTTATCGTTTTTTATGAATCCAGTTGCCTGGAAGAAGAAAAAAAAGGGGCTGTGCTACGTGGCCGTGTTGCCATAGTAACCTAATCACCTAAGCAGAGGTGGCTTGATGAGTAATTACTGACAATTCACCAATGCCTCGTGCTTAACAAAGCTCACTCCGGGTACGCTGCGAGCACCCCGAAGTGCGCCTGATTGCAACAGTGATGAGACTTCCTGTGTGCGGGTGTGTGTGTATATATGTGTGTGTGTGTATAAATGTGTGTAAGTGTGAAATAGTGATTTGAGAGGCACAGCAAAGCTATGTCCGGCACGTCCGTCCCAACAACCTCAGTCCGAGATCCCCGCCTGGACCAAAACACACACATACACATACCCGCACACACACACACACATACGTACACACACTGATTTCCTGCCATTACATCCCATTAAAGCAGCTGTCAATCCAAAAGCCAGATGAGAGACGGACATTGATGAGGAAGCATCCTCGGGGGGTTGAAAGCCCCCCCAAAAGAATTTGGCTGGCCCATTTCAACTTTTCTAAGAGAACAGATTGGACTTTCATATTTCCAGAGGTGAGCCATCGTCACGTAAAAGTGCCAATTTTTATTCCCGGTAGTGGCGGCGACTTGTGCAAAAATGAGAGCGTAAACGTATAATTATGCAAATGAGCGCCAACCTACAGTTATTGTCAAACGTCAAAATCTCAAAAGAGGAAAAAACAATTTTGTGCCTCTTCATTTGTCAAGATGACGATAAAAGTTTGTCGCTACGTGAATATGTCGACTAGTTTTCTAATACAATTCCAAATGAACCGTAGACTATTTTGCTATGCTAATCAATATAAATTAGATTACAAATCAGCTCAATGAATGCCTTCCTAACCTCAAATTCATCCAATCTAATAATAATAAGAAAATAACTGCCTCTTTATGTGAATATGTCAACTAGTTTTCTAATACAATCCAATTCCAAGTGAAACCTAAACTATTTTGCTATGCTAATCAATATAAATTAGATTACAAATCAGTTTAATGAACGCCTTTCTAACCTCCACTTCATCCAATCTAATAATAATAATAAGAAAATAACTTTCTCTTTACGTGAATATGTCGACTAGTTTTCCACTACAATCCAATTCCAAGTGAACCCAAAGCTATTTTGCTATGCTAATCAATATAAATTACATTACAAATCAGTTTAATGAACGCCTTTCTAACCTCCACTTCATCCAATCAAATAACAATAATAAGAAAATAACTTATGACAAGGGCGTGTTTGAATACATTTTTACAAATCAAAAATAACAAATCCAGAACACCTTCAATCAAATTGTTTCCAAACCACTGAAAATTGGAGGACTTTATATTTATAAATATAAAAAAGTGTTCATTTCCCCGCAAGAATCACAAAAAATGAACCCCCCTTTTGTCCAAAACTTATCTCGACCCCTCAAAACTATAAACAAGAACAGCTTAAGTATTTACAAACTTAAAGTATTTATTTACTTCGCCTTTCATAGGCGCATAACATAACACAACATAGCATAACATAACATAACATGTTGCTATGTGACAGCCATTTCTACCTTACCCGACCACTTCTGCGGCTCGCATACGCTTAACGTCCACTTTACATATTTAATAATGGCTCACAGTCCGCCCGGGCAACAGTTTTGGGGGTGCCGGGGGTGACCGGCGAGGGGGGAGTTTAAACGCAAAGAGGTCAGCTGGAGTACGAGCGCCGAGCCGGCAGAGCAAACACAAATGCGTGTTGTGAAAATAATAAAAGGCCATGATTGACAGCCGCTGGACATGCGTCAATAAACAGAGACCCCGGCGTGTGTGTGTGATTTGGTCCAGTACAGTACTTGTGTGCGTTTCTATACACACACACACATATACACACACACACACACATACACGAGGCCGTGTGTATTGAGCGTGGCTAATAGTTTTGGGATAAGAATCACATTCGGATACCCCCCAAAAAATGGCGTTGACCGGGCACTCGGGCGGTCTAATTGCTGGGCTGGGGTGGAGGACGACTAATTGCTGGTGATTAGAAACCTCAGCGCGGTGGTTTTGCGTCAGGTTTCGATCAGGCGTTGACATTCGGGTCCCAAAATGAAAAACACTTTAAAACAAGGATTTCCAAAGTGTGACTTTGCAATTTGAAAACTGTTCGGAGCAATTTGAATTCAACTTTAATGCATATTACATTTTAACAGAATCATATTTTTTTAAAGTCCAAGTGCAGTTTTAATGTTATAACTTATTTCATTGACATTTAATGCCTTTTTTAGTCCTCCTTATACTTGTGCTTAACTTGTATTAAAGTGTGTCTTAATGCACAACAAAGTGTTTTTGCAGCGTAAAAAGTAAAAGATATAATTTCTACATGTAGTCGGCATAATAGGATCAGACAGGAATTTGCTCCAGCAAACCTAAATGCCCCCATTTTCCCGTAATCAGGAGCTTGCGAGAGCCAAACATCTTCAAGCGTTTTACTCGCCACGAGTAAAAGTCATTCACGGCCACCATTTTGACTCCTGACATGAAATGAAGCAGCGATACGGAGCCTCGGCCTCAAATAATGAAAAGACGCTCTAATTATCTGAAGCACGCCAACGCCACGTGTTAGAAATGCATTTTTTTTTTTTTGCGCCGGGAATTGGAAGCACTCCACCGAGATGAAGACTACGGCGACAACACCCCGTGTTTGTCCCTGACGATGATGATTGCATCATGCGTGCATTTGAAGAAAAAAAATAAGCTCAAAATGATGATTTATTGGTCATGCATTTTTTTTAAATAGGAGTCACTTGTTGATTGTGCGATTGCAGTAACGATGCTTGAAGGAATTAGCTAATTTGCTATTTGGTTTAGCCAAGTCAAATTGCAAAAACGTATATTATTTTTTAAAAATCATTTTCAAGTCAAATTGCAAAAACGTACATATTTTTTTTAATCATTTTCAAGTCAAATTGCAAAAACGTATATATATATTTTTAATCATTTTCAAGTCAAATTGCAAAACGTATATTATTTTTTTTAATCATTTTCAAGTCAAATTGCAAAAACGTATATTTTTTTAATTATCATTTTCAAGTCAAATTGCAAAAACGTATATATTTTTTTATCATTTTCAAGTCAAATTGCAAAAACGTATATTATTTTTTTAATCATTTTCTCCATTTTATGATGTCATCCTTTCATTTGCATGCAAAAAAACATCATAAAATGAGCTTTTAGGTACGGCTATACAATGTGTTCATGTGATTCTTTTATATATTAGAAATGAATTTGCAGATGGCAAAATTGGAAATTAAATGTTCACATATCTTTGCCAAATATGTTGTATAATCCCATATTTTGATTCAATTGCATTTGACCTTTTTTCCAAACAAGACGATGAATCACGAGCCAAAGCTTCTGTTACTAATATTGACAACAATATTACACAATGTTATAAAATAAGAATAACGCATCATTTGACGACACTTTAATAATACAAATCGTCACGTAAAAGGAAGATTTGAGTTCATTTATGATGAATTTGGTGTTGCCCAGGCCTATATTTTCAATTTCAATGGAATAAAAGGTCACTTGGAAAAGCATTTGTAGGCATGCAGCAAAAGAGAAGGCGTTTTTTGTTGTTGTTGCAAAGAATTGGTAATAATCATAAACTTACCCTACCTGAAATAATCCATTTTACAGAAGATCTCCTTGTTTTTGATGTAGCAGCTACTGTGTTGACGTAACGACGTCCGGCACACCGAGCACTCCAAGCAGCGCACGTGCCAGATTAGATTGTTCACCTGAACACATATACATAGATTTATTAAAAAATACCATGGAAATATTGCCCAAAAAACAGACAAATATCTCTGCAAGCAATGATGGAAAATAATTTCATCATTATGCCAATTTGTTTAAAAAAATAATAATCTGGGATTAGATTTTAAATCACTGGACAAAATAAAATTTGTAGTTGCACACATTTTGGAATAAATCAAAATTTGCATAGGGAGGAAAAATGGAGTCATGAATTTGCAGTATTTTCACCCTAAAGCATTAAATAAAAAGCTAGTGGTTTTCAAAATAATAACAATGAGGCCAAATTCAATGCATATTTGCAGCTCAAGAATTGCTATTAGGAGAAATGGGCATTTCAAAATATTGTTTTCTTATTAGTAAAAAAAGCATAATTGAGGAACAATGCTGTTTTCAAATATTGAATGCAAACGTCCTCAAATATATTTATCTTATTCCCGTTTCAAAATAATTCATAACTAACCCTCAGATAGCTCTCCACATAATTATAACCGATATAAAATCGTTTTGACATATTTTTAAAAAACATCTATGCAGCATAACATTTTTCTCTTTCTTATGTTTCCATTTGCAAAATAAAATCACCGTTTACGAGGAAAAATTTAACTTAGAAAAAAAAACAAGAACACCAGAGCGACTGTTTTGACGGGATTTCAAAATAAAATAACGACCATGTTGTGATCACCGTCTCCAAAACAACATGCAAGGCCACGTTTAAAAAAATAAATCACAAAAGAAGACGATCAAATATGGTCGTTTGTGAAGTTCACCTTGAGCAGGTATCGATCCAGGATCTCCAGGCCGCAGCTCGCGCACACGTTCTTGCCGGTGGAGGCCACGGAGCTGCCGGTGGAAGTGGGCGAGCACACGGACGGGGTCGACGGCGTGCTCGGGGACGAGCGTGCCTCGTCCCGTTCCATGTTCGACCTCTGGGACTCGGCGTCCGATTGAGACTGCGTACGGGGAGAGGGGGCAATTTCGGTCGGGGAAGGGGGGGATACAAAGTCAGTGGTGGTCTTTCGGACATCTTTATCAAAAAAATAATAACAAAAAAATTCAAACTCTTAACGCTAAATGCGGAAGAAACCCCTCCACCCTTCATTTTCTCCTATTATAGCTCATATTTTCTTTAAAATATGATTTTCTCCAAACCATATTTATTTTCCATACAGTAACAAAGCCGAGTTCCCACTTGGTCAAAAATATGTCCTGCCACTCCACGTATAAATCCCCCAAAAAGCATTTTAACCACCTCAAATCCCCATAACAAACATTAAATAATATAAATAATAATCCAAGATGAATTATAATGGTCATCACCATAACATGAAAACATCCCCAAAAGAAAAACACACCCGAAAAAATGAGTTTTCCTCCATTTTGCAATGCCATAACACACAAAAAAGTGCCTTAAAAATAAATAAAAATAGGACATGCATAGACGTCTCACCATTTGCGCGTGTTTGGCTTCCACGCTGCTCCCCGCAACACTTTGACCTTCACTGGAGATCACCTACAACATGAACATGCTTTTCAAACACCTTCCACGCGTGATAAACCCACCCAAGCAAACAATTTACATTTTATAAAAGACGCCTTAATTTGACAACCCCCCCAAAAAACGCCTTTAAATGATTCTCCAACCGAAATTGGCTTCCAGGAATAATAGCGTGTTTTTTCCCCTTTGCAATCCAGGACACGTTTGTGGATTAAAATAGAACCATTCGCTTTTTTTTCCGGGGCGGTTAAACTACCTTTAATTACAAATAACTATCGGATAAGAGGTTATGTGGGTGTCTATTTCAGATGTCAATCAGCAGGAACCCCCGAAACACACACTTGCAATTAAAAAAAAACGATTTCCCCCTTTTTTGTGCCTTGACAAAAGGCTGCAGATTGCATTAAAAAGCTTGCAAAATACATTTATATCTATATATATTATTTTTTTTGTCCAATTTACCTGTTACCAGCAGGAACCCCCGAAACACACACTTGCAATTAAAAAAAAACGATTTCCCCCTTTTTTGTGCCTTACCAAAAGGCTGCAGATTGCATTAAAAAAGCTTGCAAAATACATTTATATCTATATATATATATATTATTTTTTTGTCCAATTTACCTGTTACCAGCAGGAACCCCCGAAACACACACTTGCAATTAAAAAAAAAACCGATTTCCCCCTTTTTAGTGCCTTGACAAAAGGCTGCAGATTGTATTAAAAAGCTTGCAAAATACATTTATATCTATCTATATATTATTTTTTGTCGAATTTACCTGTTTCGAGGTGGACAGAACCGTGTTGCCCTCTGAAAGAGGAGACAAAACTTCATTTTTCCAGTACATGAGCCTCACAGCGACAGCAGTCGATCCGGTGCACAAGTGGACAAAGGGCGGCCTGCATCCGATGTTCGAGAACCTCCTATCCAGAGTCTTTTTTTTTCTTCCCTTCCCTTCTTCAGCCGCTTTTTTTTTCTGTGGGTAGCTCCTTTCCCCGGCCGGTTGGACCGAAGCTCCTCTTGTGTGGTCAGGCAAAAGTGCTTTTGAAAGACAAGCATGCATGCACGCGTGCATGTAGTATGAAGTGACTCCCCCCTTTGCTCCCCCCCCTGACTCCCCCCTTTTTTTGCACTGTACCTCGTCCCTCACTGGTGGGATGGAGTCGTGACTTTACAGGAAGTGGAACTTGCACGCAGCTTCTTTTTCCTTTTTTTTTTTTTTCTTTCTTTTTCTTCTCCACACAAACCATTTCATTCCAAGGGGGTGCTAGAGAAAGTTTGCCCCAAAAAGAGGAGGGAGAGGGGGAGGGTGCACACGCCGATTTTGCATAGCTGCACATCAACTGCAGAAAAAGAAACAAGGATTAATAAGAAAATCGCAGCAATATCGCGGTACATGTGCATCGTGCAAAGATAGATCGTTTTAAAAAAAAAAAGAGATGAAAATAAAGCAATGTTTTTTAAGGATTCGGTTGGTGGATTAAAAATGAAAATTTGCCAACTGGTTTAAAGGGGAAATTCGAAAGTCAACCTTGGTTTAGATTATTAACTACTAAATGGATAGGAGATTAAAAATGATAGATCCGTTTTTTTGGGGAAATAATTAGGCTTGGTGTGAAGCAATTAATTTTGAGTGATTTAATTTAAAGCAATTATTTGAGTTTTCGTTAGATTATGATAGGATGGATTAAGTGGCTAAAACTGTTAATATATTACATTTTACAAGGATTATTTTAACACATTTTGTTGCATGGAAATGTTGGACTTTATTCAAAAATGTTTTTTTCTAAGCGATATCATTTCTATTTCTATAAAATGGCTGCTATGATTGCTTTGGAAATATAAAGACGAGTTATAATAATTCAAGTGTAAACAACTTCATTAAATTCATGAACCAGATAAATCATGAGTTAAAAAAATGTTTTTATGAGGAATAAATACATAACTATAAAAAGGAGACAAAAGGATAAATATATATTTACATACACACTAAATTATGGAGTTGAAATTATTTTATTACACACAACCATAAATGACTTTCATCGTTTATTTTAATGCCTGCAATGGTTATTAAAAAAATTATGCAACCCCAAAAATGTATTTGTCTACATATCAATTTTTTTCTTTCCTCTGAGCTTTGGCATGAAACACATTTTGAATTCATCTTGAGGTTGTGTATTTGTATCTTTCCATAACTCATATATATAAAATATATTTTAGTCCCTGAATAAAAATCCTAAAATAAACAAAATTGCTCATTTTAAACCAGTTTTGCAAGATTTGTCAACACATTCCAAGTGTATTTCCCCCCAGATTGAGTTTTCCTCCCCTCAGAATGATACACGGCGCCCCCGCGAAAATTCCGAGCACACACACAAAACACACGCTGAAATTGTGGAACACAACATCCCATAATGTCTCGAGGTCATTTGTCCATCATAGTTCACCTCCCTAAAAACATTGTGAGCAACATCAATGTATTTTTGTCCTCCTTCTAAAAAAAAGTCCCTCCTGTCTTTTAGTGGATTTTTTTCTGGGTTTTCCTGGAAAAGTGTTGAAAGGGGTCATCTCCTAAACCTTCGAAAGGGCCTGCTGTGCGATTTGGAGTACGGCTCCCAGCGCTTCCTCTCCGGCGGCTTGTTATAAACGTAGGCGGACGGACCCGAGTGCTCCTCGTCTGGATTCTCCTCCATCATCTGCAGCTTGGCCTCGATGGCGCGAATCTTAGCGCTGGTACTTGACGCAGAAGAAGAAGGAGGAAAGAAAAAAAGAAGAAGAAAAAAAAACTAAACACCAGAGGAAGTCAGCAGGTTTAAAAGGGAAATATGAGCGCTCAAGTGCCAATCTTATTCATTTTCTCAACCGCTTATCCTCACAAGGGTGGCGGGAGTGGCAATCTTACGAATGTTAAATGGCGGCTCTGGAAGGCGCAGGTGAGAGGAGCCAAGAAGATGATGTGCAGGCCGGCGCCCATCCGGAGGAGGAAGACGCTGTTTTTATTTCCCCTCCCCCGAGAGAGCTATCTCGAGTCCGCGTTAGGGTCCGAGTGCGCTCTCCAGACGGGACCCCGCTAAGAGCTTCATTTACGGCGGGTTTATTTACGACGGCGGCGAAAATACGCCGCGGCCGTAATAATAGGAAGATGTGGATGGTCGTTGACACGGACAGTGGGAGTCTTATTTTGTAATTAGGGCGTTTTGGCGTGATAACGACGTCGTGGCGATAGATCGGAGTGTGAAACGTTGGATGATTCTACTATCGCAGAGTTAACGAATAAGACTGCCACGGATTCGTAACTATTGAAAGGGTACAAAAAGATGCAATGGAGTGTTGCAGCCAGTAGAGGGCGTATGTCTTGATGGAAAATGCATCTTGATGAGTTCTTATTGGATTTAGCGTACAAAATTGAAAGTGGGTCAGTGGAATTACCGTATTTTCTCACATTTTAGCCGCCTCTGCGTATAAGCCGCACCCTTAAAATGGTTGAATTTGACAATTTCTCTCGTATAAGCCGCCCTCCGATTCACAATGTTTACAAATGTGTTACTTTGAAGGGAAAATCTTAAGAAAAATCATCATACTTGGTATTTCTGAGATACTGTATCAATCGATTGCTGGATTGCAAATTTCGAAAGGGTGTTGCCTGCACGTAGACAAATTCATAAAGTAAGTCATGTGAGCAGTACAACCAGGAAGTGTGTCCGTAGCGGTCTAGTTTGTCATCCATAGGTAAGATGGCGGCACCCTGGCAGGCAAAAGTGAGTGTTTTTTCACATTTTATGCAAGAAAAATATTTTTTTTTCTTGAATTTCATTCATAAACGTCAAAATAAATTTCGTTTTATCAGTTTATCTTTTCTCAATTTTGAAATAAATGACCTCATTGTCTTTCATTATGGCGTTTGGTCTTTGTCACCTTGTAGTTTCGTGCATCTCAAGTCTAATTTGTGCGCATATAAACCGTACCCTTGATTCAGTCATCATTTTTACTTACAAATACGGCTTATATGTGAGAAAATACGGTATTCCTTTTTCCTACTCGTCTCGTGTTGCGACATAACGGTAACTCCTTCGATGCCACATCATCGCGATTGGTTACAAATGTTAGCCTTAATCCCATTTCCTGGCCACTCAAAATAAAAAAAAAGTGCTGGAGTGTGCTCAAACAACCTGAGGTGGTTGGTCATCAGGGCGCCGTCAGAGCCGACGCCGCTGCTCGACGGTTCTAAGCTGGAAGGCATGGTCTTGTCGTGACGGAAACCTTCGAACCTCTGCAGACGACGAAGACGCCGACGATGTTGCGACCGGCCAGAAAAAACAAAGAGATGGGCGCAGAGAGAGAGAGATGGAAACAGAAACATGGACGAGTGGAAAAAAGACAAAGCCAGAAGGTGAAAAAAACGGAGCGGCGGGGGATCGTCGTAAAAGACAAAGTGGGGATTTGTAGCATTTAGTAAACGAGAATGTGCAAAGGAGCATGCTGGGAATTAGACTCCCCGAATAAGAGCAAATTCTTGTAACCTAAGGATAAAAAAAAAGACAAGAAGAAGAAATGGATGTCATGTGGGGGGAAAAAAGCCTAGATCACGTGTCAAAGTGGCGGCCAGGGGGCCAAATCTGGCCCGCCGCATCATTTTGTGTGGCCCGGGAAAGTAAATGATGAGTGCCGACTTTCTGTTTTAGGATCAAATTAAAATGAAGAGTATGGATGTATATTAAATTTCCTGATTTTCCCCCTTTTAAATCAATAATTGTCATTTTTTAATCCATTTTTTCTGTGTTTTTAGTTCAAAAATCATTTTGTAAAAACTAAAAATATATTTTAAAAAAAGCTAAAATAATCATTGTTTTAGATCTATAAAAAACTGAATATTCAGGGCTTTTAATCCAGTTCCTTTAATCCATTTATAAAAAAAAATCTAAATATTATATCGAAAATGGTCCGGCCCACGTGGAATCGAGTTGACGTTAACGTGGCCCGAAAATCGAGTCTGACACCCTTGGCCTAGATGGAGCACGACAACTAATATTGAATAATTTTACAATACAATAGAAAATATATTTGAATCATTGAAATACCTGACATGAGTTAAAAAAAAAAAAACTATAAGAGTTTTGGTTCTGGCAGTAGTAATAATTGTTCAGTATTATTGCCAATTTGTCTGCCATGACTTAGTCATATGTTATGATAGGTTAACGTAAACATAAAAGTCAGTGATTTGATGTTTTATTTTTTATGCTAGACGGAAAAATGGACGAATGTCATTGCCCCAGGGGAAGATAATTTGATCAATAACGGTACGCCGTTACGCCGAGGTGATGAAATGTGCAACGACATGTGTTTGTGTTAGCATGTTGGGATTGTGATTCATCTCTATACAGGATATCCCGCCACTATTTGTCAGTGGACCGTCTATTGTTAAGAGACGAGACTTGTAGCGAGAGCCAATGATTTCTCTTTCTGTAAACGAGGTGCTCCAGATCGAGGGGGAAAATGAACACATGAATCCTCTTTTAGCCTCGTTTTTTTGCAAGGACCGACATTCAACATTAGGTACCCTCGCATTGAGGTTGAAATGACGCAGTTGACTGTGTAGGTCTGACATTTTTGTACTTGAATGAAGGATAATTGCATAATAAAGCCAACTTGAAAACCTAAATAATTCATTGGTAAATGTGATTGCAATCAAAAGTATGAAAACTACTCGAAACAAAAAAGGATTTTGGTGCCTCTTAAGGAAAAAAAGCTAAAACCGAAATTGTACCATAGGTGAACTGATGCGCAACCACGTCATAGTGTCTTCAGTTCCTGTTAAAGTGTTGCATGGAACAAGTGTGGGTGACACTTACCCTTACCTGTGCGTGCGCCCAACGCACAACCAGCTTCTTGGACAGCGCCAGTTTGCCATTTAAACACTGGATGGCTCTTTCCGCTTCCTTTGGGCAAAAAGAACAGACAAAAAACGGGGTTTCCATTAGAACAGGGGTGTCAGACTCGAGTTGGTTCGCGGGTCGCTTTAACGTTGATTTCACGTGGGCCCGACCATTTTAGATATAATATTTAGATTTTTTTAATAAATGGATTAAAAGAACTGGATTAAAATCCCCGAATATTCAGTTTTTTATAGATCTAAAACAATGTTTATTTTAGCTTTTTAAAAATATATTTTTAGATTTTACAAAATGATTTTTGAACTAAAAACACAGAAAAAATGGATTAAAAAATGACAATTATTGATTTAAAAGGGGGAAATCAGGAAATTTAATATACATCTATACTCTTCATTTTAATTTGATCCTAAAAGAGAAAGTCGCCACTCATCATTTACTTTCCCGGACCACACAAAATGATGGGGCGGGCAAGATTTGGCCCCTGGGCCGCCACTTTGACACATGTGCTTTAGAAAGTCTACAGTTAAGGTGGCAAAAGCAGGTCAAAAAAAGTCCATTCTGACCTAATAATTGACCCTTGGATATACAGTTATACCTTGAGATATGATCTTAATTCATTTTGGGAGAGAATGAATTTGAGACAAATATTTAATGTAAACATGGCATCAGGTCGATTTCCAATCTACTAATTTGGATTTTGGAAAAAAGCCATTGTGAACGGCGTAGATTATTGAAGTACTTAATCCGGGTGTGTGAGAGGCGAAGATAAACACACACTTCCTTTGTATAAATCCACTGGGAGGACTTCTTAGCCAAATGATAGACACTGGCTGTGAAACTAGATGCTTATCAGGATCCCCCCCAGGCTCTTTGGAAAACAAATACAGGCCGCGGTCTGGACCGTAAACTTTTCTGGGGTTAGAGTACTAGTACTTTAATATAGAAAAGAATATGGTCCTGCAAAAAGACAGGGTCAGAATAATTCAGCAATTTCTTGTAGCAATGTTCTATGATACATTAAAATGGGGTCAAGTCAATATTTGTTTTTACAACTCATTAAAAAGGGTCAGGTTTTATGTAGTGCAAATTTTTATTTTTATGTATTTTTACCACACATTGATCACTCTTAAGTGTTTAAAAAAAAGTTTGCAGTCAAAATCACGTAGGTGGAGATCAAAAGTTGACGAAAGAAATGAACCTGCCTGATTTGTGACTGTATTGAATATTGTAAATTGTAATTGAATTTGTTCAGTTGAAAGGTCAACCCAATATATTTTTCACAATTAGTCAAGACAACCTCTCTGAGCACACTGAGTACCGGTGTGAGCAACATCATCATTGCTCGCTATGGGCACACACCAGTATCACACCTGCCATAAGCAGGTGTATGTCTACTACACATAAATGATTTAGTAATAATAAAATGTAATGATTAACATCTATGAATGGGCGGCCCGGTGGATGAGTGGTTCGTGCGTCGGCCTCATAGCTTAAAAAAGAAAATTGGGATTTTATTTTGTGCGCTCCATATGATTTACTGTGCGCAGAGAAGACGAGAGTAGTGCGCAATTGCGCACCCGCGCAGCTTAGAGGGAACATTGATTCAGACATCCTGTTTTTTGCGACAAATACGTCGTATATGCGAGAAAATACTGCTATGAAGTTCATTTACCTCTTTGGTGTTGAAGTTAACAAAACAGTAGCCTCGCGGTTGCCCCTCTAGCGGACCGGATTTGTGGAACAGGAAGTCAAACTGTTTCACATGACCAAACTTCTCCAAGAGCTTCACCAAGTGATACCTGCCAGGAGAGGAAACATCGGACAGAGCGTCCACATAAATCACCAAAAAGCTGCTTGGGTTGCAAATGAGCACATGATTGATAGCATTTCTGTCGTGGAAAAGAATGGCAGAGACAAAACATCAAAAGACTGGGTATCCCGCACCCCGCTACCGTACGGCGTGAATCTGTCACGTGCAAAGGATAACGAGAAGGGCGGTTTCCCCGTCCCGACACCTTTTTAGCAGCGGGCCAGCTGGTTGCGGCACGCCTGGGACAGTAAATCTTTTATGGAGACAATGCCGAGGATACGGCGGCAGGACAATGAGGGAATAAAACAAAGGAAGCTTCAAACTCCCCTCCCGTGCGCAAACAACATCCAGCCAGTGACCCAACTTAGATATGCGCTCACGGGAGAGCTATGTGCCATGAAAGCGTGGGTTCAGTTCCACTCGCAGGGGGAAAAAATGTGTCTTCTGGGAAAAGAGGCCGGACAATAAGACCTGCGTCACCTGATGAAATCCAGCAATCTGTTTCTTGGCTGTGCCAGTGACATGTTGAGCTCTATTTGAATAACAATACTACCAAATCAGACCTAAATATGAGTATTTTTAGATTTCATCCTAAGGATACATTTCCATATTGGCTGGTATATAAAACGACCCCGAATATAAGACGACCCCCTTTTTGTCAAGACTCAAGTTTGAAAATCACATTCAATTTTTCCTACACAAAATAAATGACAGTATACATCTGAAAATAATGATTATAATAATACAAAAAAGCACGTTATTTTGCTTCATCCAAATCATGCAAAACTGTATCACAATATCTAAACATTTAAATGTCAACTAAAGTGCAATCACATTTGTAAATGAATGGCTTCTGATTTTAAAAAAAAATGTAAATGAACCAATCTACTGTGATAAAAATAAATAAATGAAGACACAAATAAATAACAAAATTGCAATAACGAATCAGTGTTCAGCATTTGCTTTAAAGGAATCTGGATCCATCTAGAGCTGTAAATAGCTATAATATCTAGCCCCCGATTTTAAGACGACCGACATCTCTTCAGTCTTATTTCAATCCAAAAAACATTGTCTTATATTCAGGTCAAGAGACATATGCTAATTGCTATTGAGTTCCAGGTATGAAGAGAGAAGGTGCTTAGGCTAATTTAGCACTCATTATGAAGGGAACTACACAGTCACCTCTAGAGCCAGCCATTGTTGATGTCTTGGAATTTTTTGTTAGAATCCTTGCAGTGGGGGGGCTTTTTGTTGGAAGTTTTTGTAAACTAAGGTGGCATCTGCATATTTAATAGTATTGTTCCAGTTCACACATTTTGAAGGGAACTACACAGTCACCTCTAGAGCCAGCCCCTGTTGATTTATTGGATTTTTTTGGTCCAAAATCTTACAGTGGATCGCCGAGTCCCAGAAATTCAAACACGTGCTATATTTTGGTCTGCATTTAATCATGAATGGGTGTTCCAATACAATTCGCCTGGCAAGATCTGAGAGAATTTTGTTGAACATGAGTAAATATTTAAGAAAAAAAACCACGAGGCAACAAATGACTAAAACATGTCGGGTGATTCCAGGTGAAATGCTGCTCTGTTCTGTTAATCAGCCTTTGTTTCATTGTTATGTTTCTTTATATGTGTGGCACTGCAAGGATAGCTGGATGACAAAGTACTACATTTGTGTGTGTGTGGGATGTGAAATGCGACTTCCCAGGTTGCAAAAACAGTTGTACATTTGCAGCTCCCTTGAGGATTTCAGTCTACAGATGACTTCTGCTTTTCCCAGACAACACCCAACAAATCGAGCGAACCCCAGCCACAACAACCAAGTGTAAAATTTAAAATAATACACACAATAAAGTCCTACATGGATTATGGACGTACATATATATTAAGTATAAAAATACAAGTACACACCCAGCTAAAAAAGGGAAGAAAAAAACCATCTCCCTGTCAGCAGCAAAAATACAGTATATAAACAGTGGTGTGTATACAATGCAGACACTCCAAGAACATTTTTGGATACTCGCAACAGAACCACAATGGACCGAGTCTCACGGGAGTCGTAAAAAACGCCGGAGGAAGAGGAGGAGAGAGAGAGAGAGAGGGGGTGAGGAAAGGGCGGGCGGGAGAACCTGCAGAGAGTGAGAGTAAAGTTCAGAACGGGAACCTTGACAGCGAGGTGAAAGGTGGAGGCGGGAGGAGGATACGCTTAAGGAAGCGAGGTGAGAAGACGAGGAAAGGGGGGAGATGGGGGGAGTTTATTTCAAATAAGGGATGATCTGAGTCAGGGCTGTTTGGTTCGCGGGCCAGATTAATACCAATTAGATCTCATGTGGGTGGAACCAGTTTATTTTTGGCCCAAAATGTTAACTTACTTGCCCACATTGACGGCGCTAGATGGTCATTTATTTGCCCCTCCCAGTCAAAATGGATTGGATGCCAAGCGCCGTCAATGGCTCTGAAAGATGAGCATACAAGCCAGTTTAAGTGAATTGGACATTTTTCTGTTGTCAATAGAAACACCCAGAACAACACTGCGGGCCGGATTGGACCTCGTAGTGGGGCAGATCCGGCCCTAGGGCCACACCTTTGGCACCACTGATTTAAGTAGAGAGGCGGAGCTGCAAAGCAAAATAAAAGTTGAGATTGAAGTTTATGTCCCTCAAAACTAGCAACTAGTATGGCCATAGTCAGCCATAGTTTATCATTCACTGTGCAAAAAAAGGGACCTAAATGGGGTTTGGGTCTGGTTATTTATTCATTTGTAAGGAGTTTGGTATTTCATTATCCTTCATATAGGACAGGGGTGAGCAAACTATTCCACAATGGGCCAATTGGACTTTTGTTCCAACCTCTAAAGAGGAATGCGTTCCAGAAATATGGTATATTACAAGTGCAATCAGTGGATAGTCATCAGGTGCTTCTCATTTCAGCCGAAACCCCCCATTGGTTCAACTGTGCTGGATCGCTTGGAACTTCAAGACCAGTTTGCCCAGCCCGGATCTAGGAAGATACAACTGATGACATAAAGAATATGAAATTTGTCATTCAGTGAAAGGAAACATTTTTTGAATAGAAAATCAATGAAACACGAAATACTGCTAAGCAAAGTGTAGCACCAGTGCCAGTCCTGAGCTAATTAATCTTCCCACTCAGCGACAGTGGGCATTTCTTCTGGGTTTTTTTTTGGTACGGTCCAGTAGGGCTATTTAAACAGAAGTGGAGCAGGGCATAGGAAAGGGAAGGAAACGCCTGTCTAGACGCCCACCAGAGCTAAAGCACATATATTCTGCAGAAGCCCCCCAATGGGCACACGAAAACAATCTCTTAGCACAGAAAAAATGACCTTCAACTCCAGCGCATTGTGCATGAAGGTCGTCTCAAACCCTCACTTGGTCTTTTTTTTGACATTGAGAACAGAAAAACAAAACAAGAGCAGTGTTAAGATGAATGTAATACACAGTATTATATATATGTATATATATAATCTAATCTAATGTATATATGCCATTCATTTATTAAAAAAACCCAAACATGTTAAAGTAGTTTTTCTGTATTATGTGATATTGTAACACTTTAAGAAACAGATATAAAGCAAAATTGAAACAGCAAACCATGCATAAATAAAAACACCAGTAGACATACAAACTTTGCACTATTCAAAAATGATGACTGCAGTTTATTCTTTTTATATTTATTGTGTATGTGACCAAAGGGAGCCACACAAGGGCTGATTACTTTTTTACTTTTAAAAAGAAGCATAAAATTATCTATTTTTTGTTACTGATCTATTTTAATAGGGGCAAAAAAATTGAAATACAACTGTTTTGAACCAAGGACTATATTTCATTTGTCAAGTGACCAGTACATTGACTTATACACACTATTTTTGTAAAAAATCAACCCCCAAAATAACAATACCTTACAATAGTTTTTAAAGTAAACCAATGTGACAGGAAATATTGTGGCCAACCTTCAAGAGACATCCGTAATATATACAAGAAAATAAAGTAAGAAAAACACAGACGCAGGTCCAGGTTGACAAAAAGAGAGTAAACAGGGTAGGTGGGTGAGGAATGACGGCCGGCGGCCGGCGCTTTTGCCGGGCAACTCCACGCCTGACTGCCTCCTTTTCACACAACCAAAACCCAGTCTGCTCAGTCTCAGTCAGCAACACACACGCGCTACACACACAGTTCATCAATCATGCACGTGCACACAATACCGGGCAGTTGTAGAAGGCAAAGTTTAGGATTTATTAAACAACAGTCTCACGTTGACTGCTTGGAGGTGGCAGCTTCAAGTTTTGCGGGTCATATTTGTTAGTTTTAGGTTAAAAAAAGGGATTTGTGTTGAAGTCTGACCAATCTTCTTCCAATGGTGGGCTGATGGCATTATTTGACATAGCACAAGATCATTGTTTTTGGATGGAGAAGACGCCATTTTAGTTTAGGTGGTGTGAGATGAAGCGAAAAAGGGCATATTTACTCACTCTGTGATTTTGGGGTCAATGTTGCCGATCCATAAGCGGTTTCCATCATGAGCCCCACTGTCTGATATGATGGAGGCATTTTCCATCGTCTCTGCTGCAGATGACATTGGATCACTGAAAAATGATAGTATTAATAACGGAATTTAACGTGGAAAAGAAATCAGCCTTGCTTCATTAAATAGAATAGAGGTGGGAATCATCTATTGTCTATTATCTATTGTGTAGTAGTTAGATTAGTAGTAAAATAGACACGATACAAACCTATATGCTTGCTGCTCACTATTAATGTCAATAGTAAGCTTGGCACTGTAAAAGGACTGAAAGATCCTACTAAGATCCTACTAATGTCACTTGATTTTTGCTGGTACATGTTAGCATATGTAGTTAGCACTTACCTCTTCGTCCAGGCTTTATTTCATGCGATCCCTGTCCAAGTTGAAATTTCTTCAGATCCCGTGTTCGGGATGAACCGGGGGTGTCAAATAATAATCGTTCTCATTCTACACCAACAGGATAAAATCGTGATTTTAGGTGAAGTTTAATATTTGATGTTCTGAGGGAGGCAGGCGATTTGATAGTGGGCAACAACAAAGACGCACAGTGATGCCGTAGAAGTTGGAAATGTAGTGCACTCGTTTTCAGTATAGCTGATCCCGGAAGGAGCAACCTAGAGCAAAAACACGAAGAACACCGCCCAGTCGGCAGGCTTTTAATATATTTTAAGCGCCACCCTCTCGAAAAAATAATCTGTCGAGGGAAGATGACAACAGAAATGCATGCGACTCTTTTCCGTAACATCCTCATGTGAAGAGTTGCTACAGTAGGTACTGCACATTCATTTTATGTTTTTAAATATGCTTATGCTTTATTTTTGTATAAACTTATTTTACGCATTTATAACGACTATTTGTGAGATCACTTTCCGATGTTCCGTGCGCACAAGATGGGGAGAAAATGTCTCAAAACGTTGACCTTTACTCTGGTTCACCTGATGTTGATCTTGCTACACCGGTATCCAATTATCCAAAATATGTGTATTGCACTTGAATTATTATAATGCTCCCTTTTGCTCTAATCAATAATTATTTAGGAACTTTTCAAATTAATTCCCAATTTATTCATCGCAAATGGGTGCGCATCAATATCACGTGACTTACATTTTCATCATATTATCGGTTTGTCAGATTTATGGAGTAAATTGAAATAAGTGGAATTATTTTCCTCCAACATATAACAATGAGTTAACCATGTAATTTTAGAATCATATTTTATGTTGTCCTGTTAACGCACAGTGTGTTACTAAGGTCACGCAACTGTACATGAACTATTATTAATGAATTATATTATTAATTTAAGATACGACTGTGCCATGAAATGCAAGCTATAGAGTACATATATTGCGTATACAACAGTGTTTGGTTTAATAAAGCTGATCTGAGATAAACCAGGAAGAGATTGATCAGATAGCTTTTTTGTTGTTGTTTAGTACACATTGTAACACACACAAAGGCTTTGCTGTGTGTGTGAGTGCAGCTGCATCTACAGGATGTCAGGTGACAGTATCCCATCGACCACCTGTGCTTCACATTTTCTGCTTGACTTCCCATCCAAGGAGCTCCATCATCGTCCTACATTGAAGCTGATGTGCTCTATCTACCACACTTGGGGCGGATTGTATCAATTTGACAGGAAAGTCTGCCTACCAGGCTTGGAAAACTTCTAAGGATTTCAAAATACTTGTAAATAAGTTCATCACCGGGTGTGCGCGTCGTAGATCTGGGGGTGATTTTAGCTTCATTGGGGAGATAAAATGCGACTTTTTTCTGAGAATGTAATAAAATACAATATTGATAGGTTTATTAATAGATATACTTTAATAAAAACAGAGAGACATCGTTGACATATTTCAGCGTTGAAACTTCGTCCTGGCTCGTCCTCGCCATCGTGACATTCTGAAGAAACGGCATCCTCCTCTGTCCATTTAGTCGCGCATAATCAAAACATTAAAGGTGATCTGATTCAAACAATTGCATAAGCTAACCGAATAACACCATTAAGGTCAAAAAACAACTGCCACAACAATTGCATAACAGGTCGGAAACCAAAAACAACTGCGTAAGAATTTGCTTGTTATATCAAGCTTTCGTCTGCTTTGTAAGAATGATTTAATAATATGCACATATTCCATATGTGCCCCAATATGCACATATATAATAACATCCCAGAATAACCCCAACAAATATCTTGTTTTTATTGGTTGGCATGACATATTTATTACAGCAATCCCTCGAATATTACGGTTAATGTAGACCAGACATGGCCACGCTAATCAAAAACCCCTATTATAACTTTTTTTTTCTTCTTCAGTGCTGAGTCCTAGTAGCAAGAGTGGCTTCCATGTACAAGTTTAAGCGTGGATTTTTAAATTATTATGAACTTAAAAATAAATATTTTTGAAAAATTAATAGCGGAAAAAATCGCTAAGTAGTGAATATGCGATAAACGAGGGATTACTGTATTACTGCAGGTGCATTGCTACTATTTTTTTTAATAGATATTTTTCCTTGTTGTGCAGTTGCTGCTCTGTGCAGACAAAAATAATAATTTGAACTCATTTCATTTGCAATGTTAAAGGAGGTCTACACGGTGTTGACTTTGAATCCCAATTCTTCTTCATAGCAGTATCAAGTCAAATTTAGCCTAGTACGATGACGTGCGGTCTCTTTTATACTTGCCGAGAGTTCTTCACAGCCACTGACACTGAAAGACGGGCTTGGTGTGTTTGCGTCTGCGGCCTTTTGTCACGGCAGAGTTTGTCTGTACTTGTGTGCGCTCTAAGGTTCAGCGGCACGGTTCACAGTCGGCATGGTGGGAGGTGGCGAGTTCTTTATAATGTAAGGGAGGCTTGTCTGGTATGCGTTCATTTGACTGCTTCCCCTTTCAGAAATCCCCACACGTCTGTACGTGTGCCAAATGCGGGAAAAAATTGCGACTTTATAGTGCTAAATAAGATGTCTGCTCACCTCCTGCTGGCTGATATCAGCAATAGCTACTTTGAAAAATATTTTTGGGCCATAATAAAAGACTTATCACTAATTCACGTGTTGCCAAAAACTTTAGTCACTTTATTTTTTTTACCGCATGTCATTTTTATTGTAAATAAATCTTTTTATGACTTCTTATTTTTGTGTGCTCTTTATGGCGAAGCTTTAAATGTCATTGTAATTGTATAATGAGAATAAAGGCATTCAATTTAAAAGAAGAAAAATACGTCCATGGTCGAATTCCATCATTTAAGTGCTTATTTTTCTTTATAACTGCACCATAAAACATTTTTTTTGTTATATCTTCAGTGTTGTTATTGAAAAAAAAAAAAATCTTGATTTTGAGTCTATTGGTGAACCTATCAAATGATGTCTAATGATGTTCATTAAATAATGAGGAAATATTCATATTTTTAAATGTACATACCGTGCCTTTTCTGTTTGTTTAGTGATGGCGGTGGTGAATCACTTGAGCGGACTGCGCCTGCTGCTGCGTCAATCCCTGGTGCGACCTATCACATGTGGCCGAGCGGTCCCGGCGAGGCTCGCCGCTCCAACGTTGTATCCCAGCAGCTTTTGCCAACCTGCTGCGTGCACTCGACTCTACGCCACCAAGAAGGCTAAAGGTTAGAGTGAACCGGGACCGATCCATCCGTCGTGTCTCCCGCTGAACGTTATTTGTCCTCACTTTCAAAGGGAAGGCAAAAGGACAGGCGGCCAAGGTGAATATTAGCGCCAATCTGGTGGAGGACATCATCAGTCTAGAGGACGTGAAAGAGGACATGACGGCGGTCGTCGAGGCGCTCAAAGATGACTTCACGCGTAACCTCAGCATCAGAACTTCACCCGGTATTATCCAATCTTGCTCTTCTCTTGTCATCCAACAATGGATATTGAAGTTATTTCAGCTGCTTTTCAAATATAGCTCAATATGTTGTATATAGAGAAAAAATCACTCTACACATGTCATTTGTAACAGGAGTGCCCCAAATGGCATTACCTTGACCCCAGTTGGACCATTGTTTCCCCAACTACATCCAGGTCATGACCTGGTGCCTCCTGCCTTGGTTTAGTTGAGGCGAGTAGAGGGGATGGAATTGAAGATCTAATTGAGGGAGGGCGCTAATAGTTTTGGAGTCATATCATGTTTCCAGGGCCCACCGTCGTGTTGTTATATAGTTAGCATGTTTACCTCGGTGTATAGTTCTAAACATTTTAATCTTCAACCTCTTGGTGCTCTTCAGAATTAGCTTTTCTTTGAGGGTGTACTATTACTCTTAGTATCTATTACTATTATTATATTACTTAGTATTAATATTACTCTTTTCACAACAACAAAAAATTCCAAGACATCAACAAGGGCTGGCTCTAGAGGTGACTGTGTAGTTCCCTTCAAAATGTGTGAACTAGAACAATACTATTAAATATGCAGATGCCATTTTAGTTTACAAAATCTTCCAACACAAAGCTTCTCCTCCACTGCAAGATTTTGTACCAAAAATTCCAAGACCTACACAAGGGCTGGCTCTAGAGGTGACTGTGTAGTTCCCTTCAAAAAGAATGCTGAATTAGCCAATGCACCTTCTTTCTTCATACCTGGAACTCAATTAAATTGAACTCCCATTTCTGATTGTTTATCTGCAACCTACCCAAGGGACTAAAGATGGAAATTAGCCATAATAATCAATAAATAAGAACTAAATAAATAGTCCAAGTGATGTCAGCAGAGCGAGAGCTGAGTCTGAATGCAACAACAAACAAACACACATAGCTAATTAATATATAGTAATAATACATAAATAATCACTAAATAGTAAAAGACAAATGAGTGGTCAACATAGTAAATAAGTAGTATAATGATATCACTTGATTATTATGGTTTCTTGTGAATACAATGCAATGCACATATGTCAAAGTGGCCCGCCGCATCATTTTGTGTGGCCCGGGAAAGTAAATGATGAGTGCCGACTTTCTGTTTTAGAATCAAATTAAAATGAATAGAATAGATGTATATTACATTTCCTGATTTTCCCCCTTTTAAATCAATAATTTTAATTTTTTAATCAATTTTTCTGTGTTTTTAGTTCAAACGTCATGTTGTAAAATCTAAAAATATATATAAAGCTAAAATAAACATTGTTTTAGATCTATAAAAAACTGAATATCCAGGACTTTTAATCCAGTTCTTTTAACCCATTTATAAAAAAAATATCTAAATTTTATATCTAAAATGGTCCGGCCCACGTGAAACCAAGTTGACGTTAAAGCGGCCCGCGAACCAACCCGAGTCTGACACCCTTGATGTAATGCATTCAAATGAATGACTAAGAATGCTTATCAGATCCACCGTTCATTGCGCTGTCAAAGGCTAAAGCCATTTATTTGGGCTCATTCAAATATTTCGTGTTTTCTTACTCGTTAACTACTAAGGTTGAGATTTTTCATGTTCTCCCTGGCAAGAGGTCTTACCTCTGTCTCCCTTGGTAAAGAAATGGCCCCGTCCGGCTAAGGTAAGTGCTCACAGATGTGTAGGTGCACAACGTCAAGGCACTAGTAACAAAGACGGACAGGCAGAAGGTCACAGCTAAGGACTAATAATCAATCCTCTCACCAACTTTTATCCCGTGTATCTCTATTTCCGTGTCCCGGCATCTGAATCGAATGATTTAAAAGATGGTGTCAGAAAAAGGACATCTCAACCCCACATACGCACTCGTCGTAGTTTGGAGGGTCTCGACGTCTAAGCAGGCACGGAGTGATGGAAGGCAGATATGGAAGCGAAGGAAACAACAGCGTCTGAGGTTAGCCAGATGGAATGGGAATTGAGGGGGGTCGAGGTCAACGCACCTTTGCATCTCTCTCAACCCAAGGAAGGAAAGGTGCTCCTGGAATAGAAAATACATTTATTTTCTTTAGCCGAATTTGTTGATGTTCAATATCCGACAAGATGATTCATGGCTCAACTGTGTTGAAATGACCCATTCAGGGACAAATTCATCTCCAATCCATATTATTGTCGCTGTACAATGAATTGTGGACATCAACTGTTATCACTCTTCAAGCACAGGTTATGTTATAGCGTTAAGGACTGAGGTGTAAACAAAGTACTCTAAGAATTGTCTTTTAAAGAGGCGGTAATAATATTGCAAACATTTGTGTATAATCATGACATTGTCTACATGTACCGTTTTAGGAGCACTGGACCACATTATGGTGTCGACAGAAGATGGGAAGTTCCCTCTCAACCAGCTGGGCCAAGTCTCCATGAAATCCCCTCTGCTCATTATGGTTAATATGAGCAGCTACCCTGAGGTTAGACCATTACTCAAAAACCAACACCACCAAAACACCATTTACACCAGGGGTGTCAGACTCGGGTTGGTTCGCGGGGCGCTTTAACGTCAACTTGATTTCATATGGGCCAGACCATTTTAGATATAATATTTAATTATTTTTTTAATAAATTGATTAAAAGAACTTGATTAAAATACCTGAATATTCAGTTTTTTAATAGATCTAAAACAATGCTTATTTTAGTTTTTTTAATATATTTTTAGATTTTACAAAATGATTTTTGAACTAAAAACAGAAAAAATTGATTAAAAAATGACAATTATTGATTTAAAAAGGGAAAATTGGGAAATTTAATAAACATCTATACTCTTCATTTGAATTTGATCCTAAAACAGAAAGTCGGCACTCATGATTTACTTACCTGGGCCACACAAAATGATGCGGCGGGCCACATTTGGCCCCCGGGCCGCCACTTTGACTCGTGATTTAGACCATGACGCGTGTGTACTAGAAAGTCAATAATTTTGGGAAATTCGAGAATACCCGTGGAATGGGAGTCCCAATAATCCCAAGATTGGGATGGTACGTGAATAGGAATCATTAAGAACAGGCCGAATCGGTCACGCATACATTCATAGCAATGTGGAAGTTAAAGAATAGTAAGTTTACAAAATCTTCCAACACAAAGCTCCACCTGCAAGATTTTACACCAAAAAATCCCAATACATGAACAAGGGCTGGCTCTAGAGGTGACTGTGTAGTTCCCTTGAAAAAGAATGCTAAATTAGCCAAAGCACCTTCTCTCTTCATACCTGGAACTCAATACCAATTAAATAGAACTCCCGCCTCTGAACCTCTTGGCCAATCATCTTAAAGCCTGGCTATTAGACGAACAAAATTACGATCACAAGGCTGTCTAAAACTGTGCTGCCTGTGTGTATACAGTTGTGGTCAAAAGTTTACATACACTTGTGAAGAACATAATGTCAGATTTGTTCACTTTAAAAGAACCAAACTTCATGAATGTTTTTTGTGACCAAGAAGTATCTGTTCCAATCACTATCAGAGAAAAACCAGAGTTGTAGAAATAACTGGAAACTCAACAGAGCCATGACATTATGTTCTTCACAAGTGTATGTAAACTTTTGACCACAACTGTATGTGTCGAGTATGTGTTATCGTTTATCTCCAACCTGCCTCAAGGGACTAAAGATGGAAATTAGCCCTCGGCTACAATCTTACATAAATATATGTTCATTCACATGAATAGAAATATGTTCATTAATATGTGCTGTCAATCAAACTCAGAGTTTTCGCTCAATGATGCTAACAAAAAAAACTGCGGTCACTTCTCGCTGTGGTTTTTTCATACTTGTCCGAGTTAAAAATCCTGCTTGAAGTGGAGCCAGAGTCGTTTTATTGAAACCCGACCGTAGCAGCTCACGCCAACTCGGTTTCAAATGCTAATTGATGGATCACTAGAGGAACCCTTTGTTCTAGAGTGAAAGATAGCACCAAAAAACTTCAGCTGTGTGTATATGCTCCTACGTAGTTACTTACAACTGTGTGTACATTTTCACTCACTAGGAAATGACCTCATTTTACCCCCAGGTTAGGAAGGAATGGATTATTTTTCTTTCTTTTCTTTCTTCAATATTCTTCTTTTTCTACTCATAGCGACACAACACTGGACCAATCACAACTCTTGTTCAACCAGTAGGCTTATAGTGTCCAGACTTTTCCACATTGGTGGTCCAAAAGTCAAGGCAGCATTTTAAGTACAATTAAGACATTACACCATCGTGTCTTGCCTTTTCTTCTTCATTTACCGCACAGAACGTCTGACGTGGAGGAAATGCAACAATCCAAGCAAACACGTTTAGAGGTTTAACCTTTTAAAAATGAGCTCATTGAAACCATGCAGAAAGACTGCTGACTTTGTAAGAAACACACTACAGCATTTTCCGGGTTATAAATCGCAATTTTTTTCGTTGTTTAGCTGATTAATAGGCGACTTGTATACGTTTTTTTTCTGTCTGACCACCGAAAGTTTTTTTTTCAGGCTACATTTATCTGAAAAACTCTTCTGTAAACACATGCCAATTTAGTCTGTTGTTCTCATTTTGCTTTTGGTACCTTAACGTATCTTTGTTCTTGATTTCTGATCCAAAAACAAAACGCGACCAGTGCGACTTACTGTATTTTCTAGGACATACGCCATATTTCTTGCTAAAAAAATGATGACCGGATCAAGGGGATGCCTTATATGCGCACAAATTAAACTAGATTAGGTGACAAAGACGAAATGACATAACGCTAGACAATGTGGCCGATACGGTCATTTATTTCAAAATAGAAAGCAGATAAACGGATAAAACGCTCAACTAAATTTATTTTGACGTCTATGAATGAAAAATTCAAGAAAGAAAAACGTATCTTGCATAAAACGTGAATAATCGCACTTGTCCTGCCATTGCTTACCTAGGGATTACAAACTAGACTGCTCCGGACATACTTCCTGGTTGTACTGCTCACATGACTTCCTTTTTTAATTTGTCTATGTGCAGGCAATGTGCAATCCAGCAATCGATTTATACAGTATCTCAAAAATAGCACGTGCGATGATTTTTCTTCAGATTTTCCTTTCAAAGTAACACATTTGTACTCCCTATCAAAACCATAAATATGGAGGTGAAAATTGTGAATCAGGGTCGTTTTATACCAGAGAAAATCCAACCATTTTAAGGATGCGGCTTATACGCGGAGGCGGCTAATATGCATGAAAATACGGTATTTTCCTCTACATCAAGGGTGTCAGACTCGTGTTGGTTCGTGGGCCGCTTTAACGTCAAATTGATTTCACGTGGGCCGGACCATTTTAGATATAATATTTAGATTTTTTTAAATAAATAGATTAAAAGAACTGGATTAAAAGCCCTGAATATTCAGTTTTTCATAGATCTAAAACAATGTTTATTTCAGCTTTTTATTATTATATATTTTTAGATTTTACAAAATGATTTTTGAACTACAAACACAGAAAAAATGGATTAAAAAATGACAATTATTGATTTAAAAGGGGTAAAATCAGGAAATTAAATATACATCTATACTTTTCATTTTAATTTGATCCTAAAACAGAAAGTCGGCATTCATGATTTACTTTCCCGGGCCACACAAAATGATGCGGCGGGCCAGATTTGGCCCCCAGGGCCGCCACTTTGACACATGTGCTCTACACTGTTTATTTTTTGGCTGGTGCGACTTACAGTCTAAAAAATACAGTACCTAAAAAGCAAGTTGAAACGTAGACTAGTCAATTACACCTCAACTCTAGATCAGTAGTAAAGTTTTGATGGATTTGCTTACAGATAAACACTTTTTCCTCGATTCATTTAAGTTTAGCCCACGTCAACCCGCACAATCCCTTTCGTCACACCAACGTGCACAAAACGGCGATTGGGCATTGCTTGGTTATGACATCAATACGAGAGTCCCGAATTGAACACAAACAAGAGATTGGGCCAGAATGTCAGCGAGCAGGGGGCGTAATTGAATTGAATTTATTTGGGGAACTCTTCAGTCACAGGCCACATTTTTAGCCACAAGTGCCCCTGGCCAGTAGTCCTCTCTCTAGTAAGTGATTTTAAGCAGCGACTCTAACCGCAGACCACACGCACACTCCCAAGCGCACACACCACGAATCCACGAGTACTCCGGCAGAGGTGAGCGTGTTGTGCCCAAAGCTAATGGGCTTATAATGATAGCGATCCATTACCGGGCCTTCCAGATGCCCTCCGATTGTTTTCCAGTCATTCATTAAGAAGCTAGCAGAGCCTCGTATTTGCGCCAAGGTGAGCATCACGCAAAGGCCAAGAGAAAGTCGCATTCCTTCGGTTCCGTAAGCGAGAGGCCGGCTTGCGTTTGATGTGAGACGTCAGCGTCATTTCCTCCCCAAACTTTTTACATATATTAACGAGAACCTGACCTGAAAGAATCCGGTTTTGGTTTTCCGGTCGAAAATAGTTGTCACGAGCACGGAAGCGCTGATGAATATGACGCCGAGAACATTCCGACATCGGTACGAGCCGAATCGATCACTCGACACTCCAAAAGTGCTGGAAAGCTGAATGAATTCGTTTAAAAATGCTAACAAATACACTCCTTTAATCTCCGTGCCATTTCTTTTCCCCCGACGGAAAACACCAGAAAGAACTGACGAGAAAAAAGAGAAAAGGGAGATTTGCACTGTCAAAGTGTCTGGAATGCTCGGCGTAGGGAATTGTCATGATTTTTTTTTTCGTTCTCCATTATGCAAAGTTTGCAAAGTGCAACATCTGGTAAGATATTTACAATCTCTCAGTAATGCCATTTTGTGTCCAAAAGATCATTGTCGGGATTCTTTCAGCTTTCCCCCCCCTTTTTAATCTTCTTTTTGTAGTTTTTACTGCCAAATGACATTCAGAATGAGGCCAGATTTGAAGGCTAGCCGATGTCCAATCAGTTGAAAGAAGGAGTTTGGATCTCGATGTTAATCAGTCGGACAGATTAACTACGAGGAATGGCGTGCTCAGGTGGAATTGTCTTTTGGAAATGATGCAACCACAGTACAGGCAATAAGAATTTGTGGTTATTTCATACGGGATATCTTCACTTACGGATGACATGTAAACTGTAGGAGCCTAATTATGTTATTTAGAAAAATTATGGCCGCACTAGAGGAAAAACTACAAATGATACCATCAGAATAGCCATGAAAATAGAAAAATTAAGTCAGAATTATGACTTAAAAAGTACCAGGTGTGTTTGTGAACCAAGTAAATCCACATTTTATGAGAATACAGTTGAGATTTAAGAAAATTGGCAGTCAAAAGCTATGCTGTTGTAAAAAAAAACCATTTTTTTTTAAGTTTTAATATCGGGGACATAGGTTCATAAATGTTTTTTTATTTTTTCAAGGATAGGCATTTTTTTTACAACACTCAAAAGCAAGATATTTTCAAAGAGTCAAGACTATTTATTTTTTAACTATGGAGACAGGTATGTGTAATTTTACAGGTACACAATTTAGGGGCGCAAAATCTATTTGTAGCGTAATTATCAATATTTTCACAGTGACACTGGTACATTCAAGAAAATTGGCAGTCAAAAACTATGCTGTTGTAAAAAAAAAAAACCTGAAAATTTAAAAGTTTTAATACCAGAAAGTTTTTGAGAGAAGTTATTGTTTAAAAACGTCATAGGTTCATAAATGTTTTTTTTTCAAGGATAGGCATTTTTTTAGAACACTCATAACCGAGATATTTTCAAGGAATCCAGACCATTTACAGGTATGGGTAATTTTACGGGTACACAATTTAGGGGTGCAACATCTATTTGTAGTGTAATTAGCAATATTTTCACAGTAACACTGGTACATATTTTAACATCTCATACTGCATCGCCATCAGTTGCATACATTTACCACAGAACACACCCTTCAACGACCCCCCCAAAATTCGCTACTTTTAAAAATATCCGCCCAAAACGTGTCTTACTCTGAAAAACTACGATCGGCAAAAAAATGCAGTTATCCAGACTGTCAAATCAACGAGTCAGGACCGTTAAAGATGTTAATCCCAATTGATTTTAGCATTTGCTTTGAACGAATATCATCTTTGTATCCGAGTGATGACTTTTTTCTTGTAACGTTGAAACCTTGGCAATGCAAAATAACTTTTGAGGGTGATTTTTTTTTTTCCTTCAAATGGGGTCCCAACACTCATTTGTTCATGAGTGTCACAAGCAGACTCTCTTGTAGGGTCACCGAGGGTCAGCACCCTGCCCTGCAACCTATCAGTCCCGTCTCAGAGGACTTGGCGCTGACAGTGGCCCAAGGCACTTCCACGTTGTACGGCCCGCCACACCATCTCCCTCACACTCACACACACACAGTCACAAGTTCCCCACCCAAACACACACACACACATACCCATTCAGAACACCTTAATGATTGCCAGCTGGAGAAAGACCACTACCTGCAGTTGTAGCTTTAAATTTTCATTGAATGCCCCCTTCTGGTGTGTGGTTATGTTTGTCTTATTTTGTGTGTGTTTGGCCTCAGGCTACAGCGGCTGCTGCCCGTGCCCTGAGAGAGAGTAGCATGAACCTCAACCCCGAGGTGGACGGGGCCATCATCAAGGTGCCTGTTCCTAAGTGAGTTGCTTACACACTCCAAAACATCGGCTTGCACAAACACAGACTTTCCCTGTCATTTTATTCGGTTAGTCGGCCATCCCGGGAATTCGCAGGCACGAAGAGAAGCTCCGCCTTTGTTACGTCAAAATCCAGTAATATTTTTGTTGATATCATATTCTCAACGCGCACCACCCTTACGACAATTGTCACAGTAACATACCCGTCAACTTATACATTTTCCCGTGTTTTATACATTTTTTGATCATTTCAAATTGTGTACTTTTGTACTGGATTTTTTTGAAGTGCGATTTTTGTAAAACTGATCTCGTTTTACCTATTTCGACTCTAATCCGGATCGTCTCGGTCACTGGTAGCAGATCAAAAATGTCATCGTCGACTGCTAATATTGTCATGCTTTAAGCATGATATGCGCACGCGCTTTTCACTATATAAATATAGCGCGTCAGCAAGCAATGTACCCAGACCGTCATACAGCGACATCTACAGAATCTTGAATTTAGTGCGTACTGATTGGGCACCCCGTCCACTTTGGAGGACCTTTTAGTGTTTTAAGTGCGCCCTATGTGAGTAAATATGTGCCGTGTTGCATTTCTACGTTTTTTTTTTTATCGTGTAATAAGGGGAATTGCAATCATTAGTAATGGGAGCAATTGGCCGAGGTTGACAGTACGGTGTACGTACTTCAAGAATTAGACCGATCGTATCGTCGTTCATCAAATAAGCAAACGTAGCCGTCAAGTATATAGTCAAAATGACAAATGTGAAATTAAGCCTATCAAAGCAGAAACTTTTTTTTTCACTTTTGGGAAGCTGTTACAACACGCAATTCAAAGAAAATGAGTTCCTACTCATTACAAAATGTAGAATCAATCTCATTTTAGCTAATTATGAGTTATGAGTTTTCTTTTTATGAATATAATATAACAAGAACATTTTGAAATAGAGTTTAACAGAAATATTTTTTTGTGTAAAAACGTACATACAAAGGGAATCATAGTCAATGCATTTTTTACTAGCATTTTTTGATGGCCAGTCTAAAGCCTCTAAAAATGGTAGTATTTCATCAACTAGTGCAAAAAAACGACATGTACACCCGTGATTTGAGTTTTTCCATCCAGTCCGTGGCTGTACGGGACACATTTGCATATACGATGTAACACGGCCCGTGTTTTGCTACACGCGTGCTTCCCAACGGATGCAGCAGGTGTTATTACGACGGAGTCGCCGTCGGACCCGTCTCCCCAAACGCCCCGACCCAACCCCTCCAATCAGCCTCGGCACGTTCCCGAAGCTCCCATTTGCATTTGCAAAGAGACGTGGAAGGCACCCGTTGATTAGCGCTGGAATCAGCAATTAGAGCTTATTGTTTGTCCTAAAGAGATGCTTCTCGTGGATTGTTTGCAAATAGTCCGCCGGGCGAGAAAACGCCAATTAAGGACAAAGAAGCAGAATGACACGGCGAGTCAAATTTTGTCAACGATTCCAACAAGCGAGGTGATTACAAAAGTTGCCCGGCTGATGAAGGTTGCGGGGTTTCATCTCGGGAGCCAAGTTTCCAAGAGTGATTGTTTATTATAAATACTAGCTACAAACTTTGCTCGAATAAAAGCCTGATTTTAGCACGATGTTCTAATCTTGGAAGGGGGTAATAGAAGGTCGGTTGGGTCAGATCCAGACGAGGATGCTTTATCGGACACGAGTACAAGTTGAGGAACGCTCAAAACGAGTCTTGACCTCCTTAAATTGATAGAAAATGGGAATCAAAATTTGGATAATTGTATGTTGTGGCTCCAACCACTTAGCAATTTTCTTATTATTCATGGCGTAGATCAGGGGTGTCAGACTCGGGTTGGTTTGCGGGCTGCTTTAACGTCAACTTGATTTCATGTGGGCCGGACCATTTTAGATATAATATTTAGATTTTTATTTTATAAATGGATTAAAAGAACTGGATTAAAATCCCTGAATATTCAGTTTTTTTATAGATCTAAAACAATAGCTTTTTTATATAATTTTAGATTTTACAAAATGATTTTTGAACTAAAAACACAGAAAAATGGATTAAAAAAATACAATTATTGATTTAAAAGGGGGAAAATCAGGAAATTTAATATACATCTATACTCCATTTTAATTTGATCCTAAAACAGAAAGTCACCACTCATCATTTGCTTTCCGGGCCACACAAAATGATGCAGCGGGCCAGATTTGGCCCCCGGGCCACCACTTTGACACATGTAGCGTAGAATATTTTGAAACACAAATATTTACTATAATTTACTTGATTAGTAGGTCAAATAGGTGATATGCTACGGCATTGTCCAACTAGTTGCGTTTTTCGATATCCCTGGAGGACTCCATCATGTAAACAAAAGTTGCATCCAACCAGCTTTAAAATCCTATCATTTTTTTTCCATTGCAAATAATAATTTAAAGAAAAAAAAACATACACCCATCAATTTACTATATAGTATTTATTCTTATCATGGTGACTGGTGAGCCGGAACATTTCTAGCCACACCCTAAGCCAATCGCTGGCTGCCTATACATAGACAACCATGACAACCATTTATAAACACATTGGACAGGCAAATGTTAGCCTTTAATAAACCCGTCATGGATGTGTTTACAGTGTGGGAGGAAGTTGGAGTACCACGAGAAAACCCACGCAAGCACTTGGAGAACGTACCAACTCCAGATTTAATAACTTTGAACATTGAAAACACATTTTGCCAGTTCAGTGTATACATTTGGGTTGTAATTGAGATACGCCTACTAAGTTTTTTTTCCCAAAGTCAGGTGCAATCTTGAGACTTTCTGTTTTAGGATCAAATTCAAATTATAGATGCATATTATATTTCCTGATTTCCTCTTTTTAAATCACTAATTGCAATTTAGGAATCCAATTTTTTTTTTTTGTTAAAAAAAGCATTTTGTAAAATGCAAAAATAAATCAATACAAATATTTTCTGTTTTCCACTTTAATATTGAACATAATTATTTTTATTTTATTTTTTTTAAATGAAAAGCAAATGATTAAAAGACGTTTTCCCTTCTTAAAAAAAGCTAAAATAAACATTGTTTTAGATCTATAAAAAAAAACCTGAATATTTAGGTATTTTGATCCACTTCTTAAAAAAAAGCTAAATATTATATCTAAAATGCACCCTAGGTCTAGAGCAGGGGTCGGGAACCTTTTTGAAAGAGAGAGCCATAAACAATTCTTATTTTCTAATGTTATTGCTAAAGAGCCATTTCCAGAATTTAAAAGTAAAAATGTATGAAAATGTGCGATTTTTTTTCTGTCATTTCACCACTTTTTAATCACAAAAAGTCTCTGATTTCTTTTGACAACATTGTTATGATGTTGCTAATCAATCAGTATTAATGAGATGAGTAATGAAAAACTAAATTATGATTAAAGTGGTGCTAGAACTAGTCTTAACGCCACAGTGTCGACGTGACGCTCCTATTGGTGCGTTCAGGACTCGGCTCTCTCACTAGTGATTTTCATATTTTACCTCACAGGTTAGTGGAGAGCCATATTCACCCATGGAAAGAGCCACATATGGCTCCCAAGCCGTAGGTTCCCTACCCCTGGTCTAGAGAGAAAGACTCTTGGGGTTACTGTTTCTCAGGGAAGAGATGAATCTAAAAAAAAGACTAATATAGCTAATTCATCTGATCGCCTGGCCTGACTTTAAAGTAGACAGTGGCATTTAAATGTACCGGGGATGAAACTTTGTGAGATTTGCGCTGACAGTTTTCCCCCACAGGGTGACACGTGAACACAGAGAGAACCTCGCCAAGACCGCCAAGCAGTTCAGCAACAAGGCCAAAGACTCCCTGAGGAGAGTCCGCTCCAACGCCGTGGCGCAAGTGAAGAAGGCCAAGGAGGGACACTCGGAAGACACCATCCGATTGGTAGAGAAACAGGTACGAGGGTCTTCATTTGTTGACAACGCGGGACGCTAACGGTGGCGTCTTTGCCTCCGCAGATTCAGCAAATGGCTGACAACATCTCGTCCGACATCGATAAGCAACTTGCTGTCAAGACCAAAGAGCTGCTCAGTTGAATGTAAGCAGACAAACGTTTACTCAATTTAATACTTTGGTTAATTGGTCACAACTATATTATTATTATTATAGATTTGACAGCAACAGAGAATAGTGGGATTAGATGTTGGGCTCATGAAAATACAGTAGATTGGACTGGGTTGTTCAGGACTTTTTTTTTTGCATGATCATGGGATTGAAGGATTTAGTCTTGTTGGTGTTTTTTTTTGTATTAAACAAATAGGTTTGAAATATTACATGTCTAACTTTTCTGCGAACACGGAAAACGTTAGAGTATTTTTTACAGACTATAGAACACCCTTTAGTTCCAGGTGTGTATGCATGTGAATGGTTGCTTGTGCTGATTGAGTTTGAGTTTGATTTATTTAATAAGGGACGTATTAATGAACATATTTATACTCGTGTTAATGAGCGTATACATGTAAATATGTAAGATTGTAGCCGGGGGCTAATTTCTGTCTTTAGTAGTCCTTTGTGTAGGTTGAAGATAAACAATGACACATACTAGACAGACGTATACACATGTAGAACAGTTTTCGATTTTTGTTCGTCTAATAGCCAGGCTTTATTATGATTGGCCAAGGGGTTCTGAGATGGTAGTTCAAGTATGTTAATTGGTATTGAGTTCCAGGTATAAAGAGAGAAGGTGCTTTGGCTAATTTAGCACTCTTTTTGAAGGGAACTACACAGTCACCTTTAGAGCCAGCCCTTGTTCATGTATTGGAATTTTTTTGTACAAAATCTTGCCTATCTCATACCCAAAATATATATATTTTTGCCACACCCATTATTGGCATTTTGACAGTATTTCCCTGTAACTAGGTTGTTATTTTCTACTCTAGATTTGTTTACTCCTTCACTTTTGAAGATGCAAAAAAAATCTTCTCTTTCTGTCTTCAAATAAGGACTGTACTGGGAATCAATGGCGTTTTAATGGGATTTCTGAGGTTCTCCTCATCAAACCTCTTGCCACAAAGGGCTGTTTGATTATTTAATACAAGCTAACCCATGCGGATATCATTTATTTTCTTAGTCCTGGTGGCAAAAGCAAACATTGTCAAAAGATTGCATGTCTAACGTCGACTTCCACGGTTATTGATGGACTCTATTTCCACCAAACCTCTTTGTAGTTTGCGTGCGTGCGTGGGATAGCTAGTTATTATTTTCTTTTTCTCCACCTTCAGTTTGAAGTCAATTCCCCTCCTCCATTAGTTGGAGTGATAATAGACTTTTCCTGTGTGCTCAGACCGGACTATCGGCACCACAATGGTCCATTAGATTGGGTTGGCTTTTAATACGGGCTTTGTTTTCAAATAGCCGCTCTTGGAAAAATAGTATGGAACTCCTACAGTTGTCAGATTGTACGGACGGGACCGAAGCCATTAGAGTGTTGACTCCCGCTTCCCTCTTCCTGTGGTTTTGGCTTTTGTTTTGCTGTTTGTTTTGAGAGCAATCCAGCTGTCTCCCAAACACACGTGATTGATTTCATGCTATCAAGCTTTTCCTTTGTTAAAGACGGCGTGTTAAAACCGGCGAGTCCCAACGTCCTTCGGCGCGGTTTCGCTTTAATGGGCTAAACGGACCAGAGTCGTTGGATAAACAAGAGTTTAGCCATGGAGCGCTTTTTTCGGGGGACACGGCAACGTTCTCCGGCCCATTCCGAGTCCAGATGTCAGCAATTTTGGGGGCATTGTGTACCTTGGCCTGCAACAGAGGCTTCATGATCGATGGAGGGCTGAAAATCTCCACAAGTCTCTGGCGCAACAAACGCCGGCCAAGCGCGAGGAAATTGCTTTCAGCTGATAGCTTCATTTCGCTTCACATTTATCAAGTAGAAGACCGGTTCTTTTTTTTTTTTAGGGGGGGTTGGAGACGCAGGTTGAGGGGGTGCAAATGTTTACAGCAAGAAGACGGTCTACTTTCTCGGTTCGTGCCGACGTGCGTGCCCCCTCGTCTTTCTAGATCTAGGGTGTCAGACTTCACGTGGGCCGGACCATTTTAGATATAATATTTAGATTTTTTTTAATAGATGGATTAAAAGAAGTGGATTAAAAGCCCTGAATATTCAGTTTTTTCATAGATCTAAAACAATGTTTATTTTAGCTTTTTTAATATATATTTTTAGATTTTACAAAATGATTTTTGAACTAAAAACAGAAAAAAATGATTTAAAAAATTACAATTATTGATTTAAAAGGGGGAAAATCCGGAAATGTAATATACATCTATACTCTTCATTTGAATGTGATCCTAAAACAGAAAGTCGGCACTCATGATTTACTTTCCCGGGCCACACAGAATGATGCGCCGGGCCAGATTTGGCCCCCGGGCCGCCACTTTGACACGAGTTCTAGATGTCTGGGGCATGTCCTTTGGCGCTTCCGCAGAAAAATATACAAATCCAAATGAGTTCTGTAAACTTATTCAGGCTTTGATAGCGTTTTTTTAAATTTGCTTTCGTGCACAGAAGGAAAGATAACCACACGTGCGCAGTGATAAATGGGACAGGCAAACCACAGATGGAAATGTTCAAACCAGCTTTATACTCAAGTAACCACTTCAATAGGTACACCTGCCACTACCAGATTTGCATCATATAAATGCTCATTTACAAAGAACAGGATGTTCATCTTAGACTTAAAAAACCTTTTTCCTAGAAAAAAAAATCATGGAAACTGCGTTAACTGTTGTGTCCATGGGTGAGACATATTTTTTAATTCAATAAACGACACCAAATGGCGTAAACAGCAAGCGCAATAAATATAAAATGGTATACGCATATAGTTTCTGATAGTATTTTCCTCTTTAAAACGGCTAGCACATTATTGTTATGATAAAATCCATTGCTTAGGCTGCATTCCCAGTTGTTATGACGACAAAAACCAGACGCTCAATTAGCCCGGCAGTATATGGGCAAGGGTTAAAATTTGCTCAAATAATGTGTGTAAAGTAGAGGTTGAACCGATTAGTCAACAAGTCCACTTTTCTCCTGCAAATTGACATTTTAATCGCCCAATTTCCAGGGGGCTTTTGACTTGACGATACTAGTACGCAGAAAAAAAACAAAAATAACGTTGAATGAAAAAACTAAACAAAAAACGACAGTTTGTGAGTGGAGCCATGTTGAAACGGGTAAAGAAAATATATTAGAAAATAGGCGAGCATTCTTTCTCGTTTGTAATCTTTTTTCTGACTTTTACTGTTTTTTGGAATAGTAGTCGTATACTTGCATATGTTTGGCCAAAATAGTATATACTACTGTACTTGTATTGTTACGAAAACATAGTATGGAATGTAGTAATAATCCTACTTTGAGATTTTTCGTTAATCGTGGCTTTCTAGTTTTAGTATCTGTGGAATCTTTTCTGACTTTTCCCTTTTTTGGAATAGTACTTGCATACTTGCATATGTTAGGCCAAAATAGTATATACTAGTGTACTTGTATTGTCACGAAAACGTAGTATGGAATGTAGTAATAATCCTACTTTGAGATTTTTCGATTATCGTGGCATTCTAGTTTTAGTATCTGTGGAATCTTTTCTGACTTTTCCCTTTTTCGGAATAGTACTTGCATACTTGCATATGTTTGGCCAAAATAGTATACACTAGTGTACTTGTATTGTCGCAAAAACGTACTAAGGAATGTAGTAGTAATCCTACTTTGCGATTTTTCGATTATCGTGGCTACGTCCGGTCTACATGATCCGTGATACTCGAGGGATTACTGTACTGGCATTTACGCCATTAGACATCTTAAAATTTCAATTCTCTTTGCTGGGATGCATTGTTCAAAACCTGGTCTTCAGTGTGATAAAGTGCACTTGGACTGAACGTTTTGGTTATGTCCACGCAGCCAATGTAACTAGCATGTCACATAATGCAGGCACACCGAGATTAGGTTAAAATAGATATAGAGAGACATATTAAAGGGCAATTTGCACTCATGTGGCTACAACAGCTTCCCATCATGCTCTCCTCTGTCCTTCTTTATGCTAATTTTTGGATGACTTAGCCGAGAGTAGCAGATCCGGGTGTGCGACACGCAGTCTTTTTTGGCCCTTCATTGCCTCTGAAGTGCAAAACGAGTATGTGAAGCCACCCAAAAGATGTCATCGAGACTCCAATCAGCGCATGAATCTGAAAACCAGCTCTCCAAGAAGACACTAAATGGCTGCTTATGCAAATTTAATTGAAAAGGATCCCATGTTCAGAAGAGCATCTCTGACCTTTTTCACATGGACCTATTCATATTTATAGCTGTAATTGGTTGAGAATAGGAGGTGCCTAGGCCTTGTTGGAGTGCGCTTTTTTGGAAAAGCCACATGTAAGACGTGGGCCCCTTCTGCTACAGGTGGACACTTACCTTCTGCGGATTACTGGGATTTTTTTGGGGGGGCCCGAGGAAGTTGCATATCCTAATCATCAGGTAAACTAATAGCGGGCGGCCAGAGTGTTTCCTTCCGCCTCGCTCGGCACGTCAGTCATTTCCAGAATTGCTCCTGTCTGTCTGGTCTGCGAGCCATTTGGACATAGCGGAACATGCTCAGTAACCCCCACGCCGACCACACGGGCCCCCTTTTTTTTCGGAGGCCTCCCCCTTCAAGCTAGGTGCTTTCGTACACCTCCCGTTTCTCCGACGGGAACAAAGCCTTCCTTAGTCTAAAGTGGGCCAATCGCAAATGATTAGCGGCATGGGAGGAATTACATATTTAGCTTCACGTCCGTCGACATTTCCTCCCTGCGGCCTGATCTGGCGTGACTGGCGAGCGGTTGCCTCCTCGTCGTTATCTCCGAGGGGCCGGAGAGACCCCCCCCTTCTAGAAGACCCCCACCCCAGGAAAGACGAGTGTAATCAAGGACTTCCAGCAGGGTGGAAGATGACAGTTGCACGCTGGACACTGATGACAATTGTCCCCCGTTGCAATTCCAGGGGTACCTCTACATGCAAAATATTCAGGTTGCTAAAAGCGTCCATGGGAAACCTTTCGCGAAAACAATCCAGGTTACAAAATGTGTCCCCCAAATGTAAATCCTTGTCATTTAATTTTTTTTTTTTAATTGTTGTGGTGGACTCACTTTCCCATTGGGTCTCTCCCATCACCGGTACACGGTCGTTTGGTCGCCGGTCGATTGGTCGCCGGTCTTTTGGTCGCCCGGAAGGTTATTGATAATTACCATTTAAATCGTTGCTCAAATTCCCTAAATACAAACTGCGAATGACTATTCAGTCATACTTAATGCCCTAGTAATTATTAGGCTAAAGAAAAGCTCCAAATTTCCCGGACTTTTATTGTTTTTTTGTTGGAGAACTTTTTAGACCCTGACTGACGTCGCTTCTTAAAGGGACAACGCATGTAGTACATACAAACTCTTCTACACTCACACGTCGGCTCAGTGAAACTGCTCAGGGCCATTGTTGGCTTTTATTGATGCGTAGACCGTGTTGTTTTACCTTGTTTGTCGCCGGTCTTTTGGTCGCCCCGACCGCGACAACGGGCGACCAAAAGACCGGCAACCAAAAGACGCCAACCAAAAGACCAGCGACCAATTGCCTGAATCGAGGGTACCGTGTTGTAGGCGGAGACGAGCGCTAGCCCGTTAAGGGTCTGACAGGGGCTTTAAATGGGGCTCCAGCCAGCCCAAAATGAGGTAGTGGCCACCGGCATAGTTTGAGTGCAATCGTCCAACCAAAAGTCGGCTTTCCAGGGAATATTTTATCTTCTCCAGGACCATGGCTGATCAGCAGGGAGTTCTTGATTGCCTTTGTTCATCAAGGAGCTTTTTTTTTGGAATTATACATGATTTTAAGTTGTGTTTTCATATGTTTACTCAGCTGCCACACGCAATTCTACCACATTGGAAAATGTCTTTGCATTTCTCATTTATTTGATTTTATTTGGTTTACTTTTCATGGTCAAGATTGTGGAACAAATTATGCTAATTCAATGTAAAACAAAACCAGTTCTTGAACCAATAAATTTCCCAAGCAGGGACACCACTGTATTTTGCTTGTTTATACATTTTATTTATCACCTTCATCTGCAATCTTATATTAGTTTTCCCTTTACCCTGATTGTAAAATAACTTTGTTTGGCCTGTCTGTCATTTTGATGCGCAAGTACCACATTTTTCCTCACTATGCCGCATGTCCCCGCGTCCAATTTACACCCCCCTAGCTCCTCAATCCTGCGGTAGTTCACCTTTCTGACCATCAGCGCAGATCCATAAATAACGCAGACGTACACCACCAAAGCTAACGGACAGGAAGCCTGTTAATCTGCAATCCAATCCAGCCCGAGTCCAGAGTGAAAGCCGGCTCATCTTGACTGAGCGGGACTCGCGAGGAAGGAAGAGGAGAACTCAGGAAGCGGCGTTCCCAGCTTTCACCAGTCATATCCATCACTCGGCCCGGCCATCCAGGCACCGCGATTGTGTGTTGGCGTGCGTGCCCGCGCATGTGTGCGCCGTATCCATCACGCCGCCAAGAGAGCGGAGTCATTAGAGGGGCCGGCCGGCGTTTTAGCTAAACATCTTTTTCCATAAAATAAATGCTTCCAGGTTAGCGCGGGTCCCGGAGAAGCCAGGTCGCCCACTGTTTGCTGCCACTCATCTGATCCCAATTACCAGGCACCGGCAGGTCACGAGCCTACGTGGTTGCGAGCTGAAGACGACAAGAAAGCGAGCAAGTGAGCAAGTGGGCCTTTTTCTTTTGCTTCCAATTGATACCTCGCCACCCGGGTGTGAACCTTATACAGCCCTTCACGTTTCAGGAACTTAGGTTAGCCTTGTGTTAGGTCTCCAGATGAGTAAATAACCCCGTGCCCTACTTTACTTCATAAGAATAGGAGTTATACTAATAGCCATAGGGATTAAACTTGACCGATAAAATAAAAAACTCATGAAATTTGCGCCTTAGAGCTGGGAGTAATATTTATTTTCACATGCATAAATGTTACTCCAGCTTCATTTAAATTACTTATCACAAATGCTAATTTACAATTGCCAACACAGGATATTATTATTATGCCATTTAAAATAACACAAAACAGGCCACCCTACCCTGCCTCCTGCCTGCTGTTACCAGGGATACGCTCCAGGACCCCCAACCAAAAACAACAACATGTAGAATAGTTCATTTTTCATCCAAAGAAATTTGAACTAAATGACTTCTCACAAATGCTAATGTACAATTGCCAACACAGGATATTAATAATAGGCCATTTAAAATAACACAAAACAGGTCGCCCGACCCTGCCTCCTGTCCGCTGGATACGCTCCAGCACCCCCACAATCCACATCAGGATAGAGTGCTTAAAAAACAAGCATAACAAAGCATATGAACTTAAACCCCGAATTACTAGCCTACCAATGAGTAATTTACCAAATTGACCTAAACTTATGTCATTGCTTTGTATGCCACGTTATGCAATGTAAACCTATTTGTAGCTGGGAGGGTCGGCATGGTATCACACTTGTTTTTTTTTTAAACAGGTGATTCCAATAGCTGGGCAGCCTAATTTGAAAGTGTCAATGAGCAGATCGTTAACTCCGTCTAGTCAAGTGATGTTAGATGTATGAAGGAAACGTAATTGTGGAAGTTGCATCGCATTTCTGCAATATATACAGTATTTGAATATATGTGCATGCTTTTTGGTGTATACCTCCCGTGCATTTATAAGGTAATTGCTTCCTCGTGCTTCCCGTCGAGACCCCCCATTCCCCCCAACCCCCCGCCCCTTCGAATATTAATTACCAGAAGATGAAACCAGCCCATTTAGTCCGTGAGGTTGAGGTCAAAAGAGGAAATGGCTGGATCGTGTGCGTGTTGCATTTAAAAAAAATATATCAGTCACAAAGGCGTAAAGTAACAGGAAAAATGATGCTTAATTTTGGCTTCATGAAACTGTACGAGTCACAATTTACACTTTTTAAAAAAGGCAGTTTATTATTTAGGTGTTAAGTAAAATTATTTCCAAGTTCCAAAAAATAATGTGTCTGTGATTACATTTCAAATTAACAAATAATATTCAATATTAGTCTTAGACATTTAGAGCTGTCAATGACAATTAGTAGAATACCATGAAAAAAATATATAAAGTGGTTATTTGGGCTATAAGCAGAGTGTACATATTGCTGCTTTTATTATTTTAATTTCACAAATTTATCCTTTATTGCCATTTTGCAAATTTCATTATAGCCATTACAAATGATTATATAGAAAATACAATAACGATTAATTTTATAATTTTAATTTCACAAATTTACCCTTTATTGCCATTTTGCACATTTCATTATAGGCATTAAAAATGATAATATAGAAAATACAATAACGATTAATTTATGTGTGTATGTATATACAATTTGTTAAAATTATGTTGTGGTCTGGTGGATGAGTGGTTAGCGTGTCGGCCTCACAGTAGGGGACCTGGGTTCAAATCCAAGTTGGTCCATCTGTGTGGAGTTTGCATGTTCTCCCCTGCGATTGGCTGGCCACCCATTTAGGGTGTCCCCTGCCTCTTGCCCGAAGTCAGCTGAGATGGGCTCCAGCACCCCCATGATCCTAGTGAGGATAATGCGGTTCAGAAAATGAGATGAGATACTATTCTGTTGTTTTTTTAAATGACCAATAACAGTCAGTTAAAGTTCTTGAGTGTCAAATTTTGAATGGCTGTAGTTATTCTGTTATAATCTGTAGTGTAGTGTAGTTTCACTGGTGAATATATTGTAGTACAGAAAGTAGTACAGGTGGACTGCGTCATCTAGTGACGTTTTTTGGATGCTGCCAGCTAGGCAAACTCCAACTTGGACCTATTTTGATAGACTCCAGTAGAGGTCGCCAGATATTGAAACTGGAAAAAACTAAACTTGATGTTATCATGTTACATTAAACTATTATGTTACATGTCCTCAAATGACCCCTAATGATACCTTGTTCTCATGACATTCATAGTGAAGTGGTTATTGGTGTCAATAATTTCTCACAATATGTATCAGCATTGATTATTAGGGTTTTCAAATCATTCTTCCAACATTCCCAGAAAGTCATAATCGTCCACCAATGATTGACACATTAAGGAACACTATCTTTTGGTTTTGCGTTTCTATAATTTTTTAATTTTTGAAACACCAACATCCATCAATGAGTGAGCATAAAGTCAGTGCGGTTCTTGAGGGCTACAGGTTCTCCTAGAACTAGCACGACAACAATACATAACACAAAATGAATATTAATACCCTTTAGATTCGTGTAAGCTTGAATACTGGTAATACCTCATATTTAACCTTGATAAGGTTCCCGTCCATGGCACACGATTACTTCTTTAAAACATGAACAATGGTTCTTTATTTTAAGCTGTTAAACAATGCTTTGAGATTAGTTACGCAAAACAATGCATTTTTCGGAGCTGTAACAGTGTATGCTTTCAAAGAGAATTGTTTTTAGACATAAAAATAAAGTAAACAAACCTCATGTACTTGTTTGATGACTATAAAAGCATTCAATTCAATTCAAATGTGAATAGCGCTAAGGTAAATACTGACAATGATAGTATCTGAGTGTGCTTTTTTGTTGTCACAGTAAAAGTATGTATTACAAAGAGTGGATTTTGTGACATTAAATAAAATACGCAATTGAGGAAAACAATAAGATTGGCCCTCGAATTGAGCCTAAAACTCCACAACTTTAGTATAGAGAAACTTCATAGTATATTTACAGAAATCCCTCGAATATCGCGGTTAATGTAGACGCGATAATCGAAATATCGCAAAGTAGGATCATCCATATTTTATTATAATTTTCTAGTTCTAGTAGCAAGAGTGGCTTCCGCTTAGCGTGGATTTTCACCCAAAAATTAATAATTAATAGCAGGAAAAAATGGCAAAGTAGTGAATTCATGATAAGTGAAGACGCGGTAATTGAGGGATTACTGTATACTTTACAGAATCATAAAACTGCTGATATTTTGGAGCGTAACAATGCGTTCAGTCATCAAAACTAGTTAAAAGTGACCTATTTTGGAATTCCAATCTTTCCACCAGTGGAAAAATAAAATTGTCAAGCCATGAAAATCCAATTTTGTTATGTTTTTCGACAATACTTAATGTTGTAACTGTGAAAATATAAATAGCGGTAACCGAGTCCAGTCGGAAATAGTTCAATATGAGCATTTCATAACAATTTCATTTTTTCTTTAGTTCCGTCCCCTCAACGGTCCGTTGCGACGGAGCTTCGTCCCCGAGGAAGGTTGTTTCGCCGAGGAGAGGCGCCAATGTCCGTCCAACCTCAAGTGGACGCTCGCTGGAAACATTGAGATGGTTTGGCCTACCAGCTTTGTGAAGATGGCCACGGCACAAGACTTTGCATTTGATTCCTTTGGCTTTCTTGGCAGACGGTGAGTCCAGTTCCAGTCCTTTTTCTTGGGGTACAAATCCAGTGTTGGCGTCTCGGAAGTAGTCGGCATAAGGATGTTTGTAAATTTCTCCTTGTTGGCCCAATGTGAAATCTGCACAAAATTAGCCAACATCATTTTTTTGCCATTCAAGCTCACGTTATTTATTATACACACACAAATTTGAGTGAAAACTCATCAAGTTTAAAACATGGATCAAATTTGCGCAGTAATTTAATATGACTAACCCATCGACCTCAATACTATACGACACAGGTGTCAAAGTGGCGGCCCGGGGGCCAAATCTGGCCCGCCGCATCATTTTGTGTGGCCCGAAAAATTAAATCATGAGTGCCGACTTTCTGTTTTAGGATCAAATTCAAATGAAAAGTATAGATGTATATTAAATTTCCTGATTTTCCACATTTTAAATCAATAATTGTCATTTTTTAAATCCATTTTTTCTGTGTTTTTAGTTCAAAAATCATTTTGTAAAATCTAAAAATATATATAAAAAAAAGCTAAAATAAACATTGTTTTAGATCTATAAAAAACTCAATATTCAGGGCTTTTAATCCAGTTCTTTTAATCCATTTATAAAAAAATATATCTAAATATTACATGTAAAATGGTCCGGCCCACATGAAACCGAGTTGACGTTAATGCGGCCCGCGAACCGAGTCTGACACCCTTGCTATACGATGAACAAACCCATTCTGTTATTTGTATATCATCGAAATGTACTCTACCTTTAGGATAAGTAGTTCTTGCTTGTAGTTTTTCATGGCATGCTGACATATCTCTCTCTCTTCTAAATAAGCCTGTAACAGACGTAAATCATGCAACAAAATATGAGCGGTGCACTCAAAATAGTCAACATGAATTTAATGAGTAGGTATCGCAGAGCAGCTCCTAATAGAAGTCATTTATTCTCCGCAATATGTATGATTAATTACCTTTTCGGTACAGATAAATCAGCAGCAGAGCAAAGCATATCAGTAGTATGCTAATCGCTACAATGATAGCAACATTGGGATTGCTTCTCTTCTGTAATTCTTCTTCAAAAACATGGGATAAAAAAATGTGTTTAATTTTAGACAGGATTTTCATTCCAGAAGATTTTTTTTGATTTAATGCAGACGCTTACCTGGAATGAGAAATGTCGCAGAGGAAGCGCTACTTTGAAAGCGACACGTATAGTTGCCTCTCTGGGATGACGGCACTCGTATCGCAGAGGTGATCCTCATAAGGTTCTCCTCTGTTGACACCACGGCGGTGCTGGCGTTGAGATGTTGTCCTTGAGAATCCTGCCAAACCACAGCGGTGGCCGGATAACCTTCAGACTGGCAACTTAATACCGGCTCGTCGCTAGTTTCCGACATGGAAATATTTTTTGTGACCGTTTTATATGGCGCTGTAAAGAGGAGATAATGCACATCATCGACATCAGCATCGGATATGAACTTTTGGGGGTTCAAAAATTGTCTTGGTGTGTCACTCTGGGCTATATGGTATATTTTTTTAGATTAGATAATTTTATTCGTATTCGGGAAATTTCACTGTCACGGTAGCAAGAGGGTGAGAATACAGACCCAGCAAAATTCATTTTAGACATAAATAGGTAAGGTTTTAGACGTGAAGAAGAAAAAGGACATCAAGTACTTTGGGACAACAGTGGAGTGGAGGTTAATGGAATGGTGGTGAAGAACCGTGTACAAGTGATAGATCTGTAAAAACAGCTTCAGGAGCAGGTTAAGAAAGAGTGAGATCCATTTAATAGGAAATAGGTTTATTACCAGACTGCAGGATGGGGAGAGAGCTCGAACAGCTGTGAACCGCTCAGTCTGTTGTCCTTGCAACTCTCTCCGAATGACCAGTGGGTCAGTCTTTATATAGGAAAACAGAGTATAGTATAGTTTCTATGACAACGACCAAACTTTGGGCGAGGTCTGATTAATCAGTGTCAAGTCTCCATGACAACGACCCATCTTTGGGCAAAGTCTGATGAATCAGTGTCAAGTTTCTATGACAACGATGTTTCCATACTTACAAAAACTGATACAATATGAACAAGCAATTGCCAAGCGACTTTGTCATTTTATCTTAATGTTATCTTACAACAAGCATGCTGGAGGAACGTGTTGGTGTAATAGAAGAGTGTTAGCAACGATGGAGGGGAAGGTCTTCAGGATAGTGCTAAGGCTAGCCATAATGTGTGGCCTAGAGACAGTACCTGTTAGGAAAAGACAGAGCTACAAGAAGATGAAGATACTGAGGTCTTCCTTAGCATTCACCAGGTCGTAGGGATTAAATAAGTGAGACAATGAAGGCTATCCATTTTGGAGACAAAGTCAGAGAGACCAGGCTTGCCACGCCCAGAGGAGACGTTGAGGGAGAAAGAAACAATGGCCACAGGTCATCCAGGAGAAGATACATATGGATGTAGTGAGGAAGGACGGAGAAGACGATGCAAAGGACAGGGTCAAAAGGAAAAAGTGGATTTGCTGTGGTGGCTCTTCATGAAAGTGTTGGAACCTGGGCTAAACTTAAGTACGATGGAGGACCCCCGCACATATTTTTGCACCCAGATTGGTGAGGAGGCTGTGTTAATAGGTGTACCGCAAGGGTGTCAGACTCGGGTTGGTTCGCGGGTTGCTTTAACGTCAACTTGATTTAATGTGGGCCGGACCATTTTAGATATAATATTTAGATATTTTTTTTAAAAATTGATTAAAAGAACTGTATTAAAAGACCTGAATATTCATTTTTTTATAGATCTAAAACAATGTTTTTTTTAGCTTTTTTTAAAATATATTTTTAGATTTTACAAAATGATTTCTGAACTAAAAACACAGAAAAAATGGATTAAAAAATTACAATTATTGATTTAAAAGGGGGAAAATCAGGAAATGTAATATACATCTATACTCTTCATTTGAATTTCATCCTAAAACAGAAAGTCGGCACTCATCATTTACTTTCCCGGGCCACACAAAATGATGCGGCGGACCAGATTTGGCCCCCGGGCTGCCACTTTGACACCTGTGGTGTACCGGTTGCCAGTAACAGAGTATCGGATGTGTTCCTAGTCAACAAGTGTTGCTCACCAGTAACAGATAGCCGAATGTCCTTATAGTCGGCCCCCTTCCTCGTCTGGAGCACACACCGGTAGGTGCCCGTGTCGTTGATGCGGACATTTGACAGCTGGAGAAACAGCGGCCAGAAAAGAGAAGACACGTTTGTGTTTTTGATATAAACTCATACGGAAACACGTCATTGGGTCGTGACCTCGAATGTGGTCAATGCGTTTACCTGCAGTTTAGCCCAGCCGTTTTCAATCTCTTGGGCGAGAATCCCGGCGCGACCTCGAAAGTCGGGATGCTGAAAGGCAACTTGCTCCTGCCCGCGACACACGCGGCACACTTGCCGATATCCGGCAGAAGAAATCCAGTGCCAGGACACGTTGATGTTTTGCAACACAGGCTTGAACCGGCAGCCCATTGTTAAGTTTTCTCCAAAATCCGCCGTGTATGAGGCTCGTTCCACTGAGGTGGTGAAAAATACTGTTGGAAAGTAAAACCAAAGCCAAGATGCAAATAAGAAGAAGGAAGTGAGATAGTTTTGCTATCGTTTCATGCTAACCAATGCCGACCTTGGAGAGACTGCTGAAACAGGATTTGCATAATAAGAGCTTTTAACAAGCTCATTTGGATGTGGGACAAGTTCGGTTGGATCTGTAGGACACATAAAAGTGTGAAAAACTGTTTTTTGTGTGGTTTAGGGTTCTCTCTTCGGGAGGGGGCCCGTTTAATTAGTTTTGTTGTAATTGTACAATGAGAAATAAAGATATTCATTCCATTCCTACGCAATTTAAATATTTTATTCTTTTTATTTTCTACATGAATCATTTATTATCTAATCTTTAATTGGATAAATCTGTGTTTTCTAATAGTATATACGGGGGAAGGTTAGTATAGGACGTAGACTAATAGGTTTCTGGGTGTGATGACAAATTAGGCTTTTGTTGTTGATGATGACGACAGGGCCTATGTCTGATTATTATTGAAGGAAATACATGATTATGTTTTATCATGTTTTGGTATCACTCAAGACGATAGACGTATAATATATATGTATATAGGTATATATGTATATATATGTATATATGTGTATATATGTAAATATGTGTATATATGTATATGTATGTATATGTATGTGTATATATACATACACACACACATTAAAAGATTTCCATCTTTAGTCCCATGTGTTGACTGAAGATAAAAAATGACACGTGCTAGACATGAGTGACACGAAATGAATGAATGAATGAATGAATGAATGAAGAAAAAAGGTTCACTTACCTCACACGCTTCAGATTTTATGAATGAACTTTTCCCTAGAGACTAGTCATTACTTATACTAGTAGTAAACAACACGCCCACATATGATGTCATTGGTATATGTGAAACTAGGAAACTAGTGTCAAACCGGTCCTCAAAGGGCCGCCTACAGTGGGTGCAGTTTTTCATTCCAACTCCCCTTTAGGGACTGTCTCAAAATGGCCGTATGTAACAGATGTCCGGCTTTTTCCTTTTCCTATCTATTCCACCATCTATTGTCGATTTTAATAAATGCTATTATAGTATAAGAAGCTACACTGCTTGCAAGGTCACTACAAAAGGTAGGTAGTATTTATGATTTGAAATAATAACAATAATAATAACCGATGTAAAATTCAGCTAACTGAAAGGTTGAGTTCGAACAGTTAGAAAGTATATTGTGAGTTACAAGCTTGTGTTAGTATGTTAGTAATGCTTAGATGTCACCAGCAGTTTGTAGACAAACAAAACATGTTCTTTTTGTTTCTTTTATTTTAGGAAATCATCATTATGGGCTTTCTTCTCTCCAAATCCATGGATGCCAATTTGAAAAAGCAACAAGAGTTCATGCTGCACAACTCAAGGCTGCAGGTGAGACAAATTGCCCTGACTAAAGATGGAAGGTATAGGTATGAAGAAGAAATAGTATTTTCACACATAATTCTAAAGACCCAACACGACAACAAACGCGTATAAAAGAAATTGCCTTCCAGCACAACAAATGTTCGTTCATTCAACTACTCATACGTACAGAACGAAAATAGTAGAAACAAAGTTTTTTTTATATGATGAAAGACAGGAATGTAATCCTCTTTATTTTAAGTTTAATTTTTCTTTTCATGTATATTTGTCATTGTACTTGTATAATGAAAGAATTCAATTCAATATTTTAAAAACATGAGACCAACCACTCCTTTAACACACCTACGACGCAATATGATATAACCTGTTCTGACAGTTTGCATGATGTCATGGAATTTCCTTTCTTTTTCCGTCAACTCGGGACTAAAAATAGTCATTCCAAAACAAAAAACATTGTTTATTTCCAATAACATACGTCACCAATCTTCTATTTTGCTGACTCATGTGACTAACAGATTCTTAAGTTAAAGAATTTTCTTTCCTTTTCCGTCAACTCGGGACTAAAAATAGTCATTCCAAAACAATACCATTGTTTACAGACGCTCCCCTACTTACGAACGAGTTAGGTTCCGAGCGATTGTTCATAAGTTGAATTTGTTCGTAAGTTGCTCAGTGCTATATTTTGTATTATAATTTATGTTTAAGGCCTATATAAGTATATTGAAGGTTTATATACGTGCATTTGTATGTTTAAGGCTTGTATAAGTAACACACACTAGTTTGTACTAAAAAAAACATTTAATAAAATGGAGAGAATACATACAGTACTGTATACATACATTAGAGAGAGAGAGATTTATCCTCACTAGGGTCGCGGGGGGTGCTGGAGCCTATCCCAGCTGACTTGGTGCCAGAGGCTGGGGACACCCTAAATGGGTGGTCAGCCAATCGTAGGGCACAAGGAGACAAACAACCATTCAAGCTCATACTCATATCTAGGGGCAATTTAGACCACATGTGTCAAAGTGGCGGCCCGGGGGCCAAATCTGGCCCGCCGCATCATTTTGTGTGGCCCGGGAAAGTAAATCATGAGTACCGACTTTCTGTTTTAGGCTCAAATTAAAATGAAGAGTATAGATGTATATTAAATTTCCTGATTTTGCCCCTTTTAAATCAATAATTGTAATATTTTAATCCATTTGTCTGTGTTTTTAGTTCAAAAATCATTTTGTAAAATTTAAAAATATATTTAAAAAAAGTTAAAATAAACATTGTTTTAGATCTATAAAAAACTGAATATTCAGGGCTTTTAATCCAGTTCTTTTAATCCATTTATTAAAAAAATATCTAAATATTATATCTAAAATGGTCCGGCCCACATGAAATGGAGATGACGTTAACGCGGCCCGCGAACCAACCCGAGTCTGACACCCCTTATTTAGACTGTTAGCCAGCTAGCCTAGCATTTCTATGGAATCCATGGAAGCCGGAGTACCCCAAGAAAACCCACACGGGTCCGGGGAGAACATACAAACTCCACACAGGTGAATTGACCTGGATTTGAACCCAGGACTCCCACTGTGAGGTTTACTATAACAATTAAATTCATTTAAAAATGCTAAAAATGTCTAAAAACAATGAATATGTATGATTCTTTTTTTAATTTCCATTTGCCCTTTTCTCAACCCAGCTGTACATCTATTTAACTAATCTTTCTTTTTTTACTTTTATTAGTTTAAACTGGGTGACTCGTGTAAATCATATGAAGAATGTAATTAGTGTCTTTTTAAGTTTCACTGTCTCAATTTTTCCTAATTAACATGACGAACAGAGAGTATATCATAGTATCTGCTAATAGCAAATCCGATACGTAATCAAAATAAAAACACTGTGTCACACCCTCCATGACGCATTTTCCAAGATTGAGCAGTGCAGTGGTTTCACCGAGATCCAAAGTATAATCATTAATTTTCTTAACCCACTTTATCCTCACTTTATTTAGTATTTTTGACAAATTTACTATATGTAGCTGTTTTTTCTTGTCCACAGTTGACCCTACTACATGCACACACTATCATATTAAAAGTAACTAACTGCAATTTGACTACTAGCTTTGTTGCTATCACCAAATTTACTTCTGCCTTGGCAAGTCACCAAACTAATCAGCACAGAAGGCATCTAAATGTGACATAATTTAATATATATTTCTGAAAAACACCTGCAATTAAAAGCCAACAGTAGTGACTAATTTAATGTTTAATGTTCACCAGGGTTTGATTCCCACAAGCCATTGAAACAGCTTGTTTCCTGGAATGTTTTTTTGATAAACATCTTAAACTTGATTGTGTGATTATCTCAAGTGGAAATTATTGTACATTAACAAACCTTTGGCGTCTCTGGCAGTAAATTGCAGCTAAATGTTCTAATTTCAGGTGATTGTTTTCGTATTTGCGCCCGTCTATCACCAAGTCATAGTAGTCCACATGGGGTCACAATAGGAGGCTGTTTTGCATATTTGCCAAGATATCGAGCATTTACAGTGTTTTTGCAATATGGAATTTCTACACGGATCTTTACATTTTATGCCATTAAGTGCATTTCCCCAATTTTTATGTACTATTGCTGGTATTTTTTTAGTTGAGGCTACAATTTTTACTTTTTATTTCTCTGGGTTTTGAAAAAATATTGGCTGGAAACAGAAATTAGCTTCATTGCAGTGTGCTTTATTTGTGTAGAACTGTAATTGTATTAGATACTACTAAACGAGATTTTCCAAGCATACTGTTTATCTTTTACGATTGAAACTTTGTCATCTTCTCAAGTAGTGGTTTTCGTGTAAACTTTACCAAATTACCGTATTTTCTCTTTTGTCTAATATGAGAAAATGGTAAAATTCAACGATTTTCAGGCAATTTTAAGGGTGCGGATGCGCGGAGGTGGCTTATACACGAGAAATTACGTTAGATCGTTACACGCAAGCATGAGATTCCGCAAGCAGTTCTTTGTCGGGGAGTAGTTGGTCCTCCAGAATAATTTGCCGAAGTTTACTATATACTGAATTGACCAATTCCTACGCAAGTTGTATCAAGCAGTTGTGATGTGTGTGTTTGGACAGCTGGAACGTCAGATGATGATGCAGAACCAGATGCGGGAGCGCCAGATGGCCATGCAAATTGCTTGGTCCAGAGAGTTCCTCAAGTACTTTGGCGCTTTCTTCGCAGTGACATCTACTGGCTTGACCGTGGGGTGAGTCTCGCACTTTTTAGAAACTCACAATATGTGTGTATGTGTGTCTATATGTGTGTTCACATCTTGACATTTTGTGCAGTGGCCTTTTGCTGCCGTGGCAAAATGTCACTTGCTTTGATTTGCTAGCTTTTGTCACATATGACAACTGTCAGTCCGCGAACCCACAAAGACAAAAATAAATAATCATTTCCGTATTTCACGGACTATAAGTCACACTTTTTTTCTAAATTTATTTTCTACCTGTGATATGGGAGAGTATTAATGATATCTCTGTAATGACACAGGTTTTTATGATCAGGTGACACTTAGAATCGGTAAATGTGAATATTTATCATTTTCAGTGGAGTAAAATAATCCAATGTTACTGTTTTTTTTTCTTCCATCCAGTGCCCTAAAAGTAAAGAAACCAGCCTTGCTGGCCCCCATTTTACCACTCAGCTTTATATTTGCATATCAAATGGACAGTGCTTATGGGACACTTATTCAGAGAATTCGAGGTAAGAAAATTCATTATCATTTTTTTCTTGACTGTAACTTTTCTATTTGTTCTTTAGTTGAAAGCCAAACAAACATTTTACGGTCTTTAGCTTGAGCATTGGGTAAAAGAAAATTGAAATGGTAATAAATATTGGTAACTTTTCTATTTGTTCTTTAGTTGAAATCCAAACATACATTTTACTGACTTTAGCTTGAGCATTGGGTAAAAGAAAATTGAAATGGTAATAAATATTGGTAAATTTCTATCGTAAAACAGCTATTTTTCACCCCCAAAAAATTCCAGCTGTATTTTCTAAGACTTGGACCAAAATAAGAGCATAGATTTGGCGGAAACCAAAACCCATTCTGCTCCTTTTTGCCTTTCAGGGGAGGCGGAGAGTATCATGGTGTCTGAAAATGAGCGCCTGGACTTGCCTCATGGGACCCCCACCTTCGATAGCATCGAGAAGGCCCGCCGTGCCAAAAGCCCTCTTGCCTCCTTCTTGGAAAAACAATGACAATTCAACGCCCAAACCGTCCATTCACGCTCCTCGTTCCAAGATATGTGAGTTTGTCATTTTAATAATTACGGCCAGTGGCTAATATTGATGAAAGAAAATGAGATTTGCCTCCAAACTTTGCCATGTAAAGTACTTTGTGAACTTTAAACCTGCTTGGTAATCCTCAAAGATTATGATATCATTCAGTAATCTAATCCCCATTCAAAAGGAATAGACGTCTATCGTTATTGGGTCGGAAACACGAATTGAACTTCTATTACCGTCGATGGCATTGAATAACAACTGTACCGGCCAACATGCAATATTAAAAATAAGCACCAATGTCACTAAAACAAAGTGTCCTGATATGCAACAGATAGATTTTTATTGCATCTCGTTTCACCACCCGTGTACAAACATTGCTTCATTTGCACTTGGAATTTTCATGATATATCTCAATGGTGTCCAAAGTGCGGCCTTAGGGGGTCCGATCCGGCCCCTATTTTGTAACTCATTCATACTGCACTCACTGAATTAAACTCGACAAGGCCGTCCCAAAATCAGAAACCCAAATCCACTTCCACTCTGGTTCATTTGCTGATTTTGACATCCCTGATATACAATGTGAATTCCATCTTTTGATGACTTTCAAAACTGCAACTATCCCCAATATTTTCCCTCCGTGACTCATATCAGCGACGTCGTGCTAATAATTCCGTAAAAAGCAACTGGCCAGGTTTTGCTGTGACCTCAGCATTGACGTGAAGCAGGGCCCCGCCGATATGAAGAAATTAACACCAATAATACTCCAACACAAGTGTTTGCAACCCCTGGCAATAATAATCACAAAGAAATAAACCCCGCCACGTCATTGGCGTCCAACGAAATGACGCACGTGTGTGAGCGTGGGGGGCTACGAGTCCAAGAGGGAACTATAAAAGATGGAGTCCGTCCGTAAAACCAATCCAGCTTCATTCGGTGAGAAGACCTGAGAAGGAAAACCTGCGGTCAAGCGCAAAGGTGTCGAGAAGCATGCTTTGGAGCCCCACGGCGTACGTACTGGCGTTGGCGCTGGTCGCATGCGGCGGCGCGCAAGGGGAAGCCGGCGGCAAGGTGGTCCGGTCCAGGGACTATGGAGTCAAGCTCTGCGGAAGGGAGTTCATACGGGCCGTCATTTTCACCTGCGGAGGCTCCCGTTGGAAGAGAGTCGCCGTCACGCCGCATGGTAAGTGGACCGCATTTATTCTATATAAGTATGGACGTATAGTATGTGCAAACAACTAGCAAGTCTTCCAACTTGGAAACTATGAAATCAGTTCTTACAACAATAACAACAAAAAAACAGGGCGTTTTTGTGCAGACCCATTTTTAAGACGTATTGAGTAGCATGAGAATTTATTCTCTTTGATTTTTCACATTCAAGTGAGTTTCTTTTAATAGTCCTAACATATAATAATATATATATATATAATATAAATAAATATATACATATACGTATACGTATGCGTATGCGTGCGTGTGCGCGTGCAAATTGCAAATTACAATAAAAGGATCAATTTGAGCAGATCGTGAGCTGAATATTATGCATCATTTATATGTATATGTGTAAACGTGTGTACACGCGTACACGCGTTTACACATATACACATATACATATACACATATACATACATATACACATACATATACACATTTACACATACACACATACATATACACACATATACACATACACATATACACATATACACATATACATATACACATATACACATACATATACACATACATATATACATATGCATATATACATACACAAATACATATATACATATACACACATACATATAAACATATACACATATACATATAAATGATGCATAATATTCAGCTCACGATCTGCTCAAATTGATCCTTTTATTGCAATTTGATTCAATTTACAGTAAAAGATTTAAGTCATTTATAACAAATTGCCAGAAAAAAAGAGAAAAATTCTAAAATTCCACCAGAAGAACAAATGTAGGTCATTAGACCTCTTGAACTTTTCAGACCTCCCAATCTATACTTATGGTCCATTCATTTTTTTTGGGTCAGTATCCTACTTATGTTCCTATTCTAACCTATGTGCCTACTTTCTATTTACAATTAAAGGTGTGCAATTAGGTTAACTCAGTTTTTTTTTTTTACAGATTCCTTCGATTGGAGCCCCCACCGTGACGAGCAGCCCGCCATCATCCACACGCGGAATTTTTTTGAGCGCCGCCGCTCCGTCGCTCTTTCTTCCAATTCTGACGCTCAAGTCTTGACCGTTCGCGCGCGTCAGAGCGAGCGAAACGAACCGGGGCGGCTCGACGTTTTGGGGGCGCTAGCTCAATTGCAGCGTGGAATCGGCGCCAGGGGAAGGCGGTACTTTTCCGGGGGTGTAGCGAGCGTTTGCTGTACTCAAGGTTGCACTCGGAATGATATCGGACGCTTGTGTTGACTTATGTCGTCTTGTCAGGGAAAAAAAATGTCCAGATTTATTTTAGGTGAAAATTCTGATATCAGAGTATCCGTTTTGTAGATATCATTGTTTGGAATGAAACTACATAAAATGTATATAGTATACATGGCTAGCCAGGTTGATAAAACACAGGGATGAGGTATTTTATTTTCAAATTTAATAACATTTTTTTTTTATCAAACTTTTTGTCATATAATGACAACCATGTTTCTGTATTCAGGAATCGTCAAGACATCTGTAAAATGATTTTGTACAAACGCGTTCAAAATATATACTCAATAAACTCAAGCATCATCACGTCTTTAATGATTGTTCTTTCTTTATTAGAAAATTTTATACATAACTTTTATTTCAAAAAAATTGCAAAACTTCTTCCTTGAAACAATTCAATTCACGTTGTAATTTTAGTGCAATTATCTATTTACAGACTGCAGTCATTTTGTTGAAAAAAAAATCATCTTTTGGTCTTAAAGTGCATCTACAATGGATTCACAGTGCTTCCATTTTTCCATTTTGTTATTACTGCCTTCAAATGAATTTAACCTTGAAATTATTCTTACAAAACCTCCTGATGACAAAGAAAAATAAGAAGTGCTGTGAAAAATCTTTAGAGGCACTTAAGCGTATTTTCTATGTGCCCAGGAAATTGCTCAAATGATACATTTATTCCTTACGTGATATTTAATTAAAAAAAACAGGGACAAGGAAAGCATTACCAATCCTATACATGTATACAATAAGAAAAAAAGATATAATTACACGTATAAAAAAAAAGTAGGAATGTTCAAGTGTAGTGTTTCAAAAGTCCTGACATTCACGGTGAATGGGACTCATGTGTCCAAGTTGATTCGCGCCGTCTCCACGTCGCCGATCAACATTTGGAACGTTGGCCTCTGGCTCGGGTCGCCGTTCCAGCAATCGCTCATCATCGCATCAATCTGCCAAAATGGGAGCCATTTTTATTCATCATGGTTCGCACCGGTCTCAGATCGGTCAAAACAGGTTTCGAGCTCACCTCCTTGGGACAATTGTCCGGGATGGGCAAGCGATAGCCTTGTTTCAGCAAATCGATCAGATGGTAGACGATCATCTGTCCTTGTTTTTCGTCTCCCATCTGCTCCATAAACACCTGCAGATTTTTAAAAAAATGGCGGTGATGAACGAGAGCCGCCATAGTTTACAAAGTGGCGGCCCGGGGGCCAAATCTGGCCCGCCGCATCATTTTGTGCGGCCCGGGAAAGTCAATCATGAGTGCCGACTTTCTGTTTGAGGAGCAAATTAAAATGAAGAGTATAGATGTATATTACATTTCCTGATTTTCCCCCTTTTAAATCAATAATTGTCATTTTGTAATCCATTTTTTTCTGTGTTTTTAGTTCAAAAATAATTTAGTAAAATCTAAAAATATATTAAAAAAGCTAAAATAAACATTGTTTAGATCTATCAAAAACGGAATATTCAGGGCTTTTAATCCAGTTCTCTTAATCCATTTATTAAAAAAATATCAAAATATTATATCTAAAATGGTCCGTCTGGCCCACGTAAAATCAAGTTGACGGGGACTTTGAATACTTTTGAAATATTTGCAGTACCGTAGGTGGACTGTGGCTTTTGTCACAGTAGGTGAAAAGTTCATAGAGGACCACACCAAAACTCCAAATATCTGAAGCCACTGAAAACTTGCTTTCTGTCAGTGACTCGGGAGAATACCTGAGGAAAAAAAAAGACCACCACGATGTCAGGACAATTTGTTGTAGTCTTTGCAAAAGCGTGATGGGGTCCATCTTACCAAAAGATGGGGCTTTCCCCAGGTTCCCTCACAGTGTAGTAGTCCTTTCCTTGGGGCAAGACCTTGGTTAGACCAAAGTCACCAATCTTCACCCTCATTTCACTCTCCACCAGAATATTTCGGGTGGCCAGGTCTCGGTGGATGTAGCGGTTTGTGGCCAGGTAGTCCATTCCCTGGGAGGACATTTTGAACAAAGGGATTTTAACTTCAAATTATAGTTTCACGTTTATTTATTCAGATGTATCTATTTGTTGATGACATTGTTTCCATAATCATGTTGTGAGTCTGACATTTTCCAAAGTTGACATACTCTCTACTATATTTTTTGTCGCTTGCCACATGGTAGTTTAGGGTTTAGGGTTATGTCTTCCCAACTAGGCTGCCAAAATTAATCGATTAATAAATTAACAGCTTTCTTGATCGTGCTAATCGATAGATCATTTTTGGACATTCAAATTAGTACAAATTGTTTGCAATTAATTTAAAATGAGGAAACAGGAAATAATCTATAATCTTCATTTGAATTTCAGCATAAAACAGAAAGTTGCCACTCATCATTTACTTTCTCGGGCCACACAAAATGATGCGGTGGGCCAAATCTGGCCCGCAAGCCGCCACTTTGACACATGTGCTCTATCTGAACGTGGGTGTTTTGGTTTGACATAACTGTTAATTGCTAACCAAACTAGCATTATCAACACATAAGGTTTGTCTTGTTGAATGTTAAACAAAAGTAGTAAGAATTTTGTGGAGAATTTAAAGACGACTAGCCTCCCAGTAGACTTTGATCTGCTCCTTGATAATATTGTTGGTGCCATAATTAGCGATCAGTTAGCCAAAATTATGATGTCAACTCATGTATTCGCACATAATTTGTCCCGATATCAGCTTTCCCTGCCTCAAATTAGCGGCACTGCTTATTTACTGACCTCATCCTGTCACGCCCTTATCCGACCTATCATCTCCTTAGGTCGCTACGTCCCCCAACCATGCCTCATGCTCGTAGCTAGCGAAATCTTTTAACAAGCAGATGTTACGTCACCTTGCAAATCTGTAGCGAGTAGAGAAGCAGTTTCTTGATGTCAAAGTGAACTTTGTTCTTGAGTAGATAGTCCCTTAAGCTGCCGTAGGGAAGATACTCCATAACCAGGCGTAGGTTCCTCCGTCCTGAAAGGGGAAGCAATGATAGGAATATCAAATTCCGTCATCAAAAAAGGGCCTTCCTTCATTTTGGAGTGAAGACTCTACCTGCACTGTAGCATACTCCTTTATACTTGACAATATTCTCATGGTGGAGCGATCTGAGGATTTCGATCTCGCGCTCAAAGTCCCGTATGTGCTCCGCCGTGCTGTGCTGGAGTTTCTTGACGGCCACCACCTCCCCGGTGCTGTCCTGAAGGGGGTCGTAGCGGCACATCTCCACGCTGCCAAAATTGCCCTGAAATGACGACGGGTAGAGTTTTGAACGGGAACGCGGTTCGGGATCGAGCGCTGATCTTACTTTGCCCAGCTGCTTGAGGAAGATGAGGTGTCGCTCCTCGAACTGAGCCGGTTCCTGGCTCTCGCAGGCCCACGGAAAACCAGAGCCTCGCGTTCTTGCGGGCATCATGTCGCTTTCCACCAGCAACTCGTAGTCTGGATTTAACAAGGACCGTTATGAAGATGTGAAATTGCTCCCAATAGCGTGACCGGACGATTCGCCGAAAGACGTTTCGCCAACGGACGATTCGCTGAAAGATGTTTCGCCAACGGACGTTTCGCCGAACGGACGTTTCGCCGAAACAGGATTCGCGCGCTCGCCCCGCCCCCGGATCGTGTGTGTATGTTTTTCAACCTCGCCACAAAAAACAACACAATGAGAAACATCCCCACTTTTATTTGTTTAATAAAATAATAAATTAAACACTTTATTTTTTTTCAGCGAAACGTCCGTTCGGCGAAATGTCCGTTCGGCGAACTGTCCGTCGGCAAAACGTCTTTCGGTGAATCGTCCGAGTACCTCCCAATAGGCAGTCGACTTACCTGGTGTAAAAAGACTGTTGAGGTCTCTGATCACCGCTCTGAAGGAGGGTCGGTGCGAAGGCTCGTAATCCATACAACTGTTGATCAGATTGGCCAACTCGATCCATTTGGGAGCAGGCAGCTGGTGCCTGTCCTTGTAGAACAGAAGCTTCTGTGAAAGAGGACGGCGGGAAGCCAGGTTTTGACATTTAGGGAAATGGAAAACACATTTAGAAACGGTCCTTTATCTTTTGCTACCTTGCAGCAATCAAGGCTGTGGAGCGGTTTGTCTCCACTGCTGCAGATCTCCCAGAGGGCCGTGCCGAAGGCCCACTTGTCTGTGGCCAAACTCAGAGTTTGGGGATTTTCCACGCATTCGGGGGGCACCCACGGGATTCGCTCCACCAAAACTGAGGTGCGATGACAAAGTTGGCTGGCTGTTAAGCTCGATCGCCCACGGTGGGTCGGGCACGCTTTCCAGACCTTCTTTGGGCAGGACGGAGGTGCCGATGCCAGGGTCGCTGAGTTTGACGAAAGGCAGGCTTCCCATCTTGCGGTCTTCTTTTCGGATCACCAGGACATTCTTGGCGCAAACGTTCCCGTGGACAACGTTCTTGTCTTCCTGTAGATCACATGTGTCAAAGTGGCGGCCCGGGGGCCAAATCTGGCCCAACACATCATTTTGTGTGGCCCGGGAAAGTCAATCAAGAGTGCCGACTTTCTGTTTTAGGATCAAATTAAAATGAAGAGTATAGATGTATATGAAATTTCCTGATTTTCCCCCTTTTAAATCAATAATTCTAATTTTTTAATCCATTTTTTCTGTGTTTTTAGTTCAAAAATCATTTTGTAAAATCTAAAAATATTAAAAAAAGGTAAAATAAACATTGTTTTAGATGTATAAAAAAACTGAATATTCAGGGCTTTTAACCCAGTTCTTTCAATACATTTATTTTTTAAAAACCTAAATATTCTATCTAAAATGATCCGGCCCACGTGAAATCGAGTTGACGTTAACGCGGCCCACGAACCAACACGAGTCTGGCACCCCTGCTGTAGATGAAAGACACGAGAACTGACCAAATGAGGGGGGATTGGGTTCGATTCTGACGTTAAATAGAGAAAATCAGCACCCTCCCCAAAAACGATTGAGGAAAAACATTCAATTTTTGATTTTTAAGAAAAGAGCAATCTTGGGGAAGATGAAAGATCTTACCAGGTAATGCATAGCCCAGGCCAGTTGCTTGGCTACCTCCAGCTTCCACGTGATGTTGATGCTATTTTTGTTCTTCTTCATATACGTATCCAACGAGCCATATTTACCATACTCCTGAACCATCATGTCTGAAACGTAAATAGAATTTAGGCTAAGCTGTGTTTTCCATTTTCCCTTCGCTGGTCCTGATTATTTAGCCAGTGCTTCATGCTGCCATTTTGTTTTTAAAACAAACGCAATTCCACAATCAGAAGTCAATTGGAGAACGGTTCCACTTCGTAGGGTAAATCATACGAATTAGGTCGTGGAAAGGGTTCTACGGGTGCGCAATTTGAACTTACTCTCATCCCCGTAAACGCAGACGCCATAGTTGAGCAGCAAGTGCTTGTGGGAAAGCTGGCTCATCATGCTGGCTGCTTCAAAGAACGACTGAAGAAGAAGAACGAAAGCACGCCAACGTGAGAAAACAGAAGAATCAATAGCGTAGTCGGCCGGAAAACAAAATCTAACCTCAGAGTAACGGCGATGAGCTTTGTCCAGAATTTTGACCGCCACGTCTATCTGATGAATCTCTCCGTAGTCTCCCAGCTCCTTCCTCACGCCAGAGAAGAGCTTGGTGAACGTCCCCTGGCCCAGACTCTCGTTCTAGTGTGGTGGTGAATTTCAAAGAAGACCGAGACACACGTTACGGTGCTTAGCGGAGGTGGCTAATGCCGCAGAAAGCCTTACGATGACGAGGTCCTCTTTTCGGATCTTGTGGAAAACCATCTGGCTGATGCTCTTTTGGAGAGAGGGGGACAGAAGAACCTCTGGACCTTGGTTACTCCGACACACCAGCAGATTGGATTTGTCTGGAGAACGAGTGGACCGATGTTAGGAAATTTTACGGGACGTTCAACAGGAGGGAGAGCTTTAAGATAGCGACTGACGTTTGGGGCTGGGTGGGCAACACTTGGTCAGTTGGAACGTGTAGCCGTCTGTGCGGAGTGCCTCGTTTTGATAGCAGGACAGAAGTTCCCCCAGGGTGTCGAAGCTCCTCTTGGCGCCGCTCAGAACGTACTCGCCCGATTCGTTCTTCACAATCTGACAGTGCTTGTAGTCCATAACGGTGTCGTACTGAACGAGAAGGCAGACTCGCCGTTATGGAAAACTGATTCCAGACCAGATCTTTTCACGTAAAAACAGCAACCGTCAGTTCCCGAGTGCTTAACATTGTAAAGACTTCGATAACGGGATGCACTTGATGAAATCCCCAATAATTCCCAATCCTTTAAACATGATTTAACAGTGGCTTACCCCCACCACGAAGGACATGAAGAATTTCCCGTAGTCTCTGGGGCTACGACGTAGTACGTACAGGCCTTGCCGGTTGCCGGCGCGACGCAGTTTAGCGATGGTGAAGTCCATCCTGTGACCAAAGAGACTCAATCGGTTTGAAAATCCACAATGAAGTGATCTAAAAAAAATCACTGGCCGATCTGTTGCATCTGGACAATTCTCAATGATTGTGAAATCTCACGTCAGATTTATTCAAGCGGGGGCATTGGCACGCTACTCACGACATGGGGCCGTGACAGCGACTCTGAATGTCCTCCAAGAGTCTCGGCGAGGCCACCTCTTTGCAGAGGTAATGATGAGCGTCGGCGACCAGTTTGTAATATCCGTCCACTAACGAGACGAACGACAGCGCCTCGGAGAGAGAGCGAAACTCCAACTCCTAAAATGATAAAGAACAGATGAGCTATTTGAAATGGAACGCCTCTAAGCGCCCAAGTTTGCAGCAAAAAAAGGGAAATATCCGCCATCTACAGATGTCATACTATGTGAAGAAGCCCTGTGTTTTGATGCAAATTGCCTTTGGTCCCTTCTAAGTAACACATTTATACTCTCTATTAAAAGCATGAATATGGAGGTGAAAATTGTCAATCAGGGGGCGGCTTATACGAGAGAAATTGTCAAATTCAACCATTTTAAGGCCATTTTAAGGGTACGGCTTATACGTGGATGCAGCTAAAATGCGAGAAAATACGGTAATAAAGGCTGGGAGATGAAACGGAACAAAGAAACTTGCCGATTGATCAATTTGTGGTTAAAAATAAATAAAAATACAAATCTGACCTTTTTTAATGGGTTGTAAAAACAAATATTGACTTGACCCCATTTTAATGTATCATAGAAGATTGCTACAAGAAATTGCTGAATTATTCTGACCCTTTTAAGGCAATTTTAAACGCGGAGGCGGCTAATATGCGAGAAAATACGGTAATTTAGGAAATAAGTTGCTTCACAGCTATTATAATACCACAGTATGCAACACGCACGTGATACCACACAATCCGATTTGGTTGGATGACATTGAACTAAACATCCCCCTCAGGGGAAAAAAAAGGAAAACCTTTCACTGCTCAGTGCTCAAATGTTGGAACATGAACAGAGGCTTTTTTTTAAATGAACAGTTACTACTATAATTTCTGAGCTCTGAATGAGCCAATAGACTCATAGATTTATGGCGTTCCGCTTCATTCACGACGGCTGCATGAATGAACAATTGAAGAAATGGAGTAGAAACCGAGCGTGCTTACCAGGATCTGGTGATCTTGTCTCGTGAGAGAAACTATGCGACTCTCCACTGAGCTTTCCTTATTGGACTGCTTAATGCTGATGTCTATCACCTCTGGGAAATCACAGTATGTCTGCAACTCCTAAAAACACACACCATCGACCATGTTTTTTTACTGGGGGAAATAAGGACCGTCTCCAAACGTTCCATTTTTCTCACCCGGAGGAACTGGATAATGCCCATTTTGGACACGATCTCGGTAACGTTGACCCGATGTGCTTACCTCCTGGGCTTCTTCCGTTTTCCCTCTGGCCCAAAGGATGCCCTTGTTGCCCGTGACGACGATGGCGAGCTCCCGTGCGGAAAGGTCCGTCACGTGGAAGCGCTCCGAGTAGAGCGAAGGCAGCAGCATCTCCAAGCTCATTAGATATTTGAGGCGAAGTTTGCACACGGTGGCTTTGCATTCGCTGAACTGCTGGATGAACCTCTTAAAACGAAAGCGGATGCGCTTCCGGGTCAAGATGTTGTATTCTTGGATGCGACTTCGCATGCAGGTCGGCAGGAACGATTTGTAGCTGAAGCCCAAATGCATTAAAAAACAACAACATTACTCCCTGAAACAGTATCCGACATTTCAAATATTCATAATTGTGGACCCCTAAAGTGCCTCTGAATTGGCCGTGTAAAAAAAAACAAAGTACCAGCTATACCTGGTGTCATTGCAGATGCCCACGGGAGATTGGCCGTTCTCTTTGGCCAATCGCATTAGGTCTAGCACGGCCATGCCGAGACACTCCTCTTGAGCTTCGTGACCCATCGGGATGTCGACCCTGCCGTTAAGAAAGTCACTCCGGCACTGCGTGGAAAAAAAACAGGAAAAAAGCACCAATGCAATAGTCAAAAGATGAACAGCAAATCAAAATGCTTTGCTAAAGTAAAGCACAAATGCAAATTGACCAGAGCCAGAATACAAATAGCCACAACACGAATGCAAGTAGCCAGAACACGAACCCCAAATGCCACAACACAAATCCCATTTTCCCACAACACCAATGCAAAAAGGCATTCCACGAATACAAATGGACGTGGTCTAAATGCCACGAAAAGACAGACATTTGCCCACAAATTTACACCACGGTACCTTATGCCGGCCGCGAGCGGTCACGCTGTGGCTTTTTGCATTTGTGCTGTGGCTATCGATATTTTGGATTGGATTGGATAACTTTATTGATCCCGTATTCGGGAAATTTCGTTGTCACAGTAGCAAGAGGGTGAGGGTGCAGAAATAGGAAAGGCATTTTAGACATAAATAGATAGGTCATAAGTAAGTTAATAAATAAATAAATACATGAATAAATATATAAATAAATAAGCGTGTTGCTGAAATATATATATATATATAGTATATGTATCAGCAACACGCTTATTTATTTATATATTTATTCATGTATTTATTTATTAACTTACTTATTACCTATCAATTTATGTCTAATATATATATACATACATACATATATATACATACATATATATATACATACATATATATACACATATATACATATATATATACATATATACATATATACATACATATATACATATATACACATATATATACACATATATATACATATATACATATATATACATATATATATATATATATATATATATATATATATATACACATACATATATATATACATACATACACATAGATGTACATGCATGCATACGGTAGGTCTTAACACTCAGCCATTTGTTTTGTTAAAGAGCCTGACAGCTGATGGGATTTACGTTGTGGAGAACTTATATGTGTCTGATGTCTATAAATGTCACCTGGAAAAACTGGTAGGCCATGACGCACTCATCCATCACAGGGCTCTCCACGCCCTTGGAAAGCCCATAGCGGTGAGGACAGGAGGAAATGCCACTATTGTACCAGCCAGGAAAGTAGTACCTGAGTAGAAGTGCCAAAAGGAAACAGTCAGTCTGACGATGCTAATTCCCAAAAATAAGAGCGATCAACATTTACCTGATTCGGAAGTGCAGACTCTCGCTGGCTTCCTGTTGAAGTTTGAAGACGTGATTAGCTGGGAACCACATCCGGTCGCTTTCCCTCATCAGGCCGAACAAGTTGAAATACAGCGGTGCAATACCTGGAAGGAATGTTTAGTTGGAAAGCCGACTTGTATTGTACAATCGCAATGTGGTTTGAAATACATTTGCATTTTTGCATTTTTTAGTCAACAAGCGATGCACATACAAACAAACTATTGTCTTTGGTTTGTCGCCGTCACACAGGCATAAAAGTAGCAAATGGTAGAGTCGAGGTCTTAAAAGACAGGAGACTTTCTGAACAGGAAGTACCCGAGAGTGAGAAAAACACTCTTGGAGGAAGTACAAAGAACCGCAAGCAGAAGTTCGAATACTTGCAGTGTTAGCCTACATTCGTCCTGCCATGTGATAACATTTTAAGCAGCCATCGGAACGGGGGTCCTTCAATGGGATTTCCTGGGATTGTTTGGGTGGCTATATTCCATTAGCTATGACTGATGATGATTGTGAAATCTTGTGTAAAATACAAGCAGGTTTTTTAGGCTTGAGTGGTCAACAATGAGTGGAAATATCAAGCACATCATATTTGAGTTTAATTGATTTAGACAGTTTTAGACAGTGTTACGATCGGAATTTTGTTGGTCTAATACCCAGGCTCTAAGACACGTGTCAAAGTGGCGGCCCGGGGGCCAAATCTGGCCCGCCCCATCATTTTGTGTGGCCCGGGAAAGTAAATCATGAGTGCCGACTTTCTGTTTTAGGATCAAATTCAAATGAAGAGTATAGATGTATATTACATTTCCTGATTTCCCCCCTTTTAAATCAATCATTGTCATTTTTGAATCCATTTTTCTATGGTTTTAGTTCAAAAATCATTTTGTAAAATCTAAAAATATATTTTAAAAAGCTAAAATAAACATAGTTTTAGATCTATAAAAAACTGAATATTCAGGGCTTTTAATCCAGTTCTTTTAATCCATTTATAAAAAAAAAATCCAAATATTATATCTAAAATGGTCCGGCCCACGTGAAATCAATTTGACGTTAAAGCGGCCCGCGAACCAACCCGAGTCTGACACCCTTGCTCTAAGATGATTGGCCAAGAGGTTCAGAGACGCTAGTTGACGTATGCTAATTGCTATTGAGTTCCAGGTATGAAGAGAGAAGGTGCTTTGGCTAATTTAGCATTCTTTTTGAAGGGAACTACACAGTCACCTCTAGAGCCAGCCCTTGTTGATGTGTTGGAATTTTTGGGGGGAAGATTTTGTAAACTAAAAATATATAAAAATACTACAAATATATCCGATGCAACTTCTTCTTCTCTGGGACTCACCACAAGTTTTGGCAGCAAGGATGCAAAGCTCTTCCGCCACGTAGTCGCCAGGCGGGTACGTGAGGTCACGTTCCGCTCCCCCGCCGCCATTTTCCACATAGAAAAGGTGGACACTTAAGGACACGCTAGTCTGCTTTGGATCAGGTCTTGAACCGGCGGTGTGGTCGGAGGGGAGGCCATTTTGATGTAGTGTGGGGGAAGTGGTAGATAGGTTCATGATTTTCTGCCGAATGGAGGCCACATCCACCTGGCAGGGGACAAACAAATTCCAAATTGAGATCAAATTTCACGTTTGTGCAAATCATACCGGGTCCATTCAAAAACTTTTTTTTCCATCCCATCCAAAAATCAATTTTTAAAAATCATCCATGCTGCTATGTTATCTTCCATTATCTTCATGATGAGGTTTGCGCCTATGTTCCATGCTAAATATACTCCTGACCTACTGACACATATCATAATTATATCATTTAAAACTGCATAGCACGGTCACCTCATTCTGCCACTTAATCGATATATAAAAGTCCAAATAAAAGGTTAAAATGACATGTTTAACCAAGATAAGAAAGAGAAGCATGTGTCAATAATTCATATTTACGGTGATTTGTATAGCAATGTGCCTGTCATGTGATTTTATGCATTTAATGGTCATTATTAGCCACAGCTTTGATTCATTCATGCATTTTCTGTACTGCTTATCCTCACAAGGGTCAAGGGCGGGGTGCTGGAGCCTAGCCCAGGTAACTACGAGGACCAGGCAGGGGACGTCCCACAGGTTAGATGAAAACTTTAAAAAAAAAATATATATATATATATATATGTGTATGTCAGCTGGGATAGGCTCCAGCACCCCCTGTGTACCCAATTTTCCCACAACACAAAAACGAATAGCTATGACGGGATGCCACAACACAAACCCCATTTTGAATTGAATTGAATGCTTTTATTGTCATTATACAAGTGATACAGAAAAAAGAAAAATATATACCGTATTTTCACGACTATAAGGCGCACTTAAGTCTTAAATTTTCTCCAAAATAGACAGGGCGCCTTATAATCCAGTGTGCTTTATATATGGAAAAAATAATAAAATGTGTCATTCATTGAGGGTGCGCCTTATAATGCGGTGCGCCTTATAGTCGTGAAAATACGGTACTATATATACGTATATTTAATTGAAAAATTAAAAACGCGTCAAAATTTAAATGAGCTGGCAGTGATTTAACATTATTTAATCCCAATAACGGGAATAGATGACCAATCTCTTTTTGCAGAAGAAACTGGCTTCATTCTTTTTTTAAAGTAAAAAAATATGAATAATGTGACAGTGAATAATCAATTTTACGTCCAATCCATTTCAAATGGGCTAAAAGAGTTGAAATATTTTTGGTAGTAGTTGTCGTTTCTAATGTGGCAAAAATCCTTCTGACGTACGAAACAATGAAATTTTCTCTTCAAGCGAAATGTTCCTATTTGAGATGTAAAGCTTTCACAACATAGTGCACAAATAACAACAACAAGGGGAGAAACATTGTCACATATGACTTGAACAGGAAATGAAGCACACGTTCATGTACTAGTCAGGAAACACACACACACACACACACACACATTGGCCTTATGTTGTGTGTCAGTGTTTCCACCCCCAAAACATTTATCACACAACATACAGGCTGGTTCCGCACTCACGTCTTATCTTGGTTGGCTGCTTGGGCTCCCTATTATCAGTCAAAACATATTTGAACATTTACTACACTTAATGTGGCTCTCAACATATTATTTCAATGACTTTTTTTTATTAACAGTGCAGCTGCGGCTTTGGTAATTGCATGTTCTTTGTTTATTTACAGTTTTACGTCGTTTTTTTGGTCAAGCCCTGCGACTTATTTAATTTTTGTTTTTTACATGTTAATGAGATAAATGACTTTTGTTGCAAATAGCTTATAAATGCATACCTGTCAACCTCTGCCGATAACTACCCTTATAAATGATTATGATTCCCCTTACAAACCCCCAAAAAACCTTACAAACACCGTACGAGTCGGGGTTTGTAAGGGGAATCATAATCATTTATAAGGGCAGTTATCGGCAGAGGTTGACGGGTATGTTTAAAATGCAATGTGGACATTAGTGGTTTATAGTTGGGTGCAGTTTATATGTGAATGCATTCAGATTTTTTGGCAAATTTGGTGGGCGTGGCTTAGTCTGGTGCTTTTTCGTTACCACCAAAATTGCCGCAAATTGGGATCAAGTGCTCTTTCTGTTTTAAAGTGAACCTTTTTAGTTTCGACATTTGCAACTGGGTTTGTTTTGAAGCGAGAATTGCACAACACTTCCCGATGACAAACATGAAAAACGTACAAAAATGTGCATTTCTGCACAGGGCTGGTTTCACTTCATCTTGCAAGTCTGTTCGAAAAAAAACACCCAAACATTGCAGCAACTTGAAATAAGCTTTCAAAACAAAAAAGAACAATCTTGGCTAGAAAGACTTTTTGGGCTCGGAATTAGCATTTTGAAAACTTTATTTTCCTAATGAAAAAAAAAAATACTACTTTGCATGCTATAATCTTAAATGTAGAATATTGTTTACAATTTCAGGGACAAAGATTCATTTGTTTTAGTGCAGCATCTTTTAATGCTATTTAATGTTAAAACAGTTTTTTTGTTACATATTAAGGAAATAATTATGGTAGTGTATCAATTGATGCGTTATAGATAGAAAATTTAAAGCCATTTGTCTCATAATTTGTTGTTTTGATACAATTTCACCACAATTTGGATGTGATATGTGCAAAAAGTGATCTTTTTTTATATGATATTATTATATATGATATTTTTTTTCCCAGATGAGTTATACTTTGCTGTTTTGGGATTTTAAATCATAGGAAATCATCATACTGGTCAACATACATTAATTGCCGATGGTGGCGGTATGATTGGGAGTTTGTCTCTCTGTGTGCCCTGTGATTGACTGGCGACCAGTCGAGGGGGTAGTCTGCCTTTCGCCTGAAGACAGCTGGGTTAGGCTCCAGCACCCCGCGCAACCCATTCGAGGATGGGTGGTATGGAAGATGAAGTTATGAATACAATGTCTTTTTTTTTGGGCCCCTGCGTAACAATCCCTTTCCCTATTGGATGACGTGGTTTGAGATTGGGAGTCCAATCGGATTCCCAAAACAAAATTGCCGACCAGCACGTCAACAAATCCCCGGATTTTGGACTTGATCAATCGCTTTTGTCGTTGTTGACGCGACTTTGAGCTTTTAACTTCAGGTCTTCCTCTTTCTGTTTTAGTTCGTATAAAACGTGCAATCCTATTTAAAGCGGATTTGGCCGACATGATCCGAACTGGAAAGACTCACGTCGCGCACGGACACAAACTAAAACCAACTGTGTGTTTATGTGTTAATGTTGTGGTCAGGACGGCGCGATGAGTTGCAGCAAAAGCTTTTTAAAACATTTTTTAAAGGCGAATGAATCGCTTCACAGCGAAAGGCTCGCTCGATCGCCTTTGTTTGAAACGGCGACAGTCAAAAAGGCACACCGCATCTTTGCCAACCGACCGACCCCCACCCACCCCCTAACAATATATAAAAACAACAACAATAATGATCACTTGCCCGCTTTCTCTCTTTCTGTGTCGCTGGACCAACTGTCAACTGCCGATCGCTTTGGACTGAAGCCGTCTGCAACTCTTCTCGATCCCCGTCGAGTGGGCGTGACAGTCGGCCTTGGTGACGGTGGCCAACGCGACCCCTGCTGGAGTCTTCTTTCATAGCAGGCGGACCTCCCACACTCAAATTCCCCTACATAAAAACAAACATTTGCACGTTTCCTCAATAAGATCAACCATTTGAAAGTGTTTTCCCCACAAACCATGTGAGCTATTTCCCTGTCCTGTCCAACTTTTTTTTAGCAACAATAACAGTAAAAAAGTCATATTTTAAATGGGTATCTGCGTACAGATACAACCTCACCAAACACGAGTCGTGAATTAGTAAATAAAATACATTTCAGATGTTATACTAGGCTTTTCCTGGCTTTTTGTTTTTGTTTGTTTGTTTATGCTTAAGTCAAGTATAACATGGTATAGTATGGTATGGTATGGTATGTATGGTATGTATGGTATGTATGGTATGTATGGTAGGTATGGTATGGTATGGTATGGTATAGTAAAGTATGGTATGGTATAGTAAAGTATGGTATAGTATAGTATAGTACAGTACAGTACAGTATAGTATACCATAGTATAGTATACTATAGTATAGTATACTATAGTATAGTATACTATATTATAGTATACTATAGTATAGTACAGTATAGTACAGTATAGTATAGTACAGTATGGTATAGTATATTATGGGTCAGTATAATATAGTACAGTACAGTATAGTTTAGTATAGTACAGTACATGGCATGGTATGGTATAATATAGTATAGTATCGTATCGTAAAGAATAAGAATTTGTATAGTACAGTATAGAATAAGAATGAGTATAGAATAACAATTAATATAGCATAGAATGAGAATAGTATAGTATACAATGATATAGTATAGTACCAAAAAATGAACATGTCATTAACACAGGAATAAAATATTTTTTATCTGTTGAGTTATAGCTATTTGTACACTACCACTTTAATTGGAATTCAATCTTAAAGTTCTTGGTACTTCATCAAATAATAATCTCATGTTAGTGAGCGCAAAGAGTTCATAGGCAAGTGTCTATTTGCATTTAGATCTTGGACATGAACTTGTTTCACTTAACGCTTCCATTTTATATAAAGATAGAATTATTTCTGTGTCCGCAACCGCCTGTTCCTTTAAAAGCAAGCAGCCCACGCCTCCAAAAAGCGGCTTGTTCCGGCTTGCATCTTTTTTTTCTCCTCAGCACATCCAAGTTAGTGAGTGGCCAGGAGCCGCTCGGTGGCGTTCATCCTTCGGCGGACGGAGCCAACGCAACGCGCGCCTGGCGAGACCGCCTGCGATGCGCCGCGGCTGGCCGAGGGAGGGAGGAGTAGTCTCCATCCGCGGCCCAGCCGCCCCTCCCAGGCCAAGATCGGCCGCCCCGGGGGGGCGTTCGGTGGACCACCTGACCCCAAAGGGGGCTCTTCTCAGCTCGAGGAAGGCAACTCCAATGGTTATTTGGGCTAAAATGTCAGCACGTTTGGGCAAGAGGTAAGTGACATGGGCAGATTTGAACATCATCACACCCACACTCTCTTGCATTTTGACTTGGTTGGATGATGCCGGATGTTTGGTGTGAAATGAGTTGGCGACCATCTCGGCATGAAATGGTTGCAACTGGTGCTGATGAGAGGAAGAGGAAGATGATGAGGAGGAGGAGGAGGCAGCTGTTGCGTGGATGTTGTTTGCCTTCATTTGCTCATCCAAACAGGACTTGGCAACTTTTTTTTTCTTCATCACAACGTCCAGCGCAGAAATAGGAAACATCTATCCATCCATTTGTTCTCGAGGCTGTTCTTATCAGAGTACATCTATCTGACCTCAAGTAAGAGACAAACGCCATTGAAAATCTTTTTTTAAATATCCCATCAGATTGATATGCATCCACTTTAAATATATAAAAAAAGAAACAGAAACAAGTGGCCCAGCATGTGAGTTTAAAACTCATCCTGACTTTAAAAGTGTTTTCGCAGGGAAATATTTTCAATTTATACTAAACTGATGACAGTATTTCCGCTTTGAATGATTTGATGTAATCCATAATTTAGATATGTTGTCAACCGCTCTTAAAAAAAAAAACAAGCCAATTTAACAAAGTACAATAAGTAATACATGAGTTAAATAGTACATATCAGCGAAATATTTTCAAATTATACTAAACTGATGACAGTATTTACGCTTTGAATGATTTGATTTAATCCATAATTCAGATATGTTGTCAACCAATCTTAAAAAAAAAAAAAAGCTAATTTAACAAAGTACAATAAATCATACATATGAGTTAAATAGTACATATTCAATCAAAAACCTTTATTCAAAAGCTTTTGATTGATATTAAGGACATTCCGATCCTGATTTTTTTTGACTTCCGATTCTTCTCAACATATGTTTTGCCGCGACCAATCCGAAGCCTGCATTTTAGACTATTAAAAATAATGCAAAATCTAATACTATAACCAACAAACGGCAATTCACATTGTTCGTATTAAAGTCCAAAAGGACACAACAAGGATCTGCTACTGTCATTAGTTTCCAAATCGAACCCCTAACCCAAACCCTATAGAGACATCACATGCTGGATCCAATTTTAGTGAAGTACAGTTATTCGTTTGTGTAGTTTTTGCTATGTTAGGGAAGTGTCTAAGTAAGATGAGACGCCAAGCAGGATGTAACAGTTGTTCAAAGCGGGAACAGGTGGCTGTCGTGTCCAGTTCCCCTCCAGTGGCTTTGCTCCACCCCCAAATTCTCAAGCCACGATCTTATTCGCGAACACGCGGTGCAGAACACCATGAAACTCCTCCACGGACGGAGGGCTTTGGTTATGGCGCTTAAATTTGGGTGCCTCGTGGAAGGAAAGATGTCGCCGTTTGGGTCGAAGGTGCGTAAATAGGCCGCATTCTAACAAAATGTCAGATTTTTCAGGGAACGTGGAAGAATGATGAATTTTTGAGATTTCAATGATGGAGGCGTGTTTTGTAAATACAGGTTATAACCAATAATCATAAGCGCTTGATTTGAGATTTCATTTTTTTCAGATATAATAGGATGCCAAAATTAATTCTGTTACCATGAGGAAGAATAGAAAATGTATAAATGTATCATAAAAAAAGAGAAGATGAAAGCTATGGACCTTTGAAGTGCTTTTAAAGATGTAAAAAATGCAATGTTTTAATTCAAAGTAACATATCATTAACACAGTAGAAATACTTATACTTGTGTAAAAAAATGTTAATCCATTTTGCACCGCAACAAAATAACTTGGGTCATTGCACACAAAGTAGTTTCTTGTTAACCTGTGGTTAAATATTTCACCAGGCTCGTCTTTGCTAGAATAATTTAAAAAAAAAAGACTTTTAACTCCAATACTTCCAAATCCTCGGCCTTTCGTATGCACAAACCGTCTTAAAATCTGACAAGATCCTCCTTTATGGCCCAGAAATGAACAACGCAATACTTTTTCATGATTAATCCATTCCAAGTTTGGGAGATAAATATATAATAATTTGCACAGCCATTAAAAAAAAGAAAGATCAAACACAAAGGTCACTTTGTGTCCCCCCCAAAATGAAGTCATAAACCAGAAATGTGCTTAATCCACTTCTCTTTGAAGCTTTAATACACTAATAATATTAATACTAATATAATTATACTTGCATAATGACAATAAAAGCAATTTAATTCAATAGAATGAGATTTAAAGATTCACACATCAATAAGTAGTCATAAAAAAATTTACACAAGAAAAATGAGGTAAAAAAAGGGGTTAGCAAGATAAAAATGAGCATTGCTAAAACTGAAGTAAAAGTCCAAGAACCCTCCTAATTAATATGCAATTGACAGTTTATGACATTTTCCCTATTGTGCATTGACAGTACTTAATTGAGTCTAGATCAGGGGATCGATGTCTCGTCCTTGAAACTAAAAGCAGAATTCTGGTCCCTCAAGGCTTTCCCGCGGCTGAGATGCGGCGTTCCCCACCCTGATCCGGAATGCCGGTGCAGGCCGCCCAGTGGACGGACTTCCTGTCCTGTCCCATCTGCTACCAGCAATTCAACGGCGGCGCCCAGCGGCCCGTCAGCCTGGGCTGCTCGCACACCGTGTGCCTGGCGTGCCTGCACAAGCTGCACCGCAAGGCCTGCCCCTTCGATCAGACGCCCATCGCCACCGAAATCGACTCGCTGCCCGTAAACGGCGCCCTGCTGCAGCTTGTTGGAGTCCAGGTGGATGAAAACACACTTGACGTCGATCATATCTGTCAATCGTTGCTTCCAAAAAAGTGGATGAATGATCAATAAATATGTTTTTCTTTTTAGATTCCAGATGTTCAGCCTGTAAGCCTGACCAGTTTGACGGATGTCGGACACTACGAGGCCTGCAAGGCGTGTGTGGAAGAACTGGCTCTTTACTTAAAACCGATTAGCGCCACAAAAGGTAGGATTATGGCTTCAATTTATATGTATTATTTAGGCAAGTGGGAAAAAAATGATTTGATTTTGGGGAGATGTACTGGATTTCCTGGACTATAAGTGACCCTTTTTGTTTATTATAGTAGTTTGACTGATTTTTTTTTCTTTCCGATTTTGGGATCCTGAAAATGGCAGTATTTGCAAAAATGTAAACCCAATTGACTTATATAATGAGAGGGGCGGGGCATAATGCAAAAGGGAAAAGCAAAAAGAAAAACTAACAGTTAACAGAGTTACACTATTTAACCTGTTGTTCTCCATTTGACTATTATGACTTCATCAATTTTTTTGTTCCAGGTTTCTGATCCAGTAAAAAATGTGCTCTCCCAAAAACTCCAGTGCGGCTATTTTTTCCCCTTTTCATTCTGTACTATTCTTAGGCTAGTGCCACTTATCTTCCCAAAAAAATACTGTATGTATTGTTTATATTTATATTTTCAGCAGAGGATGCAATTTTTGGTGGTTTTATACCCCGTGTTGTAATGTATCAGATGTTTACGTCATTCCTCTGTAAACTTTAGAGGCAATTTGTCAATTTCTCCACAATCCCACTTCGCTTGAGTCACCACAAATCTGTCCAATCCCCTCCCAGGTGTGGCGCCGTCCAGTCCGAGCGCGCTCAGTCGACCCATGCAGAGGAAGCTGGTGACGTTAGTCAACTGTCAACTGGTGGAAGAAGAGGGCCGAGTGCGGGCCGTTCGGGCGGGTCGTTCGCTTGGCGAGCGAACGGTCACCGAGCTCATCCTCCAGCATCAGAATCCCCAGCAGCTGTCCGCCAACCTCTGGGCCGCGGTCAGGGCGCGTGGCTGTCAATTCCTGGGTCCTGGTAAGGCCAAATTAATGCCAAATAAATCTTATGTGGGCCGGAATGGCCCAAAATGTTCACTTAGTTGCATCCACAGCCAGTTGAAGTGAATTGGACACATTTTTGGGTCATTAAAAGTCTCTTCCGGTACGTTTTGGATCATTTCCTATTGATTTTGAGGGACTCTCTTCTTCGTTTACTGATTTTGGGACATTTCCAGGTGACTTGCTGTTGGTTCTGGGGCATTTTAGGGTTTCTTATTAACGCACTGGGAGTGGAAATGAGCGCCAATGTCGCAAAACTGCAAAAGATTGGGGTTCACTTCGTACTTTGACTTTTGTAAGCACGCTGGTGTCTGGTGATGATTACTCATAGGGCAGATTCTGATTGAGAATTCTTTCTCTCATAATGATATCAGAATGAGTATAAATGTCTGATGGCACCCAGTGGGAGAAAATGACTTGGGCGTCCTTCATGGTATGTCGAATTTCCTCAACGTGAATGCGTAACTATTCCCCGTCAGCCATGCAGGAGGACGCCCTGAAGCTGGTCCTGTTGGCCCTGGAGGATGGTTCGGCTCTGTCCAGGAAGGTGCTGGTGCTCTTTGTGGTGCAGAAGTTGGAGGGACGCTTCCCTCAGGCCTCCAAAACCAGCATAGGCCACGTGGTCCAGCTCCTCTACAGAGCCTCCTGCTTTAAGGTGCACTTTAACTTTTTGAAAAGATTCAAAAAGATACCACATTGTTTTTTAATAGCGCTGAAGAACTCTTTATTTTTCATTAAGTCGACTTATTGGATTCGTTTCATGAGTTTTGTACTTTATTTGACTTTTCCATGGAAAAAAATGACCTATTGACTCATCGCATTATATTTCCCAACTTTGGGTGGATTTCCGTCTTAAAAATTCCATGTAAAAATCACGACACTTGTGACACACTAAAAATGAGGGTTAAAATGGGGGTATCTGTAATTAATAAGAGTATACTGATGCGTTATCTGGTAGCAAGCCTGTCATGACCTGAAAAGATCAAAATTCTAGGACCCCTGTAGATCCAAATGTTAAGTTCACTCAACTAATACACGGACCCCCTGTAGATCCAAAAGGTAAATTAAGGTAACTAATACGCGGACCCCCTGTAGATCCAAAAGTTAAGTTCACTCAACTAATACACAGACCCCCTGTTGATCCAAAAGGTAAATTAAGGTAACTAATACGTGGACCCCCTGTAGATCCAAAAGTTATGTTAAGCTAACTCACAGACGGACCTTTTGTAGATCCAAAAGGAACTCATACTCGGACCCCTGTGGAGCTACACATGTATTTCTATGCCTGTTACCAACGGATCCACATTGCTTCTAGGGCACAAATGCCAACTATTTTGAGGGACGTAGCCGCCATCTATATTTAGTCAACGGGGGCGCCAGAGCAAAGACGCGACGGGATGACCGACGATGCTGAACTCGGTGGAGTCTTGTGATGATCTCTGATGATGATTACTCATAGGGTTAGCATCTGAGAAAGGGACACTCCCTTTTCCTGATCTTATTTTAAGTATCTGAAGATTCATCACTGCCTAATAAGATATATTTTCAAAGTTTTTCTTGGTTGAAATAGGAAATACGTTCCAATTTCAGCCATAGCTTTCTCACTATTTATTTGAACTTTTAAAGCAGCCATGATTTAGTTTAAAAATGGATCCTAGATTGACTAAACGATAGAATATTCCAGAGTAGAGCTACTAATAATGAGTAAGTCCACTTGTTGGGTCATCCAGGTCACCAAGCGGGACGAAGACTCCTCCTTGATGCAGCTGAAGGAGGAGTTTCGCTCGTACGAGGCTCTCCGCAGAGAACACGACGCCCAGATCGTGCACATCGCCATGGAAGCCGGCCTCCGCATCTCGCCCGAGCAGTGGTCTTCTTTGCTTTACGGGGACCTTCTCCACAAGTCACATATGCAGTCCATCATCGACAAGGTCCCGTACTCTCTTGCAAATCTCCTTTTCCTCCATCAAACACCATCTTAGAAAAATGTTTTTAAACTCACAATGTTCTCTTGAAACAATATTTTTTTGTCTTTTTAAAAGGGTCGCAACTCACGGTTTTGGTGACGATGCGATCCGTTAGCGATTCTTTTGGAAGACAAAGTCTGTCAAGAATTAATTTGACTGATTCAATATGATATTCTGTACATAATTAACACAATCGGTGAGATTTCACTCAACAGCAGAAGGAAATGAAAAGCTATTCCAGACATTTTCATGAAAACAAAGTTTCTGTTTTATGAAACGGCGCATCTACAAAATGACTTGGTTCATCAATATTTTGCCTTCCGATCGATTTGATTGGATTGTTGCTTTTATCGTACGATATTTCGGTCCAGATCGAGCTTTCATTACATTTCTTGCTTTACATTTTTAATGTGGAAGCTGCACAATATTACATTGACTTACAATAGTGTTAATATTATAATTTCATCAATACTTCTACTATGCCAGTGTATTCAAAAGTTCTTAGTATGGCGGTACAAAGTATTTTTTAAGGCGGGGCTTAAGGTAAAACCACTGGTTAATGTTTTACTTGACGTAATGACATTGATAATGAACTTGTTTGGCAAAGCCTGCTCTTTAATGCGAATATATTGTTTGTAAAAGACAGGAATGAACATTTCTTTCCGTTTAGTTGCAGTCCACGGAGTCGTTTGCAAAGAGCGTCCAGGAGCTGACCATCGTTCTGCAGAGGACAAGCGACCCCGCCAACCTCACCGGCCTCCGAGCTGACCTTGAGCTGTTGGCCAACATAGATCACAATACAGGTCTGGTAGCGCCTCAAAGGGTTTAAGTCAGGGTGGTTTAGAGCCTAGTAGCGTTAGCTCAAGATGATTGATTTGAATGCTAGATGATGGAGCACCGCCCTGGGAGGAGTTGGAAAATGTGATGCTGGCCGTCAAGTCGGTGGTTCGCGGCCTCGTGGAATTCGTCCAAAACTTTAGCAAGAAGAACAACGAGAGTCCACAGGTAGTCCTCGTATCCGTGTGTGATTTCGGCTAAATCAGGAGCCAATCTGTTGGTGCCGTCTGCAGCCTCAAGTCAACAGCAAGTACAAGACCAGCATGTGCCGAGATCTTCGTCAGCAGGGAGGTTGTCCGAGAGGGGGCAACTGCACATTTGCTCATACCCAGGATGAACTTGAAAAGTATGTATCGTGTACGGATGACCTTTTTTTTTATTTAGGCTGATTTCATCAGGTATGGCCAGAACAAAAAACACCTACCGCATTTTCTCGCATATTAACCATGTCTGCGTATAAGCCTAACCCTTAACATTGGGTACTCGGACGTTTCGTCGAAAGACGTTTGGTCCCCGGACGTTTGGTCGACCGGACGTTTGGTAGAACGGATATTTGGTAGAACGGACGTTTGGTCGCCGGGTTGTTAATGTTGAAACCAGCTCTCAAAATTATAATCATGAGAGAGAGAGAGAGTTTAATATCTAAATATCTAATATCAAAATATCAACAGTAAACTCTCTGTCATAATTTGACAGCAAGCGAACCCGGCGACCAAACATCCGTTCTACCAAACGTCTGTTCTACCAAACGTCCATTCTACCAAACGTCCGGTCGACCAAACGTCCGGTCGACCAAACGTCCGGTCGACCAAACGTCCGGGGACCAAACGTCTTTCGACGAAACGTCCGGTCACGTTAACATTGCCTTAAAATCGTAGAATTTTACAATTTCTCTTGTATAAGACTCGTATCAGAATCAGGATTTTTTTTCTGGGTGTCCCGGAAAGACCAAGATTATGTTCACCAAATAAACCGTGCTGTGTGTAATTTTATTTTACAGATTTCGTCTGAGGAACAAAAAGTGTGCAAGTGCTAGCCATGCATTGCCCTCACCCGCGGGGGAAACCTTGAGTATGGAGGACGATAACTGTACCGAGGGATCCGCAGGAGTTGAAAAAGACACCCTGACCGAAGGAAGTCCACGTCCACAACTGCTCTCAAAAGGGCCGAACGGCAACGAACGCATCCAGAGAAGTTTGCCCAGTGAATCTGACTCCAACGGGCTGAGTGGTCCCAGTCTAACCTTGCTGGGCCCTGCTGAACAGTAAGCCTATTTGCAATTTAATAGGAAGAAATGTAAATTCAATGTGTGCTTAGTGTGCTTTTCCACTTAAACTGCAAAGATAATGTTAAATCCAAATAGCACATTTGCCCATTTTCTATCATCACTGAAATTCGGTCTCAAATTGCCCAAATTTTCTCCATTTAGCAAAATGGTGCCATATAACCACTCTGATACATTTACTACAGAACTTTGATGGATTTTACGATTTTGATCATACCATCTTGGTACCACACAATTTCTAACTGCATTATAACATGAAATGACATTAAAAAAGAGTAGAAAAATGATTTTCCATGATTTTCCAGGTATGGAAGTGCACCCAAGATGTTATTTTGTGTATTTGTCTTTTCTGAATATTTTAATCTAAGGCTGCTTTCTCTTTAAGGACGCGCGTTTCTCCGCCCAGATCTCCCGCGAGATCACTGTCGTCCCCCTTGACCGCCGCGGGCCGGGCGACTGACGACGGCGGGGGGCCACATTACAAATACGGTGCCGCCTTCATGTTGCGAGCGCCTCATCCTTCAGGGGCGTCGGAGCTTTTCTACCCGGAGCAACAATCTGCGTACGAGTCGGGCCATTACCACCCAAACTGTGAGTGGCATTTGTTCAGATATTGTCTGTTCCTAAAACAATTTAAAAAAATGATCGGACTATGCTAGAGTAAGGCCTTTCAATTTATATACAGTCGTAACTCTACTTACGAAATTAATTGGTTCCAGAGCTTTTTTCGTAACTTGAATATTTCGTAAGTAGAGCAGTACTTTATATGGAAATTCCGTAATTGGTTCCGGAACTTTTTTTGTAACTTGAATATTTCGGAAGTAGAGCAGTACTTTATATGGAAATTCTGTAATTAGTTCCAGAACTTATTTCCTAGCTTGAATATTTGGTAAGTAGAGCAGTACTTTATATGGCAATTCTGTAATTCGTTCTAGAACTTTTTTCATAACTTGAATATTTCGTAAGTAGACCAGTACTTTATATGGAAATTCTATAATTTGTTCCAGAACTTCTTTCCTAACTTGAATTTTTGGTAAGTAGAGCAGTACTTTATATGGAAATTCCGTAATTCGTTCCATCGGCATTCATAAGTAGAGATACAACTGTCTATAGGAGTGTACTTTTGTAATATACTGTGTCGTTAAATTCAGCTGCAGATATCTTTTTAGCATCCATACAATTGCAATATGAAAATTCCAGCCATATTTTGATGAGCACGACCTCCATTTTTCACCTCTCGGCAGGTTCCTACTATTCACCTACTCTCCATTCTCCTCACAAAGCCTGCATGGCTCGGTTCCTCAGATCTTCTAACGTCCCAGAATCCCACCTGCCGCCTCCCTCCTTTCCCAGCGAGCCTCAAATATCACCTCACCCGCACGCGTCCTCCCCCACGGGATATCCCCCTCATCTGCCGAAGGAGCGCATGGGACCCTCCGTCTACCACCACCATCACCACCACCCAGGGCAGCCACAGTACGCCCCCCTGGCCAGCGCCCATGGGGTCTACTCACCTCTCTACGACACCAGAAGAGTGTGGAGGCCTCAGGTTGGCTGGTATATATTCATCATAGTTCCTTTAATGGACGTTGAGAAGAACATTTGCTTGTTTCCATGGCAGCTGTACCATCGAGAAGATGCCAGGAGTAACTCGTTGCCTCCAGAAGTGCTGCATTCCTCAGTCTATCAGCCTCCGCTCAGGGAGAGATTCAACTCTCTCGACAGCAACTTTTGCTCCGGGTCCGAATACCGCGTAGCGCTGCACAGGGTAAGCCTGACGTTAGAATGAAATGGAAGTTTTTTTTTCTGTTTTCTTCAATCAAATGCCACTGCATATCAAAACAATAAGTGCACTAAAGCACACTATAAGTTGAAGACTGTGCATAAATCCACACTTAATGAACTGGCAATGATGCAAAAAAAATTCAATCAAATTAAGAAGTATATCAGGCTGAAAGATTGATAAAAACTGGTCCATGGTGCATAGCTACCAAGTTTAAAGGCCATCTGTTCCCCTCTAATGCAGTCAAAGTTAGTGTCTACAAGAAGAACAAAAACAACTACTAGTTGAGTGGCGACTTGATTGGCTGCCTTTCACACTCTCCAATTTCAACTACAACTCAATCCCAAAATTTTGAGAAACAATTCTCAACAATTTGCTGAACATTAACTCATGGTTGTTGTAAGTACATATTTTAGTGGACTCTAATATATGAACGTTACCTTTAATTCATTGAGATGAATTTGTCAAAAATGATCAAATATCCCAATACGAAAGACTATACATTTTGAATACACTGTTTGAAATATAACATACAATCAATGTTCCCTCTTAGCTGCGCGCATGCACAATTGCGCACTACTCTCGTCTTCTCTGCGCACAGCAAATCATATGGAGCGCACAAAATAAAATCCCCAATTTTTTTTATTATTATTATTTTTTAGCTGAGGCCAACGCGCGAACCACTCATCTGCCGGGCCGTCCATTCATAGATATTAATCATTACATTTTATTATTACTAAATCATTTATGTGTAGTAGACATCCACCTGCTTATGGCAGGTGTGATACTGGTGTGTGCCCATAGCAAGCAATGATGATGTTGCTGACTCAGTGTGCTCAGGGAGGTTTTCTTTCTGCCCAGACAAACAAAAAATTAGAGGGAACATTGCATACAATATATTTGAAGTACAATGGAGTAATTTAACCTGCACTGCGAGTGCTTCCAGCATACCGAAATTTAATTTCATACTCCAGTTTCCATTCCATTTCCTCAAGTAAGTCTTCTTCCACCCACAAATATCACTTCTTAACTACCTTCACTGCCAGCCTTCCAGCCCCGAACCTCCTCTGCATGTTGTCCATCCTCCTACTTGTACCTCCAAAAATACTTCCTTCCATATTCTCATAGTCTTACCGCACAAGCCCGTACATATCATTTTAATTGAAATGCATTGTTAAAAGCAAGGTGTAAAATGGGAAATTCTAAAGCCTACCAGATCCTGTGAATGTATAATAGATAAGTCTGAAACGCACAAATGTGGCCACGCATTCATTTTTTAATGATAGTGATGTAAGATCTGGTGTTCATGTACTTTTTTTTCTTGAAGCCTTAGTTTTTTTCTTCTTCTTTTCTCAGGATTACAGCCGCGTTCCACTGGCTTGCAACGACTTGTTCCGACGCAAGCAAGAGCAGTGGGCACATCACGACCACCATTACCTCCACCACCATCCCCATCGCAACACCAGCAGGCCTTCCCAAGGATCTGCCGTCTTTAACCTCAATTTCAGAGCGGAGGTATGCAGAAAATTCATGAAATGAAGAAGAGTTACTCGTGGAGTTCACCTCCAATTTGCTTAATCGAATTCCCCCGTTCCTGGACTTTGTGCTCGGCCTGCGACGAATGCTGTGTGAGTGGGAGACGGTTGCTTAGCGACTGTGGACCATCATATCATGACTCATCTGTGGGGTGCGTGGGTGCGTGTGTGAGAGAAGAAAAAAAACATCGTTTGGACTTGAACGAGCTGTGACTTTGGAATTTTGATGCTTTTTAAACCGGGAGAGAAAGTTTTTTGCCAAAGAGGACGCGTTAGTTGTGCTTCGATGCTAATGGAGAAAGAACAAAATAAGACAAGAGAGTTGTGTGTTATTTTTTTAAATAAATTTTCCAGTTACTTTTATACATTTCTCATACCAGAATTGAATTTTTCTCTTTGCATGCTCTCCCCGGGCTTGCGTGGGTTTTCTCCGGGTACTCCGGTTTCCTCCCACATCCCAAAACATATGTAAGCTAGCTGGTTGACCACTTGAAATTGTCAATTGCTATGAATAATTGGTTTTATGATTGGCTGGCAACCGTGACCGGACGTTTCGTCGAAAGACGTTTGGTCCCTGGACATTTGGTCCCCGGACGTTTGGTCGACCGGACGTTTGGTAGAACGGACGTTTGGTCGACCGGACGTTTGGTAGAACGGACGTTTTGTAGAACGGATTCGCATGCAATTGATAGATTTTAACATTGGGTGAATAGGGATTTAATGACTATTTAACATTGAGTGAATAGGGTTAGGGTTACCAAAATGAAAGTCTCGTGACTCAAACCTTGGGACTCACGAACCCGGCGACCAAACGTCCGTTCTACCAAACGTCCGGTTGACCAAACGTCCGGGGACCAAACGTATTTTGACGAAGCGTCCGAGTACCGTCTGGCAACCAATTCGGGGTGTGCCCAAAGTTGGCTGGGATAGACTCCAGCACCCCCCTCACATGAAATAACTGAAAAAAAAGATGCATCCTTAATAAAAAAAGCACGATAAAGGATCACTAAGAAGGGATACTGACCTATTACCAATTCCTTCTGACTGGTCAGCAGTCAATCACATAGTGATAGACGGGCAGTCATCGGACAGCCATTCAGGTCGTCATTACCATTCTTTTGTCTCTTACAGCACGTGGACAGCAATGCCGGCCAGTGTGTGGGTTGCCAGCTGAGAGGCGAGGAGACCCTGGCGCACTTCTCGCCGTGGTCTTGCGGCCCCACCGTGGCCCCTTGCCTCAGCCCCTTTGAGTCCGAACCCCCCACGCAATCGACAGCCCACGTGGAGCAACCCGTGAGTTTCTCCTTTCATCAAGTCTGTCCCGGGACACCATACATACGAATGTAGGCACATTATATTGAAATGCAAATGTGTCTTCAGCACGCAAAAGACAATATGTGGCGCCCTCACATAGACTAAGCAATGGTTCTCAATTGGGTAGGAGTCGGATGGATGTAGCGGTAGCGCTAGCGGCAGCACAAAGCACTGGCTACACTCCTTAGAGCGCAACAGGCGACTGAAAGAAGACGACCCCATCATTCCCTTCGGCGAGGGGCCCATCATCTCCAAGTGGGGGGCCATATCCCGGGCGTCCCGCTCGGGATACTACACCACCGATCCTATCCAAGCCGCCGCCTGCCAGGGGGGTGCCGGAACTACACCTATTGACTATAGAGGTACAATAAGTCCAATACTATACATATGACCTGCTTAATGCTGGCTGCAGTTGTTAAAAAAATGAATTGTCTTTATTAAAAACAACTCTGGACTAATTCTGATACCTGTAACTTTATATTTTTCCCAGATTGCACCAGCCATTTGGATCGCAGCGAGTACAGGTGGAACTCAAGAGGATCGGACTCTTCCAGCCACTCCAGTTTCATCGAGAGGTGCAATTAACCTGTAGCACATTTTCTGTGTTATTTCCTTGCAGATTTGTTTTTAAACGTTTATCTACGTATTACGCTTCAATAGTCCATTCCACTAAAGCATTTAACTCAAAGATATCTTTGTTATTTTGTTGCCACTTGGGCTTTCTAGTGAGCCCTTTTGTCAACATTCATCTAGTGAGAAAATGACAAGTGATCAACAAAGCCATCAGGAATGTGAAGAACCGGAACCATCAAGTTCAGAGCGAGACATTGAGCTGGAGTTGTCCGCTTTGGACTTGGAGGACTCGGACCCACGGGACATCAAATCTCAGGTAGTGCCTGACAAATGACTTTCAAACATTGTACACAATATATTTGTGTTAAAATATAGAAATGGAAATCATATATTTGGAGCTGGAGTCATGATCAGCATGAAATGTATCAAATGACTACATTAGATTAGATAACTTTATTCATCCCGTATTCGGGAAATTTCACTGTCACAGTAGCAAGAGGGTGAGAATACAGACACAGAAAAAGACATTACATATACATACATATACATACACATAGATGCACATGTTGATGTACGGTTGGTCTTAACATTCAGCCATTTGTTTTCTTAAAGAGCCTGACAGCTGATGGGAGGAAGGATCTGCGGAAGCGCCCCTTCCTGCAATGAGGGTGCAGCAGTCTATTGCTGAAAGAGCTTTGGAGGGATTCCACAAACTCATGCACGGGGTGGGAGGTACTGTTCATTTTCCACGATGGACATCATCTTGGCCAGCATCCTCCTTTCTCCCAATTCCTCCACAGAGTCCAAAGGACAGTCCAGCATGGTTAGTAACGCATTAGCATCTCATTTTCTGATCCGCATTATCCTCACTAGGGTCACGGGGGGTGCTGGAGCCCATCCCAGTTGACGTAGGGCAAGAGGCAGGGGACACCCTAAACTTTATTTCTGATATTTTGACATCATTTTGATTTTCTTTGGGACATTCAATGTTTTTCTTGTGATATTAACATCTCATACTTGGAAAATGTTTAAAATTATATATATATATATATATATATATATATATATATATATATATATATATATATATATATATATATATATATATATATATATATGGGAAAGTAAAAGTATATAAAAACTATACCTATTTTTGCACTCCTTTGTATGGTAAAATCATGGTGATTTTACTTACATAACAAAAAGTGATTATTTATCTTTTTTTTTCTTCAACTTTTCCTTTTCTGCTTCTTTCCTCCTTTTCCAATCCACCTTTAAACTCCCAGAAAGTCGCTGTCTCCCGTGGGCTTGGCGTCCGGCGGTCTGGCCGTGGGAAAGCTGGCACCGGAACGCTACTACTAATGCTAATCAACATGATAATATTTTACAATTTGCATATTGTACTTCCAAAGTCAAGCATAATTAGTTTCAGGTTTCCAAGGTGATATTTTGGATGGGCTTGTCATTGAATTTAAATGATCTTACCAGTGTCTTTGCAATAACGGAAATGGATTATTCCGTATGCGTAAACTAGGAAATGTCTATTTTTGTTTTTTTGAACTGGAGTGTGACAGCAATCTTCAAAAAGTGTGAATGTTTAACATATTTTCACCTGTTCCTGCAGATCTTCAATATCTTTACGGATAATTTAAGGCGCATGGGTGGCCATGTTAAAATCAGCTCTCTTCTTAACATGAGTGTAAAAAATTGCAAAGACACCGCCATTGTGCTCACATCATTATGTAAGTAAACACATGAAAAAAACATCAAAGATGCCTTGTAGTTAATAATCTGATTGGTTTAGATAACCAATGACATAATGAAACACATTAGTTAACTTTATCCCAGCGCACAACAAACGTCCCCTTTATGCTATAACTAAAATTTGTTTGTTTTTAAATGCTGAAAAATGATAACTGTGTCATGTGATGCTGCCACAGCTGTCATGAGATGTTATGAACAATGGCCCTTTTAAAAAATATATATATATATATATATATCTTTTTTTTCTATGAGTAATCATTGCTGGAAGTGACATCAGAAAACATCTCATTGAAATATCAACTAAATTAAAGTTTTATTTTGGTCTTTTGCAGGATGGGTGGGGTCCTCACTGTTGACAATATCCACCCTGCAGAAATATGAATCCCATACCTGTCAACTTATGTTTTTCCCGTCTTTTGTAGGTTTTTGATCATTTCAAATTGTGGACGGCGTACAACAACTTTTGTACAGGTTTTTTTAAGTACAATTTTAGCCATTTTGGCTCTAATCTGGGTCGTCATCGTCGACTGCTAATATTGTCATGCTTTAATCATGATATGCGCGTCAGTCACTTCCGGCCTTTTCACTATATAAATATAGCATGTCAGCAAGCAATGTACCCAGACAGTCAATCTTGAATTTAGTGCATACTGATTGGGCACCCCGTCCATTTTGGAGGAAATTTTAGACTTTTAAGTGCGCCCTATGTGAGTAAATATGTGCCGCGTTGCATTTGTACATTTTTTTAAATCGTTTAATAAGGGGAGCAATGGGCCAAGGTTGCCAGGTATGAAATCCCATTTCAAAGTCACTTAAAAAAAGCCCTAAAAAACAGTGAGCCTGCATGCACGGGTTCTTGTGTTCCATTCTCCTCTGTTTAGTGGATTTCTGCATTTTGTGCACCGCTAACTTCTGTGAAGTTGTTTGTCTGAGGATGCGATATCAGAAACGCAGTCACCATGTGCCGATTCGCTCGTTGTGTCTTAAATATTTGCCGGTCGGACGATCTGCTTTTGTCAGTAACATGCCGCCAACCTTATCGGTCGTATTCTTTTATTGAATGTTTGAAAAGTTTGAAATGAATGACTATTTTGTACATTTTTTATGTCTTTAAAGTTCAGCTCTGTGAGCCACTATTGTGCTATATATGTTTACAACACTTTTGACGTCATCAAAGTGTCCTGTTGCAAATACTAACCAATTTTATTGAGTCATTTATTCAATAATTTGCCATATGAGGGAAGAATTGAAGAATTGCGTTGCTCAACTATTCAATTCACAAAGTACAGTGAGTCCTTATTTAGTGGTCATTTTTTGGACAGTTATTAAATCAACAACCTATTTTCTCATTATTATTGAACGCTATTACTCGGCATGATAGTTGAATACAAATCATGATGACCGGAATGAGGACATTAATACAATATAATTGAAAAATATAGACTTTAAATGTTAAAATTTATTTTTTTAAAGTTGTTATTCTGTGTGGAGGCCACTATTGGTTAAAGTACTATTATTTATTCAATAGATTTTGTTGCAGTTCTCAGTGTCAGTACAGACTTTGTTGTTTTCGGCCATATTTTATTTCAAACTTGACTGTAGAGGCTAAATATGGTCGTCTTCTAGTTTCTTTCAAAGAGTCTTGGGTTCTCTGATGTAGGCTAATTGGACTGCGTTACTTCTTCCCGCTTTCACTTGCAGTCCAAAGCGTGCACTTTCTTTGAAACCCCCTCCGGCACCCCCCATTCATTCTTTGTCATGCATGCCGTATGCCGAATTCGGCCTTTTGTGATGGGGAGACTCGTATCAATGTAGTTGTGATACAACATGCATGCAACTTGGCGTACAATTACATGATCATTATTATTATTATTATTGGTTGTGGTGATTCTATTCTTCGTTTGGATTCTCTTAACTCTTGCTATTATTCGGGAAGCCTATTTGTTGAATGTGGAAGAGAAAAAAAACGGATGTTTTCCTCTTATTCATGTCTGTATTAGACAAATCTGTGGTTTGATTACAACTTTTGAACAGATGGTACGCATCCGTCATTTGATGGATTTATAGGCTTCGGTAGATGACCCGATTATATTTGGTTCAATATTTAACTCATAGGGACAAGTGTGTATTGTTTCACGAGGAAGAGAATGAAAAAAATCCTTTGATGGAACATGTCCCCTCTTTAAAATAATACAGTTATGTATTCAATTTATTTCCTTGGAAATGTCACCTTGTGAAAGGTTTACCTTTTACAATGCATTAAGGCTTGGCCGGACTATGTGTTGAGAATGGATTTAAAAGTGTCTACGGTTATTGTGTTAGTGTGTGTGTGTGTGGGTTTCTTGCATAACACAGTGATGTTAAGCAACAAAGTGCTTTTGTGTCACACTTGGAGGAAAGATTATGGATGCATGCAACAGTAAAGCAAAAATAAACTTCTTAATAAGTTTCTCATTTTTCCATGCTTGGATGTTTAGATAGCATCACAATTCAAAACCTGGTTCACCTTCTAAAATAAGTGAATCTGACTCAAACTGATTTGAGGTTTTGTTATTTGAATGTATAATCAGTTATATATTAAGAAGAGGTTCTATGTTTACAACGTAAGCATCTATATTGCTCATCACTGCAATTATTCATGTTGTTGACTACTTATTATGATGACTACTTTTTAATTTATTATTTATTTATGTATTATTGATTATTTATTATTATTTGTTGTCATGTGTGCACTGTATGATGAAGGTGTTAATCTCATTATACTTGTATAATGACAATAAAAAGCATTCAATTGAATTTAATTAGAATTCTTGTCTTGGGTTGCCATGTTTGAGTCATGATTTGAAATCCAGTTTAAATTTTGTAGGATTTCTTAGGTTTTTGCTACTGTTTTCCCCCTTTGGAACAGAAACTAATAAGTGGGTGATTAAATCACCTTTACCTAATGAAATCAGATTATTTTTATCTACTTTTTTCCCCTAAATCGCATTTTTTATGGAGGAAGAGCATCACAACCTTAGGCCGTAATAGAGTAAGCGCATGCGCAGATGCCGTGACAGCCGCTTGCTTTACTTTGCTTCGGGCTTGTGTTTACAGCTCGCCCGGATGCTGCTTGGCTTCCGACAAATTCGGCCAACCACTATGTTGCGCCGAACCGCCTACCAGAACCTTTAATCGGGGCGATCGCAAAGGTAAGGCCATTTAAACGCGCATATGTTGACCGATCCCCACTTGCGATAACACAGCACTTCATCTGCGGCAACTGTGAGTGTAGCAGGCTAGCTGACAGCCCGATTTAGTACTGAGTGGTGGCCTGTATTCGGGCTTTCCCCCCCTCCCCTGGCCGCATACGTGCTCGTGCGTCCACGACACCTCCGCGTGGGAATCCAAATAAAGTGTTTAGAGCAGATCGGTGAACTTTACGTTGAAATCAACGAGGTTAGATCATCGATCTGTGGATGCTAACCAGCAAGCTAACTATTGCGTTCAGCGTCCGATCAAGTCATCAGGTGGATTTAATCAAAATCTAATTGCACACATGAGAACAAAAGTTGGCGTTTGGAATACGTTTAGGATGCGGCAGTGTTTGCGTGCGTCATTTTAGCGTGGCAGGTGTGGATTAAGTGGGGGCCAGGAGCTAATTAATGGGCGCTCATAAAGCGTGACGTCTATAAAACAGTAATGCATGAAGTCGCATGGCCTTTTTGTTTGTTTTGGTAGCATTGTGAAATCATAATAAATCTGCCTGTCATTTTTTGCAGAGCTTTCATTGCGGAACTTGTTTTGCGTCTCTTACTGTGACAAAGAGGAGATGGTGTCGAATTTAATTGTAGTTCTAGCTGGGATTATTATTTTACATTGGGTCAGTGAATGCATCACAATGGATTTCTGGTCCATAATTGCGTTTTGATGGATATGCAGACGCTTTTGCAAAAACAAAAAATAAAAAAACACTAATGCAAATCACAAATGTTGTGCAAAAAAAGAATAACCACGTTACAAACATCCAATTGTGTAAATTTGTCATTTATTCATCTTCCACATCCTTGTACGGGTTGCCAGAGCCTATCCCAGTTGCCTTAATATAATCATTAAATACCATTTTTTCCCTTTTTCAGGTGATTTTGCACATCATCTCCCACCGCTTATTCCACATTGGTGTGTTCCATTCATGAGCAAAGCGGCAGAGGGTCGGAGCGACAGCCATGGAAGACAAGGGCTTGGTGGGCAAGATTAGCGTGTCCTCCGATTCGGTGTCCACTCTCAACAGCGAGGACTTTGTCCTCGTGTCACGGCTGGGAGACGAGACCCCCTCGTCCACGAATAATGGGAGCGATGACGAAAAGACGGGATTGAAGGTAAGAACGGCGACGCTCAGGTATGGAGGGACCGCGATTGAGTCTTTTTCTTTCATTTTGAAGATGAAAATTGGACTTTTAAATTGCTTATCGACAAATTGCGGGTTGATTGGTAATCATTAAGATCAAATGTTACTGCGGAAGAAGTGAGTTATGAAGAATTGGGAAAAATCTGTAATGTGTGTCATTTATTTACTAAACTAAGAGGTTGAATTAAGAACTTTTGATAATGTTGCCTTTTTTAACATTTCCAACTTTTTTTCACATTGGCTTTACACACCATTTACTCATTTAGTTTTTAACCTCTTACGTGAGCCAACTCTTTTTATTTTCACTTTTTTGTTTTGTCTCTTGATATAAAAAAAAACATGACATGCTTTTATAATAATGTCTCATAACCAACCTTTTTTTTAGCACAGTAATTTATTCTAAAATTGTTTGCAGTATACCATTGTTATTATCAATACTTAGCAATCAATTATTGGTGATTTTTCTTGGAGAAGCAAATGTAAACCTGAGTACAGTTTTGGCTGTCATTTGCCTGCAAATATATCAATATTTGACAGAAAATGACCATCTTCCTCCTATTTTTTTCCTTAAAATTTACAACAAAGACAACCTTTCAAATTTAAAAACAGTCCAAAAAAGTATTATTGATTTTAGCAATTAAAAACAATTAATAGTGTCCTCAATTATAGCAACCCGCTGAAATCCTTTAAAAAATGTGGAAATCGGTAAAGTAAAAGTAAAATGAGAGGTGTTGAGTCATTGTTTAAATTCACACAATCATCATTTAATGTCCAAACGTTTCCATCTTGCCATCTTCCCATTGCTGCCATTTTGCTGTAAGCCACCATTAGAACGAGTCAGGCTAATTGCTGGCCTGGATTGGAGGAGGGGTACTCAATTTTCACCCGATTATCCGGGCCCGTATGCCGCTTTTGTAAAGTTTTGACCCAGAATCCACTCATAGTATATTCAAGTTTTATTTATCAAATTGCAGAAATTATTTGAGGCATATTTCCATCTATATATACATATATTCAGTTTCCTTTAAAGACCCTGAGACTGTAGGAACTTGTAGTCAAGTAGTGCAGCAAAAGTGACTTTATTTGATAATCTTGGTATTACATAAAAAGAAGAGGATGATGGGGAAATGTGTTTTTTTAGCATGTTAGCAACTGTCAGTGTGTCTTGTCATGTTTTGACGTCATTTACAGCTTAGGAGTTTGTGTTGTGTCATTGAATGAGGGAGGACTTTTAGAAGGATGTACTGAATGAAGCCAGCATGCACATTTTGTTTGTGATCCCTAGAGATTCAATCAAGTGACTTCATTTTTCTTCCTTTCCCTTATTTATTTTTTTTTACCCACTAGAGCAGGGGTGCTTTTTGTTCCAACCCATCCAGCACAGAAACTTGAACCATCGGGGGTTGTGCTGAAAACAAGAAGCACCTGAGTGCAATCCACTGATTGCACTTGTAGGACACCCAGATTGGTGAAAAGGTGTCCTCTTTATGGCTTGGAATGAAATCCCGCACCCAAAGTGGAATAGTTTGCCCAACTCTGCACGAGTCATTTTGTCTGGAACAAATTGGACTGCATTTTTTTTTTGCTAATCACATTTCCACTTGACCACTTTTAACCTTCCACTGAAGTGTTTATAGCTGTATACCAGAAGATGGCGCCATCAGTGAATGGACTTTGTGCAAATGCTGATTTGACCAGAGACTAGTTTGACACATTCAGGAGTATTTATTTAACAGTGTATTCATTAGGGATTGGATTAAGTAGGAGGAAAAAAAGTATTACCGTATTTTCTCACATATATATGCCATATTCGTCGCTCAAAAATGATGACTGAATCAAGGGTATGGCTTATATGCGCACAAATTCGACTTAACATGCACGAAATGCGATAATGCAAGGGTGTCAGACTCGGGTTGGTTCGCGGGCCCCTTTAACGTCAACTTGATTTCACGTGGGCCGGACCATTTTAGATCTATTTAGATTTTTTTAATAAATGGATTAAAATCCCTGAATATTGAGTTTTTGATAGCTCTAAAACAATGTTTATTTTAGTTTTTTTTATATATATTTAAAGGCAAAATGGTCAATCGTCGTTCACAGCAGCTCAGTGGGAATCACCTCATTCGCTTGTTCATCCCGATCACAATTTAGTTCTCGCCAGCGACTGCCCATCCCCCGTCAGTTAGTGTTAGTGTGTCTAAACTTGTTGTTTGTTATGCAGGTGATTTCAGAGGAAGGGGTCAGCTTTAAGGTCAGTCTCTTTGCTCTTTCATTCTTTGCTTCCCTCGTTCTTCTCTCCCTGTCTTGTGACCCCGTGGTGACTGTCCGTCCGTCTTTTGTGCTGGGCTAGCTGTCGAGTGACCCCGCCCACCCCCCTAGTGGCGGCTTTGCTTTCGTTTTCGTGGAGGCCGCATTCGACATTGCACAGGCTTTATTCGCTTCACGTATAAATTAAATGTCCAAAAGTCCCTCAAAACAAGCCAAAACCCCCCCAAAACCTGAGTAGTATACGACAATGTTGTGTTTTAATTGAGACGCTGGAATTGTGACCTAATCGCGATAATGTTATGTTGCCATTGGAGTTAAAACATGGTTATGATGATACTTTTATGCGGATGTGATATTTTGTCCATTTTACATGTTTGGAAACCTCATATCGTTAAGTGTTTACTATCAAGTATTGCTATGTACTCCATTTATTTGATGGAGTCTTGTTCAATCAGAACACTACACATGTGAGCGCTTCAGTGTCACGTAGATGAAACGACCGGGACGAATATAAGTATGAAAGGCAATCTTTTTATTGTTAATTAATATCACCAACCATTAGTGTAAGTGAGAAATCACACTCTTATCGCTTCGACATCCAACAGCCACCAACTCTGTTTCTATGCGCGCTCACCTCTTTTTAATATGAATATAATTCTCTCTAGGTTTCTCTCACGTCTAAATGGCCAGAAACGTATTTTACACATAACCTTGATCAAATAAAATACGTGTATGTATATTGTGCCAGGTTTGACCTATTGCGGCAGATCTTGGCACCTAATAACCGCGATAAATGAGGTATTACTGTAATTTCCAGGTGGAAAAACATGAGGTATAGCAGGAAGTGAATTTATTTGACAAAAATTGGATTTTTATGCAAATAATTTGAGAATCTCAACCGCTACGTCCACCATACATGTCGTAACTTCTCCAGGTATCAATATTTCTCTGCAAATCTCTAGCATGAAAACAATAAAATCCATTTTTTTTGCGCAACTTACACACTTACTAACCTACTCATTTTTTTTTTGCCAAAAAGCTTCACTTGATGCAAGAGGTATATTATATTTAAATCAAACGTCTCACGTTGCTGTTGTATTGTTGCTACGCGAGGATTGCTTTATTGATTTCAGAATTTTGTTTTGGGATATTAATATCCTCGTGGCCTTAAATGTGTCGTTTAATGTCGCATATTGACAAAGCATGATGTGTGTGTGTGTGTGTGTGTATCAGATTGTGGGAAATGGCAGTGAACAGCAACTCCAAAGAGAGCTAGAGGACGTCCTGATGGACCCGTCTTTGCCCGACGTCAGGGCGGGACCGCCCACGGGCACCGAGAACTCCGGCCTCCCGCGTCCCGTAACGTCACCTGTAGCAACGCCCACGGACCCCCAGTGCGCGCCGTCACCCAGGGTGGACATGGTACTTCCAGTTCAGACGGCTCAAGAGAGTGAGCTGAATGAGCGATCGTACCGCGGTGAGTTTTAGCTCAATTCCGTGCTTTATTTTTTTAAATGCCTCGTAAATAACTGTGGGCAAATGATTAAAATATTGAAAATGTTCTTAAGACACTGTCCTCATTTGAGGACAGACTGTAATATTTTTCTTACTTGATGTCAAGGTGTTTCCCCATTTTATGCAAATGTTCGGAAATGCTGGCCCGCCACATCATTTTGTGTGGCCCGGGAAAGTGAAAGTAAATCATGAGTGCCGACTTTCTGTTTTTGGATCAAATTAAAATGAAGAGTTCAGATGTATATCAAATTTCCTGATTTTTCCCCCTTTGAAATCAATAATTGTCATTTTTTAATCCATTTTTTTCTGTGTTTTTAGTTCAAAAATCATTTTGTAAAATCTAAAAATACATTAAAAAAAACTAAAATAAACATTGTTTTAGATCTATAAAAAACTGAATATTCAGGGCTTTTAATCCGGTTCTTTTAGTCAATTTATAAAAAAAATCTAAATATTATATCTAAAATGGTCCGGCCCACGTGAAATCAAGTTGACGTTAAAGCGGCCCGCGAACCAACCCGAGTCTGACACCCCTGCTCTACGCATTGAAATGTTAACATGATCAGTTTCCTTTTCCACAGGAGACGACTCGTCATCGGACGGCAGTCCCGGTAGTCCCATCCCGGATGAGGACAGTGTGGTATTCAGCCAGCTGACGTATCTCGGCTGCGCCTCGGTCAACGCCCCCCGCAGTGAAGTGGAGGCCCTCCGTATGATGAGCATCCTCAGGGGCCAGTGCCAGGTACCCTTGGACGTCACCCTGTCCGTGCCAGGCGTCTCCGAAGGCACCGTCAGGTAACAAGATTGGATTGGACGGTCGTTTTAGGCCGTGGAACTGGCAGTTTAGTATTGGTCAATTGAATTGAATTGAATGCTTTTATTGTCATTATACAAGTATAATGAGATTTAAAGCTTTCACTATGTAGCATACAAATAACAACAACAAACAGACAAATAGACTGCTGAGGACTTTTTACAACACTGGTGGCATCTACAGTGTTTTATTAAGTGGTCTGGTATATATTTCAGCAACATGCTTATTTATTCATGTATTTATTAATTTATCAACTTATTTACTACCTATCTATTTATGTCTAAAATGTCTTTCCTATTTCTGCATCCTCACCCTCTTGCTACTGTGACAATGAAATTTCCCGAATACGGGATGAATAAAGTTATCCAATCCAATCCAAATAAATAATAAATAAGAAATAAATACATAAGTAAATCAGCAGAGCGGAGCAACCCTTTTCTGTCTTGAAGTCCAGGATGAGTTTTATGGGTTTGGAGAGGTTTAGTGCCAAGTTGGTGGACTCAACAACAAACAAACAAACACATAGATAATCAATATATAGTAATGATAAATAAATAATCAATGAATAGTAATAGATAAGTAAGTGGTCAAAATAATAAATAGGTTGTTTAAGTAGTAGTCAACATGGGTAAGTGGTACAAAATGACTAAAATGGCTAGCAATAAGTCTTGATTAGGTCCTAGGTGCAGAAATCGAGTTGAGTATGGTGACAGCTCTTAGGAAGAAACTGTCCTTGAGTCTGTTTGTCTTGGCTGTTATGGCTCGGTAGCGCCTTCCAGAGGGCAGCAGGTTGAAGCGATGGAAGTCGGGATGCACTGGGAACAGTCCAACCTGATATAACACAACACACTGTGCTGCAGTAAAATACTAAAACGCACTAAAACAATTTTCCAGCTAGAATGACCAAGCGTCCCACGTCGTGGCAGTTGTTTGTAGCAAGGCTTTGTTTGGACAGATTTTCACATTTTGCGTCACTCTTTATGTTGATTGAGCCTCGGGTTCTTTTTTCACAGGCTTTTGGATCCCAACAACAGTACGGAGATTGCCAACTATCCCATCTATAAGATTATGTTCTGCGTGCGAGGGCATGACGGCACGCCAGAGAGCGACTGCTTCGCCTTCACGGAAAGCCACTACAACGCCGAGATCTTCAGGATCCATGTCTTTCGCTGCCAAATCCAAGAGGCGGTAAGTCATTTATTCAGAGCAATATTTTTCCCCCTTGATTTTTACAATACTTTTTTTCTGCGTTAACCACAAAAAACTGTTCTTTAGTCATTTGTTTCGCGCTGAAACATCAATAGTTTTTGTGAATTATGATGCCGGAGCTCACGAGGAGGCTTGTGAACGTCATTGTTTTTGGTAAAAAAGTGCATCCTTGCCAGAGCAAGGTCACATAATAGATCAAAGAAATGTTTATCCCAGGAATAGCTCGCCTCTGACACGTGGTCACGCATCAACATTTTGCCACAACGTGTTTTCGGGCTTAGTTTTGCCGCGATTCTCGTTTGCAGCCCCAAAACAAATATTTTGATCTAAACTGCAGATCATCTAAGACTAATATTGATCATTTTGTCAGCATGAATGTGTTCTTCTGATTAAGACAAGAGTAAACGATGTGTTTTGTCGACAATATTAAAGCTTTCTAAATACATAAACTGAAGAAAACTACAACATATTCTCTTCAAATTGCAGTCTCTCCATACGAACAGTATTAGTGGGTTTTGTCGACCTGTTTTTGGATCGCTGAGACCCCCGTAGCATGTCCCACAGGGGCTACATCCGTGTTAGGAAGATTTTATGTCATGCTCTCTGGGTTGTGGAGCAGATATCTCGCACCAAAATACCAAGAAAAGCCTGGAGAAGAATGTGATAGGGAGGTTTGTCACCTCTCGTATAGTTTAACTGAAGCAGGGGGGAAGAAACAACCCGGTTAAGAGCCCCCGGTGCAAATTGAAATTTTTGTCACGCAAAGACTCGCATAAAACTTAAAAGGTCAGCTTGGTATTTTAGCATGTAGGAGATAAAATTAGCATTCTGAGGTTCAATGTTTGTATTCCAGCTTGTCTTTTGTGGGATTTTTTTTTTTAAAGATAAAAAAAAATCAAGTTAAGGTTCATCTTTGGTGATTTGCTTCATTAAATAAATTTAGAAATTGATTTTTCGGACTATATATATTGCAGCAGTTAAATGAGAACTACAGGCTACCTGTTAACACAATCGTTTTTCAGATAACTATAGCCTCAAGAAAACGAGGAAAAAAAATATGAGTTGCACTTGAGTATTAGTCAAAAACGATGAAAAAAGCATGAATTTTTGGTGGCTGTTTTGATTGAGGTGAAACTGCTTTTTATTTGACATTGTATTGCATACAGTATTCGCCTGGTCATCTTTGCAGGTGAGCAGGATTCTGTACAGCTTTGCCACGGCGTTTCGGCGCTCTGCTAAGAAGTCGGCGGCGGCGTCTCAGCACCCTGCGCCACTCACGCCTGACAGTGACTTGTTTACCTTCACTGTCAGCCTTGAAATCAAGGAGGATGATGGGAAAGGCACTTTCAGGTAAAAAAATAAGGATGCAGAATCAGTTATCAGTTATGGACTCTTAATAAACACTCCAAAGATGGATTAAAATTATGACATAAAGACGTCTTAATTCTTGTATTGGGTTCAAATGTGGCCCACATTTTAAATTGTCATCTGTGATTCAACTAAGCCTGAAAATACTACACATGCATATATTGTTTCTGGGTCAATAATGAGCCGTTTTTTAGTTCGCAGGCCGCTTTAACGTCAACTTGATTTCACTTGGGCCAGACCATTTTAGATATAAAATTTAGATTTTTTTTAATAAATAGATTAAAAGAACTGGATTAAAAGCCCTGAGTATTTAGTTTTTTTTATAGATCTAAAACAATGTTTATTTTAGCTTTTTTATATATATTTTTAGATTTAACAAAATGATTTTTGAATGAAAAACACAGAAAAAATTGATTAAAAAATGACGATTATTGATTTAAAAGGGGGAAAATCAGGAAATTTAATATACATCTATGTACTCTTCATTTGAATTTGATCCTAAAACAGAAAGTGGGCACTCATCATTTACTTTCCCGGGCCACACAAAATGATGCGGCGGGCCAGATTTGGCCCCCGGGCCGCCACTTTGACACATGTGATTTTGAGTATCCAATCGCTGCTAGCCTTCCCATTTGAAATGTATGAAATGGAAGCATATTTTTGCATGCCATTAAAAATATCATGTAAGAAAACAAAACAAAAAACAATCTGGATGGTAATAATTGGTCATTTTCTTTTGCATATTTTTCCAGGAATATAGGTCGTAATATCACCTGAATTTGTCAGACGAGGTTTATGTTTTGTGGTGTTTTTTTTCTAGTGCCGTTGCAAAAGATAAGGACAAGCAGAGCTTCAAATTGCGTGCTGGAATGGGGAAAAAAATTGTCATTTACGTCCAGCAGACATCCAATAAGGAACTGGCTATTGAGAGGTAAAAACATACCCGCACACCCACCCACACACACACACAGACACACACCCACACATACACACACAGGCAAAGCAAACCGTGGAACACCAACCCTGATAAATAGAGTGGATGACATCCATTTAGATTTTACACATTCCCCTTTTATCTCTTTAAAAATGAATGAATCATTTAAAAGCTAAGCATCCCGTCGCCGTCCAAATTAAACACCACCAGCGTGTCGGCGCCATATTCAGGCGCGTGTGCTCCAGCACAGGGTCAAGTGGTTAAAAAAATCCCTTATTTTCAGTCATGCCAGAATGAGAATTTTAATGACAAATATCCTCCTTGTTCCAGATGATAGAAAGCCTGCGGAAGAGACTATTTCAAATAAATGACTGACCTGACTTTTGTATTAATTGCCTCTTCCTACTTTTTTTTCTTTTATTCTAGGTGTTTTGGTCTTCTGCTTAGCCCTGGCAAGAATGTCAAGAACAGTGACATGCACCTCCTAGACTTGGTATAACGTTTTTTGTTTGTTTACACCACATCATAACCTGGTCATAGTTTGACATGAATTAAAATTGTATTAGTTCAATGCAAATGCAATCATTAATTGAATGATATTATTATGACTACAGTGCTACCTCGACATACGATGTTAATCCATTCCGGGACTGAGATCGTATGTCGAGCTTTTCGTAACTCGAGCGGACGTTTCCCATTGAAATGACCTAAAAACAAATGAATTGGTTCCAACCCTCTGAAAAAACACCAAAAACAGGATATTGGATTGGAAAAAATGTTTTATTTCTTCTAATTCGCCATCTACAGACAAATTTAAATTAACTTCAATTAATATATACAGACACACTCAAATATGCGTTTAATGTAACTTTACACAAAACTGAATTCTAGTTTTGTTTTATTTTTTACCTTCGTTCTGGGCGGGTAAATTTTGGTCATATCTCGGGCATATTATTGGATCCAAATTTTCATCATACTTCGAGCATGCATGTAGGTAGAGCTGATCGTAGGTCGAGGTACCACTGTATTTATTTCTGTGTGCGACTTGGTTTAACATTATTTTGTTTGTTTACAACACTAAATCATAGTTTGACATGAATTTAAATTGAGTTTAATGGAATTCAAACATTAATAGTAGGCTGTTATTATGACTACTTACTCATTTATGTGTGCACTCTATGGTGACTCTTTAAATCTCAATCTACTTGTATAATGACGATAAAGGCATTTAATTCAATTTAAATGTTTTGATTACGAAATGGCAAAAATAGCTATTATAATCATAAATTGGAAAATATGCTTATTGGTTTGCACCTCTTATTGTATTGAGTTGAAAGATAGCATTTTTTAAAATATTGCATGAGTAATTCAGTGAGCTAATTTCCTCCAATGGCTGCTCCTTTAGGAGTCAATGGGAAAAAGCTCCGATGGGAAGTCTTACATCATCACAGGAAGTTGGAACCCAAGTACACCGCAGTTCCAGGCTGTGAATGAGGAAACACCCAAAGGTAACAAACACTCGCTCGTGTATTTGTTAAAAGACCGAATAAGGCGGCGAGGAAAAATATTGTCTAATCGTAGTCACAGCCTAAATGTGACATTGACGCATTATTCCATATCTTGACTAATCCCGCTGCGTTATTATTGAATGATGTCCTGATTTTTGATTCCACCTTTTAATTTTTTTAGATAAATTCATGTACATGACAACAGCGGTGGACTTGGTCATTACCGAAGTCGAGGAGCCGGTACGTTTCCTTCTGGAGACCAGGGTGCGGGTGTGCTCGCCCAACGATCGGCTCTTCTGGCCCTTCAGCAAGCGTAACCACACCGAAACCTATTATCTTAAACTGCGGCAGGTACGTCGGCGTCCACGCCGTGTCGAATTCGGCCCGAAGGACCAAAAAAAAACGTGAAAAGTCGAGGTGACGTCGCAGTGTTTTTTTTTTCAGATGGAACGGAAAGAGCGGAAGAGTCCGTCCTCGGATTCACTTTACGAGGTGCTGAGTTTGGAAAGTGAGACGGAGAGAGAGAAACGAAAGACCACGGCCAGTCCTGGCGTCCTTCCTGGTAGACCTGGTAGCTCTTTGGTGCCTTCTCCACCTGAGGATGATGAAGAGGAAGGTACATTTGGCTTTTGGTCTTCTTCTTTTTCTGCCTTTTTATGGTTCTTTAAGCTTCTTCGTTGATTTCGTATTTTCCCGTGCAAGTAGGGATTTGGGGAAATTTTGCAGTTTTTTTAAGAGTACTTTGCAGAATTGAAGGTATTTGTTCTGGGTTTTACCTCATCAAAAAATACCGTGACCGGACATTTCGTCGAAAGACGTTTGGTCCCCGGACGTTTGGTCGACCGGACGTTTGGCAGAACAGACGTTTGGTAGAACGGCCTCTTGGTCGCCGGGTTCGCTCGCTGTCAAATTATGACAGAGTTTACTGTTGCTATTTTGATATTTTTATATTAGATATTAAACTCTCTCTCCCTCATGATTATAGTTTTGAGAGCTGGTTTCAACAGTAACAACCCGGTGACCAAACGTCCGTTCGACCAAACGTCCGGTCGACCAAACGTCCGGTCGACCAAACGTCCGGTCGACCAAACGTCCGGTCGACCAAACGTCCGGTCGACCAAACGTCCGGTCGACCAAACGTCCGGTCGACCAAACGTCCGGTCGACCAAACGTCCGGTCGACCAAACGTCCGGTCGACCAAACGTCCGGTCGACCAAACGTCCGAGTACCAAAAATACGGTTAAAAATAGCAGATCATTTTGGATTGTATTGGATTGGATAACTTTATTCATCCCGTATTCTGGGAAATTTCATTGTGACAGTAGCAAGAGGGTGATTAGACAGAACAACAAAGCAAAAGCACAAAGTACAAAGCAAATCAAATATAAATGGGATCATTAAGAATCACCAAATCAAATCATTAAGACAGAAAAGTAGCAAAAACCCAAAAATGAGCAAGAGTGGACGGAGCTACCGCTCCGCTAACCTCAGCTAGCACTGTTGTAATCATATTTTCTTTTTATTTCTCATTGCTTAGCAACAGCGTAACAATGTTGTTTAAATAATTCTGACACTTTTTGTACTTTAAATGTTCAAAATGTTGAAATTTTTCATTTATTTTGACTTTTAAATTCACAATTAGGCTCTCAAAGAATAACATATATGAATTCTTTGTTCCCGACTACTTGTGTAAAGATTAACTGATGAGCAGTTATGACACAAGTGTTATTTCCCATGTATTCCTTCTCCGTCATGGCTGCAGCACCCCCTTTGTTTTAGGTGTCCGCGTGACAGATGGGATGAGTTTTTCCGGGTAAAAATGTTTTATAAACACTGCTCATGTGAATGGATTTTTACATTTTTCAAGACTGCCCTGCAGGGTAAACATGTTCTTTGTGACGTGGGAAGTGGTTACTGAGGGGAAACATGACGCCCAAAAAATCGGGGCGCACGCGTTGCAAATTTTACGCGAGAATGTCGGTTTGGCGGATTAAACCTGGGAAATCAGTTGGGTTAAACCAAGGGTGTCAAACTCGGGTTAGATATCTTATTTAGCTATTTAAAAAAAAAAGGATTTAAATTAATGGATCAAAAGCCCTAAATATTCCGTTTTTTTTTTTATAGATCTAAAACAATGTTTATTTGAGCTTTTTTTTCTTAGTAAGGGAAAACGTCTTAACAATAAAAGAAACAATATATATCTTTTAATTATGTTCAATATTAAAGTGGAAAACAGAAAATATTTTTATATATTTATTTTTAGATTTTACAAAATGCTTTTGAACTAAAAACAAAAAAATTGTATTAAAAAATTGCAATTATTGATTTAAAAAGGGGAAATCAGGAAATATAATATACATTTAAATCTTCATTTGAATTTGATCCTAAAACAGAAAGTCGGCACTCATGATTTACTTTGTCGGGCTGCACAAAATGATGCGGTGGGCCAGATTTGGCCCCCGGGCCGGCACTTTGACACCGGCGGGTTAAGAAGTGCGATATTTGCATGTGTTTTCCTGGTATTTTTTTTCCAATTTCTAAGAAATCTTGAGTTTAATTCAATAGAACCTCTGTCTATTAGAAGCCTGGGAGCGGATACTCTTCACCGGTGTCAACATATCTGGCTTTGTGTTGCACATTTTCCTCTTTCATTTTTCTAAAGATATATTTGAAAAGCTTGCTTTTAGTATTTTTGATTCAAATAGTGATTATATGATTCATCAAAGAGAAAAAAAATTCAAAACTGATTGCTGTAAAAGGACGGTTTTGAATCTGATATCATTTTTTCATCATGTGCTTTTTTATTTGCTAGTCGCTAAACTTATATTATTTCTCTTTATTTAAAGAGAAGTGAAATGCATTCAACCTTTTGGAATTGAACGACTTTTCTGAAATAAATGTGATAATATGCGAATGTTCTGATGGTGCCAATTGTCACTTTAAAGGATTTGAAACTTGAGTCATCAAATCGCTTTCAATTATTTTTTGTATCAACTTTGTCCTTTTGTGTCTACAGACAATGACGAGCCATTACTCAGTGGTTCTGGCGATGTTTCCAAAGAGTGTGCAGAGAAAATCCTGGAAACGTGGGGAGATTTGTTATCCAAATGGTAAGCTTTTTGTTTCATAAGTCACTCGTCACAAATGCTCTTATTATTTGAAGCATAAATCATATCCATACATGCTTACACGCATCTTGAGTACCTCTGGTTGCTCTCTTGACTTATCGCAAATTTGCGATTTTCTGCTATCAATTATTTAAAGAAAAAATACATATATATTTATTTATTTTACTACTTCGCAATTATCGCGGCCATGTCTGGTCTACATTAACCACAATATTCGAGGGATTACTGTAGTTATCGTTGTAAAACATTCACCTCTCAAGAACTGGTTTCCAGTTTTTGGGACATGTAAGCTATTATACTAGCAAAAAGGATGAAAAATAAACGATAAAATGGATTTTCCATTCATTGCAAATTTTAATTGGTTCATTAATGGTTGCCATTTCTCCATCGTCAATCCCCCCAAAAATGGAGTCTTAACGGTGGCGATTACTGACCTTCCAATTCCTCCGCCAGGCACACGAACCTGTCCGTGCGTCCTCGCCAGCTTCCGGCTCTGGTGCGAAGCGGCGTTCCCGAAGCGCTTCGTGGGGAGGTGTGGCAGCTCTTGTCCGGTTGCCACAACAATGACCACCAGGTCGAGGAGTACCGCACTCTTATCACAAAGGTAAGACAAAAAATCCTCAATTGATTGCTTTTATTGTCATTCATCTATGGACTCAACAATAAACAAACAAACGCATAATGATAAATAAATAAATCAATAAATAGTAATAGATAAATACGTGGTCAACATAATAAATAAGTAGTATAAGTAGTTTCGCCAAGTCCTCGACTCAACTCGAGTTTTGTATGGTGACAGCTTTTGGCAAGAAACTGTCCTTGAGTATGTTTGTCTTGGCTGTTATGGCTGTAGCGCCTTCCAGTGGGCAGCAGGTTGAAGCGGTGGAAGCCAAGATGCGTATTGTCTTTTATGATGCTCTTTGTCCTCCTAAGGCACTGGGATTTGTAGACCTGGACAGGGTAGGTAGGGGTCACTTGATGATCTTTTGGGTTGTGTTGATGATGCTTTAAGGTTTCCAGTTTTTGTAATTTTATGTAAGCCATTATACTTCTCTACTTCTACTACTAAAGAATCGGCTTGTTCTTTTGGACGCATGATGTGTTCTTTTTTGTTGAGGGCAAGAATAAGTTTAAGATTGAAATCCTGGTAGATCATCAGCGCCAGATTTTCCCCCGAGCCCGATTTAAATAGCATTGTATACTCCAATTTTTAGACTTGTGACAGTGTTTGGATTGTCAGCACTATTTTGTTTGCCAAGGCCTCAAAAGTCAGTACAAATGTCAGTACAGTTGACTTGAGTTGATTGATTCATTTGATAAGGGACAGCGCATATTAATGAACATATTTATATTCATGTTAATGAACATATATATCTAAGATTGTAGCCGCCGGCTTAGTGAAAGAAAAGTCAGGTTTTAAAGGCTACCCGGTCCGTCTCTGGAGGGTAGTAACCAGTTGAGTGAATCCAAAATCCCAGCGGGAGCGCTTCTATTTTGGGAATATCGTTCCCACAGTCCAAACATGCAATGCAAAGGTTCCCAGTTCCACAGTAAAGTTCCTAAATAGCATAAGCCCTTAATTGGACATTTTTAGATTGTGCTAGGAGATCACCTTACTGAGAGCAACTTGGCCTTACTTCTGTCATTTTGTTCTCATGAGGGGATACTCGCACTCTTGAGCAAATATATCATTCCCATTTTGCCTCGGGATGTCCCGATCTAATATTTTTGGCATGTGACTGATTTGGACAATCTGCCAATGGTGAGTCCTGATCTGATACCCAGGAAAGCTTTTTAACTGGGGGTGAGGAGGGGGGAGTACTGTTTCAAAATGTCTTCCGTCCAAGCAAATTGAATAGAGCGGTCACAACGTTAGAATCATAAAAATCAGAAATCCCTTTTTTCAGTTGTGAAACACCAAAGTCAGGTTGTAAACAAATTGTTTCACGTCAATAAACTTTTAGAGTGAATAAACTTGGTCACCTAATGCCATAAATTGAGCTATTTTAGTATTTGTTTTTTTACTACAGGACTCGTTTCTATAGTGTCAGTATAGAAATATACTATATATCTATCCATTGTTGCATTATAAATATGGATAATTTTTTTACTCGTTATCTCAGCTCATTAACTGCTGTAGCGGGTGAATTTATTTCACTGCCGTTGACCATTTTTTTGTAATTTGGACATGCCGTCCTCATAAAGCCAGTCCTTTAATGAGTTTTTTTGCTTTTGTTCACCATGTGTAGGCTTCTCCCTTTGTCCTCCCCGCACAAAGTGTCCTAGCGAGTGGCGCCTTTAATTCTTTGCCGTTTATGTGTTAGAACATAACGTACATTTCTGGAAACATAAAAAAAAACAGTTACCATAATTATAAAAGTAAGCTTTCCCTTCCCATGACAACTCAGATAAGGAATGTTTTGAAACGCAAGCTTATATTTCAGTAGACATTTTTAAGGTATATTCCAAGTTTTCAATGTAATACAGTGGTACCTCGACATACGATCTTAATCCGTTCCGGGACTGAGCTCGTATGTCGAGCTTCTCGTAACTTGAGCGAACTTTCCCCATTGAAATGAACTAAAAACAAATTAATTCGTTCCAACCCTCTGAACAAACACCAAAAACAGGATATTGGATTGGAATTTTTTTTATATTTCTTCTAATTCTAATTGACAAAGTAACAAATAACGAGTGGTTTAATAGTAATAAAATGTGTTTAATAGAACTATAAAATTAGACGCGGAGGATACACAGATGTACGGGCATACCGTTGTGCATTTTCTGGTCCATGTGTAGCGGAAACTCGTCTGAATAAATCGTTCATTGCTCGTAGATATCTGTTATACACGAAAGAGATGCGGCAAAAAAAGACAGTGCGCTACAATGATAAACAGCCTCTCATGTCATGGCCACCTGGCTTTCTCGCATCTCGAAATTTTTCTCGTATCTAGGGCGAATTATTTGATCGAAATTTCCATCGTATCTAGAGCATCTCGTAGGTAGAGCTGCTTGTAGGTTGAGGTACCACTGTATACAGGTTTTTGGGGGGAGTGGACTAAAATTGACTGTGGCTAGGGTGTTTTTTGACCGACGTCTAATGGGAACTTTCCCCAACGCTTGTCTGCGTTCCGCGCGAATGACGGAAGAGATTTTAGTCGAACAAAAAGGCCGCTGTGGCGCTTAACTCGCCATTACCCAAGGGTAGTTGCCATCCGTGTGCTTTTATCGTTGCAATGTGCTCGCCATGGCAACGCCCTCTTCAAGAGGTGTGTATGGCCTGATGAAAACACAAGTTTAAAGAACTGATAGCCTTTTGTGAAAAATGAAAAGCATGTGATTTTTGGTCACGTGGCGTACATGCATTTCGACCAGCCTCGTTCACATGAGGCGGTTCGATTGCGCAATCCCGCCGGCAACTTTTGTCTCTTCTTAAAAGAATTGGCTTATTATTTTGTCTGCATGATGTTTTTTCTGTTGTGTGCAAGACCACATGATTGGGTTGTAGGTTTGTTTAAATTTTATTTATTTATTATTTTTTTGCAGATACAGCATGACCATGCTTGCAAATTATTAGATTAAACAAGGTTTCAATGGGACAGTTTTTGTTAGTCTATGTTTTTCCTTTAAATCCCAGCAAATTTTAAATTTGAATATTTAAAAACAACTGTTTGCCTTTTGGGCTTGGTTAATTGATGGAAATATTTTTAATCAATATTTTTGTCTTGGCTGATGTGCCACTTTGTTGCTTTTGGCAAAATCGATCCACGGTGCAAAAAGACCATTTTGCGATGCGTTTAAGACATTTTTATTGTTCGGCGGTGCCTGGCCAAGCTGGTTTCAAAATCCCAAAAAGATTGGCAGTGGCGGTCCGTGCATTTTCTCGTAGCGCCTTCAATGGGTAAAATCCACTTCCTAGCAGTATTTAATGATTAAATACAAACATTGGAGCTTAAATACAAACACTGGAGATTTTCAGATATCAGAACTTGGCCCACAATTGAAATATTATTTAGGAATATAGCCATATTTTACTCACCAAAAATCCTTTTTAACTGTACACAATATCCATCCTCCTTTTTTTCTACCTTCTTTTATATCGCCATCGAAGCTAATGCTGAAAGTGGAGCCTGTCCTGTCGTATTTCTGTCATAGTCCGTCTTGAAAATGGCTTTAAATCAACACAACAATATATTTGCTTGTGCAGCTCGCTCCAAATACAGTTTGGTAGCTCTGGCTAATGACTAGCCTCATAGTTGGTGAAAGCGATGACGTGTCCCTACGCCCGCGACAATACATTGTGGTGTTGCCAACTCGAAATCTGATTGGTTAAAGCAACAGTCTTATTGACGCTTGTTTAATGCAGCAGAGCCCGCAGAACTGATTGTGAAGGCCTTGAGGCAGATTTCTGACCCTGGCAACAAATAATGGCTGAAATGTGATTGGTTAAATGCTTCAATATGAGAACACACATGTGGAAGCAGTGCAACCAGGGGGAAAAGCAATGAAACTAACAGACAATTTGGAATTATTTAATAAGTATTGATGGACAAAATATAATATATGATTCAGATATTTCTTTGGCCAGCAGAGAAGGCCTTGAAGGCCCTGACAGCCCACCACTCATACTTCATACTATGAAGTAGACTTTGCGCCTCGTTGTGCTCAGCTCAGCAGTGTCTGGATCTCACGCCGCCTCCTCTTCATCATCGCGGCTGCACCCTTCCAATGCCATTTTCTTCCCGGTCGCCTTCCTTTCGTCTCCGAGCTCAATTCCCTTCCCTCCCTTTGCTGTATTTTCTTCATTCTTCCCAAGTAGCCAACCCCTCTTCCCTTCCTGTCATTTATTTTTAGCTCCTCGTGCAATGGACAGAGGGGGTGCGTGAAGGCAAAGGAGGGTGTCGGCATTCGCCGGGTGGCGGGGGGAGAGAAAGGTGCAGGCTTTGTGTGTGTTTGTGTGTGTGTATCATGCATGGCTTCGGTTCTCCATCACGTGACGCCCATTTACTTTGCACGAGACAAACTCATTAGCTTTCGGACGCGGATCGCGCCGCATTTCGGGTATAAATAGAGTGCGGTGCTTCTAATTTTAGTGGGCGATCTTGCGTCATTTTAAGTCCTCGCGCCGGCCCGTAACCCAACTAAGTTGCAGAATGTTTTCATTAGTCCGACGGAGGCCCGTGACGGCGAGAAGATGCAATCAAAAGGCCTTTTAATGGCGGTTGGGCAGAGCTTACAATGAACAACTGTCTGCCAGGAGGCAGATTAAGATGTCCTGTTGGCTTGTGCAGACTCAGTCAAGCTGACGCTTTCAAAATAGTCTCATGCAGCATCCGCAAATCTTGTGGACCTAAAGACATTTATGTAAGCAGATACGTATGCGGTGCTTTGACAAAGTATTTGCCTCTTTTGGGCAATTCATTTTTTTGCATACAGTCCTAATTGTACTGTGAAATCGGAATTATCAGACGATAATAAACGAACCATTCCCAAAATGTGGGAGAACACCCATTGGAATGATGATATCATAGACAGCATAGTAGAATTTCCAGTTGTTTCCATTTTTAATGGCATATACTTTTTTTAAAATTAAACAAGACATAATTTACATAGGGAAAAAAGCAACCCACTGACTGCACCACCAAGATGTTATTAATCGAATATGATGGCAATCTTCCCACTTGCTTCAATTGAACGCAATCGATATAGAAACAAAGACATCGTTTGTAGTAGATGAAAATATTTTTGGTCCAATTAGGTGAAATTGGATAATTTTTCTGGAAATTCTACATGGTACATAAAGTTCAGAATAGATGGCCTTGACCTAATTCGGGTCAGATGTTTGATGGGCAAATTTCTTGTTGCATTATTGTTATGTTGGAGGATGAGAAAAGACGAGAAAGGACTGACACACATTTCTCAAGTAGGCTTATCTTGTTATCTTGCCTTCGGTCTGGACAATAGACTGGTCTTTTTTTATTGCTGTCCCCTAACTGTGACCTTGTTTAACTCCATTGTTGTTCAAGGATTGTTCTAATTGGCATTTTTAATGTGGAGGTTTCTTTTAGTTTCCCATGTCCCTATTTTGAAGTAGAAATTCCACCGCAAAGCTAGAGGACCTCAGAGAACTGACTATGCAGTGAAAACAGAATTTTATATCTATATCTATCTATTAGATTAGATTAGATAATTTTATTCATCCCGTATTCGAGAAATTGTCACAGTAGCAAGAGGGTGAGAATACAGACACAGGAAAAGACATTTTAAACATAAATAAATAGGTCATAAATAAGTTAATAAATAAATACATATATAAATAAATAAATATATAAACATATAAACAAATAAATATTTAAATAAATATATAAATAAATGTATAAATAAATATATAAATGTATAAATAAATGTATAAATAAATGTATGAATAAATGAATAAATTAATAAATAATTATTTAATACAATCTATCTGTCTATATACATATATATAGCACATGTAATGATTTAGCTTAAGATTTTCCCGATTAAAACCATAAATACGGAGGTGAAAATTGTGAATGAGGGGGCGTCTTATACCAGAGAAATTGTAAAATTCAATGATTTTAAGGCAATTTTAAAGGTACGGCTTATACGCGAGAAAATACGGCAAGTGTCGGTTTTGTGTGTAAGTGTTGCAATATATTACTCACATACATTTGCCACTTGTATATTTTCTATTGTAATGCAAGGGCACACTCCAATGCAAACGCAAATATAACATCAGTGAACTATTGTGTATTTTCAGTGCGAATGGCGGCAGCTTTTTTAATTTTAACGCAGTCATCGTGAAACAGGTCTATTCAAAATTAATGATGTGGCAAATAGCTTCCGAGGGAGGCAATGTTGCGCGCAATTGGGTTAGCATAAATCCCCAACTCTCGCGTCTGTCTTTAATTGTCACCGGAATATTCTGACATTACGCGCGAAAGCACAGCGGCGGAAGAAAAAAAAATGGGAGGAGGCTTGGAGAAGGTGCGGGTGGGACCGAGGCAGCCACATGTCTTCACTCCTGGTGATTGGTTTGAGCCACAGAAGAGGGCGGGACTTGTGCCACTGTTTCTCGAGTGAGAGAGAGGGGATGAGGGTGGAAGGCAGACTGGAAGTAGGGAAGAAAAAGAGACGGGAGTGTGGCAGAATAAATCATCGGGGCTCTTCCAGGCTTCTCCCAGCGTCGGTATGTCTGTCTACGACGCTTCCCGAGAGGGCAGACGGTTGAGGTGTGGAGATGCCGTTTAGGACGGAGAGCATGTGCGGACATTTTTGACATCTGGAACCTCATCCGGCACTTTGCTCCTGACATCAGTTGTCTGTGATAACGATCGCAAGGGACCAGACTGCAACTTGGGGAGGAATAAAGCCGGCAGTGACGGAAATAAGGTGAAGAAGACGCAAGAATCGGGGAAACGCTGGATGCCTCAACGATACATTTTTACGGCTTGCTGTCTTTACCGTTCTGTGGACGCCAACCATAACAGCAAGAGGCAATGTTGAAGTCGTTTCTGGGTAAATGGCCACCAAAGGCTTGACGGGCATAAAACAACCTGGATTCTGTTCAACAAAGGTGCGTTTTTGCTCGCTTGGGAATACCCGAACGCACTCATTTGCCTGCTACTTTCCTAAAACTCAAGACACTCGGCAATCAGAGGGCTTCATCACCTCTCCATCCTTCTTGCATCGGAAATGAAGCAGCAGATTAATTTCACATTTGAAACGTGGACACTTAGCTTTCGGTTGAAACCGTACAAGCCACCGGGGCAGCTACCCAAATAGTCCCGGACCGGAGTCCCCCTTAACCTCGACGTCCTCCTGCCTGAGATGATGAATTCCTCCCTGGAACCGCTGAAGCAGAGCTCTGCCGACCTGTCCAACTTGTCGGCTCCGTTCTGCCTCCTGGAGATCAGCTACTCCAAAATCATCACCACCTGCTTGCTGGAAGTCTCCGTCATTCTCCTCCTGACGGTTCTGATTATTTCCGGCAACCTGGTGGTGATCTTCGTCTTTCACTGCGCCCCTTTGCTCAGCCAGCACACCACCAGCGCTTTCATCCAGACCATGGCCTACGCCGATTTGCTGGTGGGTGTCAGCTGCCTCTTCCCTTCCTTGTCACTACTTCATCGCCTCCAAGGACTCGACCCCAAACTCACCTGCCAGGTGTTCGGGTACATGGTGTCCGTTTTGAAGTCGGTCTCCATGGCGTCATTGGCGTGCGTGAGCGTGGACCGCTACATCGCCATCACGCAACCGCTGACCTACGCGGCTCTGGTCACGCCGTGTCGGGTGCGTTGCTGCATCGTCTTGATATGGTTGTACTCGGCGCTGGTGTTTCTCCCGTCGTTCCTCGGCTGGGGGAAACCGGGTTACCACGGGGATGTGGTAGAGTGGTGCGCCGTCAAATGGAGCACCCAGCCGGCGTTCACCACCTTCATCGTCGGGTTACTCTACGCCCCGGCCGCCCTCACCGTCTGCTTCACTTACGGCAACATCTTCAAGATCTGCCGCCAGCACACGCGGGAGATCAGCGAACGGCAGGCCCGTTACCGGCCCCAAAAGCGACGGGAGCCGGGCTCCATCTCCGGATCGCCGGTCAAGGAGACTAGCGACGTGGACCCGAGGAATTCACAGAAACAGCATCAGCAACCATTCCAAAATCAGCCATCGCCTTCGACGTACCCGGACAGACGCTACGCCATGGTACTGTTCCGCATCACCAGCGTTTTCTATCTACTCTGGTTGCCCTACATCGTTTACTTCCTGCTGGAAAGCGGTGGAATTTATCACCATCCCGCAGCGTCCTTCCTCACCACTTGGCTGGCCATCAGCAACAGCTTCTGCAATTGTCTCATCTACAGCCTGTCCAACTCGGCTTTTCGAAAGGGCCTCAAACGCCTCTGTTCCTACTGCGTACAGCGTAGCGCTGGCGACTTCGGGCCAAGGAAACCCCCAAAGTCCTTCATCGGTTCCATTGAACAGGGATGCGCCGGGATGGGGTTTGGATCGGGGGGCCGCGGAGACGTAGGGATCGGCACCACGTGTCATGTGTAGCGGGACGGCCTCGTGCCGAATTTGGCCCGCGAACTGCTTTGAAAACGTCTCTTCTGCGAGTTGAAATGATTCCAAGAAGAGATGGAAGGAGGTGACATCAGGCCACTGTTCTTTCCGTCACATTTGGAGGTTACGCAGACGTCCGCTCGGCGCACGCCGCGAATGGTGGAGGCGTCTGGAGTGAAGCACTGAATGTCCTAAATAGTCTTACAAGGCGGCGTTTTTATTTTTGGGATGGATGGGATTTTAGAGGAGGTCGAATATTTTGACAATGTTTGGAAATGTGTCCACGTGAGGACTAAGCATTCTCCTGACGGAAACATTCGGGATGTCAGTCAAGAAAATGAGAATGCAAAAAAAAAATACATCAAGAAGCATGTTGAATAACATGGTCAGCGGAACTATTTTTTCGGACTATAAGTCGCACTAGCCAAAGAATATAGAACGAAAAGGAAAAATATAGACTTATGCAGACTTGTACGTTTTTTTAAATCATTTCAGATTGTGTACGCCACATGTGTCAAAATGGCGGCCCGGGGGCCAAATCTGGCCCGCCGCATCATTTTGTGTGGCCCGGGAAAGTAAATGATGAGTGCCGACTTTCTGTTTTTGGATCAAATTCAAATGAAGAGTATAGATGCATATTAAATTTCCTGATTTTCCCCCTTTTAAATCAATAATTGTAATTTTTTAATCATTTTGCAAAATCTAAATATATATATTAAAAAACCCAAAATAAACATTGTTTTAGATCTATAAAAACTGAATATTCATGGCTTTTAATCCAGTTCTATTAATCCATTTATTTAAAAAAATCTAAATATTATATCTAAAATAGTCCGGCCCGCATGAAATCAATTTGACGTTAATGTGGCCCGCGAACCAGTTTGACACCCTTGGCGTACGCCATATGACAACTTTTGTACGGAATTTTTTTAAGTACGTTTTTTTTGTAAATTGTAAAACCGTACTGGAGTAAAAGTCACATTTTTGGGAGGGCAATTTGTTTTATTCTATCAGGTTACGTTAAAAGAATAAAAATAAGATGGAGAAGAGACAGCAGGCTAAATAGCATCTCTTAATGTAACATTTTTTCACATAATCATAGCCCAAAAAACATAACAGATAAATATTAGTCACAAATAATGTATTAGTTGCAGGCCCAATCAGATAACGGGAAAAAAAACGTGACTTATAGTCCGGAAAATAAAGTAAATATTTTGAGGTGCTCTTCTCCTCTTGGCTTAGAATAATACAACGTTATGTGTACATTGCATTTGTTAAAATCAATAAATGATTTGACGGTGCTTTCTTCATGAAAAACAAACAGTAGAAAAAAATGTACGTTTAGAACTATATGCAATTTCTATTGCTTTGCACAAGACATTCTTTCTTGATAGAAAATATATAAATTTATAAATGACCACGAGAGGCTTTGACTGTTAGCAAAACACTGTTGTTTGCTTCCTTCCTCATTCTTGTTGCATGTCATGCAGTTGTTGCCACAATTTTTCTGCTGTCTATTCATTTTATGGTATGACTGTTGCCTGACCAAATGTAAACCGTCGAGCAAAACCGAGAAAATGTTTGTTTTCACACTAAACGTTTGATGAGAATTGGTACATGAATTGAATAATCTGGTACATCCGAGGACAGTATTCTGATAAAACAATGCGGTTTGTGGTCTTAGCGTCTTTAATGCGAAGAACTGCCTTTTCTCCATTTGTACTGTGGTTGCTAGACATAGTATGGTGATCACCGTGGATTTGTTTAAACCTTGACCAAAACAAAAACAAAGGTTAGACTCTTAGTGGCCAGAGTTCTTCTGAAGATTGACACCTTCACCACGAAAAAAAAACTATGTGCATGCACCTATCATCTCTTAATCTGTATTTTTGGAGTTTACTGGAACTTCACATTCAGAAAATGAAAAGTACAAATCACGGAGAGAGAATACATATCTCTGTATATATATTTTGTTAGATACCAAAGAAGGTTTGACTGTTGTTGTTGTTGTTTTTAGTTTCACAAACTGATGTACAGTCTGGGGCCTCGGTGTTATTTATGGGGGGGTTCTACAGGTAGACAATTATGATTGTGAGGTGCACAAGGAAGCGTTGGTTGCCTTGAAATCCAAATTGAAGTGGGAATACGTACTGTATTTTCTCGCATATTAGCCGCATCCGCGTATAAGTCGCACCCTTAAAATTGGCTTAAAATCGTTGAATTTGACGATTTCTCTCGTATAAGACGCCCCCTGATTCAAAATTTTAACCTCCACATTCATGGGTTTTAATAGGGAGTACAAATGTTACTTTGAAGGGAAAATCTTAAGAAAAGTCATTGCACGTGGTATTTCTGAGATACTGTATAAATCGATTGCTGGATTGCAAATTTCGAAACGGTGCTGCCTGCACGTAGACAAATTCAAAAAGAAAGTCATGTGAGCAGTACAACCAGGAAGTGTTTCCGTAGCGGTCTAGTTTGTCATCCCTAGGTAAGATGGTGGCGTCTTGAGCGAGCAATGGCATGCACAAGTAAGAGTTTTTTCGCATTTTATGCAAGATACGTTTTTTTTGTGAATTTCATTCATAGACGTCAAAATGAATTTCGTTGAGCGTTTTATCGGGTTATCTTTTCTCTATTTTGAAATAAATGATCGTATTGTCTTGGGTTATGGCGTTTCGTCTTTGTCGCCTTGCAGTTTCGTGCATTTCAAGTGTAATTTGTGCGCATATAAGCCATACCCTTAATTCAGTCATCATTTTTTGAGCGGCAAATGCGGTGGATATGCGAGAAAATATGGGGTTCTACACGTAGACGATTATGACTGTGAGGTGCACATGGAAGTGTTGGTTGCCTTGATTTCCAAATTAAAGTGTTTTCTTGAGAGGGCTCCATTTTATAGACTGTCAATGTGACTTTTTGTGTGTACGTTTCAAGTGATTTAGTAGGTGACCGTTTGTCATTTAACACTTCTCTCACTTGCATTAAGCATGTAACGCAGGGGTCTCAAACATGCGGCCCGCGGGACGATAATTTGCGGCCCCCGTCTTAATATGAAAGATCGATTTTTTTTTTTTTAATTTTTTTTTTTTTTTTTTTTTTTACCCCTTTCCCCATGATGGCGCCGTTTAAGTGGCAGCCAGTGGCAGTAGCTCTGTCCACTCATGTTTTTCTTGTTTTACAGCATGTTTTACATGAAAAATTAGAGGGAACATTGACATGCACCTGCTTGTGGCAGGTGTGATACTGGTGTGCCGATAGCGAGCAATGATGATGTCGTGACCGGATGATTCGCCTAAAGACGTTTCGCCGACGGACGTTTGACAGACGGACAGGTCGTACTAGTATTTGTTAGTTTAATGATTAAATACAAATACTAGTATTTGTATTTAATCATTAAACGCTGTTTTCAGCTGGATTTGACCGAATTTGAGAGCATTTTGAGCCGTTTGGCGAATGGACGTCTATAGACGTTTTTTTGCCTCCATCGCGATATCATCCAGTATTTGTATTTAATCATTAAATGCTGTTTTAGGATGGATTTGACCCGATTGCTGTCATTTTACGGCTCGGTTCTGCTACATCTGCCTGCCCAAGAGTGCTTATTCCCGGACTGCCATTGATGGTAGACGAACATTGATTTTTACTATAATTTGGACAACACCGGCGGCGGGCCGGATTAAAAATCCTAACGGGCCGTATATGGCCCGCGGGCCGAGGTTGAAAAACTTGTACACACACGATCCGGCGGGGCGAGCGTTCGAATCCCGTTTCGGCGAAACCTCCGTTCGGCCGAATGAACGTTCGGTGGAACGTCCATTCGGCGACCTGCCCGTCTGTCAAACGTCCGTCGGCGAAACGTCTTTAGGCGAATCATCCGAGTACCGATGATGTCGCTCACACTGGTACTCAGTGCGCTCAGGGAGGTTGTCTTTCTGCTCAGACCAACAAAAAATTAGAGGGAACTTTGGTTCGGAGCTGAATGAACCAATCACGGTGAGGTATACGGCTCTGGAGGGCGGGACATCGGCCGGGCTGTCCAGTGCCTCGCTCACTCACTCATTCATTCCTCCAATCAGCTGGGTGGAGGAGAAGCCGTGAGGCCGATCCCTCCGCTCGGCGCGCACACTCCTCCGCTGCTCTCAGCATAGAACTGAATGAGGCGCTATGATCCGTGATCCAGCCTGTGTCAGTGTCTGTAGCCATCTCCGCGATTGAAACGGAGAGCGAAAGTGCACATGCGCCACAAACCCGTGCGACTGAATGTGAAAGATCAACCCGAGACTCATTCCAAGTGGAAAAACATATTACAGAGCCCCAGAGATGTCTCTTCAAAGCCTGCCGTGAAGAGAAAGGTCGGTGATGAGCACAGACAGTTTCAAGAAAAATGGGGAGTGCAATATTTCTTTGTTGAACACAGGGGCACCCCGACGTGTCTCATTTACACTGAAAAAGTTGCGGTGCACAAGGAATACAATTTGAAACGTAATTGTACTATGAGACATGCTGAGGAGTACGAAAAATACCAGGGAGATGAGAGAGCCAACCAGGTTGCCAGTCTTAAAACACGTCTTCTGAGGCAACAGGATCTCTTCAAGAAGGCTACCAAAGACAGTAATGCAGCAGTCAAAGCTAGCTACGCCGTTTGTGAGTTGATTGATCCTGTGCTAAGTGATCCCAAATGGCTCATGGACTTGGCTTTTCTTGTTGATATCACACATGAGCTTAATGTACTGAACAAGAAGTTACAAGGCCAGGGGCAACTTGTCAGTGCTGCCTATGACAACGTGAGAGCATTCTGCACTAAACTTGTGTTATGGAAAGCCCAGCTCTCTCAGACAAACCTTTGCCATTTCCCAGCATGCAAGGCTCTCGTGGATGCAGGCACACCATTCAGTGGTGAGAAGTATGTTCAGGCCATTTCGAAGCTACAGGAGGAATTTGATCACAGATTTGCAGACTTCAAGACACACAAAGCCACATTTCAAATTTTTGCGGACCCCTTCTCCTTTGATGTGCAAGATGCCCCTCCTGAGCTTCAAATGGAGCTCATTGACCTGCAGTGCAACTCTGCACTCAAAGCCAAGTTCAGGGAGGTGAGTGGAGAAGCAGACAAGCTTGGGCAATTTTTGAGAGAGTTGACCCCCAGCTTCCCTGAACTTTCCCGAAGGTTCAAGCGGACCATGTGCCTTTTTGGGAGCACATACTTGTGTGAGAAGCTGTTCTCCACCTTGAACTTCAATAAGTCCAAGTACAGGTCCAGACTTACTGATGAGCATCTTCAAGCTCTACTGAGGGTCTCCACTGCTTCCTCCCTCAAGCCAAATGTGACTATGTGAGAAGAAGCGCTGCCCGGTCTCTAGCAGCAAGGAGTAGGCAAAAGAAGCCGTGTTCAGAATATTTCATGTTCAATGTTCCATTCAAGTTCAGAAAGTTAAAGGTTAAAGAGCTGTTAATACAGACATTTGAAACGGAATAAAAATAATTCATTTTCTCTACTTAGCCAGCCAGTGTATATCTACTGTATGCTCATTAGTATTATTTGGTTTTATATTACTGATTGATTTATTTTTTATTCATCTTTAAGTTAATTTATTTAATTCATTATTTTTTGTTAAAAAATAAAGATATTTGATAACGTTGGAAAGTTTTATCAGTGCTTTTCTTGTGGAAATCCTGATGCGGCCCAGTCTCACCCAGACTCGGCCTCTAGCGGCCCCCAGGTAAATTGAGTTCGAGACCCCTGATGTAACGGCACCCTCAATTTAACGTGCTCGCCTCAGTCCATTGTTTTCGTACAAAATAAGGCAGAGCAAATTTCCTTAAAGTTACAGTGACTCATTTGGGTGATATTTCAAATAATCGCATGTTTTCCCAGAAATGTTTGATGCTGTAATTGCGGGTTTATAATGGCTGAATGAGACTGTTAGTTAAAGCAAGGGTGCTAACACAGTTATCAACTTCCATTGGATAAACCCACTTGTTGAGATTTAAGTGTTTTTGTAATTTTGATGCACAGTGGCGATGGATTCACGCGTTGTCTTACAAAATGCTGTCAAATTGTGAAACGGTGCCAAAACTGATGGTCGCTCTTGTTCTGTTTTTATTGTCAGTGTAGAGAAATGGCGTATTGAATGTGGCTGTCTTTTCCATGAATGAACCGCAATTGTATTTATTATCAAGTCCTTCCCTTTGATTTTTTTGGAATTGAGGCGCTCCTACTTTACTATATGTTTATTTCATTATTGGTGTCTACGGAAGTGACAGAATTCGTTTTATTTTTTTGTTATAGATAATTCAAAGTCAGATGACGGGTGTTTTTGCTGCCAATAGATTGATGTGCACTACTTTCAGAATTGTTTGTTTGTCAGGGAGCAAGTTCTTGTTGTCAATCCATTTTCATCTTGCGAATCCAGCTTCGTTCCTTCTAAATAGATTCAGAGTAATACTATGATTCAATTATTACATGGTAAGAAGAACATTAGGTCTAAAAGTACAACTTCAAATGTGTCATTAAAGGCTTAAATAGGTCGGCCAAACCGTTTTATCGGTCACAGTGTTAGAGTTACAGACATTTTATTATTAATATTCCAATCTGTGTTGGGTTATGTTTTGGCTTATTTTAGCATCTCAGTTGGGAGCGAATTGCAAACTCATGACTTAGCATTTGTGAGCAGCTGAATTTGAGGGCCCAGTTTTTGGGAGAATTGGTTTTGTTTTCGAAGAGGAATTTTCAGATGAAATCAATGTGTTTTTTCTTACCGGTACGTTGGTAGAAGATCTTGTGACCAATCCTAGAAAACCTTATGTGGAGGCAAATGTACTGTATAGTGTATTGTAACTTTGTACATGTTGTAATTCAGTGTTGCAAAAAATAAATGTACATATCTCTATCTCTACGCATATTGATATTTTTGCGTACTTTTTTATCACAGTACAGGCGCTCCTCTACTTACGAACATTCGAGTTACGAACAACGGTACATACGAACATATGCACATGTCTGCGCATAAGTTATGTGTCGAAAAATGTTCGGAAAGAGATGCTGTATGTTCGATTTTGTATTACGCGCCTTTTCCGAGTAGTGCTTATTTCCGCCGCTAATACCGACGATGCCTGGCGCTGTGAGAGCTCCGCTCACCCAGCATCTACCTTCCTCTGCCCAGTTCGTTGCAGTGCGTAATTGCGTGAACGTATCTCCAGTGCGCAAAGAACTTTTTTCATATTTATCATTAAATATCTCGTGCATCCATTATTCAATATGTTTGGTGAAAAGCGAAAGGCTTCTAGTGAGGGTGGTAGTGCAAGGAAGAGGCAAGCCATTTCATTTGAAACCAAAGTGGCAATAATAAAGAAGCTTGATGCGGGTGAGAAAATGGTGAGCGTTGCACGGGCATACAACTTGAATCGTTCGACCGTCGGTAGTATGTATACAGTACTGTACGTATTCTCTTCATTTTATTAAATGTTTTTTTTTTCAGTACAAACCAATGCAGGTTACTTATACCAGCCTTAAACATACAAATGCACTTATATAAACCTTCAATATACTTGTATAGGCCTTAAACATAAATTATAATACAAAATATAGCACTGAAGCAACTTACGAACAAATTCAACTTATGAACAATCGCTCGGAACGTAACTCGTTCGTAAGTAGGGGAGCGTCTGTAGTTGATAGAATGTTATAAAAGAGGGATGCCTAGTTGTCCACTATTTGCTTTCGTTTTGACAACAGACTAAGATATTACATAAAAAACTTAAATGTTCAGATGGTATTCAGAAGGTTGTGTCCCATTTTTTTTCCAAAGACTAGAAACTAGGGTGCGAGGACAATGATTCTGATTTATTGAGTCCATTTTTAAAGGAGGCCACCACTGGTTGTGGGTTTTGTAAATGGAAAGAATGCGAAGGGGGGACATTTGTAAAGGTTTAAATGCAATCTTTCTCCTCTGGATGTTGCTGGGGCTTTTCAACAGGGAAAGAATAACATCACGACATGTCAGCCATTGTGTTAACTCAAACAAAATCAGGGACATAAACAATAGAGAGCTAAATACTCCACCTTCCCACGGAAGTACAACTCAGATCCGTCGTTCCTTGTGTTACAGTAGTTCTACAGTGTAGTCACTCACATACACACACACACACATTTGGGGGTTTGTCAAATTTGGCTCAACCCCAATGAAATTGCTACTTTCCTGTCAGCAGTGGACATTTTGTTCTTTTGCTCGTATTCGCAATCGTAATTAATGATTCTTTGGTGCGAATCCTGGCTATTAGCCAGAAATGTCATTGATGTGAATGCAACCATTTGTACAGCCTGCAGGTTGGAAAACATCATTAATTATTTTCAAAATATTGATGATTTTTTAAAGTTTTTTCATCCACGTAGCTTTTTTCAGCACTAAAATTTTTGCGTTGCGAAAGACACACAATGGAACCTTTGTTTCTTGTAATTCCATTGGCATAAAAATTGACTTGGGAAACCGCATTTGGTGGGTTTGTTTTCTTCTTGGGTGTCTTTTTAATTATTCAAATTATCAATATTTTCATGCATGCTTTCCTTCGGGTTTGAATAAAAAGTGGAAAAGACCTTATTGCTCTTTATATTTCACCAGCATGAAACGTTGGCTATGTTTTCGTTGCCCTCTCACGCTAGCTCCGCCCCACCTTTCTCTCCAACTGGAAAAGGAAAGACAAAAAGGAAGCTAATTGGCTATTATGTCAGAGAGCTTTGTCTCAGCTCTCAGCACTTCAGATAAGACGGCTAAGTGGTCTTTGTACAAACACGGATGCTTATCATTCACCATGTATGATTATGAATGAGTCTCGAAATCACTTGTTACTACGACCTACCGTATTTGCTCACATAGACGCCGTATTTGTCGCTAAAAAAAAATGATGACCCAATCGAGGGTATGGCTTAGAGAGAAATGGCCAAATTCAACGATTTTAAGGCAATTTTAAAGGAGCGGCTTATACGGGAGAAAATACGGCAAATGGCCGTGGGATTGAACCTTACTGCAAAATTTCCTTTTGACGTAATAAATATAGTAGTAGCAGGCCAGAAATGATCTAGATCACATTTGCCAAAGTGGCGGCCCGCGGGCCAAATCTGGCCCGCCGCATCATTTTGTGTGGCCCGGGAAAGTAAATGCTCAGTGCTGACTTTCTGTTTTAGGATCAAATTAAAATGAAGAGTATAGATGTATATTACATTTCCTGATTTTTTCCCCCTTTTAAATCAATAATTGTAAGTTTTTAATCCATTTTTCTGTGTTTTTAGTTCAAAAATCATTGGCTTTTAATCCAGTTCTTTGAATCCATTTATAAAAAAAAAATCTAAATATTATATCTAAAATGGTCCAGCCCGGGTGAAATCAAGTTGACGTTAAAGCGGCCCGCGTACCAACCCGAGTCCGACACCCCTGATCTAGATGATTTAACACCCAACACAGAGTACGCAATACATCTTAAGCTCAGGAAAATGTAGTAGTATTTACTACATTTACTACGACTTGGCAGCTTTCACATACCTTGTGCTAATTGGTCTTAACGTCATGCCTGTTTAAATTGACATTGATTTGCAGGCGTTCATTCAGGAATCCAGAATGAACGACACATCTTTTTCTGTTAATAATCAATAAATAATAATAACACAAAGAAAGGGCTGTACTAACAGTCGTACCGCCTCGGCTCAGCTGCAGAGTCCGGCGCCATCATTTCCCAAGATCGGTGACCAGATGTCCGATCGACGTTCAATGAGTTCTTTGTTTTTTGCTTGTCAAATGTTATCTCGACAAAAATTGGAGATATTAATGTCGTGCAATGGAGACCCACGGTCATGAGTTTGGAGACTTCACAATCTAGCGGAAGAGTCTTCAATATTTTGAGGGCGGAGTCACATGATAGCAATGTCTGTTTTGAAAAATAAATCCCTTTATTCCTTCTTGAGTTATCTCAGACACAAACATGGAACCAATTGAATAGCTTTTTGTGATATGAAGCTTTTTTTCTCTCCTTCCTTTTAACCGTAACGTCCGAAAAATCATTTCGTTCTAGAAAAGAGCTAATTTTTTTAGGAAAGTCCGGATGGCGACATCATAGGCAACTGTAACGTGTTTGATCATATCACTGTTTTCCTTAATATGCGTATGGAAATCAGTTATTGGTGTAAGAAGAAAGATTTGAAATGGAAAATCAGTGCATTTCACTTATTTTGTGATGTGGTTAAATTAAATTATTTTTTTTCCAGCACTATTCGACAGTTTTTCCTTATTTAGCCAATTTTTGCATTTATACAACTTTTGTCTGCATCCTTTCAAAAAAAAATCTGTCTTTTGTTGGGCTTATTTCCTGACCTATTTGCTTAAATGTCTTAAACTGCAAATAATTCAAGTTTTCACCTTTCATGTTCTCTTCTATTTCATCACAAAGTCACCAATATTTGACATGATTTATTGAGAGAAACCAAGCAACCACAATTTAACGCACGGTTCTAATTAAGTATTAACAGGCCATTCTATTCCAGAATTGCTAAATATGACAAACAGAGGATAAATGTTCCAATCCTGTTGATATGGTTAACTGAAGCTAATTCTACGGTTTCTAAAATGTGCCTGCCATAGTGCTCGGTTCCTTATATCGCTTAGCAACATGACTTATTCCCCAACCAATGGTCTTCGATTTATTTTTGTATTTTCTTGAAAAGCAATTATGTGATTTCTTTTTCTTTTTCTATCATTCTCTCTGTGGTAGGAATCCCCGCAGGATAGTGCCATAACTCGAGACATTAACAGAACGTTCCCAGCTCATGACTACTTCAAAGACACTGGAGGAGATGGACAAGATTCTCTGTACAAGATCTGCAAGGTTTTTGGGAATCCTTCATACTTGATATTTAAATTCATAAATCTCGGCTGTCGCCATTTGGGCTCGATGCAGCAACTTTAAGTCATGCTTATGCACCAAAAAATGTGAAAAAGCCAAACCAGGAATGCTTATCTGGCAACCACTGAGATAGTTGTAGCGGTCAACTGGGAATCTCTTCTTAATAATAATAATAATCGGGCATAGGCTTTGTCATCATCATTGACTCGACAAAAGCCTAATTGTCATCATACCCAGAAACTGCGAATGACGGAATTGGTAGTGCTTCTCCATTTTGGTCATACGCAGTTTCTGGGTATGATGACAATACTTACTTTATTTATCTACTTTTATATTCAATTGAAGTTTTTTCCCTCCAGTCTTTGAATTCAAACCAGAAATTTGCTCATGTCACGGCTCTTAAAGGGAATATCCTTGTAGCGTGATTTGCATGAAGAAGATTTTTTTTTTCTAATTCATGATTAGGGGCACTTTAAAAAAACTGGTTGATTTTCCAACATAGTAAGGGGCACCTGATTAAAAAAAAAAAAAAAGATGATCCTGGACATGAATTTATAGTAGCATCCTCTTTAAAATTAAGCATTCCATTGACCCCGATGCAAAAAAAATGATTTGCATGAAGAAGAAATTTATTTTTCCAATTCATGTTTAGGCGCACTTTCAAAAAACGGGTTTATATTCCAACATAAGGGGCACTTAATTAAAAAATATATATAATGATGACCCCAAACATGATTTTATATTAGCATCCTCTTTTAAAATTAACCATTCCATTGACCCCGATGCAAAAAAATTCATTTGCATGAAGAAGAAATTTATTTTTCCAATTCATGATTAGGCGCACTTTCAAAAAATGGGTTTATTTTCCAACATAAGGGGCACCTGATTTAAAAAAAATGAATGATGACCCTGGACATGAATTTAAAGTAGCATCCTCTTTTAAAATTAAGCATTCCATTGACCCCAATGCAAAAAAACCTCTTAGCATGCAATGTATACACTTGTAGATAATTCTAGAACATTTTTTTGGAACTGTGGAAATCAGACAATGGAAATTGTGCAGGGCCTTCCATTAACCAGTCATGGGAATCCTGCGATAAAACAGTTTGTCGAAAATGTTCCCCAAATAATTGAATTTCAGCTTTTGTTTCCAAGGGCAATTGTCGCAGCCTCATGATGGCAAACAATGACACTCAATGTCTTTAAAAGTGTCCGGCTCGGACATTGGAGAAGATCCCATTTCCACAGAATCCGGGAAAATAAACGTGGAAAAGGGCTGTACATTTTTCACGTCTGACCAGTTGACCGTGCGAAGAAGCTGTCAATCTTTGCGTCGCGTTTCAAAGCTAATCAGAAAGCGCGCACACACTCCTCGGGGCGTTTTATTATTGAGACACTGTTTCAAGCCGTGGCTGTAGTGCTGCGCTCCGATTTTTCATTTCATTCATTATGTATGTAGAAGTGGAGCGAGGGCATCCATCGCCATGAAGTTAAGCACCTCCTCAGGTGTCTTTAAATAATTCAGCCAGCCCTCCTTCCCCCTCCTTTGCTCCGCTCGTGGCTCGTCAGTTTGATTTGACTTATATTTTGCATTTCTAGCTTAGCGGACGGACCACGCGACCATTTTGGAGAAAAAGCACGTCCCCCGCTTAAAATGACATCTCTTGTCCACCGTTTAGCGTCACGTGCTTGCTACTTGTTTTTTCTTAAAAAGGGGATTGGGATTCTAAGTATTTAAACAAATGTTATCTGAGTGATGGATAGGATGTAAACGATGGGAGTCGACTGTTTATCCTCTTTAATTATTTATTTTTTTACCAACTGGAAAGTGATCTACTGCAGCTAGGGCAGACTTTGTTTTTTTCGTTTTACCCTTGTTTAAGCAGGGTACTGTATTTTCCGGACTATAAGTCGCATTTTTATTTTTTTTAGTTTGGCTGGGTGTGCAAATTGGTTTTTAATTGTTCTTTCTGACCACCGAGAGACTTTTTTTTTGTTTTACCCCCCTTTTAGCAGCGTACTGTATTTTCCGGACTATAAGTCGCAATTTTATTATTTTTTCTAGTTCGCCTGGGTGTGCAAATTGTTTTTTTTTTTTTGTCCTTTCTGACCACCAACAGCCTGTTTTTTTGTTTTTGTTTTTTCGTTTTACCCCTGTTTTAGCAGCGTACTGTATTTTCCGGACTATAAGTCGCAATTTTATTATTTTTTCTTTGGCTGGGTGTGCAAATTGGTTATTTTTTTTTGTCCTTTCTGACCACCGACAGCTTGTTTTTTTGTTTTTGTTTTTTTTGTTTTACCCCCGTTTTAGCAGGGTAATGGATTTTCCGGACTATAAGTCGCATTTTTTTTTCTAGTTCGGCTGGGTTTGCAAATTTGTTATTTTTTTTTGTTCTTTCTGACCACCGACAGCCTGTTTTTTTGTTTTTGTTTTTTCGTTTTACCCCCGTTTTAGCAGCGTACTGTATTTTCCGGACCATAAGTCGCTTTTTTTGTCCGAGTGTGCGAATTTGTTATTTTTTTTTTGTTCTTTCTGACCACCGACAGCCTTTTTAGTTTTTTTGTTCGTTTGTTTGTTTTAAAGTTATAATGATCTGAAACTTGAACAGGCACATATTTAGGCTGCTGTTCTCCATTTTACTATTGTGGCTTTTTTTTTGTAAATGTACATTCCAGACACAAACAGATATGAAACATCGATAAAAAATGGCAGTAAAAAGCAGAGCAGAATAGAATTTAAACATCATAATACACATTTAAACCATGATAAGCACATTTATAGGATCTGTGCGAGGAGACCACAAATATTTATTACTCGGCACAGACCAACTCTCCTTTGATATTATTTATTTATTTTAATTTCCGGGATCTGCATGGACCACCAAGCCAATTTAATGACGTGGAACATGTGTTTTTGTCTTTTCCAAACAGGCATACTCTGTGTATGATGAAGAGATCGGCTACTGTCAGGGACAATCTTTCTTGGCGGCGGTGCTACTCTTGCACGTGAGTTTCCGTTTCAGTCCCGCAAAACACGCTTTTGATTCAACAATTTGTGAAGTGCCGGGGGGGTTCTGCTCTTTTGTTTGACTTCGTCCCGTAAATCGTCTTATCGCCCGGATTCCAGTAAAACTGCAACTACTGTCAGTCTCACTTTTGAGAGTTTGGGAGGCCCAGATTTGGACTTCTATGATGTTAGCCTCTACTTAACTTCTGTTTAGTTTAGGATGTGCAGGCAAGTCGTCTTCATGTGTAAATAGAAGAGTTAAACAATCCCTCACTGGTAAAATTGTTGACTTTACAGCGATAAATTTGGATTCCTGTCCGTAGTTTATAGTAGAGCTTTTTAGGAGAAATACTAAGCTGAAGCGTTTTTGCTGGCCAACATTGTCACCTGCAGGTAAAATTATGTTACGGCATGCTTGCAATGTCGCGATTTACGCTTTGGAGTGCTTTGTGTTGGTGTTTGATAGGTAAATTGCAGAGCTGCCAACTTTTACGGAATTTCCGGAGACTCTGGGACTCCTGACAACCTCCATAAAATCCGGAAATCCCCAAAAATTGTCACTTACATTTATGGGGGGAAGCAACTATTTTGGAAAAGTACCAAATTTCCAACTTAAATGCCTTGCAATTCACGCCATCGTTACGGCTTCCCCCATCTTGATTCAACTGACTGTAAACCGGAAGAATCCGTTACACAAGTGCATTGTGAATCATCCGAGTTCCAAGTTCTGACAAATGATTGGTCTTGTGCGACTTCAGCGTGGCAATCGATTCGGAATTGATTGCGTAGGAAGCCTCTATCGCTTTAACATTTCTGTTTTTTTTCCATAAGGGAAGTAAGTATTATGAAGGCGTTTTGAAACAAATCCTATCCCCATATTTCCGGGGTTGCTCTAAAGCAGGGGTGTCAGACTCGGGTTGGTTCGCGGGCCGCCAACTCGATTTCATGTGGGCCGGACCATTTAAGATCTAATATTTAGATTTTTTATTTTTTATAAATGGATTAAAAGAACTTGATTAAAAGCCCTGAATATTCATTTTTTTATAGATCTAAAACAATGTATATTTTAGCTTTTTTTTTTATTTTTATATATTTTTAGATTTTACAAAATGATTTTTGAACAAAAAAAACAGAAAAAATGGATCAAAAAATTACAATTATTGATTAAAAGAGGGAAAATCAGGACATTTAATATACATCAATACTCTTCATTTTAATTTGATCCTAAAACAGAAAGTGGGCACTCATGATTTACTTTCCCGGGCCACATAAAATGATGCGGCGGGCCAGATTTGGCCCCCGGGCCGCTACTTTGACACATATGGTCTAAAGAAAGTAGGAGTACATAGCATTTGCAATATTCCTCGGGTTAAGCGCAAAATGGATGGCAAAATGGATGGCAATTTGGATGAAACTTCTAAAAAGAGACCCAGACCCTCGCAGAAGTTTATTGGTTGGTATCCCATGCTGAAGCCATCTCCAAAAAAACCGACATTTGCACAGCATGCAAGTGCAATTTCAGCGTGACACATGGTGGAATTATTGACTGTAAAACTCACATAGAAGGACCCAAACACAAAGATCAACTTTGCGAAAACACAATATTTAGATTGATGTAAAAACATGATAATAACAATGGGATTTCATGTTTTTTTTTTACATATTATATTAATTTTGCGCGAATCACATTCACTCCTGATGAAAACATAAAACTCCAAACACCTGAAATGGGGTTGTCGGGGATTGGCAGCTCTGAAATTGGATTGGTCTCACTGTAAAAAAAAAAACAGATTTTCCTTCTACTCTAATTGTCATATTTGTTACTTAGATGCCAGAAGAGCAGGCCTTCAGTGTGCTGGTCAAGATTATGTTTGACTACGGCCTCAGGGATCTCTTCAAGCAAAACTTTGAAGATCTGCATTGCAAGTTTTTTCAGCTGGAGAGGCTCATGCAGGTTGTTTTTTATTTATTTATTTATTTCTAGACGTACGAACACGTTTTAAATCGCATTGCTTATCGTTTCCATGTCGTCCGTTTGTGCCTATCAGGAATATATTCCAGATTTGTACACCCATTTCCTGAACGTGGGTCTGGAGGCCCACATGTACGCCTCCCAGTGGTTCCTCACCCTCTTTACAGCCAAGTTCCCTCTTTACATGGTCTTCCATATCATTGATTTGCTACTGTGTGAGGTAAATTCGCTATTCAATTACTGTACTGTTTGCACGTGGTCATAAAATAGCTTCTTTCGAAATCAATACGAATCATAATTTCACTTGTTTCATATTCTTTTAGTTTCTATAGCGGGATACTCTTTGACTCAAAGTGGTCTTTTTTAATGCTTATCGTATTTTTGGGAATATAAATTGCATCTGAGTTTGGAAAGAATGGATAGATAAGTCCAACTGGAGTATAAGTCGCTTTATTTGATCAGAAACCCAGAACAAACTTATGTACGTTAGAGTAAGTAGTAAAATGGAGATTATCAGGCTAAATAGGCTTCTGTTCACATAACGATTTTTCAGTTAAATATAACCTTAAAAAAAGCAACATGAGGGTGTCGGTGGTTAACGGGAAAAAAACACACAAAGTCCATCACGTGCGTATTAGTTGCAAAAAGTGAAATTTATAGTCCGGAAAATACGGTCCATTGGATTCCTGCAGAAATATGGATTGTGTCATCATATAGTCACAATTTTAAAATAAATTGTCATCCTCAGGGCATCAGTGTGATCTTCAATGTGGCGCTGGCACTTCTCAAGGTACAATTTAATTCCATTTTTATTTTTTATTTGACCCCTGTCTTGATGTGCATACATTTTGGAAAACACCCCCAAACTCATTGACTGATATTCCAAATCCCAAGAACAGAAATGGGAATCCTGACCTTTTTTTTTTCTTTCTACTTCCCAGACTTCAAAAGATGATCTGATCCAAACAGACTTTGAAGGCGCCCTCAAATTTTTCCGTGTTCCGGTTCCCAAAAGGTACCGCTCGGAGGAAAATGCCAAGAAACTGATGGAGTTGGCCTGTAGCCTGAAGGTGAGAAGCAATGTGCGCAATTCAATAACACTTTGGACACACATTTGATCAAAGGTTGTCAAGACATGTCGTTCAACAGAGGTTAAACTAACTGCTTATTTCCCCAAAAGTGCGTCAAAACGGGCTGGAGAAAGCGCTGTAAAACATAACATTTAAAAATAATAATAATAATAAATGTGTATCCTCACTGGAAGCCACCATTACATTTTTCTTTCTATTATGGAGAATGACTAAAAACGGGAAGACAAAAAAAGTGATGACCCAACCAACACCTTTTTAATAAACTGCTTAATATTCCATATTTGTATTTTATTACCCATGAAGTACTTTAGCAGGCTTATTATTATATTTCATCTGACAGCTCATACTTATTTTTATCAACAAATTTGAATGTTTCAGATTCAGTGTCCTTTTTTTTATTAGTTTTTTTTAGAAATCCTGCATCGTTTTTCCTTTCCAGAAGGGGTCACTCTTAACTTTTTAAACTGTAAAAACACCCAGAAGATGAGCCATATTCCAAATAACCCACTGCTAAAGAACTTCAGACATTTTATCTGTCCTTTGTGAACGCATTATTGAAAGAATACATTACACACACCTATCCATGAAACAACTGACCAATCATTTGTCCCCTAACCACTTCATATAAGGACACACTACGCCGTTCCCCTTGTTTAGATGTCAATGCTCTCTAATTAAACGTCAACGTTGCCAGTTGCAGCAAATCCTGTACTTTTTAATACGAATACATCAATGTGTTGACGTCCCGGTATTTCTGTCCATTTTCCTGCTTTTCAGATCAGCCAGAAGAAGCTGAAGAAGTTTGAGAAGGAGTACCACACCATCAGAGAGCAGCAGGAGCAACAAGAAGCACCCATTGAGCGATACGAGGTCGCTAACGCAAACACACACTCCATTTACATAAAACTGTCATTAATTAACTCCGTGTTTTTTATATATTAACATGAAGCTGTGTAGCCGTTACTCATGTAGTCAAACCTTAAGGTAGTTGGACTCTGCCCGGGGTTGAAACGCTGTCTTTTTTTCCCACTACAGTATATTTAAACACCAAAGTCATGTTTGGGCTATCAATTACTAGGGATGTCCCGATGACATATTTTTTGCATCTGATTCGAGACATCCCTATTAATTCCTGTCATCTTCTATCTTGAAACCTAATTTTCTATCACGTGACGTCATTCGTGTGTTAAACATTGCTCAATTTTCCGCCATCCGAGCATCCAATCGAGTTAGCGCTCCTGTACTTATTTGTTGAAATTTGCTTGTACTTCCCGTCTACCGCCTGCAGTGAGCCACTCCCCGGGTTAGCTTCCTTCCTCGTTTGCCCTTGTCTGATTTTTTTATTTATATATATTTTTTTGCCTGTGGTTTGACCTGCAGAGAGAAAACCGTCGTTTGCAGGAGGCCAACATGCGCTTGGAACAAGAGAATGACGACCTGGCGCACGAGCTGGTCAGCAGCAAGATCGCCTTGCGTAAAGATTTGGATAACGTAAGTAAAAAAAAAAGGCTTACTGTTTTCCTATTCATCCATTTCATTTTGTAAAATCTAAAAATAAAAAAAGCTAAAATAAAGATTGTTTTAGATCTCAAATAAACTGATTATTCAGGGCTTTTAATCCAGTTCTTTTAATCCATTTATTAAAAAAATATATCTAAATATTATATCTAAAATGGTCTGGCCCACGTGAAATCAAGTTGACGTTAAAGCGGCCCGCGAACCAACCCGAGTCTGACACCCTTGGCGTAAGGGAAGAAATTGGCCGAGGTTGCCAGGTATGCGTCCCGGCCTAAAATTAATGATTGCAATTCCCCTTATTAAGCGACATTAAACCGTTCAAATGCAACGGGGCACATATTTACTCATATAGGGCGTACTTAGATTAGATTAGATAACTTCATTCATCCCGTATTTGGGAAATTTCATTGTCACAATAGCAAGAGGGTGAGAATACAGACACAGAAAAATACATTTTGGACATAAATAAATAGGTCATAAATAAGTTAATAAATACTTGAATAAGCGTGTTGCTGAAAAAGCCAAACATTTTCCCCCTAGTGGACTTAGTTCCCAATCAGTTGGTGGGGTTTTTGTATGCACTAAATTCAAAAATTTTGTAGATGTCGTTGTATGATGCTGACAGCTTGACTGTTTAAGTACATTGCTTGCTGACGCGCTATATATTTATATTGTGAAAAGGCAAACTTGAAGCATGACAATATTAGCAGTCAACGATTATATTTTCGTCTGTTAACAGTGACCGAGACGTTCCAGATTAGAGCCGAAATTATCGGTTTTACCCCAAAAAACGTACAAAAATTGTTATATTTGTACACAATTTGAAATGATTACAAAACATATAAAATACAGGAAAGACGTAAAAGTTGACACCCGATGTACGTCACATGTAGAAAATTTTCTCGCATCTGGACAGCAGTCTTCAAGTCATTTAACCCATATTTATTTTGTTTATTAACATACAAACTGGCGTGTGGCCAGATGAAGCCGTAATTATGAATATATGTGGATAGTTTTCACTGCTGTCAATCACGGCAGGATGCCGTCTCGATTTGGCGTCTCCTTTGACATGAACATCATGCCCTTGTCACCACGTTTGCGTGTCAGGCCGAGGAGAAAGCTGACGCCTTAAACAAGGAACTGCTGCTGACCAAACAGAAACTAGTGGACTCTGAGGACGAGAAGAGACGACTGGAGGAAGAGTCGGCGCAGGTCAGAGTGCACCGCCGTCTCCAAGCTCGCGGTCGGATGACAGATCAAATGAACGCCTCGCAAATAATTCCCGCAGCTGAAGGAGATGTGCAGACGAGAACTGGACAAGTCCGAATCGGAGATTAAGAAGAACGGCTCCATTATTGGGGAATACAAGCAGGTGAGGTCACACTGAAATGGAATAGAACTTTTCCAGACACTAAATATTGTTTATTTAAGTCCAAACTCTCCAAGATCTTGAGAAATCGAAGTAAATACCATAAACAAGAACAAGTTTGGGACCAAAACTGCCAAATTTGAATGATACAAAAAGTAGAAGCTCTAAAATTAGCGCCTCCAAATGTCAATCAATAAAGCGCTCTCATCATGAAAATCCAAGACCCCTTTTTGGATGGTCTTTATAGTTAAAAATAATTCAGAATTGTGTATGGCAGCCATTTAAAGACCTGAACATTTCTTCAGGAAGCCATTGAAAATATACTATTGCAACTAAACAGGTCGTTCAAAGATACATACATTAAAAATGTGTTAAGTCTAAACGTATGTTTATATCACTATGGCAACCCAACATAATCATTGCAAGAACTTCAGATTTATTTGAAGCCCCGTGGCTTTGATAGGATTACAATTTGAGGCGTAAATGAGTTTGCCGGTCATTAATCAGCACAGCGCGCTCTTGTTTCGCGGAACACAACTAGCGGCTTGTTCATCTGATGCGTATGAAATCAAGGATTTGGACTTTTGATCCTAACTGCATCCGGACTTGGTTCGTGTATCTTCGTCTGCAATTTTGCCGCATATTTGAACCTGAAGAAAAAAACTCAAATCAGTGTTTTATTTATTTTTTAATTTACTGGTTACATTATATTTTACTGGTCTAGAATAGGGCATTGAATAAGAAAAATCGGATTAGATCAGAAGTTTAAAAAAAAAAGTTAGCATCAGGACGGTCTTAACTATTTTTTTAAGACGGGTAGGGAACCTATGGCTCGGGAGCCACATGTGGCTCTTTAGATGGGTGCATATGGCTCTGAGCTAAAATACTGAAACCGGGGGTGAGAGCTGAGTCTCGAATGCACCAATGGGAACGTCACGGCATGGATTTTTTTTTCATTAGAGTCTTCTGCATCCATTCTCTCACTGATACTCATTGACACTCATTGACACTCATTGACACTCATTGACACTCTTTGACACTTTTTGACACTCCTTGACACTCCTTGACACTCCTTGACACTCCTTGACACTCCTTGACACTCCTTGACACTCCTTGACACTCCTTGACACTCCTTGGCACTCCTTGGCACTCCTTGGCACTCTTTGGCACTCTTTGGCACTCTTTGGCACTCTTTGGCACTCTTTGGCACTCTTTGGCACTCTTTGGCACTCTTTGGCACTCTTTGGCACTCTTTGGCACTCTTTGGCACTCTTTGGCACTCTTTGGCACTCTTTGGCACTCTTTGGCACTCTTTGGCACTCTTTGGCACTCCTTGGCACTCCTTGGCACTCCTTGACACTCCTTGACACTCCTTGACACTCCTTGACACTCCTTGACACTCCTTGACACTCCTTGACACTCCTTGACACTCCTTGACACTCCTTGACACTCCTTGACACTCCTTGACACTCCTTGACACTCCTTGACACTCCTTGACACTCCTTGACACTCCTTGACACTCCTTGACACTCCTTGACACTCATTGATATTCATTGATTAGCAACAGCGTTACAATGTTGTTAAAATAATTCAGAAACTTTTTTTACTTTAAAAGTGGTAAAATGACTAAAAAAATGGCACATTTTCATGTATTTTGACTTTTAAATTGTGAATATGGCTCACAAGGAATAACATTTGATGGCTCTCTCTTTCAAAAAGGTTTCCGACTCCTTGTTTTAAGACGTGATGTCAATGTACTAAAAGTGACATTTTCTCAAGAGCTCCTTTAGCTTTCAGTGTTTCAATGTGGTCCAATCTTGACGGTTAGTTTGTCCTGCTCTTTCAGATCTGCTCTCAACTCAGCGAGCGCTTGGAGAAGCAGCAGGCGGCCAATCGAGGAGAGCTGGAGAAAATCAGAGTGAGTTTCCCTTTCGCACACTTGAACACCTCTGCTAACTCTTGCTTCACATCTTATGGATCACCTCTGCCAGCAGGAGCAACAAGAGCGTAAAGGAAAAGCTCTTGGAATCATGCTCGCGAGCCACATGTGGCTCTTTTGATGGGTGTATATGTCTCAAAAATGTACCTCTAGCGCGGCTGTAATCATCATTTTTTTTTCTCATTGTGCATGCATACGCTCACTGATACTCATTGATTAGCAACAATGCCGTTAAAGTAATTATGAGAGTTTTTGTATTGTTGAAATGACAACAACAAAAACGTGCACATTTTCCATGTATTTTACTTTAAGGTTCTGAGAAAGGCTTTCTCAGGAAATAATATTTAAAAATGTTGTTTCTGGCTCTCTCTGGTCTATGATAACAAATATACAAAATTGAAAACAAAACTTTAAAAAAAATTTAGACAAGCTTTTTGGACATTGACAAATAAAAATTAATTGAAGCTTTATTTGCACGTCCAATCAAATGTGAACAAAGACGCCTGATGTCACAGAACTGTAAATTATATCATCCCATCTCTCATCACATCATATTATATTATATTATATTGTGCTCCTCCTTCCATAATGCAATTTTTTTCTCTCCTTTCCTGGTCCAAAGTGGGTCTATTGGTCCTTGTTTCTCAGTCCTGAATTGAGGTCATTGCGCACCCAGCGTGTGCTGCTCTTAGCTTTGTCCTTGACATATTTTGGGAGAAAATGAAATTTTAGCAAAGCTTTTTTTTGTCATTTTACAGTTGCGTAAGCACTAACGTGTTATTACAAGAAGGATCCGCCGTCTGCTCCTGTAAATGCAATAAAGCTGTCGGCAATTATCGCCACGGGTGGAGAATAATGGCGAGCGCAGTGAATTATGTGTAATGAAAAGTTACAATAGCGTTAATGAGGAATGGTCGAATTACGTTACGGCTCGGTGGATCATTAAGACATCGGTTAAAGTGACACTGGCGGGTTTCTGCAGGCGCGGAAAATGTTGATGTATGATTACATTTTTAGATTTTGAGGGGGGGTCTGAGATGGTTATAATATACGGTAAGAGAAAGTGCTCATTTTGTAGTGCCTAACGGAAGAAAATGTCACATTTGCTTAAATAGTTTGCCATCCAATGCGCTTCAAACTATTTTGTTCATCATCTGTTTAAAAAAAATCTTATCTTTACTACGATTGACATTTTTCTGGTACACATTGGAACATTTGGATATTTAATGTTGGATTTATGACACTATAAGTCAAAGTGGCGGCCCGGGGGCCAAATCTGGCCCGCCGCATCATTTTGTGCGGCCCGAGAAAGTAAATGATGAGTGCCGACTTTCTGTTTTAGGATCAAATTAAAATGGAGTATAGATGTATATTCAATTTCCTGATTTTCCCCCTTTTAAATCAATCATTGTCATTTTTTATCCATTTTTCTGTATTTTTAGTTCAAAAATCATTTTGTAAAATCTAAAAATATATTAAAAAAGCTAAAATAAACATTGTTTTAGATCTATAAAAACTGAATATTCAGGGCTTTTAATCCAGTTCTTTTAATCCATTTATTAAAAAAAATCTAAATATTATATCTAAAATAGTCCGGCCCACGTGAAATCAAGTTGACGTTAAAGCGGCCTGCGAACCAACCCGGTCATTTTTTTAAATCAATGCACTTATCAGGAAATTTGCAAGTGGTTAATCAATGCATTTGGAATGGAATATCTTTATTATCATTGTTATTGGAAGTATAGCCAAACAATTCGACGATTCGCCAGTTTTTTGGGTTACTGTGAGATGAAATTGGGCGTTTTTCTTTGTCCACCAGTTTGTTAAAATTTCCTCTTTTTTTCTATGTATGGGGAAGAAAACGTTTCAAGTTCCTTCCTCGTGATGTATTATGTCCACCAGTGTGTTTTTTGACTGTATGTCCGCTGTGTTCTGCAGACCAAAGTGGAGGGCTGTGACAAATGCAGCGGCCTTTTCAACAAGGAAGGTCGCGTTCGGGCAGCCGTGGCCGCGGCGCCCCCCGGAGGCAGCGAGGAAACGGATGAGGAGAAGGAAGCTTTGAAGTATCAGTTGAGGGAGATGGAGCTAGAACTGGCTCAGACCAAACTGCAGCTGGTGGAGGCCGAGTGCAAGATTCAGGTAAGTGGACAGCTCGGAAATCAAAACAAAGCCAAAGCTCCGCCCCCTTCTTCCCAATTGGGTACTGTTTCTAAGCCGACAGTCTTGGTGACCCCGACGGCTCAATCCATTGCACGTATTACTGATGAAATGATTTATTTTGGATTTTTTCCAAACTTCTTGCGTCCGATTGAAATATTTCTAGACCTGTTGTGTGTCCTTTTTAAAATTATAGATCCATTTTCTGTTGATATAATTTAAATAATAACCATCATGAAAGTCCAAAGCTATATTTGAACCCACCTTCAACTATTTGCAGCTTTTTGGAGGGAATTGACCCATTTTTTTAAGGCTATTCCCTGAAAATGGCAGTTTTAAAACCAGATATTGCCTGTAAATTAGGCATGAAATGGCTAAAAAAAACGGGGCCGCGTGAACATGACTGTGGCTCCTCCGCCTCCAGGATCTGGAGCATCACCTGGGGCTGGCCCTCAATGAGGTCCAGGCGGCCAAGAAGACCTGGTTCAACCGAACCCTGAGCTCCATCAAAACGGCCACCGGCGCTCAAGGCAAAGAAAACGCCTAGGCTGGTTTGATAGACGGAACTCGAACACTCCCAGACGCCCCCGCGAGCCTAAAAAAATGACTCCAGACAAACGCACTGACAGAAGGGCCTTAAAAAACAAAGAAAACAAGACAAAAAAAACATACAAAAAAAAACTAGCCACTCCCCTACCTGGCAGTTGCACTTACATACACTGTTTAATCCTCGTTACTGCTGAAATGAACCAAGAAGAAGGTTGGACCTAACTGTATCCATGGTAACGTGATAGACGCACACACAAGCCCTCCTTCTTCCATAAAAAAAACAAAACTACTGGCACAAACTACAAGACAATTTTTGGGTACGAGACCTACGTTTATTTTTTCGTTTTGTAATGTACGACTTTTATTTTTTAATGGATGTTTCCGATTGTGCTTATGAGTGTGTGTGAATGCTTTAATAACAAACTGATTTAAGGTGTTGTGAGGAAAATACGAAGAGAAAAGGCACTAACTCATGCATGCATGGACGGAAGGAGGACGGACGTATTTAATGTTGGAAAATACACATGGAAAAGACAACTTTTTATTACGAAAGATGGAAATGAAAGATGAAAACGAACTTTTGCCCAAGTTCAGCTGAGATCCATCGGAAAAAGGCGGACGGATTCCACGTAAAAAACTTGGACCAATTATCCTTCTCGGCTCCCGACGTCCTATTAAGCATTTTTGCAAATGTCACGCCATCCCTTAACGATCATCAGATTTAAGCAAGCTCATGTGCTAAATGCCATCTTACTGCCCAGGAGCTTTTTTCTTGGGAGGTGGAACGTTTCCAAACACACGTTTCGGTCTTCAAGTGGAACCGGTGAAAATGTCCAGCAATTTAAACTTGAGTAAAGAGGAAACGGGATTTGTGGATGTCGGTTGAAGTCTCCCTTGACCTCCTCAAGGCAACTGACCCCTGACCTCCCAACTTGGAAGATACGCAGAACTTCATTTATTTCAACTTCCCGCTCACACGTAAAAAAATGCTACTGAGTTTGTGGAGAAAATTCGGTGAGTCATATGATTAAATGGGGTGATCTTCAGTTTAGGACTTTAATGACATTTGGAAGTTGAGAACAATGAATTACCGTATTTTCTCGCATATTAGCCGCCTCCGCGTATAAGCCGTACCCTTAAAATGGCCTTAAAATTGTTGAATTTTACAATTTCCCTCGTATAAGCCGCCCCCATATTCACAATTTTCAGCTCCATATTTTAATAGGGAGTACAAATATGTTACTTTGAAGGGAAAATCTTAAGAAAAATCATCGCACATGGTATTTCGGAGATACTGTATAAATCGATTGCTGGATTGCACATTCCTATTGGCTGAATGTAGACAAATTCAAAAAGGAAGTCATGTGATCAGTACAACCAGAAAGTGTGTCCGTACGGTCTAATTTGTCATCCCTAGGTAAGATGGCGGCGCAATGGCAGGCACAAGTAAGTGAGTTTTTTCACGTTTTATGCAAGATACGTTTTATTTTTTTCTTTCATTTCATTCAGAGACGTCAAAATTACTTTTTTTAAGCGTTCTATCTGTTTATCTTTTCTCTATTTTGAAATAAATGACCATATCGGCCGCATTGTCTTGCATTATGGCGTTTCGTTAAGTCTAATTTATGCGCATATAAGCCGTACCCTCGATTCAGTCATCATTTTTTGAGCGATGAATACGGCGTATATGCGAGAAAGTACGGTATTCAACAATTCGTGGTCATCAGAAGGATTGCTGACTTCATTGCTGTTTGCTTTTTTTGTTTTTTTTTAACTTGATTTTTATATTTATGACCTGTTAGTGGCCATAGTCGCACCTGTATTTATGTCAATTGCCGTAAACTAGGCCAAAATGGCGCTGAAATAGAGTTGTAATATGCTTCATTGTTTTCACCTTCTTAATGACCGGGAAAGACATTTCATTTTTTTTTCTGTTGGAGATATTAGTTACAACGGATTTGAACATAAAAAAAACAGATGATGGAAAGAATTCAATTCATGTTTTAACATTCTTAACAATCAATACAATTGTAAAAATATGTCAATAGGAAATTAATATGCTGTCCAACTATGAAAGCCGTTCTGATGCCTGTGAATGGGTGTTTTTTTTTAGGCCGGTCCACAAAAGTGTCATCTTTTTCTCCTCGTTTATCAAACCAAACACTTTCAAATGTTACTTTGACACTTTGCTGTTATTCGGAAAGTTCCAAATCTCGACAACGAGTTTGCCATGGAGGAAATAGTCCAAATTGACAAAAAGACACTAAGAGTTTTCGAACAAAAGGTCTCTCCAAATGTGATTAAAAAAAATGGACGCATGTAACGCGGCGTTTAAACGATGAATGCGTCGCAAATTGAGAAAAGACAAAGCGGCCCGACACTGGCTTGTGAATATTATAAATATAAATATATATATATTTAAATGACGACAATGTTTTTCTTTCGGGATTTTTACTCTGTGAGTCAAGCTAGCGTTATTGGAAAAAAATAAAAAATAAAACCCAGAGTGTGTTTGACTGAGGAGAAAGCCAAAATGTAACTTCCATCCGACAACCCGCATTATTACCGTGTGGACATTGTAATAGAGATAAAGATGCATTATGACGATTGTGCGGGCTATATTGGAACGCGGCGCCCTTTTCTTGTCTTTGTTTCTGCTCGTTGGCTTCAATTTGCGCTTTATTAGGGAAAGAAAAGCACTGTTGGATGATGTATCATCATTGTAAATAACACTATTGTTTTTATTATTGCAGTCAATAAATATGACTAAATACTCCAGTATGCCGTTTTATTGAAGGCATTCGATTTAGATGGTGAGCTTGGATTAATTATTTTATATGTCGACCTCCTTCGTGACCGGACGATTCGCCGAAAGACGTTTCGCCGACGGACGTTTGGCCCCCGTTGGACGCATTTACCAGACGCATACACAAATAAAGCTCAATATTGTATCATTTTCTAATGCTTTTCAAGTAGGTTTCTTTTTTTCAAGAATTAATTCTTGAAAAATGAAATGACATTACGATACTTTATAACAACACTGTATTGAAAATCTTGATTTTGCACAACATGCAAGATGCAAAACTTATTTACATGAATCGTCATCGTGAGTTCAAATGGCAAACCAAAAATGAAAACATTTTAAAGAAAAAAATAATTTAAATTACTGTACCACGTCCAAGATAAATGATCTTCACACACTTTTAATTAGGAGTCATTAGTATTCCTAAAATGTAATCCCATTGATTAATTGCCAAGCATGACGCACATAGCATCGGTTTAATTTGCTTCCTTTTCCGTCGCTTCTTTGTGTTCGACGACGAGGGGCCGGTTTGCAGGGGGTGCTTGGCACCGCGTTGGCGTGGTGGATGTGTTGCTTTATTGGAAGTGATTCTACGAGATGGGCTTTCATTTTGTGCTTTGCTTTACTTTCAACCTTTCTTCCAATCTTATTTTCCAGTGTGAAGTGTGTGTGCGTGTGTGAGTGTGTAGTGTGGCTAACTGGTTGCAGAAAAAAAAATTCACCTTGATGAAAAACAAGCCTTCAATAATTCAACCGTAAATACGGGCAACTGTGGCTTGAGGCTTTGTTGGGTTGGCGGAACATACACACACACACACACACACACACACACTGAAATCTGATTTATGGTCATTTTGTCTCAATATTTCCAAAGGGAAGATTGTTTAAAAAAAAGAAGTGAAGATTTAGCATGTCATTTCTTTTCCTGTTGATCTTTTCATTGTGATTCTGCTACTGATCTGTAAGTTATGAAAGCTATATTTGAGTTATTGTACTGTATATCACATGTTTGATATTATTATGTTGGCCTGAGAAACTGCAGAAGCTCAAGAAAAAATAGGAAAATATGATGAAATATTAGAGTGCAATTCAATTTTGGGGGGTATATTATTAGAACCAAATTACGTAATGGGAAATATGATCAAAAAATGTTAGTTATTGAGATAGGTTCATTAATAGCTGCTCTGGAATCCAAGTCAAAGCAATTTAAGAGTCCCTCACAGATCTTCATTGCGAACCCAGATCAACAGTCCTCAGTCAATTCACATATACATATAATGATTAATATTCCACACATACATATAATGATTAATATTCCACACATACATATAATGATTAATATTCCACACATACATATAATGATTAATGCGCACATATATAATAATATCCCAGAATAACCCCAACAGTTATGGTTTTGTTGGCCAGTTCACATTGTTTTGAAATTCCATTTCATTTTTAGATGTCAAAGTTTGATGGACTGATATCAAAATAATGTCTTGAGCAGGTGCCATTCTTGTTTAAATGAGCAAATTGACAAGAGCTGTCAAGTGTTTCAGGGACGATGTCAATAAAGATATCATCTTTGTACACCTGGGAGAGGTGATTCGGGGTGCTGGTGCTAATGGTGCCTCAGCTGTACAAGCAAGCCACTTTGTGCTATTGTTTTGTCATATATGGGATGTCTAGAAATGTTCTCTATTTGACACTTTGTTTTTTAACTTGCGCTCAGGGGTGCCGAAGCCGTCGATGGTGCGGAAAGATGAGCATCCACGACCATTCTATGGGTGAATTGGACATCTATCATTGTCAATAATGGTAATTTTGCATCACTCCCTTTTTATTTTAGGGTAAATTTTGGATAATTTCTTCTTGATTTAGAGCAGGGGTGTCAGACTCGGGTTGGTTGGTTCGCGGGCCGCTTTAACGTCAACTTGATTTCACGTGGGCCCGACCATTTTAGATATAATATTTAGATTTTTTTTTATATAAATGGATTAAAAGCCCTGAATATTCAGTTTTTTATAGATCTAAAACAATGTTTATTTTAGATTTTTTTAAATATATTTTTAGATTTTACGAAATGATTTTTGAACTAAAAACACAGAAAAAATGGATTCAAAAATGACAATTATTGATTTAAAAGGGGGAAAATCAGGAAATTTAATATACATCTATACTCTTCATTTTAATTTGATCCTAAAACAGAAAGTTGGCACTCAAGATTTACTTTCCCGTGCGGGCCAGATTTGGCCCCCGGACCCCCACTTTGACACCTGTGATTTAGAGGGACTTACTTGTTCGTTTGTCAGTTTCTGCTGATTTTCCAGGCATTTCCAGGTGACTTGCTGTTAGTTCGGGTCATTTTAAGGTTCCTTATTAACTCTTTGGCTGAGTTTGATTTATTTAATAAGGGACAGCACATATTAATGAACATGTTTCTATTCATGTTAGTGAACATATTACGTAAGATTGTAGCCGAGGGCTGATTTCCATCTTTAGTCCCTTGTGTAGGTTGAAGGTAAACGATGAGAGGTAGCGCAGTTTTAGACAGTGTTGTGATCGCAATTTTATACAGGCAGGCTTTAAGATGATTGGCCAAGAGATTCAGAGACAGAAGTTGACAAATTTTAATTGGTATTGAGTTCCAGGTATGAAGAGAGAAGCTGCTTTGGCTAATTTAGCACTCTTTTTTGAAGGGAACTACACAGTCACCTCTAGAGCCAGCCCTTGTTGACGTTTTTTGTACAAAATCTTGCAGTGGAGGAGGAGCTTTGTGTTGAAAGATTTTGTAAACTAAGGTGGCATCTGCATATTTAATAGTATTGTTCCAGTTCAGACATTTTGAAGGGAACTACACAGTCACCTCTAGAGCCAGCCCTTGTTAATGTATGGACAACTTGCCTTCTTGCTTGAAAGTGACTCCCACTTAAACTAAACTTCAACCCTCACCGGTTTAGACATTGGGATGCAAAGCTCCCATTTATTTAAAAAGCCGACTCCATAAAAGCACATCACGTTCCGTTTGGAATCCGCTAAGAAGGCCCCAGCTGTCAAGCCGCAATGGAGCGTTGCTCCCGCCTCGATGGTGGAGGCCGCCTTGCCTCCTGCTCGCTGCTCGCTCATCCATCCATTGCCTCCACCACCTGTCTCTTTTCTTCCAGCGCTCTTTGTTAACCCGAGGTCAGGTTACTCGCCGCAACACGCCGTCGGATTTCCTCATGCGCGTCTTCTTCGCTTGACGCGTCTCTTCCCGGCATCTGATCAAATTTGAGATCCCGCTGCTGGTGAGCTGAAAAAAAACAGTCCTCCTTCATTGCTCAATGTTAATTTATTGGTTTATGATTCTGCTGAGATCGCTCCCATTTTTTCTCCCTTGATTTTTGATTTTTTAGATTAAAAAAGGGATAGAGAGCCCACAAAAGTTGGTTGGATATATTCAAAATAACTAAATATATGTCGTAGAGGCGGTATGGAGACACAGGGAAAATGCCCAAAAATAAATAGTACCGTGTTTTTCGAACTATAAGTCGCACTTTTTTCATAGTCAAGTGCAACTTATGTTTTTTTCTATAGTTATCTGAAAAACATATCCTTATGTTAACAATTTGTTGATGGTTTTCAGAAAAATTGCACTCCAGAAATACGACATATAGATATTTATCCTCTTTATTGTGTATTCTTTGCTAATGGGACTTAAATATAAAAATTATTTTCTCTTCTTGTATTCTTTGGCTAGTGTGACTTATAGTCTGAAAAATATAGTAATAAATTGTCAAATATAGTAATCCCTAAACGAAACACCGCGAAGTAGGATCACCCCCATTATTATTACCACAATGTTTTCTCGTCTTTACAGAAATGCAGGTACAATAATCAAAAAGTGCATATTTATTAAATATTACAGCTATAATCATTATTTTCTAAATTTAATATATATATAAATAAAAATGTAAATACTTTAAATACTGCACTCGCAGGGAAAATAGTTCCTCTTGGCTTGATATAAATCCCAAAAAATTGGGTTTTTAGTCCAAGTCCTTTATCTCCTTGTAACCATGGGTCCATTGTCTGCGATATTCGAGGGATTACGGTCATCTATTTTAGCGTGAAAACAGACAGTTGCCCCTCTAGTTTTGTCCTAGCTGTTGTCCTTCAAGATAATTTGATGCTCGACGTGATGAAGCTCGCTTTAATAGCAAGTTGCAACTCGTATTGTTTTCTGACAATGGCGGCGTCAATGATAAACAAGCAAGTTTGATGGGGTAATTGTCACCTCGCGTTGCCTGAGGCTCTTCCATACATTCATTATTGATTTTCCTCACTGCCAGCGAATACATTTGATAGATTTTTGTTCAACTGTACCGTCGTGGAACCACTCGGAATAGATTGGGTATCTCGTCAAGGGCAAGGCGAAGGTCGGAGGGAAATTAAGGCTCGCCGTTTCAAGTTTGCTGCTGTTTGTAAGAACGACTGTTTTTTTTCTATTGGCATCCGATCCAGTTTGTTGCAGCATCGATTAGGATGGAATGGTGGGATGTTTATTTGTTAGCCGCAAGTCAATAATGTTGACTGCCATTTAACGAGTACGCCTTTTATTATCAACTCACAAGTTTGGGATGCAAAGAAACAGTTTGCAAACGATATCTAATGATAAATATTGAAGATTTAATCATCCCCAACAAGGTTTTTCTCTGTCTGGATTTTGCTTAACACTGCTTTTAGATTTTTATTTTTATTTATTTTTTAGATTAGAACTTTATTTCAAAAAAAATCATTGCTTGCTGTAGCAAGACAGACACAGAAGACATTGTAGACCTAGGTAAAAAAAAATAAATAATAATAATTGAATAAGTAGACGATATCAAGGTTACGTGAAGCGTCTTTTTTATTTTTTTATTTATAAATGATAAAGGATTAATAGACCCAAACCCTATGAAAGCAAAATATCTTTATGGGCAAAATTTTCTGTTTTTCCTTTCCCGTTGTTTGTTCTGTTCTAGGAAATATAGTTAGAGCTGAACAAATAAGCTATTTTTGACACTTTTGTTTCCTGGGCGTTGCGGAAAGATGGACTTTTACGGAATATTTAATTCGAACGACAGGAACTGGTTTTAGCTTCCACAACGGAAATGAATGGTCTCATTTTAAAAAAAAAGCGCAATTTCCCTTTGATGGTCATCCCATCTGTTGACAAATACAAGGCACGCAGCGGGTAACTTTAGTGTCTCTGCTTTGTAATGGAATATCTTAGAAGAGAACAATGATCATGCGCTATTCCTTTTTAGAGTGACTTAATTGAATTAAATGCTTTAATGATGCCACTTATAGGAAGCCAGGCGACCTACCATTCCTCAACACACCCACTATTTTCAGACACTCGATCACGCGTTTGTGCTTTAACTCTCACCCCAACAATACCGTGGCATTATTGCCCTGAAACTACTGTGTTTTCCGGACTATAACTCACAGATTTTCATAGTTTGGCTTGTGACATATCTATTTTTTTCTGTCGGACCAACCGACAGTCGGTTATGTTTTTTAGGCCATAGTTTTCTAAAAAAATGGTTATGTTAAGGAAGCCTATTTAGTCTGTTTTCCATTTTACTGTTGTTACTTTGATGCACGTTTGTTGTGGTTTTCTGATCATTTAAAAATATGAGACTTAAAGTCCATTTTTTCGGATTTGGTGTAAAGTTGCAAACAGAAAAAACTGCCATTTTGGAGAGTGAAAATTACGATTGATATACAAGTAATTGAGTTTTTTCCCCAAATACGATAGTGGCAAAGAAAACCTCATGTGAATGCCATCGATATCCGCATGTTTTCCAAGTTGAAACTGACAGCTGAGCCTCCAAAAAGCAAAGCACAATTAACACCTTTTAAAGTCAACATACGGCACCCCTAAACGCAACAAGCCAGTGGAAGCTTTCAAATGCGATCAAGTCAATTACCAGCGAGGATGTAAATATCCCGCGCTCATTTTCATCTCTGTTGCCGGGCCGAAAAGTTCCAAAGCCTCATTTAGCCTAAAAATGTTGCCAGACAAACGCACTGAGAGGACTAATTTTTTTTTTCAAGCAACAGCCAGACGGATGAAAAAAGCGGCTACGCGAGATTAAGAAGGACCCGTCAATCATTTTGTGCGCCTAATTCTACCCCCCCTGCACTCATAATAATAATAATAATACCTAAAATACTCAGACACATACTGCACGCACGTACCGATGATTACACATAAAATTCATCTACAGTATTTTCACGACTATAAGGCACACTGCATTATTAGGCGCACCCTCAACAAATGACACATTTTAATTTTTTTCCCCATATATAAAGCACACTGGATTATAAGGCGCCCTGTCTATTTTGGAGAAAATTTAAGACTTTTAAGTGCGCCTAATAGTCGCGAAAACTTGTACACACGATCTGGGGGCGGGGCGAGCGCGCGAATCCCGTTTCGGCAAAACGTCCGTCCGGCGAACTGTCCATCGGCGAAACGTCTTTCGGCAAATCGTCTGAGTAACGTTAAGATAAGTAACGAAATGAGCCATAAGTGTAATGCCAAAATGTATATTTATACAGCGTATTTTATAATATTTCCATATTCATATTACAGCGATTGACAGAAATGGTGCACTAAAAAAAGTCAGTGTCTGTCAAATCCCAACTAAAACCGCTCAATTTACAGCATTGGGGACAAAATCTTGAGCAGCCAAAATTGCCGCATTTGTATGTGTATATTTGAATGTGTGAATGTGTGTGTGTGCATGTGTGTGTATTGATGATTTGTGTCAGGCCTTGAGTGGGGCACCAATGAAGTCTCACCTTACCATCACCTGTCACTGACAACAGATGTTCACACCATGGGATTATTTCCCCACTCTACACCCCATTGTGTGATAGGGCGGAGTTCTCGGTTACCGTACAAATTGTCTCTTTGTCCCATCGAATATTCCGTTTCAAAATATTGCTTAGAATTTTACGGTTTGGAGCTTGTGGGATTCACATCCAAGTTATGATACCGTATTTTTCTGGACTATAAGTTGCACCAGCCAAATAATGCACAATAGAAAGAAAATGTATTTATAAATCAGATTGGAGTATACGTACCGTATTTTCACGACTATAAGGCGCACTGCATTATAAGGCGCACCCTTAATGAATGACACATTTAATTTTTTTTCCATATATAAAGCACACTGGATTATAAAGTGCCCTGTCTATTTTGGGGAAAATTTAAGACTTAAGTGCGCCTTATAGTCGTGAAAATACGGTAAGTTGCACTTGCACTTTTGGAAAGGCATTTTTTTTTAGTTTATCAGAAAAAACGAGGACAAACCTACGTGAAATTAACAATAGTAAAATGGAGATAAAGTGGCTAAATGGGCACATAATTGTTTATTAGATAACTATAGCCCCCAAAAATCAACAACAGGTTGTCATGGTGATTGGTCACAGGCTAAGGCCAAATATTTTTTTTAAAGTGCGATTTATAAGCCGTAAAATACGGCATTGTCATTCATTCATTCATTTTTTTTACTTTGTTTATTCTCATAAGAGTCATTTTCATTCGATTTTTCATTCACATCTTTACAGTAGAACGCTTTGCTATATCATTTCTATTGTTTAAGAATCATCTTTAAAAGACTGATTAAATCATTGTTAGCAGAGACATGAACTCCTAATGAGGAAACTTTTAATTAAAAACAAAATTAGACAAGGTAGTCATCACAACCACTTTCGGAAGGTAAATACATTATTTTGGGGGAGGACGGATAGGACAAAGAATATTGCGAGGGTTAAAGGCGCAGTATGAAATGCAGATTTATATTTTGGCTGCCTGTGTGTGAGTGTGTGTGCGTGTATGTTTGTGTATGTGTGTGTTTGTGTGTGTGTGTGTCCACCTTCATGTGGCGACACTACCATCTGCCGCCTGTCCGTTCAGGTTGTGTCCAACCCAGCAAGACTTCCACCCACAAAGGCGCTCCGACCCTCCTCTATTTTGGTGGGACGTCCAGGTGGCGGCTTCCCAAACCAGTCCACCTTACTTACTCCTCACGTAGGCCTCAATAACGCGCCGTCTGCCCGTTTCTCGCCACGCCGCCATTTTAAATCCGTGGCAAACAATGGGTGTGATTCTGTACTTGGGAAGAAATTGGACAGGGGTGTCAGATGGCAGGCGTTTGGGAGGAAAGGGGAGGGTGGGGTGAGGATAGGGGGGACACAGTGGGGGGGTTGGCAGTTGGGGTCTCATCTTTTGTCCTTTTTTTGATCATAAACAAGCGGGACAGCAAGTGCATAAGACGCTGTATTTGTAGTATTTTTAAAAGTCAAGAAAATGGCAATGTTTGGCTCTAGGATTAAAATTTATTGACATAATTATGTCTGTTTAGGGATGAGTTAAGATTATTTTTTGGGAGGGGGGCTTAAAATTGCCTGTTGACAATAGTTAGATTTTTGGAATAAATTTCGGTTTGATTCACCATGCAATTACCGTCATTCGCGTACTATAAGTCGTATTTTTTTTTGCATTGCTTGGCTTTTCAACTGATTTGTAGTGAAATCAAGAGTTTTTCTTATCTATATCTTATGCATATTTCTTAACAGATCCCTATTCAATCTGTTTTTATCCTATTTTCTTGTTTTTACTGCAAAAAGTTTGCTCCTGGACTCCGATAAAATAACACTGTGCAACCCCAGTCAAATTTTCCAATTTAATGCTCCTTTGCAGCTTTGCTTAGGCAAAAAGAATATCCATCCATTCTCCAAAACATGAATCCTCACTAGGATTTGCCATTCGATAACCCCAGGCTAGCATGAGGTGTATTCCACATGCAATCTTCATTTCACAAACACATCTCTGTTTACTAAAACAGAGAAAGTAGCCGCCTTAAGAGGAATATAGCAGATATGGAGAGGCCAAATGGAGTAAATAAAGGGCAGGAATATTGCTTGGGTTATGCTTGATGAGGGCTGCTCCAGCCAAGCTGCATCTGCAACCCACATGAAATCTAAAAATATGCCGACACCATTGACTACTGCTGTGCCGAGGCCTCGGTGGCTTCAAGACAAAGTGTGTGTGTGTGTGTGAATGCTAGCTTTGTGGGGACGCTATCTTGTGAGGACGAGAAAACAACTTCATTTAGGGTTGGGACGATATTCCAAAACAAAATGCTATCTTTAAAGGGGGTTTCAAGTTCAAGTTTGGACTAAAAATAAGATATAATATGTATGAATACCATTGGAAAAGGGAAGGGAGAAATATTATTTATGGTTTGTTTTAAGGCTGAGATATTTAGATTTTAGAGTAGCTTCTTGTTTTGGAGATCATGTCCTGTCATTTAGCGACGCCCCTTTTAGAACCGGGGCCCCTAGAGGCTAACCGCACCTTCAGCCCCCCTTTATTCCGCCCCTGGACTGGTGGCTTTATTTTTCTTTAAGCCTTGCAATTGGCTGGCAGCCAGTTCAGGTTGCACCGGCTGCCTGCATTTAGCTCAGGTAGGCTCTAACACCCTCAATCTGGACTGAATGAATGATTGATATGCAGTAGTAATTATTAAAATTGCTCGTGTAATATTGTTTTTATATTATGTTGCCAATTGAGAGTATCAATTTTTTCATTACACTTTTATTTCATGTTTTATTTTTGTACTCATATTCATGTAGTGCTAAAAATCTAACTGTGCACGACACTATCAAATTAGTAGACCTTTTATAAATTTTCCGATGTGACTTTTTGATTAAAAAAAACTGTCCATATTCGATGGGCTTTGTCCTAATCCTTTTTTTTCCATTTAAAGTGGTTTAATGTGGACTATAATGCGCAGAGGGACCTTTCCCTCACATTATTTAAAGTTGGCAGTCTTTTTACAATTTTTTCTGATGGGACTTTTTGATAAAAAATATTTTTTTAAACTGTTCATATTCTATGGACATTGTCCTAATCCCTTTTTTCCCCATTTAAAGTGGTTTAATGTGGACTATAAAGCGCAGAGGGACCTTTCCCTCACATTATTTCAAGTTGGCATTCTTTTTCCAATTTTTTTCTGATGGTAGTTTTTGAAAAAAATATCAGTCCACAATCTATGGACATTGTCCTAATCCCTTTTTTCATTAAAAGTGGTTTCACATGGACTATAAAGTACCTCTCACTTACATTGACCTCCATCTGCTGTCTCTAAAAAATAATACGACAGGCTCACAGTGCGCCGCATTAACGTCACAAAACTGTCAGTCTGTCCCCGCCGTATCCCATCCGAGAGTGCAGGTGCGCGAAAACTGACAGACGGCCGGCGTCTCTCGTCCAATTAGAAGCCACGAGCGTGACCACGTGAACGAATCCCGTCGCCTGAATTTCCGCCGGAGTGACGAGAAGCGGCGGAGCGGCAGCATCAGCACCAGAAAGCGGCGGCACCTCCGCGTGCCCGGAGACGACGGCGAGGGCTCGCTCGGACGAGAAAAGGTAAACCGCTTCTTTTCTCGCCATCCGCCCGCGCGTGTCCAATCCGGGGTGGGCTGCGAGGGAGGGGGTACGGCGTGGGAGGTGACCGGACCGCCTCACCGATGCGCGGATGGGACTCGGAGCATCGTTTGCCGATCTGCCCGGTCTGCGCATCCGTGCGAGACCCCCCCCCCCACGGCCCCTCATCCACCAACCCACTCGTGTTTGAGGCTATTGATAGTTGATGGAAGCCTTGTAATCCAGCACCCCCCCGCCCCCAATCTGCTCCATTACTCACCGGTTCGCGTGCGAAGAGAATGTTGCTTGAACTTTTGTTTTTGCCCCGAGATAGTTTTAATGGCGTGGATTGATTTCGAGCTGCCAATGTGTGTGTGTGTGTGTGTGTGTGTGAGTGTGAGAGAATGTGTGTGTGTGTGTGTGTGTGTGTGTGTGTGTGCTGCATGCATAAAACCATGCAGGGGAGGCAGAGCAGAGTCAAGCTGAATTATTTATAAGACTGTCTGAGAGAAGAGGATGCTTCCTCTCGGGTCAAAACAGATGAAAAAAATGCTTCTTTTCACGCAGCTTCTTGATGCCGTACTTTTGACATTTTTTTCTTGTTGTTATTGTTGGTTGTTCCATTCACACATTAACTAATGAGGGGTATAAACTGTTAGTATTTAAAAAGATGGTCCGTTTTTCTAACATGCTTACTCCATGTTTTTAGTTTGATTTATTTAATAAGGGAAATCACATTAATTGCTAATTTTAGCAGTTTAAACTGCCATTTATTTTCAATCATTTCAACCCATTTCGTTGGTGAACTAAATTACACTAATGTTGTGTTATGTCAAAGTGTTCATTTAAGATACTTTATATCAACACTTAAATTAACACTTACATCCCACCAGAATTAAATCCAACGTAGATGAGTGATAATGTAGAAGGTGTGTGAAAATAAGCATTTTTCATCTGTTTTGACCCGAGAAGAAGCATAATCTAAGTGTTAATTTAATATACTTTATATCAACACTTAAATTAACACTTACCCTCCCACCCAAATCACATGCAAAGTAGATGAGTGATTTTAGTGGGAGTGTAAATGTTGATATACAGTATATTAAACTATATGAAATGACTAATTTGGTGAAATATTAGCTGCCAGATTTGCCTCATTTCCTCCACTATTTTTGTACTATATTTTTACTACAGCATTTTTGTTCCTATGCTAAAAACCTTTGCTATATATTTGGTGTACACAAGCCGCGATAGTCGAACCGCGAACGACGAGGCACGCATGTTTTGATCGTACCCGTGCGCATGCGCACTACTTTCGCCACGCATCTCGAGGGAGCTTCGGCTCAGTGTTCGGAAGGCAGAAGGAGGAACCAGCACGCGGATTCAGTTCTCGCTCCTCAAATTCGGCTGCTGGTGCCTTTTACTGGTCCTCGCGCACATCGGCACCCCCGGCCGCTTCGTTTTTTAAACTGGGAGTGCTTTTTTTCCGGGTGTTTTTTTTTTATTTTGAACGCGTTTGGACTCTACCTTGATTGGGCGTCTTGCACCTCCTGCGGAGCAGCTGCCGTAAGTTGTTTGTATTTGCATGTGCGAAGGCTTATTTAAATGGAAATCCAGTGAAAATGTTCTGTTTTGATATGTATTTCCTGCTTCTTTAAGTGGATTTTCTCTCGTTTCTTTCGATTTGATAGCATTTGGCCGCGTTTCCGCGTCAAAAAAAGAGGAACCGTGCGTCTGACTTAAAGTTAAGGCTTATGTCGTCGCTGAATATCTGTTTAAACGACGTATTTTCAATAGATGCTTAGATAATAATAACATCACCAAGTTATAGATACATCATGACTGATAATAATCCTTTCCGATCGGGAAATGACACTTGTATTGCAGGTGTTTTGACGCCGCACTTCCTTCCGTACCACGTTGTTAAGCACTAAAGCGCTCATGATTAGATCCATATTTTGCTTATTATTATTATGGACAGTGGTAACTTTTTGGGATAAAGCAAGTAGCTCATTTCCTGACTCGAGCTCTCATGTGACAAAAAATGCTGAATTGCACCCTTGCCCTGTTCAACCTGCCCGTTGGCATACCTTTTAAATGACATTTGCGCATCCATTGATTCAGAGGGCATTTTGCACGCCCTGGCCGCTAGGGGGTGCTGGAATGGCCACATACGGGGGTATTCATCAACACAAAATTGATGATGACAACAAAGTCTAAAGGAAATGGAATAAGTTCATGTTTTGCAATGTGTAACTGCTTTCAAGGTTCATAAACTTTACATTGGCAATGCTATTTTTGTCAGCTGTGTGTCATATTACACATTAACTTTGGTTAAAAAATGTAAATGTGTAATTAATTCACTTTCCTATGTGTTTTTGGACCGTTTCTAATGCTAACTATTAACCTGACAAAGCTATTTTTTGTTTTGAATATTTGCTGTGAACATCATACAAATTTTTAAGAGTCAAAGATACAGTCAAAGCCAAAAAAATGGATACGATTTTGAAAATCTCAGTAGTTTGTAAATACAGTAGACAAAGTCTTGACTGTCCATTATGTTTTATCTTCCGAAAATCATAAATGTGCATTTTGTCAGCTCGATTGAAGTGCAGATAGCTTGTAAACACATTCCATCCCCCTGAAAAAAGTCATAATATTCCATAAATTTGCTCCCTTACTCTCAATTTGATTAAATTATGTCAAAAACAGGAGTGAAAACCAATTAGCCAAATTATATCATTGAATTGAATACACAACAAATTTAAAAGGAGGGATGTCCCCGACCAAAAATGCAAAAAATATGCTAAAATTATTTAAAACTAATTGTAATTCCAGTTGGCTAAACAAAGCCAAAAAAACAGTACATACATCACTTCTGAATTTGGACATCTGTCATTTCAAATTCAAAAATTTAGACAAAAACGTCCCACGGGATGCCATTAGCAACCCATTTTATTGCGACACGTGGTTTTGACGGGCGCTCAGTGGAGGCTTTGTGAGTAAACGGGTTGTTTCCTTTTCGCTTATTTTGCTGAGCTCCACCCTGCCACGCTAAACCGGTCACACCTGCCCGGCTCGTGTCGAAATGTGGGGTGTCTTTGTTTTGGCCCCTCGGCCTCACTTGGCTCGCTCTTGGCTTGTCGCCGCTCGTACAATGTTGCTCTTGTGGTGTGTGCTGCGGTTGCCATTCACGTTAAGCAATGGCTGCTTTTGACACGCTTTTTTTGTGAAGGTGGGATTTGTATTTTACACGTGCGGTCAGGATTTATAGCAGGACTCTGTACGGCTCTACTAGTTTTCCGTCTGGGGTTTGTTTTCTAAACAAGAGTAGAGTCGCACCCGTTTGTTGAACGAGAGCTTTTTGGGGGGGTCGTTTGCATAAGGGTGAGGGCGTCTCATCAATAATTTTGTGTTTTAATTGGAACGGAATGTGGGAATGCTTAATATTCATCCGCCAGTTCTTGTTAAGCATGCATTTTAGCATTTTAGCATTTAGCATTGGTATGAAAATCATTTACGAAAATCAGGGGTGGCGAACAAGTTAGACGTAAAAAGACAAAATTTGAAAGTGTGAGAGTCAAAAAGCCACACTTCGCGGCAGAAAAGGCATAAAAAATGCAATCTGGGAAATTATTTTGGAATTGTCATTTATTATTTGTTTTTAATGAGGAATTTGGGTGTGTTTTTAAGTGAGAATAAAAATAAGAGAAGCTTGAAACGAGATAGAAAATATGACCAGAAGCAAAGAGCCGCTTTTATTTTGGCCGGGAGCCGCGGGTGGCTCGAGAGCCGCGTGCATTCAATGCTAATGTGCCATTAGGTGGAGGAACCGCCTCGTAACGGACGCATTTATTGGAGGACTTGGAGTAGCGTTGTCTTGTGTGAGTGCTTTGTTTGTCTTGAATCGTTAGACATTGATTTAAGGTCATCAGAAGGAAAAGGTGTTGTGTTGTTAAACTGTTTCCTGCTGTAAGAATTTCGCTTTATGCATCAGTGCTCCTAATTCTTCTTTGCTAGGTGAGATCAATTTTGAAAAATGTTTCTTTCGCGCCATCGAACGGCTTTCGTACTGTGGTTTCATGGATTTTAAAGTTGATTTCTTTGTCGTGACTCAGATCTGCAGATTGGGGATGTGTGTAGAATTGCATATCTGTCAATTTTGATGTTTTTCTCGTATTTTATACGTTTTTTGATTCTTTCAAATTGTGTGCAACAACTTTTGTACGGGATTTTTTTCAAGTATGTTTTTGTAAAACCCATCTCGTTCTGCCTTTTGACTATATAAATATAGCATGTCAGCAAGCAATGTACCCAGACAATCAAGCTGTCAGCGTCATATAGCGACATCTATAGAATCTTGAATTTAGTGCATCCTGATTGGGCACCCCGTTTATTTTGGAGAAAATTTTAAACTTCTAAGTGTGCCCTATGTGAGTAAATATGTGCCAGATTGCATTTGTACATTTTTTTTCATGGCTTGATAACGGATATTGCAATCATTAATAAGTAGAGCAATTGCCCAAGGTTGCCAGTTATGGAATTTGCATGATTTATAATAAAAACAGTTTGTCATGGACAAGGCAAGTGATATCGGCGATATCGGGATATTCATTCATTCCTTTTATGAACCGCTTTATTCTCACTAGGGCCGCGAGGGGTGCTGGAGCCTATCCCAGCTGAGTTTGGGCACCCTGATTTGGCAGCCAGCCAATCGCAGGGCACGAGAAGACAAACAGCCATTCACGCTCTCACGCAATTTAGATTGTCCAACCATCCTAGCATGCATGTTTTTGGAATGTGGGAGGAAACTGGAGTACCCGGAGAAAACCCACGCAGGCCTTGGATATGACCTGGATTTTTTAAAACCTTTTTTTAGACCTGGATTTTAACCCAGGACCCCAGAACTGTGAGGCTGACGCGTTAGCCACTCATCCGCTGGTCCGCCCGCGATCGGGGCAAATAGAAACATGAAAACATGTTTTTTTGGACATGCCTTGTCATCCCAGTTTGTCTGCATATCTGCAATGTGAAAGGTTGCCAGGTTGGAGACTGATCGCACACGTGAACGTGCGCGGACACGCCGCCGGCGCATCTGCAGTCGGGGCGCGTTTCGTGCCCGCTGCCTGTCAGCGAAACCGGAGTCTGCCTGGCAGCTCTCAAATTTTCGCACACGGCAGCACATCTCCCGTCTCATCTGGCTGGGGAAAATGTAGCGCTATCCCATTGGCCAACAGGATAGTAAAAGCTTTTCCCATTGGCCGTCAAGACCTCTTCTTCAAGGGAGTCGCTTAGGGTCCCGGGGGAGGCCCCTAGAGCGGGGAAGGGTAAACAAAGGGCACCTGGTGCGGTGTTTATGCTGTTTGACATGGCAAATTACACTTCTGGCTCTCATTGGGGTGTCGGAATATGTCTAATTTCTTTTCAGTAATGTTAATCGACCTTCTTAAACAGGCATTTTCTGGCATTCTAGCTGACTTTTGTCTCAGGAAACGTCTTTGTGGTGTGTGTTAGTCTTGTCCAAAGTGCCACTGCAGCAGTTCCTGTTTCCTTTCACCTCGGTGAGGAATCCAGCAGTGACATAGACGGATGGAAAGTGTTAAAGCTTGGCCATGTAAGGTTTCTTGCACCGCGTGACAAAACGCAGAATCTTTCACCGTCCCCTAAAATGCTGAAAAGATGGCATTTTTTCTTTTTCCCCCCTTGTTTTGAATGAAATCCAATTCGGTTAAAAATACAAGGCAGTGTAAAAGTCATAATAATAATAATGTTGTACTTTCATATAGTCCAAGGGGTTCAGACTCGGTTGGTTCGTGGGCCGCTTTAACGTCAACTTGATTTCACGTGGGCCAGACCATTTTAGATATAATATTTAGATATTTTTTTTAGAAATGGATTAAAAGAACTGGATGAAAAGCCCTGAATATTCAGTTTTTTATAGATCTAAAACAATGTTTATTTTAGCTTTTTGATATATATTTTTAGATTTTACAAAATGATTTTTGAACTAAAAAGACAGAAAAATGGATTTAATATACATCGGACCATTTTAGATATAATATTTAGATTTTTTAAATAAATGGTTTAAAAGAACTGGAATAAAAGCCCGTCAATATTCATTTTATAGATCTAAAACAATGTTTATTTTAGTTTTTTTTAAATATATTTCTAGATTTTACAAAATGATTTTTGAACTAAAAACACAGAAAAAATGGATTAAAAATGACAATTATTGATTTAAAAGGGGGAAAATCAGAAAATTTAATATACATCTATACTCTTCATTTTAATTTGATCCTAAAACAGAAAGTCGGCACTCATGATTTACTTTCCCGGGCCACACAAAATGATGCAGCGGGCCAGATTTGGCCCGCGGGCCGCCACTTTGACACATGTGATATAGTCTAATACAAGCTGCAAAGTATGAGAAAATAGTGAGATGTATTTACATTCCTTCATTTCAAGTGGTGTCAGTCTAATACAAGCTGAAAAGTACGAGAAAATGATGAGCTATATTTACATTCCTTCATTTCAAGTGGTGTCTTTGTTCTCTCTTTGTTTTTCTTCCGTCACGTTTGACCACATTTCACATCCTCTACTTGTTAAAAAAATAAAAAATATATTAAAAAAAGCTTAGAGCAAGAAAATCATAGCTTACCCTCATTTAGGCTTCCTGGAAGCGCCGGTTACCAAAAACAAGAGAACCATGTTCGGACTTGAGCTGGATGGTTGCCAGTTTGAATCCTGTTATGGTTTTGGACCACTGCGTACTACTGTCGCAGTGCCAAAGAGCAAGGCAAACCCCACAATAGCATTATTTTCGAGTTCCAGAGAGAAAAATTCGCTCCAAACAATGATTCAAGTTTCCGAAATGTTTGTTTTTGAAAGGTTTTCTGTCTTCCGATGACCTTTTGACTATTATCACGAGAGGAATTGCCATTTTAGTGGCTTTAAGATGTGGCAAATCACCCCCCAAAATTGGTCGTGCAGATTATCAGCGAGGTTTTGTGTGTGTAGGTTGCCTTTATCTGATCGGGACATTTATCTAATAAAGGCGGATTTACGGGATTCGGCTCTGGTTCGTGCCGGCCGGTGGAGATAGTGGAGGCGGGGGATTCCCCGTTAGAACAACAATCTAGATGCTATATATAAATATATAAAAGCTAGATGTTCATTTTGCCTGCAAGTCGTTTTTGCAGTACTCATATTTCTCATAATCACCAGAGATTTTTCTTATGTGGGAGTGGCTTTATTTGTATACATGCAATCCTCACTATCAAAAAAATATTTCATTCACAAATGCCTAAAAAATATGTTTGTTTTCCCTCTGTGTATTTAGTCAATTCAATTCATGACACCATAAAATAATTAGTATAGACAATTTTAAGACAGAAAATATTATACGCGAGCTATTTTTGGGGAGATGTTTAAGTTCATTAATCTGGGCTTGATTATTATTATTGATATTTTTTTCCAATGTTTGTCATTTTTTGACTAGATAAGTTAAATGTGTTGAGTTGTTATTTTTTCTTCTTCTTGAATTGAATTAATTATGTATATATGTACCATATTTTCACGACTATAAGGCGCACTTAAAAGTCTTAAATTTTCTCCAAAATAGACAGGGCGCCTTATAATCCAGTGTGCTTTACATATGGGAAAAAAAATTAAAATGTGTCATTCATTGAGGGTGCGCCTTATAATGCGGTGCGCCTTATAGTCGTGAAAATACGGTACATATACATATAAATATGTACAGAATTAATTCAATTCAAGAAGAAGAAAAAATAACAACTCAACACATTTAACTTATCTAGTCAAAAATGACATACATTGGAAAAAAATAATAATATTAATAATAATAAACAAGCCCAGATCAATGATCTTAAAAATCTCCCCAAAATAGCTCACGTATAATATTTTTTGTCTTAAAATTGTCTATACTAATTATTTTATAGTGTCATAAATATGTATATGTATATGTGTATGTGCATGTGTATGTGTATATATATATATATATATATATATATATATATATATGTGTGTGTGTGTATATATATATGTATATATGTGTATATATGCATATATATGTATATGTATGTATATATGTGTGTATATATAGTTGCAATCATTAAAAAGGGGAGCAATTGGCCAAGGTTGACAGGTATGTGATTTGTATTCAAAAATTGGCTGCCATTTTATTAATCCCGATTTTAATTCAACCAATTAAATGCACATATTCCAGTGTTAAAACCCATGAAGTCAAAGCAGAAAGTCGTCGTGACCTCACCATTCAAAGAAAGAAAACGTGAGCATGCAGAAAGAAAAAAAATGTATCTGTATTATTTCAGGTCTTTCTGGTGGTGTTTGTTTTGAATGAGCTACAAATGTGACATTTGTGAGATGCGATGATTGAGTTTGACATCTGTGCCAGCCTTCTCTCGCCCCCTCACAAATGAGCCATTGATCCAGAACCTTGACAGTTTGTCAAGGCTGATCAGCGTCTGCCAAACACCCGCCTCAGTCAGTTCTCCATCTCAAAAGATCGAAACGCCCGTTTCGCCAATGTTTGGGTCATGAAAAAAAAAAAAATAATAATAATCTAGGAACTCGGAAGGTACCCCCGGCCCATTGGAGCAAACATGATCTGATAGAGTCTTTGAAATGTGCTGAAAGGGAGTCTGATATATCAGGAAGGAGCACGTGGAGTGCCCGGAATTTTAAACGCCAGCCCATAGCCAAACGCTCAAGTGGGAAAGAGTGGGAATGTCAAGTAAGAGGGCCACGGGTATCTGCAAATTTACTACTTGAGCAAATGCCTCTTGCGTCGTCGCAAGGCACGCTTTGTGCGGCCGTGGCTGGTTCTCGTCAACTTCATCTGTTGGCGCCATCTTTTGTGAGCCGTGTTTGCTGTCCGTGGTGCTGAAAGCCATCAATTGTGTCCGCTTTATACTTCATCATTCTTTCATAAATGTAAATGGACGTTGTCAACAGGACGAGGAAAGCAAGGGAGCAAGTAGCAAGAGCTAAAAATAAAAGGACAACCCGCCTGCTAATATCTAACAAGATGACATTCAGCAAAAATAATAAATAAATAATGAGAATAGCAATGACACTGCTGAGTGGTAGACATAAAAACAGACTAAAAAATTATAATAATTGGATTAAAATAGGGGAAACTGGAACATTGTCAACATTTTCAAGTAGCGACAATGATAAAATGGTATACAATGAATGAGATTGGATATTTATGATATTTAAGGTGGACTGGATTACATATTCAAACGATTCGAACTATGAGTTGATTGGTTAAAATTGCATTGCAAATTTGCTTGGTTAACAGTGTTTTGTTTCCCTTAAAATTTAGATTTTCTGTTTTTTTTCCCTTCTCATTCCCCAGATGCTTTGCTTATGTATTTGTTTGCGTCAAATCCGTCAAAGTATAACGCTCATATTATCGAGGCAGGGCGGCATCAATTCCCCAATCAATACAATGTGCATGGGAATGGTCTCTGCGACCAGTCGTCCAATCCGTTTTTATGACCTCTCAGCCAGAGGATGCCAAAAATGATTTTAACACTACCTGCATTGGAGCTAAAACGTAATCCCCTTAACAACATTAAAGGCTCACATCAAACCAATCGCTATCGAATTGGCGAGGGCTCAAAAATGCGGCTTATCCCTTCTTGAATGTCAGTATCATCGAATAAAAACCACCCGTTATATGGTAGGAAATAAACTGTTAACTTGGTTCCAACGACAAACCTTCCCTTTTATTGGAGAAAAAGTCACTTGCAGGCTCTGGCGTTGTGAAATCTTTTCCCAATCGTTAAACTCGCTCAATTATTGCCAGCATGTCAGGTTTACACGTGCTAATGTGTCAAGATGAGCCTCCTGCTAATAGTTAGCAAAGCACCAATAACCTTCCAGATGGCATTCCTAAGAACCTTTTACTCATTTTTCTTAGCTAGGAGCTTGTATAAAAAAATGGAATTTATTCAATATACATGTGTTACATTTGTTTATTATGGATAGTTACGTCAAAGTGGACACTTGACTTTATATTTATAAGATGGAGTGCTCATTTGGGTTCGAATCTGGGTCGGTCCTCCTGTATGGAGTTTGCTTGTTCTTCCCCGGGCCTGCGTGGGTTTTCTCTGGGTACTCTGGTTTCCTCCCACATCTCCAAAACATGCATTTTAAGCTAAGTGAAGACTCTAAATTGACCCTAGTTGTGATTGAGGGTCGCGGGGGGTGCTGGAGCCTATCCCAGCTGACTTCAGGCCAGAGAAGGGGGAAACCCTGAATCATGACCGGCCAATCAAAAGGCACAATGAGACAAACGACCAATCATGCGCATACCTAGGGACAATTTAGAGCACATGTGTCAAAGTGGCGGCCCGGGGGCCAAATCTGGCCCGCCGCATCATTTTGTGTGGCCCGGGAAAGTCAATGATGAGTGCCGACTTTCTGTTTTAGGATCAAATTCAAATGAAGAGTATAGATGTATATTACATTTCCGGATTTTCCCCCTTTTAAATCAATCATTGTAATTTTTTAATCCATTTTTTCTGTGTTTTTAGTTCAAAAATCATTTTGTAAAATCTAAAAATATATTTTAAAAAAGCTAAAATAAACATTGTTTTAGATCTATAAAAACAGAATATTCAGGGCTTTTAATACAGTTCTTTTAATCCATTTATTTTAAAAAAATCTAAATATTATATCTAAAATGGTCCGGCCCGCGTGAAATCAAGTTGACGTTAAAGCGGCCCACGAACCAACCCGAGTCTGACACCCCCTGATTTAGAGTATCCAATCAGCCTACCATGCCTGGTTTTGCAATGTGGGAGCAAACCGGAGTACCCAGAGAAAACCCACGCAGAGAACATGCAAATTCCACATAGGTGGACCAACCTGGATTTGAACCCAGGACCCCAGAGCTGTGAGCCCGACACGCTAACCACTCAACCCACCGCGCCGCCCGCTTTGAAAACTTGTTTTTGTTAATATTGACCTAACCTTTATTTAACCAGATAAAACCCGCAGAGATACAGATCTGACCTGGCCAAGAGGTGCAATAAAAAAGTTAAAGGTGAAAAAAATAAGAAAGTGAAGTACATTTAAAAGACGTGTGGCTGCGATAACAACAATTTGAGATGTTATAAACACAGGCAATGTTTAAATGGTCTCATGCTGCGTTAGAACGGAAGAGTCCAAATGGAATGACATCTGTGTGTTTATACTTGATGGAAAATGCACATTGCTTTTGCAAATGTGTGTGTGTGTGTGTGTGTGTGTGTTTGTTTTTATTTCCTTCATGTAGTGTACACGTGTGGTTTATTGGTTGTCACGCTCAATGGAGTCTAACGACCGGAGGCAGATTCCTTGTTTCGGGGGAGTGAAGATGATTCCGATTCCGGCGTCGAGGTCAGCTCAGGCGGTCTATTTCTGTTGGCCCCCGTCAGCCAGCTGAGAAGCCGCGGCGCCAATTTCAGTGCAGCACTTCAGGTTAATCCATTTAGCGATTGCTTTTCAGGCTCCGGTTTATCCTGAACCACCGTAGTTTGATGACTATGACAAGGCTTAAAAAAATAGGCGCTCGTCGCGGCGTCTCTCGGCGAATATCTTCACATGGCAAACTTCCATCTTTGTCAAAGAGGAATGATGAATTAGCAAGAGATCGGGATTAGAGTATCAGGATGCCTGATTTAGATGAAGAGTCTATATTTAGAGTCTTGGCCGATGAATGTGTCTTCTATGTGGCTGTAACAAACACCGTAAAAGTGCTTGCTAAACGAATGGCGTGCTCCCATTTTAATGCGTTATGGCTTCTCTGTATTGCGGATTTGTTGGTTGGTGTAAAAGAAAACTACTCCAACACCATCGGATTATAATCATGAGCACCATTAAAGAAATGGTGTTTCTGAATAATGACATGATATATGTGCATTCTTTCTTTGTTAGGTTGCATCCAGAAGGAGAATTGGCTTTATTGGCCAATGATGTTAACCACATACTATTCATATTTTGTGACTTTTGTCTGCGAAAGTAATTATTTTTTTGCTATGGATGGGATTTTTATTCGTTTGGAGACAATCGAGTGTTCCAGCAAAAAACGTTACGATGACAAAATGTACCTGTAGGAAATAAACACATGTAGGTAGACTGATATACAATTGAATTTTTAAAATTGTTAAGTCCAGGAAAAAAAATCATGCATCAGTCTAATTGGTTAATTCTAGAGCGAATTTGAGGCTAGCCAATCCCGTGTTAGAATTACGCCACTTGAAGGATGTCACGTACATCTTGGCAAAAGATGCGAAATGTTTACCTTCGCACAACTGGTTTCAAATGTGTTCATGATTAATTGTCAAGTAAGAAAATGTTTAAAAATAATCAATAAATAATAATAGATAAAAAAGTGGTCAACATAATAAATAAGTAGTAGTAATAAGTCTTGCTTTGCTCCTAGGTTCAGAACTCGAGTTGAGTATGGTGACAGCCCTTGTCAAGAAACTGTCCTTGAGTCTCTTTGTCTTGGCTGTTATGGCTCTGTAGCGCCTTCCAGAGGGCAGCAGGTTGAAGCGGTGGCAGCCAGGGTGCATATTGTCTTTTACGATGCTCTCTGCCCTGCTAAGGCACTGGGATTTGTAGATGCTGGACAGGGTAGGTAGGGGCAATTGATGATCTTATGGTCTGTGTTGATCACCCTCTGCAGAGTCTTTTCCTGTCAGAGTTGTTGGAGATTGACGTGTGTTTCACGTGGATAGCGCAGAGCAAATCAATGGCATTTCTCTTTCCTCACACTCTCTCCCTCTCTGGAAATGGTGTGACCCAGTTAGCTCCTCCAGCAGGCAGCAGCAGCAGCAGTTATTTTTACATATTAGCAGGAGACAATACTTTGTCCTCTGCACGTCCTCCTACTTGTCTCTCTGCCTCTCTTTATCTTCCATCCTTTCAACTTTCTCCGGCCGGCCAGACTCGTCGGCTTCCCTCTAACGTCGATAGCTCCGTATTTCGCTAAATGAGGGAAATTATAAATGCTCGGCCGAGCGTGGAAGCGGAACACAAATCAACGCGTCGCTGATTGACTCGTGTCATCGGGGATGGAGATTATTCGAGATTCGTGGTGCCGACTCGCTAATGTGAAACGGCAGGAAGAGATGCCGAGATTGGTTTTCGGTCGAGTAGAAGGCATCGTAAGGGAGGAAAAACGGGTGCTTTTCACAGACGCTGTAGCAATTTGGGTTTAAACGCTGTTCAGTCGTTGCTCAACTGAAGAAAATCAGCAGATAGAAAAAAATAGGATGTTTTTGCTGGTTGTGTGTTCCTTTTTTTGAGGCTTATAGTGTTTCAGTGTGTTTAGATCAAGCTTGAATGTGGTTGATCTTGGAGAACAAATACAATGTCAACTTTACATATGTTCGTTCTAAGTCACATTTTGAACCGAGTGTACATTACAAAGAAATTGATCAAATTTACAGTAAAACGAACACAATCCAAAGGATTGAAATTGTTCATCCCCGATTGCCATTCGGGAAAATTAAAGATTCTGGGGGAAAAAATTGACTTAAAATGCATTTATTTAACATTGTTACATTTTTAATCTTAACAGTGCCAAATTACTCATTCTTAATTTTAATTTCTAATTTTAAATCAGAGTCCTGACAAATTGTTACCACACTTTAAAAGGCATTGACTTCCTTCCTTTAAACTTAATTGACCTTAAAATGTCTTGAATCCAATTTCCAAAGTCTGAAATGTGAACGGTTGCGATTAGTTATTCATTCAAACAAACATTATTTATCATATTTATTCAGACTTACTTTTAAAAGCTTTAGTAGCGATATGACACCCATCTTTTTAGATCTCCTGACATTTCTGTAAGTCACTAAACAACGACGCCACATCAAAACAATGAAATTCAGCGGCAGGTCTTTCCAAGAAATGTTTATTTTGTGATAATGATCAAACTGAATACATCAAGGTGATGTCACTCTCTGTCTTGTTTACATATTCATGGCTTTGTCATGTGACACATCATTTTTTTGTTGTTGTGAATGTGAAGTTCAAGATAAGACTTTTCAACGTCGTTTGAAATTCTATCCTACTTTACCTTAACGATAAATGAGGTGATTAATCGTTATTTATTAAAATGCACGTGGCTATGACTTTCAAAAATGGCTCTACTTTAGAACGATCACGTCAAAGTAAAGAGATGTGAAATCGTTGTCGGACGAATCGAAGATTTGTGAAAACGTTCCTTAGATATTAGCCTCTATTAGCTCTCCCAGCAGTTATTACAATACAGGTCAGCACGTTGATCATTCGTCTATTTCGACAACAGACAGAGTTTTTAGGAAAAAAATGCTTATTTCTTTTGAAACTTAGTCATTTTATTTGAAGCCTGGCCTCTCCGTAGCGTCCGGGGAGCTAGCGAGTGCGGCGCAGGTGTTGACGGGTCATCCATTGGCCTCCTAATGATGATCGATGGCTGGACGGCAGAGCGAGAGAACGCCGGCAGAAGCTGAGCGATTCGCCCAGATTAAGAAATCGCAACGTCAGAGCCAAGCACGTCTAAATTTGTCCGCTGGCGGCCAGGCAGGTGCCGGGACTTTTAGTGATATGTTGATCCTTAAATGTTTCTATCGTTCTTGTCATCTGCCTGATAGTGGGTGGGTGGAAGTCCTATAAATAGATGGAGGGGAAGATACTTTTGCAGGGGGGAGTCCTCTTGATGGGCGAGCGCAACACGAGTGTCTTGGTGTATGAATTACGAGGTCTTGATTCTATTTGCATTTATTGAGTTCCAGAAAAAGTGATGTGGCTGATTGAACTCTTTCTGAAGGGAACTACACAGTCACCTCTAGAACCAGCTCTGTTGATTTTTTTTTTTTTTTTACAAAATCTTGCAGTGGAGGAGAAGCTTTGTGTTGGATAATTTTGTGAACTAAGGTGGCATCAACATATTTAACATTATTGTTCCAGTTCAGGCATTTGTGTGTTTTTTTTTTAAATATCTGATAGTCATGGTACGTTTTTGTGTTTTCTGTTCAATAGTTTCAGACCTTGCTTATAAATGGTTTTAATACATTGTTAGATTAATTTGGTTTAGATGTAGTGAATTTTTTTTCTGGATAAAAGTTGAATTTGGTGTTCAAAAGGTCTTTTCAAACTTGAGTCGTCTTATAATAATCGTCTTATATTCGGGCCAATATGGTAGTCAGAGACATGTTTTAAAATCTTGTGTACATGTATATGATGTGGCTGTTACATGGACACATGGAATAAAATACACATGCCTAAAATTAACAGATAACTAAACAAATTAGGGTTTTGAATATCTAATTAAATTCAAACTTGGAAACAGTTTCCTGCATAGTTTCTTGACTATAGCACTTAAATTTAGTTTTGGGGTGCTTATTTTGTTTCCACTTTCTGCTCCTCTTGAAATATTTCTATTTGTATTTTGATGTCCCTTTGTCATTTGAATACTGCACTTGCAGCGTTTTTGCATTAGCCTTCTGCTGAAATATTTCCGGATAATAGAAATGGATTATTCATTTGCATTATGGTGTGAAAGGCATTGTTGGTTACTTTCTTGAAGCAATCAATCCCAAGTAGAGTGCAGACTTGGCTGCAAAAGCGGAAATTCTAATAAATGAAGCGCAATCGCTGCCACGTCAGCAATGGGAAGCTTACCTTGGAAATAGTCCATTTTCTTCCACCTGTATGCAAATATGTACATGTACAAAAACATTATCAGAGAGGACGTATCGTAAATTGAAACCCCATCCTCGTTATTACATTATAATTCTAGAGAAAGATGTCATAGCCATGCATTATCCGTATCACGACTCTAATGCTCCGTCAATTGTAAATCCTTAACAATACTTCATTCTGTAATGTACTGACGTTCATCTGCCAACAAAGCGGGATTAAAACAACCTCATCGGGGGTGCTAATACATTTACGGATGCGCACAGAGCAGATCTCAAATTGTTGATTTGAATTGTTGGATAAGAATCCAACAATCCATTCAATTGGATCAAAACGGATGGATTATTTTTTACTTAATCCCGATCACGATGCGTGTGGCGCTGTATACATGGGATGGAATTGATTCCCTAGCTGGAGATGGAAAATGAGCAACAAAAAACAGAATACCGTATTTTCACGACTATATGGCGCATTGTATTTTAAGCCGCAGTATCAGTAACGAGTGCTATTTTTATACGTTCGTCCAGGTGGCCACAATCCATTCGCAAATAGTAGCTAGCTAGTAGCTAGCGTAACTATTCCAACGCTGCCTTCCATGCTTTGTAAAGCTGTGTGTACCCTATCGACTGATTTATTTGATTTTATCGTGATAACAATTTTAGTATTGGTCCATATATAAAGCGCACTGGATTATAAGGCACCCTGTCTATTTTGGAGAAAATTTAAGACTTTTATGTGCGCCTTATAGTCGTGAAAATACGGTAAATAAATAATCAGATTACCGTTCGTGTGGTTTTAAAGGGGATGGCGCTTTTGTCTAAGGCGCTTTTTTGTGGTATCTGTCATCTTGGTGTCTGAAAACACCAAAAAAGCAGTGTGAATATAAGCTTGACAGATCATGACACAACACACACACATGCACAGACACCATGGCAAAATCTCACCTTCCCAAAGTGAAGGCTGTAGCTATGGCAACCAAGAATGAAGAGAAATGATTGGGCTGGGTTGGGATTTGTTGAGAATCTTTCTAAACCAGCCTGGGTTGACACACGTCAACTTTGTATGTACTTCTTTTTAGTCGGCCTTTTCCCCTTTTCCTTTTTCACTGTGTATGCGGTGTGGATGTTGTGGTTCAATTTTAAGATGTGAATGTAAATCCATTTAACTGGTCTAGATCACATGTGTCAAAGTGGCGGCCCGGGGGCCAAATCTGGCCCGCCGCATCATTTTGTGTGGCCCGGGAAAGTAAATCATGACTGCCGACTTTCTGTTTTAGGATCAAATTAAAATGAAGAGTATAGATGTATGTTAAATTTCCTGATTTTCCCCCTTTTAAATCAATAATTGTCATTTTTTAATCCATTTTTTCTGGTTTTAGTTCAAAAATCATTTTGTAAAATCTAAAAAGATTTAAAAAAGCTAAAATAAACATTGTTTTAGATCTATAAAAACGGAATATTCAGGGATTTTAATCCAGTTCTTTGAATCCATTTATAAAAAATAAAAAAAAATAATATATCTAAAATGGTCCGGCCCACGTGAAATCAAGTTGACGTTAACGCGGCCCGCGAACCAACCCGAGTCCGACACCCTTGGTCTAAAGCTAGGTGCAGGTGTTAACACAGTGGGGGTCCTCAGTGGGCCTGGAAACAGGGAGACCCTTGTCATTGGCAGATTTCAACGGAGGTTCGCCCATGAATGATTCATTTGTCTCTAGTTGTAAGAGTTGTGTTATTTTAGAGTTCCGGTTGAAGTGTCAAAAATATCAGCCCCTAATAACTGTAGTTTTGAAGAGGGTGGAGCCAAATACTGCACACTGTTGATTGGTCGACAGGTGACATGCAAGAAAAAGCAGCGTATGGACTTGTAAAGTCTTTGGGACGTTTCGAAACAAACACCTAGCATAGCGTTTTAGTACTTTATTGTCGAAACAGGCTTTTACTCGTGCCGTAATACTCTAGTTTTAGCCATGCCTCTAAAATCTGGATGAGTGAGAATGTAAATAAGGCTTTTAAAAATGTAGTGTTTAAGTTGTCCCACCGTTTGTAGACGAATAGCTGAGTTTTGAAATATTAATTAATCTTGATGTGTACATATACACACACCTTGATGAGTTAGGACTGTCTCTTAAATGGCAATGGAAACATGTTAAAATGAATTGTTAATTCAATTTAAATCCTAATTGGAACAGTGACTCAGAGGAGGAAAGATGGAGAGTCATTGCTTTCATTAATGAATAAGCAGTATATGGTCCATTTAGCCTGATCTTGGAATAACAATAAACAAGGCTTATACTGTTTGCGCCTTACAAAATATACCAACAAGAGCGGTCGGTATTTAATGCACGATCAGATCTTTTATTTCAAGGATCAATGTTCAATAATAATAATAAAAAATACATCATTCATAATTCGTTCTCTAGCACCCCCACGTAGCTTTCCTTATAGGCGCAACGTTAAAATTAGAAGAGGCCGGCCTTTGCCAATTGGCAGCTGTTTGTGTAAAATCGGATACTTAGCTCGCCAATACTGGAGTGTTCTTAAAGTGACCACCCTTCCATGATGAGTTACTTTATAACATTTGACAACTCAAGACTGAGAACCAGTTTAACTTGCCATAATAACATTAAGTCCTTTCGCACTCGTATGTTATTGGTTATATTAGTAAGACAATGTACTTGCCTTACTTTACCTGCTGATTTCAAAACAGTGCCCCGACCAATGACGTCTCTCTTCTTAAAAGTCAAATAAAGTATATCAAGGTTATGGATATGTTTTTTTAGGGGGTATAACAATGACCTGTGTACCCTGTAATCTGTTTACGGGCAAGGCGAGAATGGAAATGAGGTTGAGGTGCTATGATTAGCAAACTGTGACTCTTAAACCTTGGCCCTCTTGACCCAGACGCTATTAAAAAGCCAACCAACCACCTTGGCGTGCTCTGTCTGCAAAGGATTTTTCGGAAAGTTTTCTCCTGTCAAACTGCAAATCTGAGTTGCATATGTGGATATATTTGCGTTCCTAATATGTTAACCCTTTAATTTTCCTTTTTTTGGCAGGAACAAGAGTCTGAAACTGGATCGAAGTGGCCTAAAAAAGGGATTGGAGGACAGAGGGGGGTGAGGACGTTGATGAAATCCATTGTCATTAGCACGGTAGGTCATTCACCTTTTACTACGTAGTTCCTAGTTACTGTATTTTCTCGCATATTAGCCGCCTCCGCGTATAAGCCGCACCCTTAAAATTGCCTTAAAATGGTTGAATTTGACGATTTCTCTCGTATAAGCCGCCCCCGATTCACAATTTTCAACTCCGTATTTTAATAGGGAGTACAATTGTATTACAGTGTTTAATACTAATGTAACTTTCAATTAGTATTACAGTGTGGACATTATCCACAACACACTTGTAAACGAACAAACAAATTTAAATTAACTTGGATTGATATATACAGACACACTCAAACATACGCTTAATGTAACTTTATACAAAACTGAATTCTAAATTTGTTTTAATTTTTTTAACCTACACTTATACTTCATTACCCAGAAAGCCCTCTTTTTGCCCGCGCATGCACGTTGTGCGTTTTCTGGTCCATGTGTAGGAGAAACTCGTGTGAAGAAATCGTTCAGTGCTCGTAGATATCTGTTATACACGAAAGAGATGCAGCAAAAAAAGACAATGCGCTACAATGATAAACAGCCTCTCATGTCATGGCCACCTGGCCTTCTCGCATCTCAAATTTTTCTCGTATCTAGAGCGAATTATTTGCTCGAAATTTTCCTCGTATCTCGAGCATCTCGTAGGTAGAGCTGCTCGTATGTAGAGGTCCCACTGTACTTTAAAGGGAAAATCTTAAGAAAAATCATTGCACATGGTGTTTCTGAGATACTGTACGAATCGAAAGGATCCACTAACCAAAAGAATTCAGATCCAAGCAGCGCGCATTTATTTGAAACAGACTCTCGCGTTCCACTCAAAGTTTTACACGTCCTTGTCATTTCTTTGTCTTTCTTTCCCCTTCGCCGCAGTGTCCTTGAAAATCGGTGACTTTGGTAGTGAGCGCAGCAGCGAGCATCCCTCTGTCAGCATACCCACAAATACACACATTCCCACCCACACACACACACACACACACACACACACATAGCCCTTAAAAGCCTATAAATAATTCATCGTCATTAAACCCGGCTGTATTCTTTGCAAATATTTTGAAAAATATCACACAGAAAGCAGCTATTTGCCGTGTGAAAGTACATCTGAAGCCACATGGAGGTCCTGGATACGCGTTCACACTTTTGGCGAATCAACAAGCAGACTCCAAATAGAGCATAACACCCGTTCAGAATATTCCTATAAATACATATTTGGCTTCAATTCTTGGTTGGACTATTCTCAAAAAAGGGTGAAAAGGCCACCCTATTTTTTTTCTCGAATAGATGCCATCTTATTATTAGTGTCCATCCCCCTTTTATAAGACAAATAAACTCCTTTCTCAAACAGACTGTTATTATTTCAGTTTACAGATTGTTATTTACAGGCAGATGTTAAATTTAAATGTTGAGTATGTTTGAATATTGCATGACCGACCAGATTTTTATGCAAATTGTTTGAAATGTTACATTTGTGCATACATTGGTCATCAAATTTTGTCCGAAAATCCCAAGAAATGCAAGAAAACAAAGCAAACGCACACAAAAAACGTTTTGATTGAAATGAACACATCAAAATTTAAAGCAATAACCAACATAACATTTTCTTCATACTTCCAAATGAGCAAAACTAGCAAAATATTCTTCTAACTAACTCAGTCCATTTCTTTTCGCTCCACTTTTGTGAGGAGAATGAACCACTACACCAGGGGTGTCAGACTTGGGTTGGTTCGCGGGCCGCTTTAACGTCAACTTGATTTCACGTGGGCCGGACAATTTTAGATATAATATTTAGATTTTTTAAATATAAATTGATTAAAATAACTCGATTAAAATCCCTGAATATTCAGTTTTTTATAGATCTAAAACAATGTTTATTTTAGCTTTTTTAAATAAATTTTTAGATTTTACAAAATAATTTTTGAACTAAAAACACAGAAAAAATGGATTAAAAAATGACAATTATTGATTTAAAAGGGGGAAAATCAGGAAATTTAATATACATCTATACTCTTCATTTGAATTTGATCCTAAAACAGAAAGTCGGCACTCATCATTTACTTTCCCGGGCCACACAAAATGATGCGGCGGTCCAGATTTGGCCCACGGGCCGCCACTTTGACACATGTGCACTACACCATCAGCGCCTTGGCATTGTAATCATATCTGATTTATTAATATATTATCATCCCTCTTTTATTCTTTCACCAGTTCACATCTATAACCCTGTGTTGTTCTTTTACAATGGGCTTATTAGCAATGAAAAATGATGCTTTTGTGAAGCCCCATTTGGCAAGAAGTCAAGCGTCCGCTCTTATTGGACGGGGACGGACGGCCATTGTCCGTTTTCCCGTGGCTTTTAAAAGATAGATGAAGGCTTATTGTCGCGTGGTAAAATGAGACCATATCGTCGCTGGATACTGTTTGTTGTCATTCCTCTCCTTTAGAGGTCAGAGAGCATGTTGCGGGTCGCCGGTTCGACTCCCGCCTTGTTTATTTTCTGCCCTGCGTACGGTTTAAGTGACTGTTGTGCTAGTCTGAATGTTTTTCTTTTTTAAAAGCCCGATTTTATATTAATATTCTGATATGTGTGACAGTATCTCAGTGCTCTTGTTCTTTCTGTCACTCTCTGTCGCGCTATGTTTGTGTGTGTGTCTGTGTCTGTGTGTGATATCGAGCCGAAAAAAGATTCCACAGCCATGGCGACCATTCCCAAGGGGAAAAGTTGAATGAAGCCGAATCTCTTTTTCCTTCCATTGTCTCATCCTACTTTGCAATTTGCTTCTTCCCCCGTCCTACATTTGCTCACGGAAGTGCGGCAAATGCCTTTTTCCGTTTCTATTTTAAGATGAAACTTCATGACTAGTAAATGAGGTTGATTTTTGCCCGTGTTATTTCAGCGTTTGGCATTTTTCAGTGCAAGCCTTTTGACAATCAGCTCTTCTGTCTTTTTCTCAGTCATCTTCTCCCCCGAGAAAGACGAGGAAGTCTGTAATGAATTGGCTGTGTGGAGCACACGACTCCAAATTAACCCGGAATGAATGAAGTTAGTGATCAGCTGCTGCCCATGTAGTGAAGAATTGGGCCCAATTCTGCTCCCGTACGTTAATCCACCAAATTCAACAGTGTAAATGCACACACGTGAACCAAATTCCAATCATCTTTTACCGTATTTTCTCGGATCTACGCTACAAAAAATGACTGAAGCAAGGGTACGGCTTATATGCGCACAAATTAGACAGAGACGAAACGCCATAACGCAACACGACGCGGCCGTTACGGATATTTATTTCAAAATAGAGAAAAGATAAACAGATAAAACGTTAAACTAAATTTATTTTGACATCTATGAACGAAATTCAAGAAAAAAAAATAAGCGGTGTCTTGCATAAAAGGTGAAAAAACTCACTTACTTGTGCCCGCCATTGCTCGCTCAGGGTGCCATCATCTTACCGGTAGTTAAACGTGCTCTGATTGGCCAGACGCGAGTAGCCTGGGTATATGCGGTCGTAGTCTTTACATTGTCAGCAATAGTTGTTAAGGCTGATCGCCTTGATGCTTGCGTAATGTGTATCTCATGCTATCATTGCATCCAGAGAGTTGGACACACTTCCTGGTTGTACTGCTCACGTGATTTCCTTTTTGAATTTAACTTCCTTATGATATTGACCCAAATAAGAAATTCTGTGATGATTTTTCTGAAGATTTTCTCTTCAAAATAACACATTTGTACTCCCTATTAAGACCATGTTGACCAAATTGTGACTCAGGGGGGCGTCTTATATGTGAGAAATTGTAAAATTATTTTAAGGGTGCGGCTTATACGCGCAGGCGATCAATACGTGAGAAATACGGTAAATCATGCAGTTAAACGCCGATTCCTTTCCCTAATCAATACATAATCCCTCGTGCAACTGACTTAATTGACACTATCTGCTGCACATTTGGAAGGATTTTTTATTTTATTTGGCCAGCCGTGGCGACATTAAATGAGGCTTGAAAATACAGAACACAAAAAGGAATGACAGTGAATCCAAGATAAACATCTTTAAAATATACTGTAGATTGCACCTTTTGCTTTTATTACCCATCTCTTTTATCTGCTCATCTGGCATTTCAGTCACACTTGCTGCTTTTATTAATAAGAATGGGCGGAAAAAAGCAAGAGAATGGGTGGCTAGGAATATGTGTGTGTGTTTGTGTGAGTTTGTGTGTGTTTGTGTGTGTTTGCCAGACTGCCTTTGTGTGTTGTCGGGTACAAACACCCATTAGGGAATTAGTTCACATCTGGACAACCCTCACAGTAATGCTTTCACTTTAATTTTCAACCGCTAGGCCTTTGTGACGTTATTGTGTGCACGTTATTCGCTATCTTCAAAAATATTCTCATAATAGGAGAAGATGCCCATCCAGAAATGGAGTTACTGTATCTTTTTTTTTAAACATGTCTTGCGTTTTTTCTAATCTCTTAAATGGGCAATTTGACGACCATGACGTTACTCGGTTGGACATGAAGATGTTTTGTTGTTCTATTCGCAGTACATTTCCATATTGTTGTATTTTTTTTAAAGATTTTATACGGAGAGAAGATAAGGGCTGAAAAATAGTCAAGTTTATTTACTATGCAGCATAATCAGCAAACATATCCCATAAGCCTTTGCTTCTTTTTTTAAATAACGGCCATTCCTGTCATGGGAAAGTACATTATTGGAATGCAGTAGTTCTATTATCATTAATCAAAAAAAAAAATCTAAATATTTAGGCATCTTGCACAGGCAAAGGAGCAAGTAAAAGGGATCCTTTTTTTAACTGTATTTGGTGCAGTTGTTTAATTTAACTTAGTTTTGTAATCATTCTTTTAGCAAGCACAGTGGTTGAGTGTTTTTTTTAAGTCTGCAGTTTGAATAGGCGCTTTGTAGTTCTACGTTCTCCCTATGCGGATTTTCTCCGTACGTATATAGCCGCTTCTTGTCAAATTCCTTCCCCCTGACCAACATGTCAGGGTGTCATCTGTAAAATCGTCAGAGGATCGTCTCCAGTTCATTTTTTGGATAAGCGGTATAGAAAAATTCTCATTTCCAAGTCTCAGAAAAAAAATAGATGTATTTTTCTTCTTCAAATCACTCTGGATTCTTGCATTTTCCATTTCATTGTATTTCTATTAACAAAATTAGAGTACTGTAATTTCCGCACTATAAGGCACAACTATCCTCTACTCTTTAATCATTTGATGTTATTCCATCAAAACCCCCCTACACACACACACCAGCTCAGTATACACGTCCATGATTGGGGGATGGCCGGCTTTGTGTTTAGACAAACACGAGCTTAGCGGCAAAAAAGCCTTTCAAGTAGGATTAAGTTGCCAAGTGTCAATGGACCAGAGAAATAGCGCAAATAGCACTTAAATATGATTTGCAAGACTCAATCGCTGTGTTTATATGCAGCTTTAAAAATCGCTGTATCATTTATACAAGTACAAAAAAATCTAAGTAAGTAAAAAAAACACTTTGCACTGTAGATTACGGGTGTATGTGTGACCCTGGCAGCCCCAGGAATACCATCTGCTCTCGCTGAAATAAACACAGCAGGAGTATAGCAGTCTACATGTGTTGCGTTCTGGTTCTACTTAAATGCAAGTATGGTCTAGGTTCTTATTTAATACATATTTGTCAACCTCGACCAATTGCTCGTCTTATTAATGATTGCAATTCCACTTATTAAGCGATTAAAATGACGTACATATGCAACGCGGCACATATTTACTCGCATAGGGCGCACTCAAAAGTCTCACATTTTCTCCAAAGTGGATGGAAAATCCTGTACAAAACTTGTTATATGGCGTACACCACATGTGTCAAAGTGGCGGCCCGGGGGCCAAATTTGGCCCGCCGCATCATTGTGTGGCCCGAGAAAATAAATGATGAGTGCCGACTTTCTGTTTTAGGATCAAATTAAAATGAAGAGTATAGATGTAAATATTCAATTTCCTGATTTTCCCCCTTTTAAATCAATAATTGTCTTTTTTTAATCTATTTTTTCTGTGTTTTTAGTTCAAAAATCATTTTGTAAAATCTAAAAATATATTAAAAAAAGCTTAAATAAAAATTGTTTTAGATCTATAAAAAACGGAATATTCTAGGCTTTTAATCCAGTTCTTTTAATCCATTCATTAAAAAAAATCTAAATATTATATCTAAAATGGCCCGCGAACCAACCCGTGTTTGACACCCTTGGCGTACACAATTCGAAATGATCAAAAAATATAATAGTAATGTAATAGTACATCTTCCTGGCATGATGGACAATCATTCTATGATATCTACGTGCACGGCAACCATTTCCTTTGCAATAATCAAGAGGATAGAGTTACTCTTCTGTCAATGTTATCTATTTCTTCCTCTAAACTGACATCAGCAGTTTTGTTTTTTGCCAACTCGTCAATACTGACTGACATCTATCTCTTGGCCTCAGCGAGAAAATGTGCGCTAAAATCAAAATAAATAAAATATAGACATGCTGATAGGGTTATTTCTCAAGTATCCAACAGATTTTCTTACCAGGATTTTTTTCACAAGGCTTTTGGGGGTGCTGGAGTTTATCCCAGTCAACTCTGGGCACCGGGCGGCCGGCCAATCGCAGGGCACGTTTGGACAAACAACCAATCAGAGTGTTCAACAAGCCGAGCATGCTTGTTTTTGGGAAAACGGGAAGCGGGGTACCCGGAGAAAACCCACGCAAGCCCGGGAAGGACATATAAACTCCATGCAGGGAAGGTCAGAACCCATCCGGGGATTGAACCCTTGATCTCAGAACTGTGAGGCGGACGTGCGGAGAATAATTTTATAAAATTAAAATGATTGGTGCTGAGTGAAACAATCAATATTATTCCAAGGTCATCAGGAATATTTGAAAAAGCAAACCAAAAACAGCACAAGTAATCGCCTTTGTTCATCGTCAGAATGGTTTGAAATGTGTTGTGACTCATATTTTTGTCTTTTAGTTGTTTAGTTCTAAATAAAGCAGCAAGAGGTTGAAAGGCTGAAAGAATGATGTTAAAATAATGCGCTAATGAGACAGCGTTTTTTTTTCTCCCATCATAACACAGCCCGTCTCACAAACACATTTCACGTGTTTTCTAAAGCGTTGAGATGGAACGTGATCCTGCATCAATTGACTTTATTCAGCATGCCGCCTGCTCCTCAGACTTCCACTATTTGTGTCTTCCACTGCGTGTTTGCCTAACTTAATATTTCACACGTGTTTATCCGGATGCTAATATTACAATTTCGTGCCATTACATCAGTCCAAAAAAAAAACAGCCATTCCCCCTCCAAAAATGAAAAAATGGCTACAATCTGGCTTTTAGAGTAGGTGAAATTTTGGCAAATGGATTGTCATTATACGAGTATAATGAGATTAAACGCTTCAACACAAATAACAGCAACAAACAGACAAATAAGTAATGACAAGTACAACAATAACAACAATAAGTAATAAATAAGTAGAGAAGTGCACAAATAATAACAAACAAATAATCAATAAATAAGTAGATAAGTAGTCAACAACATAGATAAGTAGGAAAGTGCACAAATACCAACAACAAACATTCAAACAAATAAATAATAAGTAAATCAGTAGTCAACATAAATAGGGAAGCGCCCAAATAACAACAAATAAATAAATAATCAATAAATTAACAAGTACAACAATAACAATAAGTAATAAATAAGTAGTCAAAAACATAAATAAGTAGAGAAGTGCACAAACAACAACAAACAATCAAACAAATAAATAATCAATAAAATAACAAGTACAACAATAACAATAAGTAATAATTAAGTAGTCAGAAACATAAGTAGAGAAGTGCACAAACAACAACAACATACAAATAAATAATCAAGAAATAATAACAACACGTGATAAATAAATAAGTAGTCAACAACATAAGTAGGGTAGTGCACAAGTAACAACAAAAGCAGACAAATTAATGATAACAATAACTAATAAATAAGTAGTCAACAACAAATAGGTAGGGAAGTGCACAAATAACAACAAACAAACAAACAAACAGATAAATAATCAATAAGTAATAGTCAACACAATAAGTAGTCAACAACATAAATATTTAGCGACATGCAAATAACAACAACAAACCAATGAACAGATAAATAATCAATCCATAATAATGCTAAATAAATAATCAAGAAATTCTAATGCTGGTATGCACAATTCCTGATTATTTTTCATTCCTCTTTACTAACAAAAAATGTGTCCCTGTGAAAATCCCCCCATAAAAATCAATTCCCAGAGCAGTCGGGCTTCCACTAATTAACGCCGATTCCATCCTTCCTGCATCTTGAAGAGCTCATCTCTTCTGATGCTTATCAGAAGAGAAAAGGTGTAAATTGCCCACCACGCCACCCTTGGGGGGCTATCCTCGGGGAGGGGTCCGCTCCCTTTATCCTTTGCTGGATTCCTTTCATCCCTGTTGGGAAAACAGAATTTAATGACCAAGTGGATGTGAGGACGCCATTCCTTCATCGGTAAACAAACTCCCCCCTTCGCAGATAGACGCCTCGACAAAGTCACGTGACGACGACCGTGTCGTTGCTGCAAATGGCCTTGTTTTTCCCCTCAGGTGCAAAAAGTGCCGTGTGCATACATCCTCGTGGCGTTCCCAGGGTTAACGAGGGAGGCGTTATGGCAATTTTGCGCTCCTCTTGAGGAAAATACTCCGTCACACGCTAATGATCTGTGAGAATGTGTGAAAAACAAAAGTGGAAGCAGAAAGGGGACTGATTGGGTGGAAGAAATTTGCCCCTGCTTGTAGAAACTGAAATGTTTTCTATGGCTGCAACTCATGATTATTTAAAACATTAATAATAATTATTTTTTGGGGGAATAGTCAACGATTTGAACACAACAAAATGCTATAAGGATTGTGACAATATTTTTAATTGTTTGTTTTTTAGGGGGGGATAGCTGTAATATTTGCGTCCAGGTAAACACGTGCAAGGGTCTAATTATAATCCATAAATATTATTATTTATTGATTATTTATCTGTTTGTCTGTTGTTGTTATTTGTGCACTTCCCTACTTATTTATGTTGTTGACTACTTATTACTTATTTAGTGATTTATTATGCATTGTTGTTATTTATTGATTATTTGTGCACTTGTAGTGAAGTTTTAAATCTCATTATACTTGTATAATGACAAAAAGGATTCAATTCATTTCATTATTGAACTGATATCTTTTTTTAATTTAACTTTATTTACTACATAGGAGTGAGCAGTTAAACATAATTCAGCAAAATGAGAAAATTATGAATTAATGAAGGGTGTGTTTATTTTATTCAATATAAGCACTGCGAAAAAGTCATTATTTTATGCAATAGGATTGTGTATACTATTTTATTATGATTATATTACTTGTTATGCCATTGAGTTAATTAAAAAAATGAATTAAATTGAATGATTTTATTGTCATCATACAAGTATAATGAGATTTAAAGCTTCACAAAGTGCACAGATCACAACAAACAAATGAATAATCAATGATTCGTCAGAATGAATAATGAATATTAAATAAATGATAAATGCTTTTTTCAGGGAGCATCTTCTCATTGAGTCGTGGCTACAGGACGGCCAAGCACATGACAGCGGCATCCTGACTAGCAACATTGCCACGGCACCCCTCCTCAACCAGCAGCTGCAGGCGCTCAAGGAAGGAAGGAAGGAAGCCTGCGACCAATCCTCCTCCAGTCATGGTAAATCTTCCCGCGCTCCATCAAAGCCAACGTGAACCCAGAAAAAAAACACACACAGAAGTCGAGGGCATTGCGCTAACAGGAAAATGGCGAGAAATGCAGGATTGATTAATGATCTGGCACCGCGACAGTGGGAGCCAAAGATGAATTACCGTATTTTCTTGCATGTACGCCGAATTAGTCGCTAAAAAAATGATGACTGAATCAAGGGTACGGCTTAAATGCGCACAAATTAGACTTGACGTGCACGAAACTGCAAGGTGACAAAGACCAAACGCCATAAAGCAAGACAATGTGGCCATTTATTTCAAAATAGAGAAAAGATAAACAGATAAAACGCTTAACAAAATGTATTTTGACGTCTACGAATGAAATTCAAGAAAAAAATAAGCGGTCGCTTGCATAAAAGGTGAAAAAACTCATTTAATTGTGCCTGCCATTGCTCTCTTTTACCTAGGGATGAAAAACTATACTGCTATGGACACATTTCCAGGTTGTACTGCTCACATGACTTCCTTTTTTAATTTGTCTATATGCAGGCAACAACTTTTAGGAATGTGCAATCCAACAATGGATGTATACAGTATCTCAGAAATACCACGTGCGATAATTTTTCTTAAGATTTTCCCTTCAAAGTAACACATTTGTACTCCCTATTAAAACCATGAATATGGAGGTGAAAATTATGAGTCAGGGGGGCGGCTTATACGAGAGAAATTGTAAAATTCAACCATTTTAAGGCAATTGAAGGGTACGGCTTATATGCGCACAATTTAGACTTGACATGCACGAAACGCCATAACGCAAGACAATGCGGCCGATACGGTCATTTATTTCAAAATAGAGAAAAGATAAACAGATACAACGGTTAACAAAATTCACTTTTCCTGGTTGTACCGCTCACATGACTTCCTTTTTGATTTTTTCTACGTGCGGGCAACACCTTTTAGGAATGTGCAATCTAACAATCGACTTCTACAGTGTCTCAGAAATAGCACGTGCGATGACTTTTCTTCAGATTTTCCCTTCAAAGTAACACATTTGTACTCCCTATTAAAACCATGAATATGGAGGTGAAAATTATGAGTCTGGGGGCGGCTTATACGAGAGAAATTGTCAAATTCAACCATTTTAAGGCAATTTAAAGGTGCGGCTTATACGCGGAGACGGCTAATATGCGAGAAAATACGGTATTAAGAGGTCAAACAAGTGGAGGTGGGATCCAAAAAGGCTTTGAAACGCGAAGGGGGAGTGGTCCAGAAGGACGTGGGACTTGGAGAAACCAATGAAGGTGTAGAACAAGGCGCATACTTGAGGTTGTAAATTAACAAGGGTAATGAGATGTATGTGTGTGCGTGTTTGTGTGTGTGTGGGTGCAGCGGCGTGATTAGTCCTGAGTTATGGTGATGCAGGAAATGATACGGGCGACCTTGGCGAGGTTGTCATCACCTCAAGCGCATGATACATGAAGCATCTTCCTTAATGACTTTGCGCTCACATTTATATTTTTAATGAAGATGCTAACATGCACCTGTGCGCGCACACTCTTTGCCAGGGATTTTTTTCGTTTTCTTGCTAAAGTACCTGTTCACATCATAAAAAGAAAAAGTCGTTTTAGTGGCTGTTCAAAAAATATTCAAAATACTCAATTAGGATAGAATGAATGCAAAAATTCAGCCAGAAAACCCATGTTCTTTTCTGCTGTCCTTTTGACCAATCATCTTCCATTTGCGTTATTTATGCTCTTCTGACCAATCATTTTCCATTTGCGTTATTTATGCTCTCCTGGCCAATCATTTTCCATTTGTAATATTTATGCTCTTCTGTTATAATGTTTGATTGACGATTTACGTTTTTGAAGGTGGCTTTAAATACTGCACTTACTGGTGGATTTATTTATTTTATCTTATAATTTTTTTCACGCTGAATTGTTCCCTTTCCTTTTTTGCCATATTTTCTTTAAAAAAAAACTGAGTGGCTATTTTTTCAGCCAAAAAAAAATAAAAATTCTCCAGAATATATCATCAGAATTTTGAAAAATCTCTAATTTCCAACTAAACACGGTATTACATTACAATGTTACATCTTGTCATGTTATTGCTCAAGTTAAAAAGACTGTCCTTTTTTAAAAAAAAAAGTACACTTTTTTTGCTGTCCATCTTCCACACGTGTGTCAACACATGCGTAATAATGGGAAAGAGGATAAAAAAAAATGAAAGTCGGCTAAAAGTGGCTAGCATTGAGTGCAGCAGATTGCCCTTCCCTTCCCTTCCGTAGAGTAGCCCGAATGCATTTTTAATGCAATCTGCCCTCGGGTGCCGAACACTACAAAGAAGCGACTCAATTGTTGTTTTTATCCCATTGCTTCTGAGTGCATTTTGATGAGGGTTTTAAGCTTTTTTTATACTTTAGCTTTATGACGAAATGCGTGTTTGTAGGCCCCGTCAATCCCATCCCAGAAAGCCTTTTGTTTTTCCTGTAAGCGCCAACAAATATTTCAAACAAAGTTTTCCCTTTATTGTCTTCTGCTGTGGTCACTTATGTTAATTTTCTTTTCCTTTTGCTTATCTCACTTTCATCACTTTTCTTCCACTTGCCGTCTGGCGTGACTTTGTACACTTTTAAACACGTACTTGTCATAAAACAATGGCTGATTAGAAACGGGCTGACTCTAAAAATAACCATGTTAGAAAATGGCTGGCTCTAGAGGTGACTGTGTAATTCCCCTCTAAAAAAGGACCTTCTCTCTTCATACCTGGGACTCAAAACCAATTACCGTATTTTCACGACTATACGGCGCATCGTATTTTTAACCGCAGTGTCAATAACGAGTGCTATTTCTGTATTTGACACACACAAAGGACGCACCGTTTTTATAGACGCAGCCAGGCATGGCAAAACATACACCAGCTTAAACATACACGCTACACCCACACGCTAAAAACACGTTTTTAAAAAGGCAACGGAAGCAAAACTGAGTTGGGTTGTACTTTATTTAGCCATTTTACAATGTACTCACGTCATCATCACCCACAAGTCCATCAAAGTCCTCATTTTCTTTGTCCGAATTGAACAATTGTCCAAATGAGTCATCGAAAACGCTGAGTTTTATACGTTCGTCCAGGCGGCCACAATCCATTCGCAAATAGTAGCTAGCTAGTAGCTGGCGTAACTTTTCCAACGCTGCTTTCCATGCTTCGTCAAGCTGTGTTGATGTCGATGTATACAGGCCACAATCCATTGGGTGTATTGACAAAAGAACTACATATCCCAGCAGTCACTGCGCGGCACTTTTTCTACGGGGAAAATAGTAGAGTCGGGGGCTGCTTGCCGTAGTTGTGAGAGCTGTATAGGATGGTGTACCCTATCGACTGATTTATTTTATTTCATCGTGATAACAATTTTAGTATTGGTCCATATATAAAGCGCACTGGATTATAAGGCGCCCTCCCTGTCTATTTTGGAGAAAATTGAAGACTTTTATGTGCGCCTTATAGTCGTGAAAATACGGTAACATATGTTAACTCTCTGAACCGCTTGGCCAATCATCTTAAAGCCTGGTTGTTAGATGAACACAATTGCAATCATACCGCTGTCTAAATCGATGCTAACCGATCACGTGAAAGCTTTTTAACCACTTATTCGTATGGGTAAGTGTTAAAAGTGAGGAGCTGCATTTCATAAATGTCTTGCTTGAAAATGAATTTTAGCATACGGCACTCTAGTGTATTTAGAATGCGTTTAATTTGGTTGCGTAACGCGGCTCGACAAGCCGGCGAGCCTCGGGATAAAGTGCAATGGAGAGCGATTTGGAAGTGTGAGAGCTTTAATTGCGCTATGATACAGCCGCATGTGATCATGCGTGGCAGTAAACCTCATGCTCGATGCGTTACATCCATTGGCAGACTGTTTTTTTTAAAAATAAAGTTATTGATTTGCTGCTCTTTTGTTCATCTTAGGTCACATGTGTCAAAGTGGCGGCCCAGGGGCCAAATCTGGCCCGCCGCATCATTTTGTGTGGCCCGGGAAAGTAAATCATGAGTGGTGACTTTCTGTTTTAGGATCAAATTAAAATGAAGAGTATAGATGTGTATTACATTTCCTGATTTTCCCCCTTTTAAATCAATAATTGTAATTTTTTAATCCATTTTTTCTGTGTTTTTAGTTCAAAAATCATTTTGTAAAATCTAAAAATATATTTTAAAAAAAAGCTTAAATAAAAATTGTTTTAGATCTATAAAAAATGGAATATTCAGGGCTTTTAATCCAGTTCTTTTAATCCATTCATAAAACAAATCTCAATATTATATCTAAAATGGCCCGCAAACCAACCCGAGTTTGACACCCTTGGAAAAAAAAGCTAAAATAAGCATTGTTTTAGATCTATAAAAAACTGAATATTCAGGGCTTTTAATCTGGTTCGATTAATCCATTTATAAAAAAATATATCTAAATATTATATCTAAAATGGTCCGGCCCGCGTGAAATCAAGTTGACGTTAAAGCGGTCCGCAAACCAACATCAATATTTTCCCTAGCTTAAGTGATATTTTCATTTAATTTATGATTTGTATTGTTTATTTTTTGGGCATCAGGTCATCCGTCATGTGTGCACAAATTAAATTACTTTATGCGGTTCACACCCGGGAGTATACGTCACCTCAAAAGTGTTTAAAAAAAACCAAAACAAAAGCCACCGATGTAATGAGCTGTCTCTAATGGGGGCTTTGGTGGCCATAAAGCACTTTGTGCGTCTACTTGGCCGTGGGGGAGGGGAAGCCCAGCTGCTCGGATGCCCGTGTAGAAATTTGAATAGTTATGGGAGCCGGCTGACGGGAATCCGGCTCCAACTAGAGAGGCGGCGACAGAAGAACAAGGTTGGACGTCAAGGTAACGTTCAAAACAAGCAATTTAATCAACTCCCGTGCGACGAAGCACCCACTGACGCCGTCGTGACCTCGTCGCATCCTCAGCTCGTAAAAAGGTCTCGCGTGGCACCGGGAAAGTATGCGCTACATCTTGGAGGGGGGTGCTGATGTGACCGTCCTTGAACGCAACTCGAGGACGCGCAATAGGCTCGCAAAGAGAGAAAATTGGGCCAATTGGAAGCCTTTTTTTTCTCTATTTGCAATTAAAATGAGGAAAAAAACAAATACAGTAATCCCTTGAATATCGCGGTTAATGTAGACCAGACATAATTGAAAACTCATGTGTCAAAGTGGCGGCCCGGGGGCCAAATCTGGCCCGCCGCATCATTTTGTGTGGCCCGAGAAAGTAAATCATGAGTGCCGACTTTCTGTTTTAGGATCAAATTAAAATGATGAGTACATATGTATATAACATTTCCTTATTTTCCCCCTTTGAAATCAATCATTGTCATTTTTTAATCCATTTTTTCTGTGTTTTTAGTCCAAAAATCCTTTTGTAAAATCTAAAAATATATAATAAAAAAAGCTAAAATAAACATTGCTTTAGATCTATAAAAAACTGAATATTCAGGGCTTTTAATCCAGTTCTTTTAATCAATTTATTATAAAAAAATATATCTAAATATTATATCTAAAATGGTCCGGTCCACGTGAAATCAAGTTGACATTAAAGCGGCCCGCGAACCAACACCCTTGACCTAAAACATTCAAAATGTTATTTCAAAACAAACTTTCTATTGGGATTCCTGTATATTTAGATGAATTAATTTCATGGTCAGGATTCCCTCTGATCCTTGAAAAAAAAAATCTCATTTATGCCAAAATGTCTCCCTGATTTATAAACCACCAAGTGTTCCTTTGACAAATACCTCCAAGTCATGCACGAATGCAGAATCTAAAATGTGTCCTTAGGGAAATCTTGGAATTAGACCTTGCCAAATGTTAGCCTCACATTTTAAAACAGCTAAATAGAACGGCTGGCTTTGCTTATTGTGTAGCTCTCAACATCTTTTTTGGGGGTGAATGGCTTTATCTCGTGTGCTCCAGTAAGAGAGGATACGTGTAATGGTGCAAAATGTGTGTGTCTGTGTGTGTGTGTGTTTCTGAGTGATAAGCTGCAGTGTTTTGGAGCTGGTTGAAAGCCGGCTCTTCTTTGTTGAAGTGGCTCGGCCACCTGAGGCCACCGGCCGAGTGTGATGACCTTAATGATAAAATGTGAACTCTCTGTCCAGAGTATGTGTGTGCAGATCTGATAGCGTATCTGTGTAAATACTGTATTTGTGTAGAAAAAGATGGCAGGGGGAAAAAAAGCATCAATTCCAGATGGTGGTTTTATTAAGTCAAAGCTTGAAGAATCCATGTATTGTTTAGCGTGCGGTTGCCAGGTATGCAGTGGAAAACGTACCTTATTTTCTCGCATATTAGCCGCCTCCGCGTATAAGTCGTACCCTTAAAATTGCTTTAAAATGGTTGAATTTGACAATTTCTCTCGTATAAGCCGCCCCCTGATTCACAATTTTCACCTCCATATTCATGGTTTTAATAGGGAGTACAAATGTGTTATTTTGAAGGGAAAATCTTAAGAAAAATCATCACATGTGGTATTTCTGAGATACTGTATAAATCGATTGCTGGATTGCACATTCCTAAAAGGTGTTGCCTGCACGTAGAAAAAATAAAAAAGGAAGTCATGTGAGCGGTACAACCAGGAGGTGTGAATTTTGTTAAGCGTTTTATCTGTTTATCTTTTCTTTATTTTGAAATAAATGACCGTATCGGCCGCATTGTCTTGCATTATGGCGATTCGTGCATGTCAAGTCTAAATTGTCCGTATATAAGCCGTACCCTTAAATTGCTTTAAAATGGTTGAATTTGACAATTTCTCTCGTATAAGCCACCCCCTGACTCATAATTTTCACCTCCATATTCATGGTTTTAATAGGGAGTACAAATGTGTTTCTTTGAAGGGAAAATCTGAAGAAAAATCATCACACGTGGTATTTCTGAGATACTGTATAAATCAATTGCTGGATTGGACATTCCTAAAAGGTGTTGCCTGCACATAGACAAATTCAAAAAGGAAGTCATGTGAGCAGTACAACCTGAAAGTGTGTCCGTATGAGTCTAGTTTGTCATCCCTAGGTAAGATGGCGGCGCCCTGAGCGAGCAATGGCAGGCACAATTAAATGAGTTTTTTTCACGTTTTTCTTGAATTTCATTCATAAACGTCAAAATAAATTCTGTTGAGCCTTTTATCTGTTTATCATTTCTCTATTTTGACTTGCATTATGGCGTTTGGTCTTTGTCAGCCTGCAGTTTCGTGCATCTCTAGTCTAATTTGTGCGCATATAAGCCGTACCCTCGATTCAGTCATCATTTTTTTTAGCGACAAATACGGCTTATGTGCGAGAAAATGAGGTAATAAAAATAAATGTAAAAAAGGATGGTGACGGATTATGTTGTATGTGTGGGGGGTTGGGTCTATCCATTACTTCAGTGGAACCTAAGCATTTGCATCTTGTATGTGATAGCATGTGTCAAGATAATGTATTCTAATGCAGTATAATTATGATTACAGGGCCATACATCAGCTGGTCCCTACACAGCAAATTAAGTTCCCCGCTGTGTCGCTTTTACTCTGGAATTAGATTAGTTGTCGCTTTATGGCGACATCTGAGAGCCTGCTTTAATGCTCAAAAGCTTGACGGGTTCAAAACGTTTGAAGACGTTGTCAGGACACACCACGTAAATCAAGGGTGTCAGACTCGCTTGGGTTGGTTGGTTCGCGGGCTGCTTTAAAGTCAACTTGATTTCACGTGGGCCGGTCCATTTTAGATATAATATTTAGATTTTTTTTAATAAATGGATTAAAAGCCCTAAATATTCTGTTTTTTTATAGATCTAAAACAATGTTTATTTTAGCTTTTTTATATATATTTTTAGATTTTACAAAATGATTTTTGAACTAAAAACACAGAAAAAATGGATTGGAAAATGACAATTATTGATTTCAAAGGGGGAAAATCAGGAAATGTAATATACATCTATACTCTTCATTTTAATTTGATCCTAAAACAGAAAGTCGGCACTCATGATTTACTTTCCCGGGCCACACAAAATGATACGTCGGGCCAGATTTGGCCCCCGGGCCGCCACTTTGACTCACCTTAAAAAAATAAAACACACAGAGAGACAAAATGTACATTGCAGGATTATGGGATGATTTTTTTTAAAATAAACATCAAATTAGAACACAAAGAGAGACAAAAAAATGCATTGCGGGATTATGGGATGAAATGATTTTTAAAAAGCATATATAGAGAGAGAGAAAAAAGCATTTCGTGATTATGTGATGATTTTTTTAAGACTTATTCCACTTAATGTGACGTAAATGAAAGTAAAGTAAATCAAACATCTTTGAGATTTGTTTATTTTTTTCCGTCATGCATGCTTGTTACCTTATCAGCCATGCGTTGAAACGTACAAATGGAATTTAGGCCATTTGCAAGTCTGCGCTTTCAAATGAAACTATTCGTGATTATGTCCATTTTTTTGGCTTTATTTGAACGCCGTCTCGATCTTCTCCTTTCAGAGGTCCTTCCGTTCCTTCAGCAATGACGACCGCCACGTCATGGCGAAGCACTCCTCCATTTACCCGTCCTCTCACGACTTGGAGGCGGTTCAAACGCTGGTCTCCAACGTGGAGTGCGCCCTCAAACACGTCTCGGACTGGCTCGACCAGTCCAGCGCCGACGTCCCCGAGCGTCCAGAGAGTCGATCGGTTGACGGGAAAGAGGACGAGGAAGGCGCGGGGACCGCCGCGGAGACCGAAACGGGGACCGGCGCAGGGACCGGAACGGGGATCGGAACGGGGACCGGAACGGGGACCGGCGCAGGGACCGGAACGGGGACCGATACGGGGACCGGCGCTAGTTGCAAGTAAGACGGCCACATCGACTCCAGACTGGACGGAAATCGGAAGTGAGTCCTCGCGGCTTTAAAATATCAAACTTTATTGTCTTAAAGGGAGCCCAGTAGCGGGAGGGTGCTGTGCGGAGTGATGAGAATCGGCCTGGTGGCCAAAGGGCTTCTCATAAAAGGAGACCTGGACCTGGAGCTGGTCTTGATGTGCCGAGACAAACCCACGCAGACGCTGCTCCATTCCGTCTGTCGCAATTTGCCCGGGCAAATAGAGGTGAAATCATATGCGTTTTGACAGGAACTTGATTTGCTCGCATCGTTCTAATACACTGGTGTCAAAGTGGCGGCCCGCGGGCCAAATCTGGCCCGCCGCGTCATTTTGTGTGGCCCGAGAAAGTAAATGATGAGTGGCAACTTTCTGTTTTATGATGAAATTCAAATGAAGATTGTAGATTATTGGCTGTGTTTCCTCATTTTAAATCAATAATTGCTAAAAAATTGTACTAATTTGAATGTCCAAAAATGATCTATCGATTAGCACGATAGCGAAAGCTGTCAATTTATTAATCGATTAATTTTGGCAGCCTAGTTGGAAGACATAACGGCCCTCCAGATGTAATTGAAACTACCATGTGGCCCGCGACAAAAAAAATGAGTTTGACACCCCTGTAATCAGAATCTTCTCATTTTTTTGCAAATGGGAGTTTTAATGGTACACGGTCGATTGGTCGCCGGTCTTTTGGTCGCCTGGAAGGTTATTGATAATTACCATTTAAATCGTTGCTCAAATTCCCTAAATACAAACTGCGAATGACTATTTAGTCATACTTAATGCCCTAGTAATTATTAGGCTAAAGAAAAGCTCCAAATTTCCCGGACTTTTATTGTTTTTTGTTGGAGAACTTGTTAAGACCCTGACTGAACTGACATAGCCTCTTAAAGGGACAACGCATGTACATACAAACTCTTCTACACTCACACGTCGGCTCAGTGAAACTGCTCATGGCCATTGTTGGCTTTGATTCATGCGTAGACCGTGTTGTTTTACCTTGTTTTGTCGCCGGTCTTTTGGTCGCCGGTCTTTTGGTCGCCCGTTGTTGCGGTCAGGGCGACCAAAAGACCGCGACCAAAAGACCGCGACCAAAAGACCGCGACCAAAAGACCGCGACCAAAAGACCGCGACCAAAAGACGGGCGACCAATCGACCGCACACGGTTTTAATGGTTCTCTCCATTTGGCCTGTGATTGGCTGACTGACAAGTCATATTCTTTATGCTCCTTTGCCTGAGTTACAGTGCAAGGTGAGCGGAAAATGACAGGAACGGGCTCAATCTGTTTTTGGGGTGGTCCCTTGAATGCAACTTTTCTGCAATATTTACATTTCTGGATATCCTAAATATCCCCAAATTGGAATTTACAAAAGGTTTAATGTTGTAGTCAAATTTTCTTTTCACATCATAGTGTTGTTGTCTGATTTTTTTTAAAGGTCTGGACAGAATCCTTCTTTAAAAAAAAAGCCCCAATAGTGTTGATTTTTTTTTTCTAGGCTTTTCTAGGCGATTATTTTTTTTTTTGTCATCTGTCATACGTGACCTTGATATCTGACCAGCCACTTTTCCTCTGCCCGACACATGATAGAAGCTGACAGAGGAAAAATACGAGGTCACCAGCTCACCGTCAGAGGCGGCCATCGTGGTCCGGGCTACCGCCGAACCCAAACTCACGCTCAAGATCACCCTCACCTCTCCTGCCATGAGAGATGATGATGAGGAGGATGAAGACGAGGAGGAGGAGGACGAGGAGGGCGAGGAAGAGGACGAGCTGGAAGGGGAGGAAAATGAGGAGTCGCATCGGGAGGAGCCGACCGATGAGGTAGAAGCAGAACAGGTGGACGAACAAGAGAAGACGAACGGCCACGGTAGGAGAACCGATTTTAAAAAACAAAAACAAAAACGCATCAATCTCCCTTAATTAGATGTGCCTTAAATTGCAATAACAATCCTATTAACGTTATACTCGAACAAGCCCGGACGAATAAATCAGTTGATTTCCCCTGAGGAATCATGCTGGATTTATTCAAAAGACAAACTCTACAGTAAATATATGCAAAATCAAGATGGCTAACTCCGAATTGTATAGCTTGCTGATAACTGTCGTTCATCGTGCACGAGAATTTTGTACCTCCATGTCGACGCCCCCCTTTTTTAATTCAGGGGGGATGGTTTTAATTGCTTGTCGGATTGCTGCAGTTGAGCGAGACGAGCGCCGAGCGGACAAATCAAAAGCCGGCGTGTGACGCAAAACTTGGCCGTGTCAGGAAATTCACTCACTGTTTGCTTACAAGCCGTGTGTGTGGATTATATTAACTTTAAAGGTTACGTGTGTGTTGAATTGAATGCTTCAATTGTCATTGTACAAGTCTAATGAGATTTAAAGCTTCACCACAAAGTGCCTAAATAACAACAAACAGACAAATGTATAATCAATACATTATTTTTGGTTATTTATAGAATTAAATTCAATTCTTTTATTGTCATTGTACAAGTATAATGAGATTTAAAGCTTCACCACAAAGTGCACAAATCACAACAAACAGACAAATGTATAATCAATATATTATTTTTGGTTATTTATAGAATTAATCTTTTATTCTCATTGTTATTGAATTCAATTGAATGCTTTTATTGTCATGATACAAGCATAATGAGATTTCACCTCAGTGCACAAGTAACAACAGCAAACAAACAGACAAATGTATAATCAATACATTATTTTTTGTAATTATTTTTTTTATTGAATCGAATGCTTTTTTGTCATTATACAAGTATAATGAGATTTAAAGCTTCACCACAAAGTGCACAAATAACAACAAACAGATAAATGTGTAATCAAAACATTATTTTTGGTTATTTATATAATTAACTTCTTTTATTTTCATTGTACAAGTATCCTGAGATTTAAAGCTTTCACCTCCAATTGCACAAATAACAACAACAAACAAACAGGAAATAAATGATCAATAAATTATTTATTGTTATTACTTATTGAATAGCTTTGAATTCTTTTATTGTCATTATATAAGCATAATGAGATTTAAAGTTTCACCACAGTGCACAAATAACAAAAGCAAACAAACAGACAAATGTATAATCAATACATTATTTTTTGTAATCATTTTTTATTGAATCGAATGCTTTTATTGTCATTATTCAAGTACAATGAAATTTAAAGCTTTCACAAAGTGCACAAACAACAATAACAAACAAACAGACAAACGCATAATCAATACATTATTTTTTAATTGAATTGAATGCTTTTTACAAATAACAGTATAATATAATCAATAAATAAGTAATAAATAATAGTAACAGTAGTAAATAATAAATACTAAGTAGTCAACATAGGTAGTCACAATATAAATAAGTACGGAAGGGCACAAATAACATCAACAGATGAACAATAAATATAGTAGAATCAATAAATAAGTAGTCATTTTAATGAATAAGTAGTCAATTTAATAAATAAGTAGTAATCAACATAGAATGTGGTCACATAAATAAGTATAGGTACAAAAATGACTAAAGTGGATAGCAATAAGTCTTGATTATTTATTTGTCTTTGTTTGTTGTTATTTGTGCACTTTGTGGCTTTAAATCTCATTATAATGATAATTAAAGCATTCAATTCTTCACACACGTAACTTTTAAAGTAGCCATATATTACACAATGGCAGAATCTCCTGAATTAATATTCAAAATATCCGCCCAAATTAGCGTTGGATTTTCATGGATCCAATGCCTTTTTTTTTGGACACAAACATACCGAGCGAAGAGCACCTGGCCAAGAATAAGCGACCCGGTGTCGGATAAACGACGGAGTGGAAAGCGTAATAATCTTTAGATCCATCTGTACATATCAGACTGAAGCAAACATCCACGCACGCGCTGTGTTTGACAGGAGAAAAGCTGGCCAAAGTGCGATAATGGTCAGATGAGCTGGGAGATTTTGCACTGGCGCTTCTTCTGTAGAGATGATAGCATCGGGTTTTTCTCATTAATACCTCTTGAGGAAAGGAAAGGAAAGGAAAGGAAAGGGTTTGGAAAAGGAGCAGCAAAAATATTTACTCCAGCATGTTTTCACACCGACTTTATTTAGTGTCTTTTTCACTCGCTGCGCTGCACACAAAGAAAAACCCTCCATGGAAAACCCATGTAACCACACTCATTCATATGCCACTGTGTTGGATTCAGCTCGACCGCCCCACACATAACCACACACACACCCACAATACACACATAAACATGGCAGCTTGAATCCAAATAATACAGAAGCATAAGAATGATTGAACCCTTCTAACCCGTGCCCTGCTTTGATCCATCCTTGTGAAAGAATTGAAGTGGTAGCACTTTGTTCTACTTTTTTTGGGACACTAAGCGTTTAGGGAAGACGTTGACGTCTCTTTCTAAAGTCAAGTGCCTCTCAAGTGAAAGCTAGGGATGTCCACGATCAGAGATCGGATGGGAATTTATCGGAAATCGGGCACGATCGCGTTATTCAATCTCATTATACTTGAATAATGGCAATAAAAAACGCATTCAATTCAATTCAATTATCAGAGGACCCCGAATTGGGTAAAAAAAAGATCAATTTAATGCATTGGTTTACATTTTTTTAGGTATTACCATATTTTCTTGCATATACGTCGTGTTTGTCACTCAAAAAAATTATGACTGGATCAAGGGTATGCTTATTTGTGCAAATATTAGACTTGACATGCAAGAAACTGCAAAGTGACAAAGACCGAACGGCATAACGTAAGACAATGAGGTCTTTTATTTCAAAATAGAGAAAAGATAAACAGATAGAACACTAAACAAAATTTATTTTGATGTCTATGAATAGAATTCAAGAAAAATAATTAACCGTATCTTGCATAAAACATGAAAAACTGACTTATGCCGCTATCTTACCGTAGTTTACCGTAGACTTTGTGAAAACTAGACCGCTACGGACACACTTCCTGGTTGTACTGCTCACGTGACTTCCTTTTTGAATTTGTCTACGTGCAGGCAAAAAAAAAGTATTTTAGAAAAACCACTTGCGATGATTTTTCTTAAGAGTTTTCGAGAAAAATTGTAAAATTCAACGATTCGAAGGCAATTTTATGGGTGCGGCTTATATGCGGATACGGCTAATATGCGAGAAAATACGGTGCCTCATTAGATGCCAGTGTCCTCCAATCCAATTTGACTTGACGGAAAATGTAGATAAATGAGAATTAAGATAACAGCTAACAAAATGAGCCACATAATGCAATAATTTCTAGATGTACGACATATTTTGTAATTCTATATTCATAATGACACTATTGAAACAAAACTATTTTAAAAAGTCCAACAAATTACACCTAAAATAGCTTAATTTTGGGCATTAGTGATCAAGTTTGTTTGCCCTATCAGTTTGTATATTTAAAATACATTGTTTCAATAATGTGTACAACTGTAAATTGAGGGTTTTTTGTTGAAATCGCTCTTTTACATGATTATGATGTTACAATTGCTCTATTTAGATTGGGTGGATAAAAGACATTTGGAAATAGTACTTCTTTTTACATTTCGTGGGTATCGTATCGGCAGAAACGATTTGATCGGGACATCCCTGGTGAAAACTCAACTATTTTGACTCCTGCCTGGTGTAGACTGGATCAAAATACTTTTCTTCCTTAACTACTGTACAAATACACCAAGGAGAGGTTGATTTACCGTGCTGCCATGCACGCGGTAAATGAAACCATCCTGTGGTATTTGTTTGCAGAGGCTCCGTGTCCCCAAAAGTTCTCCTGACTCTCCATTTCACCGATTTGTCCGCGGCTGGACGTACGGAAAGCTCGTTGCTATTAAAATAGCGTGTGTATTTTTCAATTTTGGCGATCAGCTAGCCTGATGCTATGGAAGCTTATTGCATTCACCTTAAGAATTAAAAAAGCCCTAGCCGTTTTTCAAATTTATTTATTTTTTGGGTTGTTTTTTGAATGTATTAATTTTTGAAAACCTTGTTTTACTAATGAATTTATTTTTAGGTATTTTTTTGAATTCATTATTTGAATTAATTTATTTTATGTAGTTGTTTTTGGAATTTTTTTGCTGCAGAAAAAAACAAAGAAAAAAAATTAATTCAAAAAACAACCCCATAAATAAATTCACTTAAAAAACAAAGAAAAAAAAATGAATTTGAAAAACAACCCCAGAAAATAGATTAATTTCAAATTAATTAAATTAATCCAAAACACCACCCCAAAACAAAAATAATTTGAAAAACGAAAAAAATTAAAAATTAAACAAGAAACACACAAAATAATTTCATTTGAAAAATGTAGAAAAAAAAATCAAAAACCAACCCTAGAAAAGAATTTAAAAAAAAAAGGGAAAAAAATTCAAAAACCAACCCTAGAAAAGAATTAAATTTAAAAAAATAAGAAACAAATTCAAAAACCAACCCTATAAAACAATTAAATAAAAAAAATAAGAAAAAAATTCAGAAAGCAACCCCATAAAATAAATTAATTTGACAAACAGACTTTTCAAAAAAAAATATTCCAAAGAACAATCCAAAAAATAAATCAATTAGAAAATCGACCAGGGCTTTTTAATTTTTTAAAATATTTTTTGTATTTTTAAGGTAAATGCAATAAGCTTCCATATGATGCCAAACAGAACCCCATTGAAAAAGACACTCTATTTGCACGGCGAGCTTTCGCGACAGATCTGTGAATTGTAGAACACGTTCTACGAGGAGACTCCATGGCATGACGGAGGGCCGTGTACCAAAAAACTGGCGTGCGTGCGTGTGTGTGTATGTGCGCGCTTGGACTGGCACGGAAAATGTGCCCGCGTGCACACACACACACACGTGCACACACGCTCGATTGAAGCACACACGCCTGGCGACGATGTGTGTCTTTGACGTTTTTTTTTCTACATTGGGTTGTTATTGTTTCGTGGCAGTGTTGGGTGCTGCCGCCCAGAGAGTGGAGGCTGAGGCTGAGGAGGAGCAGGAGGAGGAAGAGGAGGAAGAGGGAGAGGTGCTGGATAGACACAGATGTCTGTTGGCCCTGGCAGCGCTGCGACACGCCAAGTGGTTCCAGGTCGGCACCCGCTCGCTTCCTGTCTTCCTGCCCGATGCCGTTTGTGGCCTGAGCGTTGACTAACGTTGCGATTCCACGCCGATTCCAAAGATGGGGGAACGTGAACGGCGAGAGTGTCGTGTAGATGGGTCGTTTCACAATCGGAGGACATTTTGAATCACGCAAATCGGAAGTGTTCTTGTCCTGAGGCTAAATCTTAGTCGCGAAATGACCCTCGTGAGGGGAAGCGGTTCAGAAAAGAAAAATTCTTATTAGATTTAAAAAGAACAAATAAGTCGGGCGTAACTCCCTTAAAAGTAGTTATTCTTTGGCTAGATTCAATCTATTATAAAATAGCTGGTCAAATTAGATCTGAATTTTGATGGTACTCTTTGTTCCATTTATTTTAATAGAAATAAACATTTCAAATCTATCATTTTCTGGTATTATGGCAAGTGTTGTCCTAATAATAGCAAAAATTCGATAATGTAATGAAAATCTCTCCAATTTGTCTGCTGAGCTAATCCAGCCTTTTGACCGATTAGTGATAAAGACGAACATAAAATTGAAGGCCTATTTTGCAAGAAATTTTCAGCCACAATGTCCTCCAATTCTGCAACAACCCGTCTAATATGACATTTCATGATCTGTAATGTGACACCATCCTAAAAACAAAACATTTCAAATGACTGTGCGTCTAGAAAGTAGTTGCCACACTTACATTTTTTCCGCATTTTATGTTAGTGCCTCATTCCCAAAGAAATTCACTTATTTTCCCCCCCAAAATTCTCCTCATAGAACACAAACACCAATGACAAATCTGAGGAGGAACAAATATAATTGATTCCGTTTTGGGATTAGGTTCTACCATAACTTGCGGAAAAAGCGAAGGCACACATACTTTCTAGGCACTTTGTAAATTTTTGCAAGGCTACAAAGGCAATTGTGGAATCGTTTTATTATTTTTTTTACTTTTTGCTGTTCTGTCAACCTGCCTGCTCTGTGACATGTCAATTTCTCCCTTTTAAAACCCTTCCCACACCCGTCCAACCTACTCACCAACTGACCAAAAACACGGCACACCCAAACGAAACAAACGTAAACAAATCATCTGACAAAACCTATTGTTCTAGCTGGTTTTGATTATGAACACAGTTTTTCAGTATTGCAGTGGCTTCTGGCTTCAATTTTTTTGCCCGATCCAATTGTTCCGACGGTCACCTTCTCCCTTTTTTTATCGCTCTCAGGCCCGAGTGAACGGACTCAAGTCCTGCGTTATCGTTCTCAGGATACTCCGAGATATGTGCAATAGACAACCCGCTTGGGAGCCTCTGAACGGATGGGTAAGTTGACAGGACTGATGACGTGGATAGTAGTATGTCTTCTTACCAATTTTGTCATACGCAGTTTCTGGGTATGATGACAATTAGGCTTTTGTCGAGTCAATGATGATTACAAAGCCTATGTCCGATTATTATTATTATTATTCTGCAAAGTCCCATTCGGTGATTTTTCATTTTATCAGAAACCAAGACAAAATGTACGTTAAAGTAGAAATTGTGAAATGGAGAACTGGCTAAATAGCTAACAGTTTTCAGATAACAAAAAAAGAAAAACTAATAATAGGCTGTTGGTGGTCAGAAAAAAAATACACATAAATTGCACTTGAGTTTTAGTCACATAGCCTAGTTCATAGCCTAGCTATGAAAAAGAGCCATTTATAATCCGTAATTTACGGTAATTAATGTTATTTTGTGTTACCATCTGAAATGGTAAATTGTGTTTACACATACAGTAATCCCTCGATTATCGCGTCTTCACTTATCGCGAAATCACTACTTTTCGATTTTTTTCCCACTATTAATTTTTTTTTTTTAAAGTTAAGTCCATAAAAATGTTAAAATCCACGCTGAAACTCGTAAGCAGAAGCCACTCTTGCTACTTGGACTCAGCACTGAAAAATATTATAATATTTATAATGGGGGTGACCCTACTTTGCGATTTTTCGATTATTGCGGCCATGTCTGATCTACGTTAACCGCGATATTCGAGGGATTACTGTAGTACATTGCTATACTTCATTATAAGGCCTTGAAAGCGAGCTACAAACAATCAACGAGTGCAATTTTCCCTTTTTTGGCAGCCTTTGGAACTTATCTGCGAGAAGGCCCTGGCCACCTGCAACAGACCCCTCGGAGCAGGAGAAGCCTTGCGCCGGGTCATGGAGTGTCTGGCCTCTGGCATTCTGCTACCAGGTCGGAATGAAAGCTTTGGAACGTTTTCGCTTGTTCAGATTTTATTGTCATGCGATGCTAAGTACCTCGCCCAGTGACGTGTTGAGCACCGATGCTGAAGGAAAATCCCGATTACAGTAATTCCGCAGATCGACCCTTAAGCCGAAAGCCAGTCACGGCATTTGCAAAGGATGAACAAAAAAAAAGAGTGACCATGAAACGGCACATTTTTATTCAACGTTGATTTACTACGTTGACCACCTTGACCACAGTCCGACTGTCAAAATGCATCCAGAATTCATTTTGGGAATCGCATTCCGTAGCTTCCACTTTTGTTGGTATTGTTCACGGTCAAGTCGACGGTTAACTAATGTCACTTTGGTCATTAAAATGAAAACCAGTTACATGTTGAGCGGTCGTGGGCTGACGGTTTGTCATTTTTTTCTGTCACTTCCACCAGGCGGTCCAGGTTTACGTGACCCGTGCGAGAAAGAACCCACAAACACATTAGTCAACATGACGGTCGAGCAGGCTGAGGCCATTACCTACAGCGCACAGGTACCTGCCACACAAACCCGCACACACACCCGCATACACACACACTTGTTATCTCCCAGTCCCGAGCTGTCAATGTTTAAGATGCACAGAAGCCTGTCTAAAGTCCACACGCATTTACAGTACAAGACCGAGTCTTCAAAGAAAGCACGCCGCGTTCTGCTTTCTAACAGCAGGTGTGAGGAAACCACCATATCTAGCCCTATATCCATCTTTGACATCCCGACGAGAGTATGCATGGGGTGTCGCGTCCTTCCCGACACGCTCGTTCGAGCTTCTTTTTGAGCGTTGGTGAATCCCGCCATTCATTTTCCTTTGAAGAGACGCTGGACGGGGCTGGAATGTCAATGGGGATAATTGTATTGGAGCTGATACAAGCGCAGATAGGGGGGGGGGGCTCATGAATATCCTAGACACCCCCGGCTTCCTAATGGATTCACATTAGCAGAGCCACCGCGGACCACCGCGCTCCCGCCTCATCGTTTTGTGTAGCTTGACAATGTGTATACAGTTTAAGGACTTTGATTGATTAACATATCCCCATTTGACGACAATTACTCACCCATTAATTACCCCTGCCGAGGAATTAACCATCATTAGCGAAGCATTCGGTTCCACCGAGTGCAACGGACAGCCCAGCAGGGGCTCTAAAATTGAGCCTTGTGGAACTCCTTTGGCGTGCTGAACTCATTTGACGGTCCATTGACAATGATGGACTTGAAAGTGCTTTATTACCGAGAATGCTAAACTACAAGGCTTATTTAGATGCAAGCATTGTTTTAAGCTGCGGAAGATCTTCATCGTAGAGTTAAAACAAAAGGCTAAGACGGTTTCAAAGCGTTAAAATACGCCAATTCATATCGACAACGCCGGCCCAAGTGTCTTACATCTTCTTCCTTTGTCTGCTTTGTGTTGACAGCACGCTCTGAGGCTCATGGCTTTTGGACAGATCTGCAAAGTCCTGGAAATGGATCCTCTTCCCTCAAATAAACCATTGCAAAAATACCCCTGGTGTGACAAAGAAGGTGTGTGTTGAACGCTCTCGCTTCCACATTCTTACATTCAAGCTATAACATTCCAAGGTACTCCTGGGCTTTTTTTTTACTCAAAGAGTTCCCTGTTCGATCTCAAACATGACCTGACCTTTTCGGACCTTGTTTTTTGCGCACGCTTCTGACAAGACTATCAATTTAGTGGCTAGGCGTCATATTTCTGTTTCCCTCCTCTGCGTATATATTCCATCACAGTTTTGACAGCGTACAAGTTGGGTCATTCTGTTGACATTCGCCCGAACATGTGCGCTGTTTAGCCGTAACGAGTCCTGCTTTCCCTCCAGGTTTCGGTCTGAAAAGGCCATACGACGAGGGAATGATGGATGACAAGGACCTCATCAAGAAGATGAAGAGGAATCTCAGAAGAGGTGGGTAAAGGAAGGAAGTCGCTATTTCCTGCTTTATTTTTGTCAACAGCTTCAGTTTTTTGCGGAAGATAGTGTTGGGAATAAACACCCTCTGGCAGTCTAGCGTTTTTGTTTTTAAATCCGAACGAAAAAAACAGCAGCACAAACGGATTAAAGATGGGTTTTTTTTTCTGTCCTACCCGCCAGCCTGTATTCCTTTTTTAGCCGTCTTACATCTCTCGCATGCTGATCAATACTATCGATCGGCAACGTTTTAACGGAGCACTCTACTGTCTCGGTGTCTTTCTTCTTCAAGGAGAAGATGAAGCAGGCGTGATGGAGGCAGACAGGCTGTTTTATTTTGAGAAAGTGGCGAGAAAAGAAATGACCTTGAACATTTTGAGGCCTAACAAGTTAAACAAACGCCCTTGATTGTGCACTTTTTGCGAGATAATTGGGTTTAAAATGGCGAGTTAACTCGCAACGCAATATTATAATCCTGCGATATCATAATCCTGCAATATTATAATCCTGCTATATTATATACCGTATTTCCTCGCATATACGCCATATTTGTAACAAAAAAAATGATGACTGAATCAAGGCTACGGCTTATATGCGCAAAAAAATTAGACTTGACGTGCACGAAACTGCAAGGTGACAAAGACCAAACACCATAACGCAAGACAATATGGTCATTTATTTAAAAATAGAGAAAAGATAAACATAAAACGCTAAACTAAATTTATTTTGACATCTATGAATGAAATTCAAGAAAAAAATAAAAAACGTATCTTGCATAAAATGTGAAAAAACTCACTTGTGCCTCCCTTTGCTCGCTCAGGGTGCCGCCGTCTTACCTAGTGATGACAAACTAGACCACTACGGACACACTTCCTAGTTGTACTGGTCACATGACTTCCTTTTTGAATTTGTCTACGTGCAGGCAATGTGCAATCCAGCAATCGATTTATACAGTATCTCAGAAATAGCACGTGCGATGATTTTTCTTATGATTTTCCCTTCAAAGTAACACATTTGTACTCCCTATTAAAACCATAAATATGGAGGTGAAAATTGTGAATCAGGGGGCGGCTTATATGCGAGAAATTGTAAAGTTCAACGATTTTTAAAGGTACGTCTTATACACAGTGGCAGTCAATATGCGCGAAAATACAGTAATTGGTCTACTTGCACAAGGCGCGCACAGATTCTTTTCACATGAATTGTACATTTATCCTTTGTGTTTCCACACTGTGTATTGACAGCGTGTTTATAAATGTTTGAACATGTGTTTTATGATAGCCAAACAATGATCCTACACTCTCTGTACAGTAGAACTACTCTTTTGTTGTCAGTCATCAGATGTAAACAGCACACTGTTTACCCAAGGTTGTCAGCACTCAGTTTATTTAAAAAATGTTACAACCCTGAACCAACATGAGTAGTGATAATTCATGTTCTATAGTACGTGTCAAAGTCGCGGCCCGGGGGCCAAATCTGGCCCGCCGCATTATTTTGTGTGGGCCGGGAAAGTAAATGATGAGTGCCGACTTTCTGTTTTAGGATCAAATTAAAATGAAGAGTATAGATGCATATTAAATTTCCTGATTTTCCCCCTTTTAAATCAATAATTGTCATTTTTTAATCCATTTTTTCTGTGTTTTTAGTTCAAAAATCAATTTGTAAAATCTAAAAATATATATAAAAAGCTAAAATAATCATTGTTTTAGATCTATAAAAAACTGAATATTCAGGGCTTTTAATCCACTTCTTTTAATCCATTTATAAATAAAAAAATCTAAATATTATATCTAAAATGGTCCGGCCCATGTGAAATCGAGTTGACGTTAACGTGGCCCGCGAACCAACCCGAGTCTGACACCCTTGTTCTATAGGAATTAGTTGACAATAGCTGGAAGAGAAAACAGAATGTTAAGGTCAAAATGTAGCAAGTGTAAAACGGTGCGCAATTGTTTGTAAAGTAGTTACGTACGAATACTGTATGGTGAAGTGGAAAAATAGTGGGTCCCTTTAACCGGTTTCTGTTCATTCAGTTCTTGACAGTAAAGCCATAGACTCCAACCAACCAATGAATGCCCTGATGCGGTTGAACCAGATCCGTCCAGGGCTGCAGTATCGCCTGCTGTCCCAATCGGGTCCGGTTCACGCCCCCGTTTTCACCATGTCCGTGGACCTGGACGGAAGCGTCTACGAAGCGTCGGGCTCTTCCAAAAAGACGGCCAAGCTCCATGTGGCCGTCAAGGTAACCAGAAGACATTTCTACCTGAGGGAATGCTGCGGTGTGTGTGTGTGTGTGGAGGTGGGGAAATCCATGTAATCCTAAAGTGCTCGGCAACAAAAAGGCTCTCGAGGGTGACGGGCAGGGATAATCCGCTAGTTGATTCGTTCCGTGTATAAGGCTTTGTCGTTGTTTTCTTGGCTTTTCCTCGGGGTTTGACCAGGTTGATCTCTCCAACAGTCAACACAACGAGCCTTTGGCTTTGAAAAAGTGGCATTTCTGTCCGTACAAAAAAACCTTAACATCAACAAGGGCTGGCTCTAGAGGTGAATGTGTAGTTCCCTTCAAAAAGAATGCTAAATTAGCCAAAACACCTTCATACCTGGAACCCAATAGCAATTTGCATACGTCAACTCCCGTCTCTGAACCTCTTGGCCAATCATCTTAAAGCCTGGCTATTACACGAACAAAATTGCAATCACAAAGTAGAATAAATAAGTAGTAGAAAATAAATAAGACCGGGGCTACAGTCTTACATATTCACTTGTTCATTAACATGAATATAAATATGTTCATTAATATGTGATCTCCCTTTTTAAATAAATCAAACTCAGAACCTTGTTGGAAAAAATGCAGACTTATTTCAGAAACGTGTTTTTAATACAAACCATTACAAAAAAAAACAACGGAATGCAGACCCGTTTTCCTTAATCCATTGGCTAACCTTAACGGCGGTAATGGTTCAAAATGAGCTAAGATCTTTTTTCAAAGGAGAATTTTTTATTTTTCATCTTCCAGGTTCTCCAGGCGATGGGTTACCCCACGGGTTTCGACTCGGACCTGGACCCCATGAGCTCCGACGAAAAGTCGGACGGCGAAGGAAAGAGCGAGACGTCGTCGCACACCAGCAATAACGCAACGCACTCCACGGACAGCTCCAACACGCTGGAGGTATGGATTTTAAACAAAACAACGTCGCTTCCTTGATCAAATATAGAACCCTCCTAATGACGTGACCGTCTCAGGTGCGAACTCAGGGCCCCATTTTGACGGCGAGCGGGAAGAACCCCGTGATGGAACTGAACGAAAAAAGACGAGGTCTCAAGTATGAGCTCATCTCGGAAAGCGGAGGCAGCCATGATAAGCGCTTCATTATGGAGGTGGGTGTGGCTACACATGAAAAAATTGGATACAAGAAATGTTCAATGATCCGAGGCTAGATGTGTTCATCATTGGATTTTAAAATAGAATATGATTATGAAATTATCATTGTGAAATGTTTATTCCGAGACATTTAAGGTCTTATTAAGTTGCGTGCTAAATTGTATGATCTCTTAAGCCAGGGGTGTCAGACTCGGGTTGGTTGGCGGGCCGTTTTAACGTCAACTTGATTTCACATGGGCCGGACCATTTTAGATATAATATTTAGATTTGTTTTTATAAATGGATTAAAAGCCTTGAATATTCAGTTTTTTATAGATCTGAAACAATGTTTATTTGAGCTTTTTTATATATATTTTTAGATTTTACAAAATGATTTTTGAACTAAAAACACAGAAAAATTGATTAAAAAATGACAATTATTGATTTAAAAGGGGGAAAATCAGGAAATGTAATATACATCTATACTCTTCATTTTAATTTGATCCTAAAACAGAAACCTGGCACTCATCATTTACTTTCCCGGGCCACACAAAATGATGCGGCGGGCCAGATTTGGCCCCTGGGCCGCCACTTTGACACGTGTCTTAAACTGATTTTGCCCACATTTGGTGGGTGTGTTGAAAGAGTAACTTAGTTAAAATAATGTTTGCTTTACATTTTTGGAGTTATTCTTATTTATTTTTTTCCATTCAAAAGATTGGATTCTTCACTTTAAAACAGTGAAAGTCAAATTCCAGGCAGACAGCGGTCCTAGCAACCTACACCACAAATGCGCTCACATAAATAATAATAATAATACACAGCAACATCTAATCATGAATTTTGCAAATGACTAAAATATAGTCTAACAATCCACGTCTCTTAGTCATTCTTAATAGTTTGTTCCACCACATAAATCGCTAATGTCGCCGCAAAAATAGATATGAATACAAATGACGTCCATAGTTGTTTAGTTTTCCTCACGCTTAAAGATTAATATTTAACGATCATAAAGCCTACACATAATTTCCAAATGAAAGAAAGTACTATCTTAATGCCAATTTTTTTTGGAAATATTCTCTTCTTAAGTAAAAATGTTTCTCCAACTGTGATTTGAGAAAAATGATTCTTTGCACATCTACAGTGGCCTTGTAAATTAACTTTAATAATTTCTCGCATAGTAAATATCAGTCAGAAAATTTGTTATTTCAAAATTCATCCTAAAAGGAGTCTTTTCATTAATTAAGCCATGACTAGATTTTGAAATGTCTCCTTTAGATCATTAAAAACTTCCCAAATTGCATCGCTGGATGACCAATCATTTCAGTTTTTGTTGAAATTTTCTTACATGTGTACTAAATTGTTATTAAATCTACGAAAAAAGAAGCATAACGATTAGCGACCTTGTCGTGACAGCGGGTCGCCACTTGATGGAGTTACTAATTGCTGCTAAACATGTTGTTTTGGGATGGGAAACATTTTTAATATATTGATATTCTCTCCCCAGGTGGAAGTGGACGGGCAGAAGTTTCGTGGGGCGGGCCCCAACAAAAAAGTAGCAAAAGCCAGCGCCGCCCTGGCAGCGCTGGAAAAACTCTTCTCCGGTCCCAACGCTGCTGCCAACAAGAAGAAGAAGATTTTGCCTCAGGTCAGGAACACCAAATGAGAAAACAGTGTTACGTAAATGTCCAAATAAATGTGTGGAATTTCTATTATTGATATTTACTACTGATTGTAGCCTTTAATGCAAAGTATTTTGCTTCGAAAATTAAAGTACCGTATTTTTTGGACCAAAAAAAGCACATTGAAGAGGAAAAAAGTTAATATACCGTATTTTCACGACTATAAGGCACACTTAAAATTCTTACATTTTCTCCAAAATAGACGGGGCGCCTTATAATCCAGTGTGCTTTATATATGGAAAAAAATTAAAATGTGTCATTCATTGAGGGTGCGCCTTATAATGCAGTGCGCCTTATAGTCGTGAAAATACGGTACATAAATTCCAGTATAAGTCGCAGTTTAGGGAGGGCATTTTTTTATTTGATCAGAAACTAAGAACAAATATACTTTAAAGTAAAAATACTTAAATGGAGAAGAACTGGCGAATTGGGCACATGTTAATGTAACATTTAATTTAATTTTTTTTTGAAACAACAACAAAACAAGCGTCTGTTGGTCAGGAATTTAAAAAAAAACATAAGTCACAGCCAAACTATGCAAAATGTTCGACTTATAGTCCGGAGAATCCGGCTCAAATATTTGAAGTGACGTAATTATCACTTATTTTCTTAAAAAAAAAAAAAATCAACCTTTGATTCTACGTATTTTGCGTGAGTCCCAATTTACCGAGATGATATATCCATAAATTGGAGAGTTCTAATCAACTCTGTGTTTTTAACGGTTTATTCTCCCCCATTTAGACCAAAGGAGCCCTGGCCGCGGCGGCGGCCGCCTCGGCAGTGGCGGCGCAGGTCGCTCGGGGAAGAGGAAGAGCGACCCTGGCGAGGGGCGCCTTCGTCAGCGCCGCCGCCCCGGGATACGTGACGGCAGGTAAGTCATTTTAGCTCGACGTCAGACGCCATCACTTTGCGGGCGACCGCCGTCATTTGACGCTTCCGCCGCCTCATCGACAGGCTTCGGAACGCCGTACGCCTACAGCCCCGCCGCCGCCGCCGCTCCTGCTTACGGTACGTGCCATTTTTTTTTTGTTTCCTGCCACTGCTGCTCCCACTGCTTGTCTCTCACCCTTTTTTAACATGCAGTTTTCACTCATCACCAACGGCAATCATCTTCCTGGTTCAAAGTAGGCTTTCTCTTCTTGCTTTCTTCCTTCGAAACAGCTCATATTTGACAAATCGCTTCTGTCCAATCCTGAACTAAAAGAGATAGTATTCATCCCACGAGGAAATGAGAGCACGAGTGCACTTTAAATTGAAATAGTCGATTAAAAAGAATGGAGCTACGTACAATAAAGTGTTCCAATCTGTCTGACCGGGATTACATGACACTTTTTTAACCATCTTTTATTTCTTAAGTTGCCCAATTATCGGTTATCAGCAGCCGAAAAACACGACAATGCAAAAAAGAGATAAGATCTAATTGTGTAACCTAATGTAAACCTAATAGGAACACATTTTTGTTAAGGAATTAATTTACCGTATTTTTTTGCATATTTGTCGCTCAAAAAAATGACTTCTATGCGCACAAATTAGACCTGACCAAGCTAGACAATGCAAAAAACAGATCAGAACTAATCGTGTAACCTAATTCAATAATGTCCGATACTCAAAAAAATTTAATGTAGGAACACATTTTTGTTAAGCAATTAATTTACCGTATTTTTTTCGCATATTTGTCGCTCAAAAAGATGACTTATATGCGCACAAATGAGCCTTGACATGCAAAACGCAAGACAATGCGGCTGATAAGGTCATTTATTTAAAAATAGAGAAATGATAAACAAATAAGCCCCCAAAGCAACCAACCAACACGCCTGTCTTCTAATTTTTCCATTAAAACCTTCAGTTTCCCACATTGAACAGCAAATGCAGTTGACTAATATTATTACAGTAATCCCTCGAATATCGCGGCTTCACTACATCACAGATTTTTAGTAAAGTACAAAAAAAATGTTTTTTAAAAAACCTCTAGGACTCAGCACTGAAGTAAAAAAAAATATGGGGTGACCCTGCTTTGCGGTTTTTGGTTTATCGCGGCCATGTCTGGTCTCCATTAACCACAATAATCGAGGGATTACTGTATTTTCCCAAGCAGCCCTATCACCTTGTTGAAGATCTCTTCTTTTTTCTGAGTCCCCATTCCAGTTATGACTCTTTTGGATACCCACATCCACATTTCCATCAAAATTCGGATTGTTTTCACTCAAGACGAGGGTCCGCATACAAATCAGTCCGCCTGAATCCTCCTCCTCCTCCATGAAAGAACTTTGGGATCCCCACTTTTAACCCTTCGCCCCGCTTTCCTAATTCCACCCGAGTTTCCGCAGCTGCTTTAACGAGAACTAACTCCATCCATCTTGCCGGCGGCAACTTCTACTCTTGAAAACTTTGGAGGATCGGCCCGGTCGCTCCGTCCGTCTTCACGAGTCTCGGATGCTGACTTACGTAGGCCTGTGCTTTTTTTTTTCTTGGTGTTTCCCCTTTAGGTTTTCCCAAGAGAATGCTTCTGTTGCCCGTCATGAAAGTGCCCACCTACCCCGTGCCCCACTACCACTTCTTTTAGACCAGCAGATATGTAAAGCCTTATTCCTTCTACAAGGGACGTCTTCCATTTTCTTTTATTCCACATTCAGTGGTTGGGAGAGGATTACTGACTTAAGGTGTCGATAAGTTGTTTTTTCTTTGTTATTCCAAACAATAACAAACGGCAGGTTTATATGTTGAAGTCAAAAACTTCAAGGTTTTGTACTGTGAATTTTTACTTTATTTGCCGGGCCGTAAGTCACGCAAAGTTTAATATATAAAAATTATTTCGGCTGTGTGGGGGTTGTTGGGAATAAATTAAATGTGTTGAATAAAATGCGTTTCCTATAAAATGGGAATTTTGACTGGCGTATTTTTTTAACAGCTTTGATTTGCCCACATTTGAGGAAAAAAATATATGCAAATAATCATTCATACCGTTGCAATTTATATGCCGTGCAATTTTGACCTTGTCAATTCCACATCATCCATTTTGGGGAACTGAAGGCAAAAAGTCTTAAATGATATTATTGCAGCCCTATTTCTCTGACAAACATTTTTTCCAATCACTAATCATGCAAAACATTCAATTAGGCAACAATAACGAACGAGAGCAAGATTTTCATGAATTTTTTAATGACCGTCCAAATTCCAATGAAGCATTTTTCACATCCCTGCTCATCATTGTACATCTACGTCATCCATTCTTTCATACATCTAGCCACACTTTTTCGATGTCAAAATTCCATCCTGCCAATATTTTTGGTGGACTTTGGTGTATCCATTCCAAGTATGTTTCCCCTGTCAACACTGGAAATAAATATCAGAGCAACCTTCATGGTGCCGCCAATGGAATTTGAAAATGACGACAATGTCCTTGTGTGTCGTTTTAGGAGGTCTTTTCATAGACAATCCCTTCTACCAGCCGCGGACCCTGGCGCCCTTCATCATCCACCTGGGCCCGCAAGATCTCTTTTCTGACTTCTAGAGGAGAGAGGACAGGTTTTTGGACCCCCACCTGATCGCACTTCCAGCCCCCCCACACACAAACACACACTTACACTTTTTTTTTGGCCTTTCTATTCTTGCTGCCGCACTCCCGGATTTATAAACAGGCAGCAGCAATCGTGCCTCTTGTCCATGTTGCGGTTGGAAGGAAGGAAGGAAGGAAGAGGACGGTGGGTGGGGGGGGCCGGCCGGACTACTTTACCCTAAAGCAATACTGGCATTTGACGGGGAAAAGCGCGAACGGGCTGGTCGTCATAACGATAGCAATACACACAAACTCCTCTCGAAGAAGAATGTCCGGCGACTTTACGCGGCGTTGCAATAGCTCGTCTTGATTGTATCCAAATCACGTGCGTGTCAATGTGTAAATCTGATATATATGTATAAATATATATGTATATGTATGTGTATATATGTATGTGCATATATGTGTGTATATATATGTGAATATATATATGTGTATGTATATACATGTGTATATATATATGTGTATATATATATATATGTGTATATATATATGTATACGTGTATAACTATAGTATGTACATGTATATTTGTGTGTGTGTATATATATGAATATATATGTGTATATATTATATATATACACATATATATACATATATATAGACATATATACATATATATACACACATATATACATATAAATATATACACGTGCACATATATACATATAAATATATACACGTGCACATATATATATACACATATATATACATATATATGTGTACATATATATACATATACATATATATACACATATGCATACATATATATATATATATATATATATATATATATATATATATATATATATTTATACATATACATATTATATTATATATTATATATGCCTATATAGTCTTATCTATTTCAACGGTGTCCACTATAATATTAACTCTAATGTATTTATGTACATGCATTTTAAAGGATAACTTATTGTTATAAATTATTTTAGGATGATCCAATGAAATGTATACCTGTAATAGCACTCTAGCTTTCTTCCAGTTTTCTATACACGAGCTAATGGTATTATCTTTGCTATTATTCCTATTAATCAAAGCTCTTAGAATCATAAGAATGCTCCCATCATGTCATTCTGAGCCGACGCCAGGAGGTGCTCACCTTCTTCACTCACCGGGCTGCCATTGGCCACCGCCGTCGTCGTCCAAATCTTCCGACTTAGTAACTCAATGGGTAATATCAACTCAACACACACACACACACACACTTTGACTTACTGTCTGAAAGCACACATTCTGATAATAAGTTTATTGAATCCACCTGAAAGTGTGATTGAGAAATATGAAATATGTCGCGTCAACTGTGAGGGGAATTCACGCGTTCACCTTCATAGACATAAAAAAAGCACACATTATAGCATATTTACTTCATACTGTGTAATAACTACGAGCAAACTTTTCAAAGTAGCTACTTAGGAGTTGATGTTGCATGATTAGCTGGGAAACCGAACCCCGGGGGGGAAATCGTCATTTTGGGATTTAAAGTCCAGTCCATTTAATTGCCTCTTCTTTATTTTAAATTGGATTTCACATCAGCATTTCATTGTCGGGAAGGGTCGCCGTTTTAAAAGATTGCTCGTAGCTTTATCCGGGTGCCGCGTTTTGCCGTTATGTAAACAGTCGACGGCGATTGACGCCTAATTGGTTGAAAGTAGGATCATCGATGCTGCCTGTTTATCTTGTTTTAACGTGAATCTGCCGTCTTTTCCGTTTTCACGTCGTGAAGCTAAAAAAAAAGCTGTCAAAGCAACAGGCTTTAAATGCAATGATGTGAAATTATTCCTTTTTATGATGACAACAACATGCAATAATTCCCACTTTCAGCCTGATAAGAAAAGAACCAGCTTTCTTTTTATACCTCGCCGTCTTTTCGTCTCCTATATTCAGGCGAAATCTTTTTTTCTTTTTTAAAAAAACGATACATTTTTCATCCCAATCTGCTAAACTTTCTTCTGGATCCATAAAAAAAAATCTGTATGTTCCCTTTTGTTGAAGTCCATTCAGTTTACAGGTGATAAATGTAAGCCTTTGGCAGAAGTCTTAATTGGCCCATAAATGTAGTCCATATTTATCCTGTTTGTTTTTGGCTTCACTCCATTTAATTTTTTTTTTTATGACTTCAAATCCGCACAAGCGAATCCAGCTTTTTGTCACAGAAGAACTTTATTAAGTGGAATGTGACCTTCTGGACGAGATGGTTTGCATTGAGCGTTAACCCACCGCCATAAAACGGCCATTGATCGCCAATTCCACGCCATCGCTTGGCTTTTTCACGGGTTTATGACGCCCACGGTGAGTCAAATGATGCATTATGTTACACATTGGGTTGTCTGTCATTCTCCTGCTCGCGACCTTTCACGTGACCCACCTGTTACCGATTGTCTCATCAACCCATGTCTGTCTATTTAAACCCCGTGTATTCGTCAGTGTCAAAACCTGACCAAGCCAATGTGTAACACATTAGCGGCATCCGTCATGTTCAAATTCGACTTTTACGCGTCGACTTTTTGATGTAAAAGCACAATAGAGACACTCAGGGTTACACAATGACACACGAGAGATACACAAACATTTTCTCATATTTGCTAGTCACTCATTTTTTGGGGGGTCCATTTTTGGTCTAGATACATTGTGACTGCTACCTTGACTTAAACTATCCATGCTGCAAAACCCTTTGTGAAATAGTTTGCACAACCCAAGCGGAAATCCTGATTACATTTAAACAAGGTTAGCTCATAAACAACTTGACGGAAACGGAAATTATACAAAAAATCATGCAAATTAGAGACGTGATAATTTTTTTTGGTTTTTTTTTTACATTGGTTGTCAGGTCAAATGCAGCTGACTTGTATGCCAAAAATGTTGCTCTCAAATACATAAAGTAAGTAAGCTAAAGGCTCATAAATCAACGTCAGTTTGGCTCACAGCCACAAGTTGACTTTATTATTTGCGCTGGGTAAATCTATGAAAAATTACTGGCACGTGTATGCTTCCCGCAATCGTCAGAAAATATTTCTGGCACCTGAAGCAAAAAAAAAAAGGATTTCCAAGGCTGAGAGGCAGCAAGAAATTCCCCACTTGCTGTGTGATATCATTTTTATCCACCTGCTAGCGAGGAAGAAAATATTGCATAAATGCAGAATGTCTTTTCATGCTCACACTTTGAAGAATTTTTCACGTTCGGAATGTTGACAAACACGTTCGGGTGGTTTGGGGAACCCAAAAATGGACTTAAATAAGAGCAGTTACCTTTAAAATAATCGTACTCAAGTAAAAGTAGCAAGTAAAAAGCATAGATAATAACAAACTGCTTATAATGTCTAATATTGCAATGGTATTTTTTTTCCCTCGCCATGTTATCTATGTAAAATGCAATTATACTGTATCATAACATGACCACAAAAACCACACAAATGTTCTAATTCCGATTAGAAAAGTCGAGCCCTTTAGTGGAGAAAACATATTTCTCCGATTTTCCATCGTCTATTGGTGCCAAATAGTATCTTTGATGACAGCGCTCAATGGGAAATGTTTATTTTTTTTACGTTGGGAAGACCATGCAGGCTTGTGTGCGTGTTTGTGTGGTCATGTGACTATTATTAAGTCTGATTTATGTCATAGAGTCGTGATTTTTGTCATGAAATCTCATTGGAGACACTGTAGAGATCTCGGGGAAAAATATAAAGAGGGAAAATGTATCAAATCTAGTGTTTCCCAAAGTAAGAGTAGCAGTTTAAAAAAAAGTTGGTGTGGTAAAAGTACTCTTAGAAGTCAAATTTTGTCCCAAAAGGTGCTCGAATGAATGTAAATGTAGAGTCAACTAATCTGACTTTATTAGTTTCTAAAAAGAATTGTATTCTCAGTTTGATTGGCAATAAAGTTCATCATCCGTAACCTCAGCTCACATAGGAGCAAAATATACGTTTTAGAAAAGATTTCTAGGAAAATGTCACTTTTCAGCCCCTGAAAACGACCGTATTTGAGGGTCCAAATGTGGCCCCAAGTGAGGCGTAAACACGTGTTTGGAAGCCACGTAGTCGTAACGTATTCCGACTCCAGCGGCCTTCCACAAATCACAAATAGAAGCGGCATCACGTTTCACCTGCGCGCTTCACCAAAATAACTGCGCATCTTTTTTCAGTGTGTGTGCGCACACACACACACACACATTTATGTTATGGCATTTCTGCTGACGGGTTGTTATGGGGGGACATTTGGTTTGGGAATGTACACAATGTTGTTCTCGTGACTGTAGAGTAGAATGTATTTACTCCCAGAGTAAACATACATATATGTTATACGGTCTATATATATAGTTCTATATATGGACACATGCATACAGTATATGAATATATATACTGTACATGGATATACATTTTCAAGTTGAAATGTTTGTGGCGCATCACACATTGTTGACATGTTTTTTTTCAACGATTTGGACAGCAGACGGACGCTTGTAAATATGTTTTTTGTTTGGAAAAAGGCTTTTGAGAGACAAAAAGAAGCCATTTATGATGCTGCCTTTGAAACTAGGATGTGATATTTAACCCTCATAGGAGAAGGAAATGACATAAGCGAACACGGGGGTGAATGTGCCGCGTCGGCAGTGTTGCTTTGCACTTCTTCACTTCATTTATGCTTGTGAGCGTGCGTAATAAACGAGAGAAAGTGCTGAATCATGACTTTGGACTACTTGTGCACTCATTGGATTCACAGAGATTTTGGCTAGAGTGAGAAAAAATGGAGTTTGACCAAATAAAATGTCGCTTTGTTGACATCAGAAGGCGATAACTTTGGATTTTACACATTTTCAATTCATTTTAAAAGAGATTGCTATCGAAAATGCTTGCATGTTTTCAATATTTTTAACAATAACAAAAAAATGGCATTTTTTAATATTCTAGCCAGATTTTATATTTGATGTCGTGTTTTTTTTCAGTTATTTACATACAGACTGGAGACACTTCTTGTGCAGAAATATATATATATATAATTTTTTTGTATATATTATATATAGCAATTCATAATAACATTTATTTAAAAATATATTTTTATTAATCTATTTAATTTATAAAAAATATAAAATTCATAATTAATGAAGGCTGTGGTCCCCGGGGCCCACACTTGAACAAATAAATAAATAAAAATAGAACTGTCGAGCTCAGTTTTTCTCTTGTTTAGCTTTTCTGCCACCTAGCGGATGGAAAGCTACACTACAACAGGAAAGCATGGCATGACTAAAAATTAAGGACACCTGGTCAATTCTAAGTCCAAATACTAATGGCGATGGAAGAGATGACTAACAACAGGTAGGCCTGTTTTGTGCATTATTTATTGTTGTTATTTTATCGGACAAGAATCAGATTATGAAGTAAACTACTGTGATTTTGCATGACTTGAGTGAGCTATTTAGATAAGTAAGACATGGATTTAAATAGGTGGCCATCGACAGCATTGCCTTTGTTATGGTAGGAAATAATTGTGCAAGAGAATTTGTTTGTTATTCAGTTTAAGAATCAAGATGTGTTTAGAAAATGATCATATAGTTGTTTTGTGAGTGTGAGTTCTTCCTAAATGCAAATCTGATGTATTTGAGATAAGCATTGCTCCAATCTTATTTATATAAGCAACTACCTCAGTGTTTAGATGAAGTACTTCAGAGTTTAGATAAAAAAGAAATGACAATACTTAACTCATTGCTTTCCATTGACCACGATAGACTTGTAATCTAATTAAGCATAAGAATGATTACATTTAAGAAATCAAGAAGTTTGCTGGGAGAGTTGCAAGTTTTCTAAACTAGTTGAAGGTGATGTTAACCATTTTCAGCATTTGCTCATAACTTTGACTATTAAAAGTTGAATCTGCATACAATAGCAATTGTCCCTTTATGGACAAATATACAATATCATGTGACCTCCGAACTCATATTGTTATCTAATTTTAGGATCTACAATGAGGCATTGTGGCTGTTCTAACCGTTATGTTATATGATACCAAACATCACATTATGTGGGATAATTTTGCATCCCATTGCCCTTTTGGACACCTGATCCACAACCAGGTGAGTGTAAAAATTAAAAATACCTGTCAGACAGTTCCATGTCAAGCAAACAAATGTGCCAATGAGTCTTTTTAATTTGTGCTTATTTTTCCTTCGACCGTAGGAAAGTGACGCTTGCACCTATTACGACGTAATATGTTCAGCTACGTATTAATACGTCCTCTTTTCCAACACCTGATGATTGACAAGAAACCGTCATTAAGGTAAGTCATTTTCAGTTTTTTAAGTGAACTTGGACAATATCAAAAAATACATTGTTATCCTTTTTTGGGGCCCCCATCCTCCAACACTAATAAGAAGAAACATTAGAAATTAATGCCATGTATAAAACATGCCAAGTAGTGATGTCATGTGATACTTCAAATGTATCGTCATTCTGACTTTCTTGTTGTCAATTCACAACTCATAATTTTCCATTATTGACTAAAAACTGTATTGAAACAGATTTATCTGGCAGCCCAAAGTTTTTCCTCTTCAATATTTAGTTCCTCGTTGCATTATCATTTTTGCCCACAATCTTACAAACCTTTAACATGCCCTATTTTCTCGCATATAAGCCGCACCCTTAAAATTGCCTTAAAACCGTTAAATTTTACAATTTCTCTCTTATAAGACGCCCCATGATTCACAATTTTCACCGTTTTATGGCAACTGCAGCTTCTACTGTACTCAGTAGATGGTGCTATAGTAATCTTTGATTTATCAATGTTCTAACATCAACCAAGGGACAAAAAATTGAAGTGAATTATTACTTGTTGAATTAATTATACCTTAACTTCCAATCAATCCAACCTTGACCTTTTACCACTAATGAAATGAACAAATCCAGCATCATCTGACCTCACCCCAATAACAACAACAGCACAATTCCCCACATCCCATTAATTCACATATTTAGGAATGCCTAAAATGACGGCTGCAAATATATCATATGCAAATGCATTATTTATGGATCCTACTTCTATTCTTTAAAACTGGCTACAGTGAATTTTTCCATGACCTTCCATTTTCTGCAAAAGATTTATAACAGCTGATGTTTAAACCAATGCACTCTTATAACACACATGCAACACCTGTCACACTTCATTTACTTTTTGATTTAATACGGAATATTTTGTGTTAATTTTGTATGCAGCCCATTTTAATCCATCGTTGCCTTTTTACGTGTTGAAATGAGGGTTTTTTTAGCCATACTGCATATCCTTAGAATTTGTGTGTGTTGATTGGGCTCAGAGGTGTTAGTATATGTTTAAGTATATGAATTTCCAAAATGATGTGTGTGTTGGGGGGTGCGTTTATGTGCGAGCAGGTGCATGTGTGTGTGATTAAATCAAGGCAGTCGCCTCTGGTTGAAAATGTGTGTGTGTGTGTGTGTGTGTGTGTGTGTGTGTGTGTGTGTGTGTGTGTGCGCATTGGACAATTACTGAAGATTGATATAATGTGGCGTCTGTGTAAATGAGATGAGGTGTGAGCTGGTGGGCGTGTTTCACCCGCTGCTTTTGCGTTATAACATCCAACACCCGCATGCGCGGATGCAAACGACGGCACGTTGTTAAAAATACTGTCAAATGCAAATGTATTCAATAGCTGAACCCAATTGTGTTACTTAAAAATCATGCATATTGGGATGGTTTAAGTCTTCGTATATCCAAGGGTGAGCTAAGGGTTAAACGTTATGTGCGTCTTTTTTGAGATTTAAAATTGCTAAAAAGGGAAAATGTCCCAAATAGTAATTTGGACAGCAGTTAAAGTCTAAACGGCCCTATCATTTTTCGACAAGCTTGAGGGAGGGCTCAAGATCTCGCTCGCTTTCTTCTCCTTGTCAAGGCTACTAACTAAAATGACTACTCCTATATTATTTGTGACAGATGAGAGTGGAAATAGGTAGGTATATTTTTGGCATGTTTATAAATAGAGCGCATGTGAAAAGTTCCCTGGTTTAGTCATTTTTTTCCTCCAATTAAATCAGGGGTGTCAGACTCGAGTTGGTTCGCGGGCCGATTTAACGTCAACTTGATTTCACGTGGGCCGGACCATTTTAGATATGATATTTAGTTTTTTTTAATAAATTGATTAAAAGAACTGGATTAAAAGCCCTCAATATTCAGTTTTTTATAGATCTAAAACAATGTTTATTTTAGCTTTTTTATATATTTTTAGATTTTACAAAATGATTTTTGAACTAAAAACAGAAAAAAATGATTAAAAAATTACAATTATTGATTTAAAAGGGGGAAAAATCAGGAAATTTAATATACATCTATACTCTTCATTTTAATTTGATCCTAAAACAGAAAGTCGGCACTCATCATTTACTTTCCCGGGCCTCACAAAATGATGAGGTGGGCCAGATTTGGCCCCCGGGCTGCCACTTTGACACATGTGAATTAAATACACTCAAATTGCATCAGGCCAGATGTAAATACATGCAATAATACTTTTACAATCCACTAATGCTGAGTCACAAACACCAAAATAACAACACTTTTTTTTTTCCATTCACTTGCACTCATTTCACAGTTTTCTCCTACACATACACACACACATACACACACACACACACACATACACACACACACACACACACACACACACACACACATCTATGAGCACACAGACACCCCCCAGACAGACCCACACACTCCTTTCATTAGAGAGATGCTGGCAGATACATGCTGGGATTCTCCATTGTGCTCCCTATGAGCCTGTGGGATGGGGCTCACTAATTAATATCTAACCGACGTCCACCTCGGAGCGCTATGTGGGGGGAAGTACCGATTGGGGGGAACGGAAAGAGGGGTGGCGCTGTGCACTGTAAAAAGAAAAAGGGAATAAAGGCACAAAATTACAGTTGTGGTGTGCTATTGTCTGTCTGCCTGGTCAAGGCAGTCTTGAATTGAATGGAATTGAATTGAATGCTTTTATTGTCATTATACAAGTATAATGAGAATTGAAGCTTTCACCACGTAGTGCACAAATAACAATAACAAACAGACAAAAAGTAAATCAGTAAATAAGAAAGAAATAAGTAGTCCAAGCGAGATCAGCAGGGCAGAGCTGTTTTTTTGTTCCGTCTGAAGTCCAGGATGAGTTCCATGGTTTTGGAGAGGTTCAGCGTCGAGTTGTTGGACTCAACAACAAACAAGCAAACATATATATAATCAATATTTAGTCAAATAATCAATAAATAGTAATAGATAAATAAGTGGTCAACATAATGAATAAGTAGTAGTAATAAGTCTTCAGGTGCAGAACTCGAGTTGAGTATGGTGACAGCTCTTGTGTAGAAACTGTCCTTGAGTCTGTTTGTCTTGGCTGTTATGGCTCTGTGGCGCCTTCCAGAGGGCAGCAGGTTGAAGTGGTGGAAGCCAGGGTGCTTATTGTCTTTTATGATGATCTCTGTTCTCCTAAGGCACGTGTCAAAGTGGTGGCCCGGGGGCCAAATCTGGGCCGCCGCATCATTCTGTGTGGCCCGGGAAAGTAAATCATGAGTGGCGACTTTCTGTTTTAGGATCAAATTAAAATGAAGAGTATAGATGTATATTAAATTTGTATTTAATTGTATTTTTTAATCCATTTTTTCTGTGTTTTTAGTTCAAAAATCATTTTGTAAAATCTAATATTATATTTTAAAAAAGCTAAAATAAACATTGTTTTAGATCTATAAAAAAACTGAATATTCAGGGCTTTTAATACAGATCTTTTAATCCATTTATTTAAAAAAATCTAAATATATCCGGCCCACGTGAAATCAAGTTGACGTTAAAGCGGCCTGCGAACCACCCCGAGTCTGATACCCTTGTCCTAAGGCACTGGGATTTGTAGATGCTGGACAGGGTAGGTAGGGGGAGTTGATGATCTTATGGGCTGTGTTGATCACCCTCTGCAGTCTTTTTCTGTCGGCTTCTATCCAGGTTGAATGCCACACTGACTATCTTTAAATTATGACTGATATTTCCTTCCACTCTCACTTATGGAAATCAGCAAAACAGACCCCAAGCAGAACACTAACCTAAGTAAAATGTCAGCAGGACACAGAAAAATAATGTAAAAGACACACGACGACAACGGGTGTTAATGGGAAACCACATATGACAAGTAGTTTAACAGAAAATAAATTAATAAATAAACATCCTGGAATGGCTAGCGGCAAATACTAAGTACGTCTTGATGGGTAATTACTGTATGTGCTAACGCAATTGGCTAGTAACCATTTTAAAGCATACCTTACATTGTAAGCCGACATTTATCCCATTCCCCGTACGCTCAGGTTTTTTTGTTTTTGTGCGTACAGGGGGTCCAGATGTGACAACCTACATTTTTCTTTTCTTTTTTTTTGGTGATGTTTAAGAGCGGATTGGATTTAGGAAGAGCATGGAATCCATGTAATGAGCTTTTGTGCCCTCCCTCCCCTACTGTGCAATCTGTTTAATCCAGCACTAGATTGTACTAAGAGGCGACATTGCAGGACGTCAATCTAGCTTGTCTCTTATTTGTTTTTAACATACTGACATACTTTTAAGGGCCGGCTTAGCAAAGACTTGACTGAATTATATCTGGCGTGATGAAGACGCAAGAGTGACATTGATGAGGATTTTTAGCAGGATTAATAAATAAAAAAACAATGTTGGATTTTTTTTTGCCTAGATGGAGTTTCCGTGGAAAGGCGTTAACTCGATTTCATGTTGTTTGGACAATTTTAGATATAATATTTTAAGTAGATTTGTTTGTTTAATCTGGGTTAAAAGAACTGGATCAAAAGCCCTAAATATTCAGTTTTTTATAGATCTAAAACTGTTTGAGTTTTTTTTGTTCATAGTAAGGTAAAACGTATTAATCATTTGTTTTTCATTTCAAAAGGAAACTAAATATTTTTTAATTATGTTCAATAATAGTGCAAAACAAAAAATAATTATAGATATTTTTTTAGATTTTACAAAATGCTTTTTTAACTAAAAACACAAAAATAAAAAAAATGATTAAAAAATGCAATTATTGATTTAAAAAGGGGAAAACCAGGAAATATAATATACATTTCTAATCTTCATTTGAATTTGATCCTAAAACAGAAAATCGGCACTCATCATTTACTTTCTCGGGCCGCACAAAATGATGCGGCGGGCCAGATTTGGCCCCCGGACCACCATTTTGACACCAGTGCGCTAGAGAGTGTGTGTGCATGTGCAAGTGTGTGAATTGGGTTGAGGAGAATGGCACTGTTCTATCCTTGAAACACCTGCCAATGTATTTTGGCTTTTAATGAGCTGTCTAGCTGCATGCATTATTTCAGCATAGCCAGCAAAGGAAATGTGCTTTTTTTGCATTTTATTGAGATTTTCTGCTTCCATCCAAAGTAAAATAGGGATTTGTGATATAAAAGGGGGTGTCGGGGGTGATTTGGTGTGTGTATGCGTTCAAGCATGTGTGTGCTTGCACCCCGCTGGCCTCCTTTCATGGCTTTAGAAAGGTTAGATTCCTCAGGGAAGCTGCATTCCTTTTTGCTCCTTGGTTTTCTTTTTTTATTTATTTAAATAATTTCTTCTTCTAGGGTCAATTACCCAAATTTGAACCGTAAACAAATCAGGCCCAGCTTGGGCCAATTTGTGTCACAATGAGGAAACTCTTGGCAAATGTGTTTGAAGTACTACTTTCTCTAATGTAAATTGAAATGTTACTTGAATGAATCATTCAAGTGCAAATGTTGAATAGTGCTCTTTAAGATAATGTTATTCATTTTTATTTTCTGTTACCTCACTTAAGCCTATCTAAATGTTACGACACTAACATTGTGATTACGCTGGACCGTATTTTTTGGAGTATAAGTCGCACCAGCCAATGAATACATAATAAAGTATCACTAGAGTAGAATTTATGGGAGGCTATTTTGTTTTATTTGATTGAAACCAAGAGCGTAAAAGTAACAATGTCAAATCACAGTTTTTCACATCACTATAGCCTAAAAAAACAGGATTTCAGTGATTTTTTTTATTTTTTAAAACATGTCACCCTTTTATTCATAGCCGTTAAAATACGCTACTTAAAAATCCAACTTAAAGCACTATGCGATTGGAAGATGATGTCATGACCACTTCTCAGTGATGTCATCTATTCGCAGTCCATCATAGTTTTACGATAAGTACAGATCGACATAATTGGCTTTGCCTTGTTCATCTTTTTTTTTCCTTTTGGCAGTCACCGTGCCATCATTTAAATTTCCATTCACTTTTCCCACCCGATCATTTCTTCGATTTCCACCACTTCTAAATACTCCCTCTTTCTGCCCCGCACATTCCATATCGGTATTGTCTCCGCAACCAAAAGCAAGGACAGGGTAGCCAGGGTGGGGGGGGGTTGGTGGTACTTTCTTTTTTTTGGCCGGCATGGTGGGTGGGGTTTATCTGCAATTGGGCAGAACTCTCCCAGGCTTGTTTCTGTTCATGTTAAAACGCCACCCCCCTTCGCGCCACTCCCATCCCTCCCATCCATCCATCCATCCTCCCTCTCTCTCTCTCTTTCTCTCTCTCTCTCTCTCCCTCCCTCTGGTCCACCCTCCCCCCAACCCAACCCACACGCCTTTCACAAGCAAGCAATGAGGTAATCCCTAGCAGCCGCGTGAAGTGCAGCAAGTGCGGCGAGAGGAAGCGAGAACGGCGACCGGCGCGATGTCAGGAGCAGCCAAAGGCACCGCTTCCCATCACTTTCCCCATGTTCTCCTCTGACGGAGGCGTTTCGCCGCGGATCATTTTGAAGCCCTTTCCGTAGTGAGGGTGGGGGGGTCACTACTATGTGGAGGGCTTTTTAGGCTAGGCCGAGCAGGGGTGGGACAGGCTTTTTTTTTTTTTTTAGCCCAGAGGCTCCCGGGCTTATATTGTCCACGCTTTGGGGTGGGGGTGAAGAGACGGAAGAAGCCCCAAAAAAGGAGGACGCCGGCGGGGGGAAATCCGGGGAAAGGTGCACGACCCACCATGACGGAAAGGTGCAGTTTGTGGAGTGCCTTGTCGGCCGCGGCGTGCTGCTTCTACCGGGGATCTTTCATGCAGGTGCAGGTCAGTTGTGTGTTGCGTGTTTGTTGCGTGTGTGCGTGCTTGCTTGCGTGTTGGGATGAACATGTGAGGGAGTTCTGGCTGGAGGTACTCGGCCACGCCGCTGACATTGAATTCAATGCTTTTATTGTCATTGTACAAGTATTATGATGAAAAAATGAACCTTTCACCACGTAGTGCACAAATAACAACAAGAAACAGATAAATAAATAAGACATAAATAAATAAGTAGTCCAAGTGAGATCAGCAGAGTGGAGTCCAGGATGAGTTCCATGGTTTTGGAGATGTTCAGCACCAAGTTTTTGAGAGTCTATGGACGCGACAACAAACAAACAAACACATAGATAATCAATATATCGTAATGATGAATGGATAATCACTAAATAGTAATAGATAAGTGGTCGGCATAATAAATAAGTTGTGTAAGTAGTCGTAATAAGTCTTGATTAGGTCCTAGGTGCAGAACTCGAGTTGAGTATGGTGACAGTCAATGGGAAGAAACTGTGACTCTGTTTGTCTTGGCTGTTATGGCTCGGTAGCGCCTTCCAGAGGGCAGCAGATTGAAGTGGTGGATGCCAGGGTGCTTATTGTCTTTTATGATGTTCTCTGTCCTCCTAAGGCACTGGGATTTGTAGATGCTGGACAGGGTAGGTAGGGGGCACTTGATGTTCTTTTGGGTTGTGTTGATGATTTTCTGATGCATCATTCAAGTAGTGACGAATTTTGCATGTGGCATATTGCACTGTATGAGTTTTTTTTAGGGCATGGGATGGGAAGTACCTTTACTCAATGTATTTTCAGCTCAGGGTTTAATATGACATTAGGAGGACTCTGAGTATTTTGGGGGTTAACGTGGTGCCTACAGTAAAAGCCTGTATTGAATGGCAGACTGAACTAAACTAGGTGCCTTATTATATGAAAAATTTGACATTTTTTCAGGACTGGCAGAGAGTTACTTGAATTATACGTTGAACGTTGCTGTTGTTGTTGTTGATTTTTTTAACCAGTGTATTGTATGCTGTGACTTACGGTAAGATTACAGCTAATAAGACACAATGTTTGCAAAGATGATATTTAATTTAGATTATTAGTTCCTTTTTTAGAAAGTACTCCTCTGACCTGATTTATTATGATATTATCGTAGATTGTCGTTCAAGTAAGTCTGATTTTTTTTTTCCAAGACAATTTTAATATAGTTGTCTGCCTAAAAGTTAACACTATCCCGCTGTGTAAATTTTCTTATTGTTAAAAGGGCTGAATTGCATTTATTTCGATTTGTTTTACAAATTTCTTTAGATATTTTCAACTAAGCAGACCCGGTTATTTGCCGCTGGCAACAATTTCGTCAATAACGCAATTTTCATTAAGATTTTCTCTGTTTGTGATAATGTTTCCATAAAAAAAAATTATTTGTACATAACAATAGTCGATTGATCACGGTAGCCCTAATCCCGATTATTGTGCAATCTCGTCAAATAACTCTTAAATTCCTAAAATGAACAGTTTCTCGCCACTCTGGCGGCTTTAGTTTTCACCTGCTTTGCTTTAAATGAGCTCCGAAACATTACGTTATATTTAATCAACGGGCTGCTGGCGTACGATTCCCGCATAACAGCCGTTGAAGTGGCTGAATTAATTAGTTTGCAAAGTCTTTACGAGTTAAGTGGCAGCCTCTCTCTTCTAAGTGAAGAATAATTGGCTAAATTTTTCCAACATGGGCTTGTTTTCAAACACTGCCATTTGCTTCTGACGCCTCGATTCATTGTCGTTAAAGATAAATTGTCAAGCAAAATACTCTGCAACCCAAACGAGTTCTGCATTTGATACTCATTTTTAATTGCATATGTATCGTTTTATTCGTTGCTTGATTCTAGATCAGGGGTGTCAGACTCGGGTTGGTTCACGGGCCGCGTTAACGTCAACTCGATTTCATGTGGGCCGGACCATTTTAGATATAATATTTTGATTGTTTTTTTTTTATAAATGGATTAAAAGAACTGGATTAAAAGCCCTGAATATTCATTTTTTTATAGATCTAAAACAACATTTATTTTAGCTTTTTTAAATATATTTTTAGATTTTACAAAATGATTTTTTAACTAAAAACAGAAAAAAAAAATTAAAAAATGACAATTATTGATTTAAAAGGGGGAAAATCAGAAAATTTAATATACATCTATACTCTTCATTATAATTTGATCCTAAAACAGAAAGTCGCCACTCATGATTTACTTTCCCGGGCCACACAAAATGATGCAGCGGGCCAGATTTTGCCCCCGGGCCGCCACTTTAACACCAGTGTGCTAGAGATTGTGTGTGTGGAAGTGTGTGTGGACGTGTGTTCTAGATGTTCAATATTGACTTGGAACTGGCATTTATTATACATTTTAGGACAGTTGCAATTATTTATCTCTTTGCAACAACAATTTGTCTTCAAATCTCGACATTTCTTAGACTTTGTATCTCCTCCTGAATGTATTTTGAAATGATTGTCATATTAAAAAAAAAAATGCAGTCAATTCCATTAGCAGTGCAGAAATGAATGTACAAATCCAACTAATGCGTGTCCCCTGCTCATCAGCTGTATCAGTGCAAAGAGATTAAGTTTGATCCCCTGGTCTAGACTGCACTATTCACATTTTGTACACACACATACACACACATTGCTCGGTCATTGTGTGTTCAACATAACCAGTGCCTCCAGCGCGTCTCTGTAACTGGGACAATGTAACTACCCCCTGGTCCTAGTGACAGTGACATCCCCCCACTCGTCCCCACACATACATACACACACACACACATATGCATAGTTAAGCTAACCCTCCCCTCCAGTTTGATTGTTTTTGAAGTTAATGGCGTTTCTAGTCCGCAAGCCACTTTCCCTCTCCAATCTTCTCCTCCTTTGCGCCTCCAAGGCGATGGCCCGATTCCCTGTGGACCAAAGCGGCATGTGGCTACGACGCCGGCCAAGTCGGCAGCCGGTCACTCTGTCCTTCCTTTAGCATTCCTGTGGTCAAATATTATACTATGCTCGTAAGTTTTGCAGGCTTGTGTAAAAAAATGGTCTTAAAAATGCCCAGTGTGGTATTTTTCTAAGATCTTTCGTGGATTCTCATTAATATGAAGCGGAACATTTTCCACTCCTTTTTATATGGTGGCAGCGTCCCTACTTTTGGTGTCTAGTGTACTGCTTTTAATGTTTTTTTTTTCTCCTCTCCAAGTGGCGTGAAAGGCTATGGGGATTTTTTTTAATCCTTCCCAAAACCATCTGCACTGTTTTAGTTTTTGCATTGTTTCCGGCACGCCTTCAATGGCAGGTCGGCAGGCCGCCTGGCCTGTATCCCTCCAATGTCATTGTACAGGTACGATAACAATATACTGTATTTTCACGACTATAAGGCGCACCGCATGATAAGGCGCACCCTCAATGAATGACACATTTTATTTTTTTTCCCATATATAAAGCACACTGGATTATGAGACGCCCTGTCTATTTTGGAGAACATTTAGGACTTTTAAGTGCGCCTTATAGTCGTGAAAATACGGTATATTGTTATCGTACCTGTACAATGACATTGAAGCTATCAATTCCAATTCATAATTCAAGATTTCAGAAGCAGCTTATGCAATACCAGTAATTTACTAAACTACAGCAAATTCATATTCATTCATTTTCTGTACGGCTTATCCTCACAAGGAAAAAAAGCAGTGTGAATACTGTATATAATATATGCTTGGTATATATATATGCTTTCTTAGTGCTCAGGGTGCACCCTCACGTTCACACCTAAGGACAATTTGTAGTCTGGATCAGTCATGTTTTGGAAAAAGGTGTGGAAAAGACTCGCTAACAAAAACCCACGTATTTGGACCACAACCTCTGAACCGTGATATTGATGTGATGGTTTTGCAGTCTTGCTGCTCAGAATGGAAATTCTCTTCTTATATGTATGTTACGTAGTATATTCTTTTCATGTGCTCTGCTTATTGAAGCTACTTCATCTTTTTGACCAAAAAAAAAAACAATTATCAGGCAGCTTTGGAAGTGGCCTCCTCCCCCCCAAAAAGAAATTCTTTTCAAATTTCAATTAATGCAACCTCAGGGGCAGCAGTGGTCTTTTTCAAGTTCCACTTTGATTTGCTGAATGCATCTTCTTTCAAGAACTCTTGCGTTAATTCCATCGCTCATTTTGGCGCGCATGCACAATGCAAAGTATTCCTTTTTGTATGCCGTCAGGCTACACGGCGCAGTCGAGCAGCTCATAAATCTGCTTTTATGTGCCTTTTGAATGGTGTTTATATGCAGCGTGTTGTCGAGTTTGAAAGTTCTGAAAGACCGTACGACGCTGACGCCGCTGGTTGTCAGAATTTTTCTTTTGTTTGCGTTTTAAGAAGGCAATCATGTTGGCCGTGGCGCGCGCAGTCACAGCAGGGTAACCCACATTGGGCTTGTCACCCAGACTATACAGTAATCCCTCGATTATCGTGGTTAATGTAGTCCAGACATGGCCGCGACAAACGAAAAACCGTAAAGTAGGGTCACCCCTATTAAAAAAAATAATAATATATATTTTTTTACTTCAGTGCGAAGTTCTAGTAGCAAGCTTCCACTTGCGAGTTTCAGCGTGGATTTTCACACAAAAAATGTTTTTTTACTTTACTAAAAATCCACGATGTAGTGATATTCGAGGATTACTGTAATAATATTAGTCAACTAGTAGCAAGCGTAGGACAGGGGTGTGGCTTCCACTTGCGAGTTTCAGCGTGGATTTTCACATTTTTATGAACTTACAAAAACAATTTAATTAACCAAAAAAATTCCACCAGGAAAAAAAACACGATGTAGTGAAGCCGCGATATTCGAGGGATTACTGTAATAATATTAGTCAACTAGTAGCAAGCGTAGGACAGGGGTGTGGCTTCCGCTTGCGAGTTTTAGCGTGGATTTTCACATTTTTATGAACTTACAAAAACAATTTAATTGACAAAAAAAATTCCCTCAGAAAAAAAAAACTGCGATGTAGTGAAGCCGCGATATTCGAGGGATTACTGTAATAATATTAGTCAACTAGTAGCAAGCGTAGGACAGGGGTGTGGCTTCCACTTGCAAGTTTCAGCGTGGATTTTCACATTTTTATGAATTTACAAAAACAATTTAACTAACAAAAAAAATTCCACCAGGAAAAAAAACACGATGTAGTGAAGCCACGATAGTTGAAGCCGCGATATTCGAGGGATTACTGTAATAATATTAGTCTACTAGTAGCAAGCGGAGGACAGGGGTGTGGCTTCCACTTGCGAGTTTCAGCCTGGATTTTCACATTTTTATGAACTTAAAAAAACAATTTAATTGACAAAAAAAAAATACGCAAAGAAAAAAAAGTGAAGCCGCGATAGTTGAAGTCGCAATATTCGAGGGATTACTGTAATACTATTAGTGAACTAGTAGAAAGCGGAGGACAGGGGAGTGCCTTCCGCTTGCAAGTTTCAGCGTGCATTTTCATATTTTTATGACCTTACAAAAACATTTTAATTTAAAATTCCCCCAGAAAAAAAACGCAATGTCGTGAAGCCGCGATATTCGAGGGATTACTGTACACTAAAGGCAAAGGCAGTCAGTGTGCGGGTGTAGTGGGGGTAACCCAAGCGCCAACTGGTATGCTTGAGCATTGAAATATTGGCCATGTAATCCCCTCCTCTTATCTGTCTTTCCGCCTCGACCCCCCCTCCCGAAAACAGCTTTCCATCATAAATCCTCTCTTGGTGTGCCGACCTGCCACACCCTGGAGGCCCGTGGTGTGAAGGGCAGCTGCGCCACTGTTCATTTGCATGTACATATGTGTGTCCACATCCTCATTAGTGCATTTGCCTGGTTTTTTTGCATTAATTAGGTGTGGGACTGTGTCGGTAACTGGCATATTTTTTGTTTTGTGTTCGTGATTTGACTGTCTGGACACGCGTTTGATTGGGAGAGTTGCAAGGGTGGAGTTTGGGCATCGGTTGAAAAGTGGTTGGTTGAGGTCCGTGTAATTGATCCGTCATTTTGTGCTTCAGAGGCTTTGTTAGAGGAAGATGCTCTTTGATTTGGCCATGTGTCTTTGCAGTAGAGTGAGATCAAAGACGCAGAAAATGAAGCATACTGAAGAAGAAAAAATGGATTGATTATCGTTGCGCTGCATTTTTGGGCCACGTTTTTGCCAACTCGTAGTTTAATGGAAGTGGTTCTCACCATTTGAAATCTTATACCTGTCAACTTATACGCTTTTCCCGTATTTTATATGCTTTTTGATCATTTGAAATTCTGTTTTGTATGGAATTTTAAGTGCTTTTTAAAAAAAAATGATCTCGTTTTATGTGGGCCCCATGTGAGTAAATATGTGCAGTGTTGCATTTGTATGTTTTTTTTTAACGCTTAATAAGGGGAATTGCAATCATTAATAAGGGGAGAAATTGGCCGAGGTTGCCAGGTATGAAATGTTGATGACAAGGAGAGAATTTTTGGATGTATTTTGCACCATTTTATTTGACATGTGCATTTCCCTTCCAAGCCGTAACATACCAACATCATTCATATACACAGAAAATTGGATAATACATTAAAATCCACCAAATTTGAAGTTGCAAAGGGTAACATAAACTTCCATCCCTCCATTTTTTTCACTATATTTGTCCACTTTAGGGTCTTAGTTGCCTACATACTCCATCCTTACTACCTTCCACGGTACTGCCGAAGACACAAACAGGAAATATTAATGTATTCCCAGCCCATATGCAATTTTTTTGGTAGTTAGCAAACCCACAAACTTTAATGAGCACAAGCGCAAAACAGAAAAATGGCTGAAGAAAATATTCATGCACACGCCAAGGCGCTACGCCGACCTTTTAAAATGGCGTCGCCGAGATATGCATTTTATATACTTTGAAACTGCCAAGCGTATGTCGTAACTCTAAATCAATTAAACATGAGCTTTTATTGCATAACCTACTAAGAAAAAAAATCGTAAAAATAACTGCTACTTTTTTAGCATTCATCTGCAGATGTGGGTTGATGACTACTTTAATAAAAGTACTAAAATATTACTCAGGTAAAAGGAAAGGATAGGCTTTCATTATTTGAGTTTGATTTGAATTATTTAAGGCTTTTCAGAAAGTTAATAGCGTAATAATAATTTGGTTTCTTGTAGATTAAAATGTGGTAACTTCTCTCATTCGGATGGAAATTTGATCATTTTGACTTTTTATGTGTGCTTTATACTTGCGTTTATGGATTTAAAATGAATAAAAGACTATTTGGATGTGGCTTGAATGTACATGTGTTGCATTAAACCCAAAAATTCTGGTTAAGGCAATCTCAGGGGTCTAAATTGACAAAAAAAACGGGAAAAAACAATAGCAAAACTGATCCAAAAAGCGACGGCAAACGTCACATTTTTGGATTTTCATTTTTTCCATATCAAAATTGACGCCATTTTATTCTTAGCAATTTGTTTTGTCCACCAAATGATGATCATTTTGGTGAATAAATTTACAGTGTATGTTAAGTCTCACTGAGCTATCACAGAAATTATTCATACTCAAGTTTGATATCTTATTGGATGCTTATGGAAGGAAATATTGGCATTGTTGACGGCGTCCCAAGCATGGTGTTGTGATTCCTAGCTTGAGGACAGGATTAGCGCACTCTCCACCTAAGCGCCCTTGTGTTATCACCGCTGCTGCTTTCTAACATGATTGAGGAAAGCTTCACATTAGAATAACAAAAAGAACCCCAACAAATGCCGCCGCCTCGGGATGAGGATTATTCCGCCACTAAAGTATTTGGAAAATGGCGTCCGAGTGAAACTGACAGAAATGTCCTCTCTCGGGTTTGAGTGGGGAAACTCATTAGAAAGATGGACTTTGTTTTATGAGATGGAATGGATTTGCACGTGCTCGTAAAATATTAACGAGGTCTTGATGGGTTTGTCCGTTCGTTCATTTTCTGTGCTTCTTATCGTCGGAGGGCGCTGAAAGCTATGCCAGTAGGAGGCAGACAACCCGAATTGGTGGCCAGCCAATCGCAAGGCACAATGAGATAAAAAAATTATAATAAAAATCACGCTCATAATCATATATGAAGACAATATAGGGGCAACCAGCCTTGCATGCATGTTTTGGGGATGTTGGCGGAAACCGGAGTACCCGGAGAAAACCCACGCAAGCCCAGAGAGAATATCTATAACTCCACACAGAAAAGATTGGAGCCACCAGGGATCGAACCCTGGGTCTCAGAACTGCGAGGCGGACATGCTAACCACTCACCATCGTCCTGCTATTGTTTTTACCTTAATAGAAATTATTGTTTGAATGCATCGCCCAACTTTACAATTTCGGCAACAAATCTAATTGCTCACTTATATTTTAAATTTAGACGCTATTTTATGATGGAGTGAATTGTAGCCTTAGGGATTTAATAACATTTAAATTGCTGGAATTTTTTAGGGTAAATGCATAGAAGAAGATTCACAGATTTTTTTGGGAGGAATTAACAATGGTAGCAAGTGATTTATTTATAAGGGTTATCCACTCATTGATCAAAATGAGACACAACCTGACAATTAACTCTCAAAACTGCACAACAAATTCTCTGTTTGTGTATTTTTCAATAGTCCTTTCATTGCCTTTTGTAATTTTGTGTTGACCTGCACGTTTTTGACTTGTTTCCCTTCATCACGCGTGGCTTTTGAAATTGACTACACACAAACAAGCATATGTTGGGAAAGTCACAGCTGACGTACGTGCTATCGTGCCGGGATTTGGAGCAGGCGGTGCGCAATCGTTTTTTTTCTTCTTCATCTCTGACCCCCTCGAAGTAAAAGGCGTTTTAATGGCACCACTTAGAGCACATGTGTCAAAGTGGCGGCCTGGGGGCCAAATCTGGCCCGCCTCATCATTTTGTGCGGCCCGAGAAAGTAAATCATGAGTGCCAACTTTCTGTTTTAGGAGCAAATTCAAATGAAGAGTATAGATGTATATTAAATTTCCTGATTTTTAGTTCAAAAATAATTTTGTAAAATCTAAAAATATATTTAAAAAAAGCTAAAATAAACATTGTTTTAGATCTATAAAAAACTGAAGATTCAGGGCTTTTAATCCAGTTCTTTTAATCCATTTATTAAAAAAAATCTAAATTATATCTAAAATAGTCCGGCCCACATGAAATCGAGTTGACGTTAATGCGGCCCGCCGCGAACCAACCCGAGTCTGACACCCTTGGTATAGATGTATATTAAATTTCCTGATTTTCCCCCTTTTCAATCAATAATTGTCATTTTTTAATCCATTTTTTCTGTGTTTTTAGTTCAAAAATCATTTTGTAAAATCTAAAAATATATTAAAAAGCTCAAATAACATTGTTTTAGATCTATTAAATTAAATGAATATTCAGGGCTTTTAATACAGTTCTTTTAATCCATTTATTAAAAAAAATCTAAATATTATATCTAAAATGGTCCGGTCCACATGAAATCGAGCCCACGAACCAACCTTGACTTGGACGCAAGCTGCCATTTTTACTATCCATTATCATTGCACATAGCATCACAAAATGTTTTTCCGCTGCAAGAAATATTTAAATTGAATATTGGCTAAACCAAAGTGTGTTTGAAAAAGGCTGAGGCCACTTGGAAAATTGAAATGCACGATTTTACTGGATGAACAGAGCAGAGGCTGTTCAAGCGTCTTGGTGTGATTTGCAAGAAACAGCTGAGAATGGCACACTTGTTTAATATGCTTCCTTTGAAGAACACACGCGCCTGCATACATTGACGCTTACTTGTGTTCACCCGGGGGGATGTGGACATTCCAAAATGCATTGGCGGATATGTTTGGACAGCTTCAAAGTTTTCAAAATAGAAGGAGAAATTTAATTGATGTCAGTTTATTCATGCTGCTTACATTTTTGCCTAATCATTTATTGGAGAGTGAAGTGGAAAATTGCAACAAGCAGACTTTGAATTAGCCTCGTTGATACTTTTTAGAAGGTTTTTAGGGTGCAATGTTGAGTAAAATATGAAAGATGTTTTCGAAGTGGACAGGGTTTGAAGTACGCTGTAGTACAGGGTGTTCTGAAATGTTTGACCCCGTTTTGTAGGGCAATAATTTGGATAATTTTCGTTGGAATGACCTCAAATTTTGACAGCTTGTGTAGAAATGTTCCAGGTTTTTGTGTGTGACATTTGGCATTTCTATCTTTTCAGGATTCTTAACCTGATAAGATCAAAAATGCCAAATGTTACACGCAAAAACTTGAAACGTTTCTACACACGCTGTAAAAAATGTCAAAATTATTGGCCTACAAAATGGAGTCAAACATTTTGGAACATACGGTATATTTTCAGTACAACACGCATCCCTGAACGAAAATATACCAAAATACCAAAATTATTCTAACAAACCCACTTTAAATAGCACAAAATACAGCTTTTATTATTATTTTTTGTTTACCCAAACATATCAAAACATGTTACAAGCCTCTAAAGACCTTTAGATTAGAGTATAATGAGCTAAATAATCCCTTTTTAAATCTGAATGACCACCCATTTGGCTTAATTTCTCATTATTTCCATCCACACAACAGTTATTATCCTCACTTGGTCATGCTTGTGCTGAAACTAGCCTTCCCTAAACCGACATTCTTTGCCAAAATCAGTACTCTGACGAAATCTATTCAAAAAGGTTTACACACAACCAATAATATCCTGCAAGTAGGCGTACAACATGAGCAGCTAGCGTGTCGATTGCACGTTTTCACCCTTCCGCCGTCATGAAATATGCCTAAACGAGCACCGTGGGCCTAGTTTACCAGCATCTCTCCCTCACACGTGAAGTCTCGGAAGCCATCCCGCCTTCGAAGCCGTTCGCATCCGGCGAATGACATCATGCGCTAAAAAAAGCCGAGGTAGAGGCAAAGAGGCGAAGAGTGGGCGTCGGCTTGTGCAGAGCCCGTACAGAAGCGAGACAGCTGCTTCCTAACGGCACACCGCCGGCTAATTTCCCAAGAGCATCTCTTTCGCGGGAGGTGTCGAGTGTCTCTCGTGGGAGTGTTTACGCTGACACCTCGCGCACGCAGAATAATCACTTTCTAGCCCCGCCTACTTAAAAGCCCCCCCCGCCAGGGCGGCCTCGCCCTCCGAAGGTGCGATCACGTCAAGACGTGCGTGCACGAGTCCCGGCTCCATCGGCGTCGCCATGACGACCGCCTGCTAACAATTGGGAGACAACACCCATTTTTCCCAACCCCCTTCTTTGCTCACTTGGGGCGTACATTTTGTGGGAGGAGCTTCCTTTAGGGGGCGCCCCAGCAGGTCTCGCCGTGATGGACGAGAGCTTAATATGTCTCAATAGGGAGCGGTCAGAACGCGGGTGCATCGCTCTCACGCCGACTAGTCCGAGTTATCCAATGGCGACGCTCGCTTTGCTACCTCCACAGGCGATGACATCATCGGCAACCAATGGGAGGGCATTTTGAAGGCGTGCGTCCTTTTTTTTTTGCACAGCAGTGATACAAATTAATTGATATGCATCTAAGGGGCGATGTAGGTTCAAGTAATATTCCTTTTTTTTCTTTCCCATCAGCCACTCTGGTGCATTTTGCTCATTTCTTGGCTGATTTCCCTTCACTTCTCATTGTTTGCGTGCATGAGGTGTGTCAAGTTTCATGGCCGGTCGATAGGTCATCGTGTAATGTCGTAGCAAAGTGTGTTTTCAGTGTGTGTGTGTGGTTACTTTTGCGGATCTCCATGACAAGATTTCCGGTTACAACCTTCGATCCTGATGAGAATTTGCATCATTACTTTTCTGTCACAAGGCAAGGATGATGATTGTTGTCAGATTGTCAAAATTAATCTCGAGCTGTCCATTATTCAGTAAATAGGGCAACAAAGATGAATCTAAGAGTTTTGTTTTTAAGTTTTCAGCTGCTTACTCTTGTATAAAGCTGCTGTTTTGTTAAACTCCCATTCAAATGTTTGATTTGGCTGAAAACAAACAAACATTTTGCTTAGGGTGTCCCGTGATTGGCTGGAATCGGCCCCGCAACTCTCGTTCAGAAGATGCATGAATATTGATTCCTAGTTATAGTTGCCTGAAGCAAAACAGCTTCCATCTCTACATTTTTAAGCCTCAATATTGATTTAAAGAAAACCTAAAATTACATATCTGGATAAGTCTTTCACAGGAACTCATTTCACCTTTTTCATAAAAGGTTACCAGTTTTTCCTCTCGCAATTAAAAGACAATTATTACGTTTTTAGCAGACTCAATCTATAACTTCTCCAGTATTAACAAGTACCTTGTAAAAATATACACACTAAAATCTTTATTTATAGATTAAATTAGCAAAGATTAATGCACGTTATTAGCTTGAAGATAGAATAAATTGGATTGGATTGGATAACTTTATTCATTCTGTATTCGGGAAATTCCTCCCATCAGCTGTCAGGCTCTTTAACAAAACAAATGGCTGAGTTTTAAGACCTATTGTATGCATGCATGTACATCTATGTGTATATGTGCTTATATATATGAATGTGTATGTATTTCAGCAACACGCTTATTTATTTATATATTTATTCATGTATTTATTTATTAACTTACTTCTTACCTATCTATTTATGTCTAAAATGTATTTTGCTGTGTCTGTATTCTCACCCTCTTGCTACTGTGACAACGAAATTTCCCGAATACGGGATGAATAAAGTTATCCAATCCAATTCCTAATATGTTTAGCCTTTTAGCCACACAGACGGTATAGTATATACTAACCATTAATGGACTACTAAAAATAACAGATACATATTCCATTTTTATACACAGAGGCAGGCTTTATTGCACTGTCCATTCTTTCATTCTAAAATAATTAGACGAGACAAACGATGGCTAGCAGCTATGGTTGACGTGCAGTCAGAATGTAGCTACTCTGATTCGTCACAATAAATTAGTGCATCTTGATTTTTCTCCTTTTGGCAAGACCTAGATAAGCTCAATTTTAATACGAGTTCCAAGTCCACGAGGGGTGTTTTTCTAGATCCTGGAGTCGTTCCTTCCAACGAGCAAAGCCGATTAAGAGTCTCTTCTGTCACTGGTTGATGAATTAATTAATCAGATGCTGTGTCACCATATGCTGTTTGCATCCGCCGCTGCAAATAAAATCGCAGCTGCAGCATGCGTCGCCTCCAACTTTTAATTCAAATGAAATTAGCGTCACTATGTCAATAGGACACGTGTCAAAGTGGCGGCCCGGGGGCCAAATCTGGCCCGCCGCATCATTTTGTGCGGCCCGAGTAAGTAAATCATGAGTGCCAACTTTCTGTTTTAGGATCAAATTCAAATGAAGATTATAGATGTATATTATATTTCCAGATTTTCCCCTTTTTAAATCAATAATTGCAATTTTTTATCCATTTTTTTCTTTTGGTGTTTTTAGGTCAAAAAGTTTTACAAGATTTTGTCAAATCTAAAAATAAATACATAAAAATATTTTCGGTTTTCCACTTTAATATTGAATATAATTTTTAAAAAAATGTTTCCATTTGAAATGAAAAACAATTATTAGATGTTTTCCCTTACTAAGAAAAAAAGTTCAAATAAACAGTTTTATATCTATAAAAAACACGGAATATTTAGGGCTTTTGATCCAGTTATTATAATCCAATTTTTAAAAAAATCTAAATATTATATCTTAAATGGTCCGGCCCACATGAAATTGAGTTGATGTTGGCGTACACAATTCGAAATGATCAAAAAATATCATAGTAATGTAATAGTACATATTTCTGGCATGATGGACAATTATTCTATGATATCTACGTGCACAGCACCCTTGCAATAGGAGATAGCATAGATTTTTTTTTTGTGTTGTGGCTTTTTATCTTCCGTGTGTGACAACCTCTTCTTCTGTTAAAGAACACGGAAAAAGAAATGCATTGTGGGTTTGGGGAGGTTTTCCATCACACTTGTCACAGTCAAGATGAATGGTGCTCGTGTGGATGTAAATCAGTGTGCGCATGTTCAGTTCATGTGGTTACGGTCGTCTTGCTTAAAATCACGTAGGTTTTTGTGCCTGTTTAACATTAGAGTGCTTGGTATTGATGATTCCTCACACCAGTCGTCCTCCCACATGGTGACCTTTTACCTCCCGAAGCCTGCAAATTAGCCATTAATGGCTCAATCTGGGGAGCAGGGGGTGACGGTAAGTGGCAAAGGCCCCAGGTGTGTGTGTCAATTGGTGTGTGTGTGTGTGTGTGTGTGTGTGTGTGTGTGTGTGTGTATGTCACAGAATAAGAAAATTGATGAGCAGGCCTGCTATTGTTGGTGGACTTTTGACTATTAATATTAATAGTGCTTTGATGAACAGATAGTTTGTCTACACCACATGTGTCAAAGTGGCGGCCCGGGGGCCAAATCTGGCCCACCACATCATTTTGTGTGGCCCGGGGAAGTAAATCATGAGTGCCGACTTTCTGTTTTAGGATCAAATTAAAATGAAGAGTATAGATGTATATTCAATTTCCTGATTTTCCCCCTTTTAAATCAATCATTGTCATTTTTTAATCCATTTTTTTGTGTTTTTAGTTCAAAAATCATTTTGTAAAATCTAAAAATATAAAGCGACCCGCGAACTAACCCGAGTCTGACACCCTTGTTCTACACGAAAAAATTATTGTTCTTTGGTTGGTTGAGATTTTATTGGGGCTTGTGGTTTTGAATGAAGGATAAACAGTAATGTGAAAAAGCTGTTTTTTGAATAATTTTATTCCTATACTAGTTATTTCATTTCATTTGTTATCATGGACTTTGTGCTTTTGTCATGTTGCGTCTGCTATTCCATATATTGACCTTGAAATGTTTTTCCAAGTTCATATTTATTCACGAGATGGTGTATTATATATTCTGAATTGTTACATTTCCATTGCAGAGTATTCAAAAGCAGCAGCTAAAAATAAGCATTAAGTTAAAGAAAATAATATTAAAAGCTTTGACTATTAATCAGAAATATTGTCATATTGGAAGCCATTTATAGCTTCAGTGGCTCCGATGGTAAATAAACTTTGTAATTCCATAATTCTATTTTAACTAGGATACAAGTTACAATAGCATAACGATAATAATACTTACATTGGCATTTGTTTGTTGCTATAAAATAAGAAACGGGTCCAATATTATTGTAAGAAATGTATTCAGACCAATTGAAAAGCTTATTTCTAATAGATGTCTGCATTTAAGGAAACAAAAGCCCAAGATTGCTATTAGAGTACACACTCCAATCAGTCATTTTCATCTCCTCCGTGCGTCACGTTTGCGTCTTGCTAATGGAACCGGATGATGCTTCGTGCGCATCAACATGCGCTCGCACACACTTACAGTGGCTGAGTATACATTGCTAAGTGATAGAGAATGATTTGATGGGTGAAAAGCAGGCCAGTTAGAGCAGCAGTAAAACCATCTGTCAGCAAAGGACAAATTGCAAATAGAAAAGAAGTGAGAGTTGCGGTGAAGTGATGACTCCTGAGAAGGTGACGATGAGAAATCCAGCTGATAAGTAGGTGTGATAAACTGCTGAGGTGGCTTCCAGGAGATCAAATCAGACAATTGACTTCCTTACATGCATTTACATACTTCCTGGCTATAAATTGGCAGGAAAAACAGACACACAAAAAGCAAATTTGACAAGAATGTATACACTTTTTATGAAGCCATATGCAATGAAATGCATACCTGTCAACTCCTCGTTTTTTTATCATTTCAAATTGCGTACGCCAAGGGGTGTCAGACTCGGGTTGGTTCGCGGGCCGCTTTAACGTCAACTTGATTTGACGTGGGCCGGACCATTTTAGATATAATATTTAGATTTTTTTTTATAAATGGGTTAAAAAAACTGGATTAAAAGCCCTGAATATTCAGTTTTTTATAGATCCAAAACAATGTTTCTTTTAGCTTTTTTATATATTTTTTTATTTTACAAAATGATTTTTGAACTAAAAACAGAAAAAATGGATTAAAAAATGACAATTATTGATTTAAAAGAGGGAAAATCAGGAAATGTAATATACATCTATACTCTTCATTTGAATTTGATCCTAAAACAGAAAGTCGGCACTCATCATTTACTTTCCCGGGCCACACAAAATGATGCAGCGGGCCAGATTTGGCCCCCGGGCCGCCACTTTGACACGTGGCGTATGCCGTATAACAACTTTTGTACAGTTTTTTTTAAAGTACGTTTTTTGTAAAACCGATCTCGTTTTTAGCCATTTTGGCTCTAATTTGGATCGTCTCGGTCACTGGTGGCAGACAAAAACGTCATCGTCGACGGCTAATATTGTCGTGCTTTAAGCATGATATGCGCACGCTATATAAATATAGCGCGTCAGCAAGCAATGTACCCAGACAGTCAAGCTGTCAGCGTCATACAGCGACATCTACAGAATTTTGAATTTAGTGCATACTGATTGGACACTCTGTGAAAATTTTAGACTTAAGTGAGTAAATATGTGCTGCGTTGCATTTGTACATTTTTTTAATCACTTAATTAGGGGAATTGCAATCATTAATAAGGGGAGTAAGTGGCCGAGGTTGACGGGTATGGAAATGTAGTATATGTAATATAAATGATCATAAAGGAAGTATTTCCACGGACACACACTCGATGTGTGTGTTCCCCTCTGGCCAAGTTGAAAATAGACGATAGTATCAAACATGTTGTGTACATCTAGTACAGGGGTGGCCAAGTCCGGTCCTCGAGTCCCTGATCTAGTAGATAGTCAATGTTCTCACATCTCATATCTGATTTTGCGCTCTGAACTGCTGAAAAGTGCCGACCAAGTCGCGGCAGTTTTGGAATAAAACACTTAGATGGAATGAGACACCATAATGATGCTCTCAACCTGCTGGATTATCCTTGCCAGTTCACACCATTGCACATGATAGAGCAGTGTACACATGGGGCACATTAACCTCTCTTCTTCACACACACAAACACACACACACACACACATATGACTTCCTGAGGGCAGCGCACCAGCTGGGTTGTTCGATGTTACCATAGAAACCACATCTGAAGGTGTGGCAGTACTTGTAGTGCAAAAGTGTGTGTGTGAGGGATTGGGATCATGAATCATTTTTTTTGGTTTTGTATAATAAAAAGTAAAGATTTGGGATAGGAAATTGCTTAGCAATTATTGAGGTCAGGGTTGCATGAAAGCTGGAGCCTATAGGTGTCAAAGTGGCGGCCCGGGGGCCAAATCTGGCCCGCCACATGATTTTGTGTGGTGGAAGAAAGTAAATCACGGGTGATGACTTTCTGTTTTATGATCCAATTCAAATGAATATTATAGATGTATAGGAACTGTTTCCTGTTTTCCCCCTTTTTAAATCAATAATTGCAATCTTTTTAAATCCCCAGTTGTATTTGTTTTCTTTTTGTGTTGATTTTAATTCAAAAACCATTTTTCTAAATCAGTTTTAGATCTATAACAAACTGAATATTTAGGGATTTTTATCCAGTTCTTTAATCTGATTTTTTTTAGATATCTAAATATTATATCTAAAATGTTTCCTCATTCCCCTTTTATTTTTCACTGGAAATAAACAAACTTGTAAAAATGCAATATTTACTCTTTTTCCTTTTTAAATTAAAACAAAAGGTTAAAATTTAATAGATGTAATATTTGCCCTCTTTTCTGATTACAAAATGTAAAACAAATGTTAAAAATTCACTACGAAAGAATATTTGCTATTAAAGGCTCAAAGAGAAGATGATGAATGGATCAGCACGATCAAATTAACAGTTGGCTCAAACTGGTTTTAATGAAAATTATTTTCTTGTACCCCTTCACTATTGTGTCATTTTCCAGTGAGTGATATGTATTACATTTGGATCAATTTAGAGCACATGTGTCAAAGTGGCGGCCCGGGGGCCAAATCTGGCCCGCCGCATCATTTTCTGTGGCCCGGGAAAGTCTTTCTGTTTTAGGATCAAATTAAAAAGAAGAGTATAGATGTATATTAAATTTCCTGATTTTCCCCCTTTTAAATCAATAATTGTACATTTTTAATCATTTTTTCTGGGTTTTTTTAGTTCAAAAGTCATTTAGTAAAATCTAAAAATATATTTTTAAAAAGCTAAAATAAACATTGTTTTAGATCTATAAAAAACTGAATATTCAGGGCTTTTAATCCAGTTATTTTAATCCATTTATTTAAAAAAAATCTTAATATTATATCTAAAATGGTCTGGCCCACGTGAAAGAAATCGAGTTGACATTAAAGCGGCCCGCGAACCAACCCGAGTCTGACACCCTTGATTTAGAGCAACATCCGTGCGGGTGTGTTTGTAAGTGACCACGATTATAGCGGATATTAAACTAATCTGAATTGAAATTAGGTTAGTGCACGCTATCCGATATTCTACACAGAAACATGATGTCGTTAAACGCGCGTTATCGCTAATAAGCATTCATATGGCATTCTGCTGTGGCTGTGCGGCGACTACAGATGGTGTCGTGCACCCCCGATTCGGGTTAAAAAAGTTCGCAGCCTGGCGTTTTATCGTATGTTGTCGTTTCTGATCAACGTGCGGATCAATGTGAGGTGATTTAATGTACGCTATGCATCATTTTTATGTGGGGGTGAGTTGGATCCAATTGGCAGCAAGGTCAGCCTCGGGGATTGATACGTAAAAGTATTGGCCCACGGTCGGGAGAGAAAACACGCGGAGGTCGACGCGGAGGCCTTCGGGCAGCCCATGTCATCGTATATCTTTTGGGTTTGATGACATGTACGGACACACTCCTGTCTCACCCACATTAAAGTGTCATTAAAGCGTAGATCGGTGTCGGTTGCCAGGCAGATTAGAGATACGAGGACATTGATGAAAAAGATTTGTTGAGCGCTCGGGGAAGATGGGAAATGTCTGCCGTGAAATTCATTAGAAAACCAGACACTTTTTCATGTGGTTTTTCACGTGGAGCGTATAATAAATCGAAATGGGATTTGTGACATGTTTGGAAATCAATTTTACAGTTAAAAAATCTTTATTTAGCTGGCTCGGTGATGAGGGGTTAGCACATCCGCCTCGCTGTTCGGAGATCGAAGGTTAAATCCCCAGTGGATTCCGACCTCCTGTTTGGAGTTTGCATGTTCTCTTTGTGTCTGCGTGGGTTTTCTCCGGGTTCCTCCCACATTTCCAAAAACGTGCATGAACACTCCGGAGGGCCGTTATGTCTTCCAACTAGGCTGCCAAAATTAATCGATTAATAAATTGACAGCTTTCTCGATCCTGCTAATCAATAGATACATTTTGGAAATTTAAATGAGTACAAATTGTTTGCAATTATTGATTTAAAATGAGGAAACAGGAAATAATCTATCTCCATTTGAATTTCATCATAAAACAGAAAGTTGGCACTCATCATTTACTTTCTCGGGCCACAGAAAATGATGCGACAGGCCAGATTTGGCCCGCGTGCTGCCGCTTTGACACGTGTGCTCTAAATTGTCCCCAAGTATGAGCGTGAATGGTCGTCAGTCTCCTTGTGGCCTGCGATTGGCCGGCCACCAATTCTGGGTGTCCCCCGGCCACTCCCAATGATTTCTTGAGATAGGCTCCAGCACCCCCACGACCTTTGTGAGGACAATCGGTACAGAATGTGAACGAAAAATCTTATAAAAGAAGAAGCAGTAGAACACAGTTACGTGAGCCAATGAGGACTCCATTATTTTAATGTCACACAAGTTGGTTTACGATAAATGTTTTACAGTTAAAATTGGGAGGTCAAATTTTGTTTTGATATGATATTTTTCATCATATCAAATAATACTGACAAACATTGCCATACAAATGAAAATATATCTTTAAAAAGACATTAGTCAAACCTGCCTAGATGCTGTAGACAATCTGCCTTAACGAGCTTTGACCTTACAATTGTTGCCATGTGATTAATTGTGTTGACAAAACAAAATCCCACAATATTCATCCAAAAATTAAATAGTCTGCACTGCGCAAGTGTGTGTGTCCAAACCATTCCAAAGTGTGTTTGTTTTCGTGCAAAATTCTGTTGTGGGTCATCAGGCGGATATCATCGTGTCAAGTAGAACATGCAGGACAGACGGGGTGGGGAGGGGGTTTTGCTGCTGCGTCTTTGATACCTCAGTGGGGGAGTCACTGTTTGTCACATCTTCAGCTGTCAATCAATACTTGAAGTCGGTTACACTGACTGACAGCTCAACAGCGATGTTGCAAGTACTCTGGACGCAACATAGTATTTACCTGCTGTGCTGCCTTGAGATAATATCGCCCTTTTCACTGTGTGTGTGTGTATTTGTGTGGGTGTGTGTGTACAGTAGAAGGTCGGCTTTATTTTTAGACTCTTATGGTCTCCTATTCCGCCTCCACTTTGGTCATTTTACTGGTTTATGTTTCGCATTGTGTTGCTTTCTTCTGTTCTTTCATTACCTCCACTGACCTCAGCCTTTTTCCCCCCCAATTTATTTATAGATTTGTTTTTTGCATGTTTGTTTTTATTTATGGATTCAATTAGGAGGCACATCTGCAAGGGAAATTTGGCAACGTCCCATATCGGGAGCTTTATTTGGATCTGGACCAAAATCTACTTTGGATTGGCCAGTGCCGCAAAACATCATAACGGTATGCTAATGTGGTCGAAAAGTTAGGAGATTAAAATTTGATGAGACCAGAGTTGTTCACTTTTATAGCGCTCGTCCTCATTAAGTTACGGTCGAGCTGGAGCTCATTCTGGTTGACTTTATTTAGTGGACAGATGGTCACCAGCCAATTTTTGGTGGCATATTGATCAATATTCACGTACACAACAATGGATGAAATTGAGTTTTCAATTAGTGGGATTTTGGGGGTTGAAAAGGGGACTGGAAAGTCAGATTAAAATCAAATTTAGAGGAGCAATGTGCTGGCTGGTTTCTTTTAGATTAGATTAGAATTTTATTTCATCCCGTATTCGGAAATTTCTTGGTTGCAGTAGCAAGACAGACATAAGACACAGAAGACATTGTAGACCTAGGTAACTAGGGGACTTTATCAACAGCAACACACTCGTAACCGAACAAACAAATTTAAATTAACTTGGATTAATATATACAGACACACTCAAACATACGTTTAATGTAACTTTACACAAAACAGCATTCTAATTTTGTTTTAATTTTTTTTCCCCCTTTGTTCTGGCCGGGTTAGCGGTTTGCCACGCCTCCACCCTCACGTTCGCTATCGATGGCTGTTTGCTGTTGTATTCCCTTCAAAATATTTTGAAAATGATGCATACAAATGTCCTCATAATAGGATAACGCACGACCACTTGCCAACGAGAAGTAGTCTTGAATGAGCGATCGCGGGAGCTAACAGGCTAAGGAAGGAAAAGCAGGAAATGCAACAGCTCAGCCTACCCACGTTTTGATTGTGGGTAATGAAGTTTTATTCTGAGAAAGGGTGCCATTGGCTATCGGTGTTGTGTGCACGAGTATACTTCATTACCCAGAAAGCCCTCTTTTTTGCCTGCGCATGCGCGTTGTTCGTTTTCTGGTCCATGTGTAGGCGAAAGAAACCGTTCAGTGCTCGTAGATATCTGTTATACACGAAAGAGATGCGGCAAAAAACAGTGTGAATTATTTGCTCGAAATTTTCCTCGTATCTCGAGTATCTCGTAGGTAGAGCTGCTCGTATGTAGAGGTACCACTGTATATTTAAAATAAATAATAATAAAGAGACTTTGCATTTTTGCAATTCAACTGATATGTATCCTGAAAGCACATTTATACGATACATAGTAAACCATTTGTCCAAATTGCAAGCCTCCAGACATGTTTTTTTTTCCTAATTGTGCATGTTTTGGCCAATATTTTCAATCATAAGGAAGCATAACATTTCAGTCTTTCATATTGCGCTTTATATCATGTTAGAAATGTATCCTCCATCTACATTCTGAGGTCAAGCCGTCTTTGATGTTCTTCGCCCTTCATTATTCCAGTACTCATGTGACTTTAAAACCATTATACCCGTGCGAACCAGTCACCACGTATCAGTAGAAGTCAGGCTGCGGGGTACAAAAGGATTAGAAGACTGGAAAGCAGTGATACTGGACACGTACGTGCGTGCGTGCAAATACCGCAGTCAGGGCGTAGTAATGGGAGACGTGGCGTGGTCTTAACGCCGTAATCCCGCTCGCTATCTCCTGAAAAAGAGGCGGGGCTAGTGGAGTAACCGAGAACGGGAGCGCTGCTCACCATTCGGGATTTACGTTGGGATTCCCCCAGACTCTCCCAAAGCTTTCCCCGTGATCCTCCTCCCCCAGTAGCCATTCCAGCGCTTTGGCGTTACCAAGACAACAAGGTCAGAGGCAAAACCCAGCAAACCAGAAACAAAAAAATTAGTGCCCTCTAGTCCTTTTTTTCGATTGGTTCCACTTTAATTTTTAATTTTTTTCTTTGTACAAACTGAGGAATGCCTGAAAGTTCATTGGGAAAACATTTCTTTATCATGTTTTTCATTTTTAAAGGAAAGAAAATATGTTTTCATTATTTTCAATACTAAGGTGGAAAACAGAAAATGTTTTTAAGTATTTTTAGATTAAAAAAAAAATGCCTTTTGAACTAAAAACAACACAAACAGAAAAAAATACAATTTTGTATTTTAAAAAAATTGCAATGATTGATCTAAAAAGGGGAAACACGGGAAATATTCCCGTATAAAATAATGCTGTGGGCCAAATTTGGCCACTGTAACACCTTTCTTCTACAGCAGGGGTGTCAGACATATTAAAGATATAATATTTAGATTGTTTTTAATAAATGAATTAAAAGAACTGGATTAAAATCCCTGAATATTCTGTTTTTATAGATCTAAAACAATGTTTATTTTAGCTTTTTTATATATTTTTAGATTTTACAAAAGGATTTTTGAACTAAAAACAGAAAAAATGCATTTAAAAATGACAATTATTGATTGAAAAGGGGGAAAATCAGGAAATGTAATATACATCTATACTCTTCATTTGAATTTGATCCTAAAACAGAAAGTCGGCACTCATCATTTACTTTCCCGGGCCACACAAAATGATGCGGCGGGCCAGATTTGGCGCCCGGGCTGCCACTTTGACACGTGTTCTACAGTAAATGTAATTCCCATACAACATGGAACACACACACACACACACACAAAGTGAAAATATTAAAACACACGTGAATGTTAAATCCTTATATCATCTTGTCAATCCGCACTGATGTAACAATGATTTCTGTGTCCATTACTAACACGTAAGTATTAATATGTCCATTTTTACGCTGTCATTTTCATGGTGGTTTTCTGTCTTTTTCAGTACAGTGACTATGTGCGCATTCTATAAGCTTGTCTTGGTGATAACAGTACTTATCTTCCTTGACCTGCTCTCACTGCCTTGCCTGTTTGGGCCCTCAACTAAATATTGAGCCCCATCCATCAATAGCGACTCACACACACAAATGCACACATTATGTGCATGCACCCTCTAGGGAAGCAAAGTCCTGCATCAGCTGTTAAATTGCCTTAAATGGCTTTACCTTTTAATGGGCTAAGCGTCCGCCCCCGCCCCGTTAGCCACTCGGTCTACGTTTAATGAGGCTGCGTTGTTCCATCTGCTTGACTTTCAATCTTATCTTGAACGACTGCAGGTTCTTTTGCTAGGTTGCTTAGTTCGAAAAGGGTTTCTCTACCATTGTTTGGATTTTTTTTCCATCATGGGATACCGTAAAATAGTCCAATTTATGGTTACAGGGTGTGGAATGGTCTTCTTGGAATAGCAAAAGTGGGATAAAGCCATGTTTTGTTTGCTGCCACAAAAAAAGAATGAAAAAGAAAAGGTCACCTAAACAGAAAGTCGGTACTCATGATTTACTTTCCCGGGCCACACAAAATGATGCGGCGGGCCAGATTTGGCCCCCGGGCCGCCACTTTGACACGTGTTTTAAGATTTTCCTTTCAAAGTAACACATTTGTACTCCCTATAAAAATATGGAGGTGAAAATTGTGAATCAGGGGGCGTCTTCTACAAGAGAAATTGTAAAATTCAACGATTTTAAGGTAATTTTAAGGGTGCGTCTTATACGCGGAGATGGCTAATATGCCTTCTTAACATTCGTTAGCATTATTTCTTAACTTTAATTTCTCACCAAGGTTTTGCATCGATAATGGCAATCTTCTCCAGTGTCATCTAGGCTGCTCATCACTTTTCCTTGTATTTTATGTCCCATTTTTTTCCATCTGTCTATTCGTTGACCTTCCACATTCACAAAGTCTACCATAAGTGGCGCGTTAGTCAATTTTCAATTCACCCCATCAGCATCGATACACAAACACAAGTCCATTGTTGAGAATCCGTTCGCTCTCCTCTTGGTTTCCACGGAGACGAGCCCAAGCAATAAGAGCACACTTGACCCGCCGCGCTCTTATTGGCCTCCACGCACACACTTCAAATCTAATCTAGGAAGAGTTTGCCTCCGAGGTGATATTCCTCCACGTGCCCCCTCAGGACGAGGATGGGTGGGAAGGGGTCGAAGACACCGGGAAGTAAATAATTTCATCTTGCGTTGACCTGGGGAAGGGAGCATCGATTTCCTCGTCTCTCGCGGTCTCCTCGTATTACCGTCATGGACAGGTTCGAAAATCTCATGATGAGAGAGAGCGGATGTCACTGCAACCAGGATACAGGAGAAACAAACAAGTATTTTTACAGGGCTGGGCCTTGTGCTCCTAGAAGAAATGATTTTTTTTTAAATATTTCCCCCCACAGAATTCTCCGCCATATATACACTTTTACATGTATACAAATATATATATATATATATATATATATATATATATAAATATATATATATATATATATATATATATATATATATATATATATATATAAATATATAAATATATATATATATACACATATATATATATATATATATATATACACACATATATATATATATACACACAGATATATATATATATATATATATATATACACACACACACACATATTTCATTTTTTTGGTGGTGTGTTTCTCAGCTAGAGAGTCTTTGAAGGTAAATAAGCATGAAAATGTTTGCCGGAATTTATTTTCATGTATTACAAGTGGAGATTTCCCCGGGGGATGGCTTATTTGTGGGAGCCAGCAGCCACTCAAAAGCTTTGAAATCGGAAACATCATCCTCTTGGTTGTGCCCAGTGTGTGTGTGTGTCTGTGTAAGTGTGTGTGTCTGTGTGTGTGTTGAGTCATTGAATGGCTACTGAAGTACTGGTCCGTACATGAGAACAATAAAAGCTTACTTGTGATGATTTTCTTCCCCTTGGTAATCAGGTCAGGGTCAATTGGATTGCCGTGTGTGTGTACTAAAGCTTTGGAGAATTGTATTGTTTCCACCAGTAATGGAAGCGCACCTTGCCGTTTTAGTTTGATATATATATATGTATTTTTTTTAAGCAAAAGTACTTTAAGATTAGGCCAAAAAAATTCCTCACAGTCTTATCTTGTTTATCTATATCTTACTTATCTATGTTGACTACTACTTATTTATTGCGTTGACTACTACTTATTCATTATGTTGACTACTACTTATTTATTATGTTGACTACTACTTATTTATTATGTTGACTACTACTTATTTATTGCATTGACTACTACTTATTTATTGTGTTGACTACTACTTATTTATCTATGTTGACTACTACTTATTTATGTTGACTACTACTTATTTATTGTGTTGACTACTACTTATTTATAATCTTGACTACTATTTATTTATATATATTGACTACTACTTATTTATGTTGACTACTACTTATTTATTATGTTGGCCACTACTTATTTATAATCTTGACTACTACTTATTTAGTGTGTTGACTACTACTTATTTATAATCTTGACTACTACTTATTTATAATCTTGACTACTACTTATTCATCTATGTTGACTACTACTTATTTATCTATGTTGACTACTACTTATTTATTGTGTTGACTACTACTTATTTATTGTGTTGACTACTACTTATTTATTGTGTTGACTACTACTTATTTATTATGTTGACTACTACTTATTACTTGAAGTTTTAAATCTCATCATACTTGTATAATAGAAGCATTCAATTCAATTCTGCTTAAAACCAATAATCTGTGTCCTAATCTCTGAATTGAACATTCATGGACGTACCATAGAAAAAGACACAAATTCACACTCAGGCTTCATGTTTACATTTCAGAATAATATAATGTTGTGAACCATAAAACCGTTGATGTTTTTGATTTGGTTAAGCTATAAATTGCTGCCCCTTGAATTAATGTTTCTTTCTCCTCTGCCTTTTGTGTGCTTCAGTTCTCCAAAGATAAATACCTGCTGGAGTCTCCTCCCGAGAAACTGCGCAAGGAGTTGGAAGAGGAGCTGAAACTGAATCCGGCTGACATCAGGAGCCATGGCTGGTACCATGGACACATCCCCAGAGAGGTTTGGATTCAGTTTTACCACAAAAAAAGAGGGGAAAAAATCCCAGTTATGTCAGGAATTATTCATCTTAAAAAGCTAATGCTAGTATTTTATATAGTTTTGTTTGGTATAGTTTTGCAAGCCATTTCTTGCGTTACATCACAGGTGTCAAAGTGGTGGCCCGGGGGCCATATCTGGCCCGCCGCATCATTTTGTGCGGCCCAAAAAAGTAAATCATGAGTGCCCACTTTCTGTTTTAGGATCAAATTCAAATGGGGATTTAGATGTAGTATATTATATTTCCTGATTAATTACAATTTTTTTCATCCATATTTTTTTCTTTTGTTTAGTTCAAAAAGCATTTTGTCAAATCTAAAAATAAATATATATACATATTTTCTGTTTTCCACTTTAATATTGAACATAAACAATATTTTGTTTTCTTTCGAAATGAAAAACAAATGATTAAAAGACGTTTGCCCTTACTAGGAAAAAAAAACTCAAATAAACATTTGTTTTAAAAAAAAAACTGAATATTTAGGGCATTTGATCCAGTTCTTTTAATCTGATTAAAAAAATATCTAAATATTATATCTAAAATAGTCAGGCCAACATGAAATCGAGTTGACGTTAATGCGGACCGCGAACCAACCCGTTTGCGTTACATTGACATGTTCTGATAACAATTTCTATTTGCTCTAAAATTAAAACTGGCCCTTCAAAATTAAATTAATCTAAGGATGATATGCTAACCATCAGTACACAGTTTTTCCTTGGATTATTCACATTAGTGAAGCCTTCAAATATGTAAATAATGTGAGAACTATGAAGAAGAACTTGTTTTTACTGCCTTCTGTTGGTGGTGATGTGCAGTCACAGCATTAACATCACTTCGTATAATATGAATGTTGCTGTGTTGGCTCTGTTCTTAAGAATTGTACATTGTTGTTGATTTTTTTTAGATTTAGGGATTGCTCGTCTTCAATTATATTTTTTATAAATTGTTTTTCTTTTGCAATACTGCAGAGCAGAAAAGATTAATACTATTGAAATGCTTTCCTCAGTCAGCAGTTGTGTTGACACATTATTTGTCTCTGTTTTTTAGATGCATTTTGGCAGCTTTTTGTCATTTGTGTCCAAGACAAAAAAAAATAGTATCCCAAGGAATTGTTGTAATTCATCGTGATAGACCGGATTGCCATTATTTAACTGTCAAAAGTGTTATTTAAAAATACAAGATTGATGCAGCAAAATAGTGCTTTAAATTGAGCGACCTATTTAGGATTTTTTTTCACAGTGGTTTGAAGAAGAAAAAAATGTTTTAAGACAAATGACTGCATTTGAAAGGTTGGAGTTGAGTTCCTTTTGGCAAAAACGTAAAAAAATTAAAGCGATGATGTCATGGCGTTGCCTCAAAGCACTTAGACCAATCAGATTTGCTCTGATGTCATCCCTATTCTATCCTTTCTGTGCTTTCAGGCATCTTAAATAGAATCATTCTGAAATACAATATTTTTGGGACCATAACGTGATTATAGGGCGCATTAGTTCATCTCATATACTGCATTTGTCATTTATTCTTTATGTTGTAACATTCCCAATTATTGTTCTCTATTCCTTTATTGACTCTTTGTTTTATTGATGAATGTGTGTGTTGAACACTTTATTGGAGCACTACATTACAATTAGAATAGGTTTGAGGATTCAAAACGCAACCAGAATTCATTCTTAACGCAGTGATTTATGAAGTAAATTTGGGGAAGAAAAAGGATTTTAATTGTGCCTTACATGTCTGATGGTCTTAATTATGACGAAATGAAATTGATTTTCTCTGTCACGACCAGTTTTTGTTTGGTCCAGTATGTTTCCGTATCCAAACCCACGAGAGAACTAAATTTATCTCACCCTTGTGTGTGTGTGTGTGTGTGTGTGTGTGTGTGTTTAGGTGTCAGAGACCCTGGTGCAGCATCACGGCGACTTCCTGGTCCGCGACTCCCTGGTCAACATGAGCGATTACGTGCTGACCTGTCGATGGGACAACCAAGTGTTGCACTTTAAGATTAGCAAAGTCTTGGTCAAATGCAGCGACACCAAGGTACACAATTCAAATCACTAGGTTGACTACGATTTATTTATAATGTTGACTAGATTAGATTAGATTAGACAACTTTATTCATCCCGTATTCGGGAAATTTCATTGTCACAGTAGCAAGAGGGTGAGAATACAGACACAGGAAAAGACATTTTAGACATAAATAAATGGGTCATAAATAAGTTAATATATATAGATACATACATATATAGAGACAGACATATATATATATTTGTATATGTATATATATATATGTATATATATGTATATATACACATATATATACACATGTATATAGAGATATACATATATAGAGAGATATACATATATATACATACACACTACTATGTATATTTATTATGCTTTTTTTGGTTTGTTGTTGTAATATGTTTTCTCCCCTACTTATTTACAGCTGTTTTATATTTATTATTATTATTATTAATTTATTATGTTGTTGACTACTTATTTATGTATTGATTATTTGTGTTCGCTTGTTTGTTGTTGGTATTTGTGCACTTCTCTATTTATAATTTTTTTATTGATTGTTTATTTGTCTGTTTTGTTTCTTGTTATTTTTCCACTTTGTGGTCAAGCTTTAAATCTCATTATACTTGAATAATGAAATTTAAACAATAAAAGCACTCAATCAACCAATTGCTAATTTCAACTGATGAGTTCAAGATGCAATCTATACACTTAAATAAGTTGGTGAGCTAAGAATGAAATAAGAACATCTAAAAACGTGTACATGCATTTTTTTTCTTTCATTTTTTTAATGTTAGCTAACTTTTCATTTCTGCCACATGGTCGAACCTAGGTGCAATACGTGCTGGAGTCGGAGAGCTTCGAGTCTGTCCAGGAAATGGTCCGCTACTACGCCAGCCAACGCAAAGCCATCTCGCAATCCAGCGGCGTCCACATCTACTGTCCGGTGAGCCGGACCCTCCCGCTGCGCTACTTGGAAGCCACCTTCGCCCTGTCCGGCGGCAAGCACGGCTGCGCCTACTCGCCGTCCAATCAGAGGGGAGCCTACATCAAGAGGCGGAGCGTCACCATGACGGACGGGCTGACCGCCGACAAGATGATGCCTCACAGGTGAGTTTGAGCAAGGATGCTCGTTGGACGTTGTCCTTCCGCATCTCCTCCTTTTGGCCCGTACGTGACATTTTATGGCTTCTTGTCACACGCACGCCGTCAGCGACTCGGACAGCCCGAGTCCAGTCGACGCGCCGCCGGAACCGCAGCCGCAACCTTTGCCCAAATGCAGGTGGCGTGTGGATTATGTCTGTGTTTGACGCACAAGTGTGTAGTAGTTCGTGTGCACCTGCCCTGACTTGATGATCACATCCCCACCCAGTCACAAAATAGTCAAAAAATGTTTTTCCACAAAGATAATTCATAAACCGTAAATTATTGCAGTCATTTCCTGGGTAGTCATCTAAATTCCGCCATTAAAAAGCATGAATTAGTCACTGAAATCACATTAAAGCACGTGTCAAAGTGGCGGTCCGGGGGCCAAATCTGGCCCGCCGCATCATTTTGTGTGGCCCGGGAAAGTCAAAGATGAGTGCCGACTTTCTGTTTTAGGATCAAATTAAAATGAAGAGTATAGATGTATATTAAATTTCCTGATTTTCCCCTTTTAAATCAATAATTGCAATTTTTTAATCCATTTTTTCTGTGTTTTTAGTTCAAAAATCATTTTGTAAAATCTAAAAATATATATAAAAAAAGCTAAAATAAACATTGTTTTAGATCTATAAAAACTGAATATTCAGGGCTTTTAATCCATTTATAAAAAAATATCTAAATATTCTATCTAAAATGGTCCGGCCCACGTGAACTCAAGTTACCGTTAAAGCGGGCCGCGGACCAACCCGAGTCTGACACCCTTGATTTAACTAAGGAACAACTTGCTAATTTGAATGTTCCAAAACAACCGCATCACTATGCGCTACCAAAAACAAGCTCTCTTTGTCTTGATTGGAAAACAAATGACGTCTGTTGCTCCATTTTCCAAAGATTTAAACGGATTAACGGCATGTCCATTTACTGTAATGATCAAGTTTTGATTCAAGATAACACCGTTTTGAGTCATTAACAAACTAGACCTCAACCACTTTATAATGGCACTTTTGTTAGGACCTTGTTTTTCTTGTATCACATGCTTTTTTCTCCCCAAAGAGCACCCGTAACGTCACCCCTGGTTGACTTTAACAAGACGTAAATGCATCGATGACGGCATTAAACCTTTTCCACTGTGCCGCAGTCCTTCCACCATCCACCACCACAAAGACGCCATGAGGAACTGCGCCATGAGCATGGACCAAATTCAGGAATACCGCTGCCCTTTGTCACCTGTCGGGGAGACCCCCATGTCCCCTGCTTACTGCGCAAGTAAGCCACACCCTCACAAACTTTTGGATTTTTTATTTTTTTTTTAGATTTCCTGCTACTGTACCCACTAATATCTTCTCATTTCTCCAGTTGCTAGGCAGAGAACCCACTCGGGAGGGCGTGTCCTAGCCGTGGTGCCAGCCTCCCCCGTCCCGCGCCGTTCCAGCGACCCCCAGCTCAGCCCCTCCTCCAGCGGCAACCCCGCAGAACGGCCAGCTCACGGCTCTCACTCGGCACACTCCTCTCCGGCGCACCACCCGGCTTTCCAGTCGCACTCTTCGGAAAACGCGGGCAGCTACTGCGACCTCAGGCCTTGCCCGGTCGGACCCCCCAAGCCCCCCAGCAAGAGCTACGCGGAGCGGTCGCGGGCGGAGGAGGTGAGGAACGAGGGTGCGAGGGAGGAAGGAGACGGGATGTGCAGCTCTCCACAGGTGGAGACTTCGTCCTTGTTCCGACCATCCAGGTAAACAAACTCTCAAGATCTTGAATTCAAACCGTACCCCCCCCAAAAAAATAACAATATGCACACGCCCTAACATCGCTCATTAGAAAATGCAATGACAATGCTAATAATCAGCATAAATGAGAACTAAAACCCCATTTTGTTTAAATTGGGGCTTTTTTTAGAGTTCAGAATGTCTATTTGGGTAAAAAAAAGTCTAGTTCATTTTTATTCCCAATTTTATTAGTGGAATGTTTCTCCTGCAGGTTTGAGTCTTGCATCATGGCCGCCGACAATAAACCTCTGGAGATGTCCGTGCTGAAAAGGGTGAAGGAACTGCTCGCCGAAGTGGACGCGAGGACGGCGGCTAAACACATCACCTTGGTGGACTGCACGGTACGAAAAAAAACAATGCACATTTCTCATTTATACAACTGGGGTGAAGTTTTTGCATTCACGAGAAACACACGTATTATATGGCAATCCTTTTGTTTGGGACAGATTGCGAGAATACTCAGCGTCAACTCGGAGATGCAAAGGATTATGGGAGTGTCTTCAGGCTTGGAGTTGCTCACGTTACCTCACGGACACCAGCTGAGGCTTGACCTACTGGAGAGGTACACAGTCGTCCACTTTAATGAATTTACCATTCATTCATTCATTCATTCATTCAAAACACGGGTCAAGAAATGTAGGCAAATGTTGTTTATTATGGCATTTTTCCATTCTTTCTTTTCTGACAAATAATTTGCACATGTATACATACATGCATGTATACATACATGCATGTATACATACATGCATGTATGTATACATACATGCATGTATGTATACATACATACATACATACACGCATGTATGTATACATACATGCATGTATGTATGTATACATGCATGTATGTATACATGCATGTATGTATACATGCATGTATGTATACATGCATGTATGTATACATGCATGTATGTATACATGCATGTATGTATACATGCATGTATGTATACATGCATGTATGTATACATGCATGTATGTATACATGCATGTATGCATACATGCATGTATGCATACATGCATGTATGCATACATGCATGTATGTATGCATACATGCATGTATGTATACATACATGCATGTATGTATGTATACATACATGCATGTATGTATACATACATGCATGTATGTATACATACATGCATGTATGTATACATACATGCATGTATGTATACATACATGCATGTATGTATACATACATGCATGTATGTATACATACATGCATGTATGTATACATACATGCATGTATGTATACATACATGCATGTATGTATACATACATGCATGTATGTATGCATGTATGTATACATACATGCGTGTATGTATGCATGTATGTATACATACATGCGTGTATGTATGTATGTATACATACATGTGTGTATGTATGTATGTATGTATACATACATGCATGTATGTATACATACATGCATGTATGTATACATACATGCATGTATGTATACATACATACATACATACACACATGTATGTATACATACATACATACACGCATGTATGTATACATACATGTATAAATGCATGTATGTATACATACATGTATACATCCATGTATGTATACATACATACATGTATTTATGTATACATACATGCATGTATGTATGCATGTATACATGTATACATGCATGTATGCATACATGCATGTATGTATACATGCATGCATGTATACATAAATGCATGTATGTATTCATACATACATGCATGTATGTATTCATACATACATGCATGCATGTATACATAAATGCATGTATGTATTCATACATACATGCATGTATGTATTCATACATACATGCATGTATGTATTCATACATACATGCATGTATTCATACATACATGCATGTATGTATTCATACATACATGCATGTATGTATACATACATGCATGTATGTATACATACATGCATTTATGTATACATACATGCATTTATGTATACATACATGCATGTATGTATGAATACATACATGCATTTATGTATACATAAATGCATGTATGTATGAATACATACATGCATGTATGTATGAATACATATATACATGCATGTATGTATACATACATACATGCATGTATGTATGTATGTATACATACATGCATGCATGCATGCATGTATGTATGTATACATGCATGCATGTATGTATGTATGTATACATACATGCATGCATGTATGTATACATACATGCATGCATGTATGTATGTATACATGCATGCATGTATGTATGTATACATACATGCATGCATGTATGTATACATACATGCATGCATGTATGTATACATACATGCATGCATGCATGTATGTATGTATACATACATACATGTATACATCCATGTATGTATACATACATGCATGTATGTATGCATGTATACATGCATGCATGCATGCATGTATACATGCATGCATGTATACATGCATGCATACATACATAAATGCATGTATGTATGTATACATACATGGATGTATACATGTATGCATTCATACATACATGTATGTATTCATACATACATGTATGTATGTATGTATACATACATGTATACATCCATGTATGTATACATACATACATGCATTTATGTATACATACATGCATGTATGTATGCATGTATACATGTATACATGCATGTATGTATACATGCATGTATGTATACATGCATGCATGTATACATACATGCATGCATGCATACATACATGCATGTATGCATACATACATGCATGTATGTATACATACATGCATGTATGTATACATACATGCATGTATGTATACATACATGCATTTATGTATACATACATGCATGTATGTATACATAAATGCATGTATGTATAAATACATGCATGTATGTATACATACATGTATACATCCATGTATGTATACATACATACATGCATTTATGTATACATACATGCATGTATGTATGCATGTATACATGTATACATGCATGTATGCATACATGCATGTATGTATACATGCATGCATGTATTCATACATACATGCATGTATACATACATGCATGTATTTATACATACATGCATTTATGTATACATACATGCATTTATGTATACATACATGCATGTATGTATGAATACATACATGCATTTATGTATACATAAATGCATGTATGTATGAATACATACATGCATGTATGTATGAATACATACATGCATGTATGTATGAATACATATATACATGCATGTATGTATGAATACATACATACATGCATGTATGTATGAATACATACATGCATGTATGTATGTATGAATACATACATGCATGTATGTATGAATACATACATGCATTTATGTATACATGCATGCATGTATACATACATGTATGTATGTATACATGCATGTATGTATACATGCACGCATGTATGTATGTATGTATACATACATGCATGCATGTATACATGTATACATACATGCATGTATGTATGCATGTATACATACATGCACGCATGTATGCACGCATGTATGCATGCATGCATATGTATTCCACTCACATTTAGTACATGTATTTGTATTGCGCTCAGGTTCTACACCATGTCCATTATGATGGCCGTGGACCTGCTGGGCTGCACGGGAAACACCGAGGAGCGTGCAGCTTTGCTCCACAAGACCATCCAACTGGCGGCCGAGCTGAAGAGCAATCTGGGTAACATGTTCGGCTTCGCCGCGGTGATGAGGGCCTTGGAGCTGCCGCAGGTAACGTCATCATGTCTCGTCAGTCGCCTTCCTGCAGTTTCCAGGGTGCGTCGTCATACCTTTTTGTATTTCTCAGATTTCCCGCCTGGAGCAGACGTGGGTGACCTTACGCCAGAGACACACGGAAGGCGCCATTCTCTACGAGAAGAAATTAAAACCATTCCTGAAGAATCTGAATGACGGGAAAGGTCGGCGCTTCCGTCACATGACAGTGTCTCGCACGTACCTTGGGGGGGGAGCGAGTGCGTCGTCCTAACTGGCGTTTTGGTTTGCTTTCCAGAGTCCAACGTGGTTTCCGGTACCTGTTTCCCTCACGTCATCCCCGTCTTGTCTTTGCTGGAGCGAGGCCTGGCCGTCGGGGAGGTGCTGGAGCCGTGGGAGAGTGCCGAGGCGGGCGTGGACGTGGTCATGCACCACCTGGAGGCGGCTCGGACCGTGGCGCATCACGGCGGCCTGTACAAGAGCAACGTGGAGAGCAAATTGCAGGGTATGGACTCGTGCTGATGGCTGTATCGAACTGTGTTCGGAATCGAAGCCCGTCGGGCCATTTATTTGTTGCCGTGATTAGGAATTGATTGGTCGCCGGATTGATCACAAGGCCATTAAACCTGTTAACCCTGCTTAATCAGCGTGCCTAATTAGATTGAGGATAAGTAGTGTCGCTCTTGGATTTTATTTCTTCTTGTTTGTATACTGTTTTTTCAAGGCAATTTACTGATGATTAAAAGATAATGCTCCACATTTGAGTGTGTCATAATGTTGTATACCGTATTTTTATGACTATAAGGCGCACCGCATTATAAGGCTCATCCCTAAAAAAAAATCAAAATCAAATAATATTCGCTTTTTCTTTTCCTTTTAAGTGTGAAGTGCTCCCAATCAGTGTTACCTTTCCTTTGGTTTCTGCTCCTCATGTTTCAAAGATATTAACCAAGAAAAGACAACTTGTGTGATCAATGAATAACATTTTTTCCATATATAAAGCACACTGGATTATAAGGCGCCCTGTCTATTTTGGATAAAATTTAAGACTTAAGTGCGCCTTATAGTCGTTAAAATACAGTAGTTATAGAAAACATTATTGCGGTAGTGTTGTATATCTGGGGCAGTTTGAAATCAATATTTATAGAAAAGCTAAAAATTCAAACAGATGCTGAATTTAGAAAGTGTTTTAAATTAGCATAAATCACTACAAACATTTTTACCAGTTGAAGTTAGCTGGGGAAAAAGGATGCCAATTTAAAAGGGTCGAAGCAAAAAATATGGGAATTAAGACTTTGAATGAATGGTCATTAGCATCGTGTTATATATTTCCCAAATGACATTTACGTAACCGTTTTAGATTTAGAATTTCTATGATTAAAACGAGGTGACTCTGACCTGCCGTGTTCATCGCCATCATCTTCATCCTTTTCTCCTTTCCCGTCCAGGCTTCCAAGTTCAAAGCGACATCCAGGAAATCTTCCAGACGGAGTTCCAGATGCGACTGCTGTGGGGCAGCCGGGGCTCCGAGGGCAGCCAGCTGGAGCGCTACGAGAAGTTCGACAAGGTCCTCACCGCCCTCTCCCACAAGCTGGAGCCACCGGTGCGCCACAGTGAGCTATAGCCGCCATCGTTCCGAAACCAAGACATTTTTTTTTTTGCATCTGCACTTACCATTCCCGAGCGGTCTCGCCTTGCATGGCCAAAAAAAATGAGGGACATGGACGGATTTGGGCGTTTCAACCAGGAGAGGCAGCTACAAGTCGGACTCATCCCTAAAAAAAGGGGGAGACAAGAATTGCAATTTGAATTTTGCTCCAGACACCCATACACAAATTCTTCCCTGCTGTCATAGTAATGACTGCAAACCTCCTAATTAGATCATAATGTACATTTCTGTGTGTGTCTGTTGGCATTTTTGCAAGTGTGATTGTCAGAACATTCCTCTATTTCTTATTTATTTTGTGAAAGATCTCCATGCCAGGTTAGAAGGATCCATAGGAGCTCCTTCATTCCCTTCAAATATGTTACAGTCGCATTAAAAATGAAGTAAAAGTGAAGGCTGGGAGAATTATTCCCCAAAAATTATACGAAATATTGCTAAAAGTGAGGCAAGGTTGCTTTGAGACCTCCCCATGTAATTTACTATTTGTTCTGTTTACAACATAAATGCTAAAAAGGACAATATTTGAAAAAATAACATTTACTTTATCATTAAAAAATTTAAAAATTGCATACTTACTGTTTGAGCTCTTTTCCGGTGCCATTTTTGGGGATGAGAAATTGGAAAATTGCCATTGCTTTTCTTTGTCCCGCAATTCTGCAAACAAGAGAAATTATTTTTTAAAAAAAATAGTGTAATGCCCATCATAAAAAAGGACAATTTCTTTTGAGATTGATCCCAAATGAACTTTCTGGTGAAAAAAAATCATCTAAAAAGACACAATTTTGACCCACTTAAGACAAAAACACTGCCAGCCTCTAAATTATAAGACATAATAATAATAATTCCTAAAACATTTATTTTTAATTCGCATTATGCTAAGGTTTTCACTAATATTGTTCAAATGACAAAACCAATAAGTGTGTGTTTGTCACGTTTAGGGTCACCCAACTGTACAAAAAAAATACGATCCCTTTTTTAGCCCGCAGAGGGCAGCCTTCCTTCACACAAGCTCCTTAATTGTAATGCATCCCACGGTAGTCTATACTGTGAATCCTACTGGTTTAGGTCTGTTATCTACTCTTACTGATGGTGGAAGAAGTTTCTGTTTATTCTAGTTTGGGATTCTAAACATGACGCTCTAATAGTAGAGCAAATGGACAAGACTTTTGTTGTGTTGCTTTTCTTTCTTTTTCTACATGATGTACATAGTATTTCACTCCTTTTCCAATAAAAATGCTTGTGTCACAATTACGGCCTCTGTTTGCAAATTACTCGGATTTTAAGAATACCTGACTGAAGAATTGTAATTTCGCCCCTTTTACGCAACGACAACTTTCTCCAATCAATCAATTATATACAAATATAATATATATGCATACCTAATTCGCCAGGACGACAGTAGACCAGGTTCGTGAAGCCTTCCTGCGAAGTCCTGGGAAGAGGAAGTGTGGAAACCCGCATTCCAGCTCTTTTCTCAACGGCATTTCTTAACCTGAAAAGATAGACATTTGAAACGTTACACATAAAAACTTGAAATGTTTCTACACAAGCTGTGAAAATTTGAGCTCATGCCAACGAAAATTGTCAAAATTATTAGCCTACGAACTGAGGTCAAACATTTTGGAACACCCTGTACATTCAGTTTGATGTTAGTGCTATTGACTTTTTATTTTTTTTATTTTAAGTCACATCATAAAATGAAAAATGTCCCCCATTCAACTAACGGCAGTAACTGATAACATCTCTAATGGCGTCTGTAATGTAGAAGCAAAAAAAAAAAGACACAAGCGAGCATAATGGAATGAAATAGGCCGTGGCGTCATCTGCCACAAAAGGAAACTCATCATCAGCTGGCCTCTTTGTCTCCAGCGGCCATACAGTTCCATAGGCGTAACGTGTTATGGATGTAATCTCTAAAAGGATTCTGTCTGCCCGATAACTTGGACCGTCTTCATTTCATCGCTTTCTATTCCCTATTGAAACAGACATAGACCTGCCAGTTGGATCACCAACCAGCCTCACCGCCATCCCATAATCCCCCTGGCCCCCGCGTGTCATTCTTTCCCCCTTTTATTGCATTGCAAATCCATTGTTTTGGCCATTGTCATTTGATCATGTGTGACCTGAGCAGGACTTTTGACGTCCGCTGTTTAGAATCGTTTTGGGGCTTTCGCTGGATCAAATTCTTTGAAAACTGAAGCTAGGAAACCAAATTAGTTATCACATATTATGTGGATTTGTGACCCTGAGGGTTTTAGGACTACCTAGCATGCTGTATTTAGCCCTTAGACTAGATACTGACCAACCCCTGAACTACAGGAGGGTTAAAATGACCCGAGTTTATCCTTTCTTTTGTCATATTTGTACTGTTATATTCACGTTCTAGGAACATACATAAGAATTATAAAGAGTTCATGATGGACATGGTCCAAATGTGAAATTACATTGGCTTCCTCTTTAATTAAGTTTCCCACAAGTTCTACAAAAAAAGTAGTGGGACCTAAATTCTTCATAAAGTTTATAGCAGCTTAGCAAATGTGAGGTGGCACCCTTGAAGGGAATTGCGGGAGGGGGGGTTAGGGGTCATTCCTGGATAACTTACTCCATAAGCGTGAAGCCAATATGAATATACTAATCTATCCATAGTTCACCAGCATGTACTATACTTATGTCTTTAGCATTATCAAACCCACCAACAACAACGTTGTCAACAGACCGAAGCCTAGCCCAGCCCCCCCGTCAAGCCCCTCGATCTGTCCATATATACGTGGCCCTGCGCTGACTCCTTATTAACACATGAATACAAGGGAGGAAAGAGCCTGCGAAGGCTAGGACGCGAGCAGAAGGCAGGAAGATTTTCAATTCAAACCTCTTCGCGACCCCTTCGCACCCACCCATCATGCCCCCCCCCCCTCCTATATGCTAGAGACAGAACTGTCAGCAGCATGATTGAGCATCCATATATAGAGGGAAGCACAGATGTGGATTCACACACTCATGTTATCATTTTCCACTAACTACTTTTCTATAAAATAGAACATACATAAAAGGTCAAATTAATACATTTAAGTTTACTCAAATAATAGCTAAATACTCTCACAGATGTGCTGGTTTTGCCACTAACATGGTTTAATGTGAAAGGTGGGTTGTTTTTAAAAATCATGGCCGTTTTAAAGACAATTTTAAATAAATACATTCGTATTATTTCGGTGAGAACGTCATAGGATAACCGATGAACCTACATTTTTCAATATCATTGTAAAAACAGCTTTTATTTTTTAAGGTATTCGCGTTTAATTTTGTCATTTTGCATTTTCCCCAGTCATAAAAAGTCAACAGTACATTTGCAACAACAGCAAATGACTCCAAAACGCCTGCAATGTTTAATTTAATGAATGAATTTCCCTATTTTTAGTTTGGTTTGTTTATTTTAACTCCTTTTTTCAACAGCAAAATATAAAGCTAACTACACTTCCGACATGCACTCGCATGACTTCCTGCATGTGCAAGTAAGATGGCTGCCCCCTTGGCTATTGAACTGGAGTTTGGGTAGGTGATTTTAAAACCTTTTCGATCAAGATCGGTGTCTTAAACCCCCCTCCGGAGTTTCTTAATAGTTAAAACACTACTCAACGGGAGATGTCGAGTATTTTTTCTCCCTCTTTTCTTCATCTATGTTGTTTAACAAGAGCCAAGTCATCGCAACAGCTAGCACAGCGTTAGCTTTGTTTGTAGCCTGTCGCTCGTCAATACGTAGTGTGCTGTCGCAAATACTTTTTTCGTTCATAGTGCGCGTCTTGATTTTTTTACGACCGAAACGTGTATTTCATGCTCGGAAAGTAATATATTGGCCGTGGATGATTATTTTAATAAAATCTATTAAAGTGCCGAGCAGACTGGGTCCAAGTACATTAGACTTGGATGAGAAATATTAATGTATCTTCCGTACCGCGTGGTACAACACGGGGCACTACCTACTAGACTAGTCGCCTGGGGATAAACGACCATTTGTACTCACAATCATGAAGTACGCTAATAAAAAAGGCTTTAATAATTATGGCAGATTGATAAGAGAATAAAGACTTTGGAATCAAATAAGAAAATCCAACCTGATGGGGAGAATGTGGGGAAACGACGATCAGGACTTGACGACATAATCAGAAACACCTGGGTCAGTGATGCAGTTGGGGGCGGGGAAACAGCAGGTGAACTCATTGGCCAATCACATGGACAGGTCACAAAACAAAAACAAACAAATCCCTAACACGGGCGAGTGAACCACCACACCACCAGGCGGCGCTGCGAAATATTGATATTTTATAAATGGCTCATCCGTTTTGATTTTGAATTTACTATACATAATTAAAGTGCCTTCTGTTTGCATTCAGCATCTCGAAATTCTTAATTACAGAGTGCAAAGAAGCAAGATTTGTCCACTTGACTGCGGTCATATTTAATTTAGACAAATGCTTGTTTTTGTATATGATATAAATATGTTTTTTTTTGTTCCCAGGGGAGGCGCGGAGCTTCTTTTTGATGGTGTGAAGAAACATAATGTCACACTTCCAAGCCACGAAGAACCTTGTAAGTAAACATTCATTTAAATACAGGAAAACGTTTTCTGCAGATTTTGAGGATCTGCCCATACATCATTTATTTCATAATACATTGAATATTTTTGTTTCTTTTGACATTAAAAACACTAAGTGGAACTTTCTTTGCTTTGTGTTTTTACATTTGAAATGATTTCTAATAAAATTCGTATTGAATTATATGTGGTGAATATAATAAAATGGAATGGAATATTTTGATTATTATTGTAATAAGAAATGCCCTTCCAGGAACAACCCAATTTAGACAATTAAAACATCACATACTACATATGGGGGATACAGGGCAGGCTGCCAATCACAAGCTGAGTCAAAAAAAGGGACAATATCCTTTAAAAAAAATAAAAAAATGGATTATGGTCTTGATAAAGTTGGATGCATTGTAGCTCTTTACTTTTTTATGTCCGTGTATTACTCATCTTAATCTTATAGAAGCAGCACATGTACAGTATATTTCCCATGTTTGTCTTCCCCTTATACGGCCATCTTTTTTCTCTGTCATCGTCCCTCACTAGTTGTGCCCGAGTGCGAACAAAGACCGTAAAAGAGGTAGTAAAGAAGGCTTAAAGGGCTTCTGGGGCTTTGCAAGAGTGCAATTAGGGCTTCGTCATCCTCGTCTTCTTAGTTTTTTTTATTTATTTCGGTACACATTTGTAGGGGTGGTGTGGCGGGTGACCGTGGGGAAAAGTCAGGACCTTGCTCATTAGCGGCATGGTAAAATAGTGAAATAGTGGTTTCCCTTGCAGGTTGAAGCAATTGAGGGAGAAATATGTCGTCCTGCTTTTGGAGCAAACAAAGGGCAAGCGGCCGTGACGCCCGAGTTACCTCGGTTACCATAGCACAAAAGTTGACTAGAGGGGGGAATGTTAAAGGAAATATGACCTTACTGCGCTAAACTACGTCTAGTTATGCATGTGGGATTAATATAATAGCAAAATATAGGTGTGTGCATATGCAGTAACACTCAATTTCAAACATAAGACTGAAAGTCAATGATTTCATGGTTTTAGTTTTTAGCATTTTAATAATTGGAGTTTGCTTCTCACTAATTCCCACAATGCATTTCAGTCATAAGAAAGTATCTGATTTTAGAAATATGCACATTAAGCATTTGCCTCCCTCAAAATATTTCCCATTTGCATAATAATCTCTTTTTGAATTGACTGACAAATAAATATTATTATCTTTTATGTTTAATATTGAGATGAACCTGTTATGCTATTCTAAAGATCATCAATTTTTTTTATTAAAAAAAAAGGGAAAACGTAACATTTAACACCTCAAAAAGAACATTGTCATCTTTGTACAGGCATTACGGTATTTGATACAGCACTCTCCTAAAGCTCATCAAATAAAATAAAAAAACAGAAAACTTAACATTTAACAAATACCTCAGAAAAAGAACATTGTCATATTTATACAGGCATTATGGTATTTGATATGGTACTCTCTTGTATTACCGGTATATCTTATTTATATAAGTCCTTTTACGACCCCCTTTTTTCACCGTATACGTACGTATCGTTTGCGTTAAACAATCGTAAGGCTCCATCTGAAATTGAATGATTGCGTCGGGTGGGCGGCGTGGCTTTTGGGCGGCGTCGAGGGCAAATATAATTGCTTCTGAATCCTTCTTATTTCTTTGTGACCCCAGCTGATGATTGATGACCCTCAACTGAAAGACCCCGCCCCCGCACCCCTCTCCAACCCACACGAGAAAACCCCCCAACGGTCTGGGGGTCTCTCTGTTTTTACATCAGTGGAAAGATGGATCGCTTGTAGCCCCCCACCGGTCACACCGCCGTCATAATCGCTCATCGCTAGTAACCCCCAAAAAAGGCCACGCGAGCACCCACAAAAGAAAAAAAAACAGCTTCATTGGATTTGAATCTGCGTCAAAATGGCGCCTTTTCCCTCCCTTCGGTCACCGCTTCTTCCCGGCACCCACGTGGCGAGAAAAAAATCCCAAGATGCACCGCAAGGACGTGACGCACGTTCCCCCTTTTTTCGCCGCTCGTGTCCATTTTGTTTTACGAGCGCCGGTTCCCGATGGCGACGTCCTCGTTCCTCGCAGTATTTAAACGACACACGTTTGCTCTACATTGGCCCGTTTTCTCTTTTTTTTCCCATTTCAATTTGCACCCTTTAACTCGGAAGCCATTAAAAGGCCCCCGGTGGCTTGTTTCTATTTTAGGTCACAGTTTGAGAGATGGTCGGACTTTATAAAAACATTCAATAGCTGTATCAACAAATCCAATTTCCCCAAAAGGACAGTTAATTTTTTTCAACATGGCCCAATGAAATCAACTTGCGTTCTGATCATTTTTCAATATTTTGGTTTAATTGAGGGCCACTCACCAGAATATTATGAAATGTCAATCCCAATATCTTCTTTACAGGGCTACTTAACATGTCTAATGTGTGTATATTTACCTAAATGCTATGCATTTATGCTATTTATGCTATCACACTGCAATGAAAATCCACATTTAACACACAGGCTCATTCCAAGCATGACCACACACACTAAAACACGCTTAAACCTGACAGGTATTGCCGTAAATCTTTACATTTGATCCACTTGCGTCACACTGCCTTCCAAACAAACGTAAATATGGTTTTTACGAACAAATGTACATTATTATTAAAAAAAAAAAAAAAAAAAACTGAGAAACTTATGGTCACTGGTCACATCCTGCCTGAATAGCATTTGAGCCTTTCGAAATAATATAAAGGTTTACATGTTCTTATTTTATGGAATAATTATTATATTTTTCCCCATGAAACTTAGTCTCCAAGGATAAAAAAAATGTCTAGAAAAAATGGACTTTTGTAACAGATGTTTCACTTTTGTAATCATTTTGAATGCGATAACGCACACACACACATTTAACATAAGGCTAATATATTCATTGTGCGATGGCGTTTAGTGGGGGGTGGGGGGGTGCAAATTTATCCTAAAAGTGCTCATTGTCATCCGGTCTGAGGCGGCTTACCCCTTTGTCGGCGAGGTCAGCGCCGTCGCAGACGAGGTCACGCTGGCTCGCCACCTTGGAGCTCGGACGTCTTTGACTCTGTAACGAAGGAAACAATTAAGCTCACCTAACTTGTGTGTTTACAGTCTATCTGTCACTCAAATTTTCAATAATTGTCATTTCTAGTGGTTATTCCACGACTAGCGGTTATTTCATTCTCACCTGCTTGTTAATCGACTATTTAAATGGAGTGGTCGTTACTTGGTGACCATTCGCATTGACTACACAGTCCAAAATCCAAAATATTATTTACTAGTATTATCGTTTATTCAGTTGCAACGCATCACTAAATGCTTTTTTTCTGTTTCCATTCGGAATCTACGCAGTTTTTTTTGTTCTTTAATGTGGCTACACTAAATAGCTACTGTTTACATTCGGGTCAAATATATTTGCCACGTAGGTCTTCTTATTATAATCGATGTTGTAAATATTTGCGCAGCATCATCGCGTATGCCGTCCTTAATCATTCGTACACTTAACCGGCTTAAACCCAAAATCTAGGGGGTCGAGTGAAGCCCCTTCTATCCGTTTCTGGTCCGAGCAAGGTGATCAATGTCACCCTTGGCCATTGACATTAAAACCCCCTCCCCACCCCGCCAAGCTAACACATGAACTCATACATATACATGCGGCCACGTCCCGCCTGGTGCCTCCGTTCCGTCGCGTCACATCGACCAGGGGGCTGGAAAGCAGGCACCTTGACCTTTCACCCTTGACCTCTGTTGTCTACCCATTTTTTTTTCTTTTTTCTTTTTCGCAGGGGACATGAAGCAGCTGCTGGTGTGGATCCGACACAACCTGCTCAAGGAGCGGCCCGAGCTCTTTGTCCAGGGCGATTCTGTGTGAGTGTCCTTCCATATTTTGGCGATAATATTTCTGGCAAGGGAGAGGAAGAAAAATGGCGTTGTTAGAGATGACTGGTTTCGCACCTGTCTGACTTTTGCCGAGCTTTATTTACCGCATCACCTGACCGTACCAGCTGCTCCATTAGCCTTTTTGCGCGTACATCGTTTTCCTTCTTTACAGTGTTTTTGCTGATGTACCATTTTGTAATCATTTTAATATTTTGTGGGTTCTCCCATGCTTTCATCGGCAAATGACACGCACAGATGTAGTGTGTGTCATGTGTGTCTATCATTACCATTTCCCTCCCCCATCCCTCCTCCACTTGTTTAAAAAGCCTCGTCAGGATGCGCGACGCCTCTGAAAATTCAACCGGCATTTTGATTTCTTTCATAATCTCGATATTTATCCTCTCCATTAAATTCATCTTTTCGGGTGGGGTGGGAAAGGTGACTTGAAAGCGTAAAATGTTGACTAAAATGAAGCCACACACCATCCTTAACCTTTTTAGTCCTGTAATTCAAAGCCTTTTGTGTAATGTCAGCAAATCGCGTGTTTGTGACGTACAGTAAATGGAATTTATTGTTTTGCATCCCGTGTAATGAAACGTCGCTTTAATTCAATTATTTCGGCAATGGGTAGAAAACAGCACACGGTTACAGAAGCATTCGTAATATTTGTTTGTCAAGTGTGGTCGGGGAGCACTTTCACTGTACTTTATCAGTATTATTTTTGCAATATTATCTTTTATAATAAAGTGGTTCACGTATTTTCTCGCATATACGCCCTATTTGTCGCTAAAAAATGATGACCGGATCAAGGATACGGCTTATATGCGCACAAATTAGACTTTACATACACGAAACTCCCTAGTAAAACCATGAATATGGAGGTGAAAATTGTCTTATACGAGGGAAATTGTAAAATTCAGCAATTTTAAGGCAATTTTAAAGGTGGGGCTTATACGTGGATGCGACTAATATGCGAGAAAATACAGCAGGTTTGGTTGATACTTGTGTAAGAATGTTGCTTGATACGTTGCCTGTATTTACACAAAAATTTAGCTCAAAGACGGCGCTATATGTCTGTCATAATTTACTGCCGGACCTCCCAGACAAGTCGAATTAGACGTGTATGGGCGTCATTGATGCTGAAAGATGATGATTTATGAGTTAACGGGGCTAAAGGAGTAATTGAAGTTTGCCTTGTAAAAATCATTTTGAAATTCAAACACGTGAAAATTTCACCCGCCGTTGCGGAACCGATTTTTGTTTGCATTTGGAGGTTCCGCGCCGCTCCTTTCCGTTTCCTGTTTACCCCACGTCGCTCGCATTGCGCTCCACAAAGAAGCAGACCACACGCATGCAAGGCAAAGGGGGTCTTCGGGTGGCCCCCAAGTCAAGATTATGGAGGGGGGGGTTCATTTGCCATGCGCCAATATTGTCACAGTTTCTGTATATTTTTTTTATCCATTCAAAAAATGCAATGAAAATTGAAATGATGATCGTAAATAATATCACATGCATCATATTGTCAAAACTGAAGCAAGCAAACAAACACTATGAACTGTCATTGAAAATAAATGGATTGCCAATAGCATTAAATTAACACATTCAATATTTCAAGCTTGTCAATTGTGGGATTATAAATAAAAACAATAGCATTCAAATCATCAAGTATTCATTAATGCAAAAAAAATATGTATCTCACCTGTAACGTTTTTCCAAGCTTTTTTATCCACCCCTCCTAACAAAATAGACAATAATTCAATATGCATAAAATCTAAAAGGCAAATATATATATATATATATATATATATATATATATATATATATATATATATATATATATATATATATATATATATATATATATATATATATATATATATATATATATATATATATCCTCTTTTGGAACTATAATTTTATTTGTCTCCATTTCTACTCTGCAAAAACCTTTATCCACACAGTTAGTCCTCATTTTCTCCGTGCTTTTTCTTTTTTTATTGCTTTTCACATAGTTATGCATTATGATGCTCCCGCTTTAACACGTATGTTTTACGACTCCCTCACCACCTCTACTTTATCCTTTTATAGGAGACCTGGGATCCTGGTGCTAATCAACGATGCCGACTGGGAGCTAATGGTGAGCCTTGCTCTAGTTACTCACACCTGGTTGAAGTAGCAACCCCAAAAAACCCCAACAAAACCCCCCACAGCCTCCATTTTGTTCAATCCGAGCCTCCCTCACAGTATGCATGATGATGAGCACGTAAGCTAATGCAAACATCGGTTGGAGGCTTTCAATGTGATCCCTCTGGGTCGAGCGCATCTGAAGCTTGACCTCCCACGCACACACACACTCACACACACACATTGACATGCCACGTGCGCACGAGTCCAGTTTATGCGAAATATGTTTGTATTGACACAAGCATGTTTTGTGTGTTGTGTTGCGGGGCCTCTAGGGCGAGTTGGACTACCGCCTGGAAGAGCGAGACAACGTCATGTTTATTTCCACTCTGCACGGAGGATAGCATGTACACACGCACTGGCACACGGGTGTAAAATTACACCACGCTTCACCTTACTCGCATCCCAACAAGTCTGAAGCCCATTGGACGACTTTATCCTCCAGACTGACCACCAGGGTGATGGATGGTTCTCATGCAGAAGAGCTCAGAAATGGCTGCCAGGGTTTTTTTATTTTTATTTTTTTCTTGGTTATTTTGTTTATTTGTTGTCATTTTAAAATTATCAGGCTTTTTTTGCAGAAGGTTCTCATATGAAATGTTAACAGGTAATGCTAATATACACTTATAGAGTATGATATTTTTTCTCTATATTGTTTTTTTGCCTTTTAAAAACACCAAATGATCAAAACAGGAAAACTGTTGAATTCGCTATTTCAAATGTGCCATTTAACAATTAAAGATATCTTCAGATTTTCAGCTTATTGCAATTCATTTTGTCAATATTTTATATATTTTTTCTTAGCCAAACAAGCAAAATATTGCTATTTTTTTTCCTCCCAGGGCCTGAATTATCTTCTCAAAGCCTCCCCTTATTATGATGATTATTATTATTATGATATGACATTTTGTGAGATATTTTGAATTCAGGTCCTCAAGGGTACAATCTTTCAACACAAACCAAAAACAGCCACACCAAAAATCTTTTTACCCCTATATTTTATTTTCAAATATACAATAAAGCAATATCGTTTTCATGTATGTAGAGAACAAATGGACCTATTTAATGAACACAAATCCATCCCCACACAAAAACACAATCATGATAAAATAGAGATACAGTCATTTTGCACTCTATAACCCAGCAATTCTCGATTTATGTTAGTTTTTCACATTTTATTGTGGAAAATCAAGCTCAATTCATTTTTGGTGCTAAAAGAAGTCAATGACAAATTACACAAACCTATTCCATATCAAACATCCTTGTGATAATATTAAGTTTTCCTCCCATTTTCCGTTTTTTAAAGGTTTTGCTTCTTTATTTTCTAAATAAAATTTAAACATAAAAAATTGATAACACCCCAATCTGTTTTTGACAGTCATGTAATTATTTTTGCATAAGTGACATATTTCCATGTAAAAATGTCCCCATCATAATTTAATGCTATAAAAACGAAATAACCAAGTTTATCTTCATTCCAAATGTGATTCACTCTGTATGTTATAAAAAGTAACCCCAATATTGACACGTATTTTCTTTTTATTACAAAAGTTACCTTTACATCAACCACTACCAATAAAAAATGTTCTGATAACATTACATCAGTATCACAATCATTTCTTAGGAGAATAATATACATCGAAATAAAACATTTCTACAACCACGTGAGTATCACTAACAGTTTGTTTTCTTGTGAGACCAATTATTGACATTTTTTCCATCACATTAACTAATTCCTGTTTTACATACTGGCATTTTTGTAACGTTTCTATTTCCATCGTCGCTTGAGACGTTTAAGGCCTGTCGTACAACCCACACTCCAACCGTGTATGTGTGCGAGTGTGTACGTGCGCGCGCCAGGGTAACTGCGGGAGGTCGAAGTGTCGCCTCGGGCTTGCCCTCTTCTATGAGCGCCCCTGGCGTTCAAAAAAAAGACCCCCCACCCCCTTGGCCAGTTCCCATTTGGCCATAGTGTTCCATTTTGCAACGGCTAAGCATCCGAGAATAAGCTCGAAAGGGAATGCTAATGAGTCGACGAGGGCCTCAATGGAGAAAGACTAAAGAGATACTCTTACAATTAGAGCATTATGAAGATTTGTTTCATTTTCAAGGGGGCGATTTCCTCTTCTGCCTCGCTTTTCTAACATTTTTTTGGGGGCAACAAAAAAAAACGACTTTGAATGCATGCATTTGAAATGCTCACGACATAACTGAATGACACAAATGCAAATCCGGGTAGAAAAAAATGTATAGAACAAGTAAGTTGATGCCAAGAATTGACAAATACGCCACAATTTTAATGTTATATTTTATTTTACCTTTATATTTAATTAAGGTGGGAGAAATCAATCTACAGGTCCATATATAATTTGTGTGTGTGTGGTGTGTGTGTTTGTAAAGTACTGCATCCGTTTATACACAATGCAAATTATTTTATGTACTTGAATGTATGTGAATTAAGTTTTACATTTGTCTAAATTCATATTGCCATTCAATTATGAAATACCTCACCATATACAATAACCGTGTGTGTGTATTGTAAATATCCTAACAACGAAATTTTACATACATTAGGCTTTCGACCTTTTCTTTTATTTTTATTGTTTTACAGATTACTATTATTTGAGATGCCAAAAAGTGCATTCGGCAAAAGATAAGAATAAAATAATGAATTGTTTTAGTTTGGTTTGAATCATTTTTTTAAAGTTCGCCATGCTTCAGGCCTGTTGTGCATGACATAATTCAAACATTTAAAGAGATATTACCAAATAGAATATTTTTTTGCAACAGGGAATTCTATTTGTTGACCGTAGACGTCTTTTTTTCTTTTAGTAATTCTTATTTCCAGGCTTGCATGAAGGCTTATGGGGGTGTTCATGTGCTGAATGTGCGTCATTTTTGCACGCTTACGCGGCCTGTCAGCACTCAACTTCCTGCTTTTCTACTCTTTGCCAAAGCAAAGTCGATACATCGACGTTGACCCGCTCGATATTTGCCATTTAAAGCAAACAGCCTTGATTAGATGTTCGACAAAGTGTAAATACCAATCGGGGTGGGCGTCCCACGACGTGGCCCCTGAACGCATCACGAGACCTGCGTCCACCCTGAAGCCTCTCCCACGTATCCCAACTAACCAGAATGCATTTCCTTCCTATTTTTTAACCCCCCACCTCCTTCTTACCTGTAGTGACACCCGAGAAAAAGCCAGGCCTCGGCGTGACGTGACGTGTGGTGACGTGACGAGTGGGAGTCTGCAGCAACAGATGTCCATACACAATTCTTGGTGGTCGTATTGGAGTGGACGCAAGAATTGCGTTTGGACAATCAGCCGCTAAAAGACCTTCGATTTGTCCTCGCAGGAAGGTAAGAAAAAAAAATACATGCTTCAAATATCATTTCAATGGAATATATCAATATATCTTAAAATGTAACCATCGAAGTCAGATTTTTTTCCATAAGAATTTGCAATGTTTTGCACTATGCCACTATTCAGTTATTTCCCAGCCCCCCCCCCCCACTCACATGTATTCCCCCAAGTTAAAACACTTAAATTGGCACTTATCTTAAACAAAAACATACTTACATGACTAGTTTTTAAGTCAAGCTAAAGTCTGTCAAAATTTCCAGAGCACCTCTTGAATCACATTATACATGAGAAAAACATAATTCACGATAACTATATATTAACCTTGCAAGGCAAACATGAGTAAGCATTAAGATTATTCCCCTCCAAATGATTTCTTAAGTCCATTAGTAGGACGCCATTTGTGCACCTGTCATTGGTTCACTTGCAGGCGCACAAAGGCTTTCCGATTGGAAGAAGGCAAAAAAAAAGACAGGAAGAAGAAAAAAAAGATCCTTTCCCCGTTTAAAGGAGAATACACGCTGCAGGTATCTTCGGCACTGTAACCTCAGAACGTCATTAAAACAAGAAAATGGCACTCTTAGCTCCATCTTTTTTTCTGCGCGTCCTGGGTTCTTTTCCCTGCTGCGTTCAAGTACCCCTCGGACAGCCTGGTACGCACGTTCGAATGTCGACCAAAAGGGGATAAAAAAGGGGAAAAATGCAAAAAAAAAATGCATTAGCTTCATCCTGACTGCCCCCCTTCTTGCCTTCCACGCCATCCTTCCCTCGTGGGTGTCGAGCTGTGACTGGGTGCGTGTCCGTGTGCCTCGCTGCCTTTTCTTGCTCCGACAATACGAGAGAGAGAGCGATAGGGGGAGAGAGAGAGAGAGAGTGGGGGAGAAAAAAAAAGGGGTAAAAAAAAAGAAAAGAAAAACGACGCAAGGCGCAGGGAGGAGCGCGGAGAGCCTCCTCGCTTGGTACTGAATTTGAATAACACCACGGGGTGATAAATGTCCATTGTACTGCTTAAGTCATGAATCTCGGCTGTCCTCTGTGACACACCAAACGCACGCACGCACGCGCACGCACGCCGACAGCTGCGACGAGAAGCCAGAAGCTCCTCTTAAAGACACAACCACCGTTTTTGCCTCTTTTTTTGTCATCATTTCTCGAAAAAAAGAGAGATGGAGATTACAATCCAGCCACTGTTTATTCTGCATGACGTGTGAGCGTGCCTCTCGCAACCAGGCACTTGCCACATAAAGTGTTGCCTTCAAGCGCCCTGAGGAGAAGAGAGGAGATTTGTATGTGCTTGCCAGGGCTTCTTGTTGCCGTTAGAACAAGTGCATTATGGGCGGTGACAGAAGACGTCTTGTCAAATGGGCAACTTTGTGGACGTGGATGATTGGCACGTGTGCAGCTGTCATACATTGGGGACAATTGGGTTATTATTGGGGGAAATAGGGAAGGTGACTTACATTTTATCACCTTTCCTGGGTAGCAAAAACTAACTTTTTACACATAGTACCAGAGAAATCAAATAGTTGGCATGTTAATACCACTTTGATGTCTAACAGTGAAATACAGAAGTGTATTAGGTCAAAATGTTCACAAAAAACAGTGTATTTGGCTATATTACCCAAAATAAACCATTATAAGACTATGCAGTTTGAACAAATTGCCAGGAAATGGGAACAAAAAGATGGACTTGATTATGATTAGAACATTTTGCGGAAAATGAATATTGTAATGTACAAATGCTTCATTACAATCCATTCTAAAAGCTTGGAGGAAAATGTATAAGAATGCAAAAGCTATGGAATTCACTAGCAAAACATGTTTTTACTGGATGAACAAAAATACACAATATGATGATAATGATGCAAAACTAACGTTATTCACTGTCGATAATTAAATTATCCTTCAAATGTTTGGCACAGGAAAGTTAAATAAAAAAATACTGTTGTGATAAAATGCATTGTTGTAATGAAGGATAATTTTGAAGCAACTGTAACATTGTTATTTCTTGAACTTGTCATAAGAACAGAATAAATGTATCACTTTCTTTTTTTTAATGAAAAACAATGACAAAAAAATCATCTCCTCATATAGTTTATTTATTTTAGAGGAAAAAAAAAGTCATTTAATTTGAACAAGAAATCAAACAACAACAAATTATAGGGCCATTCTTTAAAAAAAAAAGTGATACTATTAGGTTTTCGTATGTTAAAAAAAAAAATCAATACGGGAATAAATACCCTGTTGGGCCTGTTGACAATACACACATCGATACAAAGGCTGCAGAATCGATACTAAGATCCGCATCGATTCAAGTTCTTACCACTGCTAAACATGTGTTGTTGGCAATAGCTAACACAACATTAGGCACACTTTGAACACGATGTGATTCCATTGCATCATAGCAAAATTATTATATTAACCGAGCCTTCATCTTCATCATTTTGCAGCTGATGTGAATTGAGCCCCCCCCCCCAAAAAACCTCCAATCAGCAAACCCGTGTTTCTTATCCCAAAATAATTTTGTCCCATTCCAGTCTTGTCACTTCCAATTTACGTCACCATCCATTTTTACTTCATTTTCCATCAATGTTTAGCCCGTTTAGTGTCTCAGCACTTTCTAATGCTGAGTTTGTTTGAGGCCTCCATCCAAACTCCCCCTGGTTTCCCCCCCTTGCAGTTCTTCTTCTTCTCTCTTGTGTCTCTAATAAATCATGGTGACTGATCCTGCCCTGGGCACAGGGGGTCCTCCTCTTTAAAGCTCAATCCACCCCCCCTCCTTTCGGTCCTCCCCTTTTCATCTGCTGGAAGAAAGTGAGTTAACCTCTGGCGATCCACGGGGCCAGAGCCCCTCTTCAGCCGCAACGCATTCATCCAAGCGTTGCTCTTTTCTTGCGGCTTCCTCAAGTGGTGAAAAGGAAAAGTCTTGGTCCTCGCTTTCCTCACTTTTCATGCGCTGACTTCATCTCGCGAGGCTCCCACTTTCACCCTCACCTTGACACCCATTCTGCCCCCAAAACATTATTCCCATAGTTTATATCATATAATATACTTTGTATATTAAGTACGGGTTTATATAGTATCAAATACAATTGATCAATAGGAAAGCCACCCTCATTTGAAGTCATCATTTGACGTATATAGAATATATTCTGCTCACATGCTGTTTAAAATTGTTTTTTTTTCATTGCATCATTTTTTTTAAATAACATTTTTGATATTCATCAACAAAAATGTTAGTCTACTGCAGGGGTGTCAGGCCCGCGTTAACGTCAACTCGATTTCATGTGGGCCGGACCATTTTAGATATAATATTTAGATTTTTTTTAATGGATTAAAAGAACTAGATTAAAAGCCCTGAATATTCAGTTTTTATAGATATAAAACAATGTTTATTTTAGCTTTTTTTGTATGTATTTTTAGATTTTACAAAATGATTTTTGAACTAAAAACACAGAAAAATTGATTAAAAAAATGACAATTATTTATTTTAAAGGGGGGAAATGAGGAAATTTAATATACATCTATACTCTTCATTTTAATTTGATCCTAAAACAGAAAAACGGCACTCATGATTTACTTTCCCGGGCCACACAAAATGATGCGGCGGGCCAGATTTGGCCCCCGGGCCGCCACTTTGACACATTTTTTTTTCACTGTTTAGTCTTACTGTTTAAATATGTAATTTTTTAAATAATTTCTTATAATGAACTTTTCCTCCGTAACAGCGAGGCTCTTTTAAAAACAGGCAAAATTCCAATTTTTATTTTAAAATGACAATTCTTTTGGCTTAATCATCCATTTTTCATACTTCTTATCCTCACAAGGCTCACAAGCACACCTATATTCTATAAAATAACACCCCTTTTTTGCAATATTATTTTTTTCCTCTCCATTCCTCATTTAAAGGTTTCCCTCCTAACACCTCCATTTTATTAGAAGTTCCTAATTTTCCTATTTTCTTGTTATGAACCACTTTTAATAGCATCAATTAGCCACATTCCCTAATTCCACTGCTGCTACATTTGACTCAAGATGAACAGAAACAAGTCTGAATGGACAAATAGCATGAGAAAGAAATAATGTGGACTCAGTATTGTTGAATGGAGGCCTTTTGGCAAGCCATGCTCTTGGTGGTGTATAGTGGAAGTGTGTGGAAGTGTGTGTGTGTTTACACACACAAGCAGTAGGGGACTGCTGCACTGCACGCGGGGGCCACAGTGCCTCTCCCCATTCACAAATCAATGTTTAACCCGCTGGCCAAAAGGCTTGGCGGGGGAGAGGGAGGGTCGGTCAGCAGGGTGGGCCATCAAACCATCCTGTTGAGGGATGGACGAGCGACAGAGTCACAAAAAGAGAGAGAGAGAAGAAAAGAGAGAATAAATGCTGCATGGGAATTTGGGGGTAAAATCTCATTTCTTTCTTGCTGCTGAGCAAGCATGAGGTTTCCTGCTAACACTGTGGTTGTCTTTGTTGATGTTTAATTAACTCTTGGAATGGTGGTTAACTGGAACGTGCTTTTTTTACCACTCTATGAGAAAGTACTGGGTTATGTCATGTTATGCGTTGGTTCTAGCATCAATTAGGAATTTTTAGGAGGTGCATGGGTAGAAAATGAAATTGATACTTGAGTGATATTACCCAGATTATACTGAAACACGAAAAAATATGCTTCATTTACATCATTAGTTGTATTTACATCTGTGCAATATTTTAGAATCTGTGCAAGATTTTAGAATCTGTGCAATATTTTAGAATTCTGTGCAATATTTTAGAATTCACCTAGCTGGGATGTGACTTTTTATACTTTTATACTCCAATTTATGTTTTTTTTACTGGGAAACCACACTTTGAAAAGCACCAATTCCGTTATACGCAGCTGTGTATGATGACAATAAAGGCTTTTGATTTGATTCTATTTAGGCTGCTCAAACAACATTTTATTTCATTTTTCTTCGGACCATTTCCATGTTGGACTGTTTGATAAAAATGCTAAAATGGCACTTTAATTTCAGATTCATCTATTTTTTGGCAGACAATTGTTTCACACTATTCTTATCTTAGCAAATCAATGTATTTTCCAAAAAACAATACAATTATGACTAAAATCCTTTCAATATATATATTTTTGGTATCCGGGTAAATATTGCTATGAGATTATAATTAATTCCAAAGCTATATATAGTACATATTTACACACACAGACACACACCGTAATGGATGAAGAAAGTATCTCTTTCCTGTATGGTCACCCTTTCCTCCTTCTACATTTCAATTCGCCAACCACCCACCCACCCACCCAACCGACGCACCCCACTGCCGTCCCCCCACGCACAAACACACCTTCCTTCCTTCCTTCCTTCCCCCCATTCGCATTCTGCTGCCTAAACATGCCCCAGAATTCTTTGACATTGGCTGCACCGTTGCCTAGTAACCAAGGCGGATGGACAGCGTCATCCGCCAAAGAACGAGAAACGTAAAGCACGCAGGCCCCGATACATCAACTTTATATCTTAATCTATTCCAGCAGATTATACAAACACACCCTTTTAAAAATGAGCACAAGTTGACTACCATGCAAGCTCTATTATTATTTATTTTAAAATGATATCCATGTCAATTACACATTTTCTTTGGTGTATGCTCTTATAAATGACTGCAATTCAGATATATATTCAATAATGTTGAGTTTTTATGCTATGTAAAAAAGCTCAAAATGATTGAAAAAAAAGAAAATCAGAAGTCATGAAAACCAATTGCATAAAATAATGTATTTTTTGAAGCCACGCCCACAAAACATGGAAATAGTGAAAAGCAGTTAAATTCTCTACTAACATTTTCAGTCCTTTATAATTCTCATTTATTTTATTCCACATTTTGAATATATTTTGGAATAAATCCAATTTGACTACCCATAACGTGAAAACGTGCGAGCAAAGGAATTTAAATCTCATTATACAAGTATAATGACAATAAAAGTATTCAATTCAATTCATGTAACTTTGAAAGGCTTTATGCTTGTCTTGGAAATAACCGACGCGGATACGCCAACAAATTGCACACAAGTCTCCATGAAGTCAACTGGTACATGACACTAGTGAGATGCATGATGGGAGGTGGGCGGTAAGCCATCGCATCGGGGATGGGGCGCACCGAGCCAGTGAACGCTCTGGAGCTGCTGAGTAAGAGGGTACGTGTGTGTCTCGGACCCTGAGTGACAGCTATTGACCCGCCCCTGCCCAAAAGGCGTCTCTGTGGGAACGCTATTGATTATCGCCGTGGCAATAAAGGTCCCGGAAGCTCTGGAGAATGTCAGGGATCTCGGACGGAGGAGGCCCTGATCTCCACGCGCTCACAAAAGACACATTTTAACTTATGCGGACGAGCTTCTATAGCAGGGGTAGGGAACCTATGGCTCGGGAGCCACATATGGCTCTTTGGATGGGTGCATATGGCTCTCCACTAACCTGTGAGGTAAACTATGGAAACTGCTGGTGAGAAAGCGCAGGAATAGGAGCGTTACGTTAGTATTATGGCATTGACACTACCCCAGCGCCTTATAATCATTTTTTTTTCATTACACTTTTTTTGCATGGATTTTCTCATTGATACTCATTGATTAGCAACAACTTAACAATGTTGTGAAAATAATTCAGAGACTTTTTGTACTTTAAAAGTGGTGAAGTGACTAAAAAAAGGCACACATTTTCATGTATGTTGACTTTTAAATTCGGAGCATGGCTCTCAAGGATTAACATTTAAAAATATGAATTGTTTATGGCTCTTTCCATCAAAAAACATCGAAAAACATATGAGTAAATCCTTATTTTGTGAGGTGTTGGATTGAAATTGAATGCCTTTATTGTCATTATACAAGTACAATGAGATTTTGAAACTATACCATAAAGTGCACATGTAATAAGTAGTCAAGATAAATAGTCACCGATATAAGTATGTGTTTTGTGTACAACACATAAACAAAAGTGATTTGATTGATTGACTTATCATCTCCTGTATCAATTTCCTTTCCCCCCAAAATATATTCTGTATTTAATAGAGTAAAGCAGGGGTAGGGAACCTATGGCTCGGGAGCCATATGTGGCTCTTTCCATAGGTGAAAATCACTGGTGAGAGAACTGAGTCCCGAACGCACTGATAGGAGCGTCACAGTGGCGTTGACACTACCTGTACCCCTATTTTAATCATAATTTTGTTCTTTATTACTCTTCTGCATGCATGATCTCATTGATACTGATTTATTAGCAACAGCATAACAATGTTGTCAAAAGAATTCAGAGACTTTTTATACTTTAAAAGTGGTGAAATGACAAAAAACACTTCATGTATTTTTACTTTTCAATTCTGAGAATGGCTCTCAAGAAATAACATTAGAAAATATAATTTTTTTATGGCTCTCTCTGTCAAAAAGGTTCCCGACCCCTGGAGTAAAGCATCACGCAATAATACAAAGTTGATTTACCCCCCCCCAAAACAAGTTTAAATCAGATTTTTCAGGAAAATAAAATGGCACAAGTTCATTTTTTAAAATTCATCATGTGAGAAAAAACAATGACATCTCCAAAATGTAACTTCGGTTTCGAGCACGAAGTTTTTTCAAAGAACTCAAAACAAAACTATCAAAGTTTCAATCGTTTTGGCTCTCTTCAACCTTTCTTCAACCAAAGAGCAAAAACTTTTCCCCCTTTTGACGAAATCTAAACAAAGCAAATTGTGTTCAAATTAACGTGTGTAATATAAGTGAACTTTCCCTTGCAACGTGTCAGGTGAGGTCAAGTGAAGCGCTGGCCATTTTCATTCTCCCAACAATGATACATTTCATTCATTTTGTCCTGGGAGCCTTTCTCCAACTTTTTTTTTTTGCACACGGCTCGCTTTCACACAGCCGCACGCACCAACGCCGACGCCACCCTTGACCTCGCTGTGAAAAGTTGTGGCGCCCGAGGTTGAACTCTCTCAGCTCGCCCGCTCCCATCCAACGCTGGGAAAGTGGCCCCCTGACATACGTGCGCGGGTTAGTGCATGTGAGCGTGGCGACACTTGGGGTGCCGTGAAAAGCACAGTATTGACCCTCGACCTCTGACCTGTCCATGCAAATGTCCCCTTCAATGCCCACCGTTGCTATTGTTAGCCATAGCTGCCTTGGCTTATGCTTCAAGCCCGCCAACGGCGTTCAAATATATCACATCAAAATGGCATATGATTTTTTTTATATAATACCAAATCCAAACTACATATATGTATATATATATATATGTGTGTGTATATGTCTATATATGTATATAGTATATATGTATGTCTATATATGTGTGTATATATGTCTTTGTATATGTGTATATGTGTTTATATATGTATATATATATATATATATGTATGTATGTATGTATGTATATATATATATATATATATATATATATATATATATATATATATATATATATATATATATATATGTATATGTATATGTATATATATATATATATATATGTATATATGTATGTCTATATATATAGATATACGTATGTATGTCTATATATGTGTGTATATATGTCTATATGTGTATATATGTGTCTATATATGTGTGTATATGTCTATATGTGTATATATGTGTCTATATGTGTATATATATATATGTATGTGTATATATGTGTATATATGTGTGTATATATGTATATATATATGTGTGTATATATGTATGTCTATATATACGTATATATATATGGGTATATATATAACGTATATATATATGGGAAAAAAAAGTGTCAAGTATTGCCACTGTTTCCAAAATTCTACCAGGGTCTGTAAACTTGAATAAATAATGCAAACAACCTTATTAAATAATAATTTGTTATTCGATTATCAGTATTTTGTGTATATGCATTATTTTGTGTATATGCATGCGTAGATAAAATCAGAATGATAATAAATAATTGCATAAGTCACTCAGTCATTGAACTGCAGTCAGATGTCAACTTCTAAAATAGGCAAACCACGCCTCACCGTGGCCAGACCACGCCAATGCAGCCGTCGTTTCCTGTTAAACGTCACTTTCAATCTCGCCTTTTCCTAATGCTGGAATTTGCTTCAAACATGACACGATTTCTCCTTTCCAACTCAAAATCTCGCCCTTCTTTAAAATGTAGTCACAATTGCACTCGATTTATCATGCCTGATCACAGAAAAACAACCAAATAGAATGCTAGATCCAGCCCAATCCAAAAACAAAAAACTTGGACGCTGTTATTGGCATTAGTTGTTACATGTCTGGGAATTGTAAACCGAGAACGGAGGGGAAATGTTCCAGCTTGTACGCTGGAAAAGGGGCTTGGAAATTCGGGAATGCCCTCTTTTTTTCTCTCTCTCTCTCTTTTTTTGGACTGCTGACGCGTCCTCCCTGTTTTCTCCCTTTTTTCTTCCTCCCAGGAGAAGAAGACGGAAGGAGGACAAGGCGCACTTTTACGTCGCTATGCTCCACCGCTACTTTATTTGGGTCCTCGTTGCGTTGGTGTTCCCGGCCCGATGCTACTTTTCCGAGGAGCGATATCCCGAGGAGTCGAGAATGCAGCCCCCGACGGTGGTGGTCGCCATCATAGCCAGGAACGCCGCTCATTCCCTGCCCTACTATCTTGGAGCTCTGGAGAATCTCGACTACCCGAAAAATCGCATATCTGTCTGGTGGGTGGCCTTCTTCTCCGCATTTAATCCAGTTAATCCACATTTAATCTATGAATTAGTGTGCCTAATCCCCGTGGATGCAAAACATATGGCCACTAAAAGTTCACTTTTATCTTCTGTCAAGTTGGAGGCCCTAAATTCTTGTGTTTTGGGGGTTTTCAAATGTATTAGGAATAATTGAGTAGGCTTTTTAGAATGAGTTTTTCTTTGAGAGGACAAAGAAATATGTATGCCTCACTGATTTGATTTTTTTTTAATTGGAAACATCTCCCTGTGAAGTTCTGGCAGCTGCAGCTTCCTGTTATGCTCCAAAAACTTTAAAATGTTCCTCTCTGTCATTGTTGAGTGACCATTTTGGAAGTGTATACGTATACATCATCTTGTGGTTTAGGTGGCTCTAGTTCACGGGTGTCAAAGTGGCGGCCCGGGGGCCAAATCTGGCCCGCCGCATCATTTTGTGTGGCCCGGGAAAGTAAATCATGAGTGCCGACTTTCTGTTTTAGGATCAAATTAAAATGAAGAGTATAGATGTATATTAAATTTGCTGATTTCCCCCCTTTTAAATCAATAATTGTCATTTTTTAATCCATTTTTTCTGTGTTTTTAGTTCAAAAATCATTTTGTAAAATCTAAAAATATGTATAAAAAAAGCTAAAATAACCATTGTTTTAGATCTATAAAAACTGAATATTCAGGGCTTTTAATCCATTTATAAAAAATAACAAAATCAAAATATTATATCTAAAATGGTCCGGGCCGCATGAAATCAAGTTGACGTTAATGTGGGCCGCGAAACAACCTGAGTTTGACACCCTTGCTCTAGTTAAATCACAATTCAGAGTTTAAGAACTGAAATGGATGTGGGCCGAGGTCATTTATTTATTTATTTGGTTACAATAATTAAAAATCCTTGCATGTAAACACACCACAACAGATTATAGCCATAGGATCATTTTTCTCCATTTTCCCTAGGCACACTTTTTGCATTGACATACTATTTGATATTAGGGAAAGTAAATTTGAAATATTTACACTGATCAAAAGCCAGTACGAATTTGGTTAGCCAATTGTGCGTGTTTCTCTTTTACATCTTGACTCAATTTTTTTTGGTATGTGCTTTCGTTTTTTTTTTGTTTTTTGTTGTTGGTTTTTTTCATATTGATTGCTTTTATTTGTGACCGCTCAGGGCAGCCACCGATCACAATGCAGATAACACCACGGCCATCCTGAAAGAGTGGCTGACCGTCATGCAGAAATTCTACCATTACGTGGAATGGCGACCAATGGAGCAACCCGTGTAAGACGACATTTCCACCGCACGTCAAATCACGCTCAAATTCAAATGGAAATATGTTATTGCCATCTGTACCTGTCTGATTTTTTCTCCCACTGAGAACGTGAGTGGTCAAAAATGGCTCCTTTCAGGTCCTACGTGGGAGAGATGGGCCCCAAACATTGGCCCAACACCAGATACGAGTACGTGATGAAGCTGAAGCAAGCGGCGCTCAACTTTGCCAGAAAACGCTGGGCCGACTACATCTTGGTACGGAACGGGAAGTTGACATTAATGCTTTTATTTGATTTCACGGGCATTTTGTGAGTTCTGTCGTTCTTAGTCGCAGTCATATTCGTTCTTTCGCCCCCTGGAGTGAAAACCGCGCCGTCAATGGCAGCCAATGAGTTAACAAGGAACCTTAAAATACCCCAAAAACCAACACGAAGTTATCCGGAAATGACCAAAATTGCACAGAATGAAACCAACACACAGCAATCCTCCCCAAATCAATAGGAAATGATGCAAATGTACATAAAGGACCCGAAAGTGCCCTGAAATAACGAGGAATTGACACCAAATGAACTCACTGCCTGCCATTGACAACAATAGAGGTCCAATTTAGTTCAAATGGATTTGGATGCTCATCATTCGGCGCCATTGACGTCTTGCGCCGTCAATAGCGGCCATTAAGTTACCTTTTTATGGCCAAAAATAAACTGATTCTAGCTCGCATGCGATTTAATTTTGACTTTGACACCCCCGGTTTATACTTATATTGGATTGGATAACTTTATTCATCCCGTTTTTGGCAAATTTCGTTGTCACAGTAGCAAGAAGGTGAGAATACAGACACAGGAAAAGACATTTTAGACATAAATAGATAGGTAATAAGTAAGTTAATAAATAGATACATGAATAAATATATAAATAAATAAGCATGTTGCTGAAATATATATATATATATATACATATACACATACACATACATATACACATACACATACATATATATACATATATATATATATATATATATATATATATATATATATATATACATATACACATACACATACACATACATATACATATATACATATATACATATATACATATATACATATACATATACATATACATATACATATACATATACACATACACATACACATACATGTATATAAGCACATATATACATACATACACATAGATGTACATGCATGGATACGGTAGGTCTTAACACTCAGCCATTTTTTTTGTTAAATTGTCGTTATTTCCCGCTGCAGTACGCGGACACGGACAACATCCTCACCAACCCCAACGTCCTCAATCTCCTGATCGCTGAGAACAAGTCAGTCATCGCGCCCATGCTGGATTCTCCGGGTGCGTACTCCAACTACTGGTGTGGAATAACACCGCAGGTGAGGCACGCATCCGTTGCCCAGAAGAATCTGTTTTTCTTTTTTGTTTTGAATTCTCAAGTCGTCCATTAAGGGTTATTATCGAAGGACCGCAGAGTATTTCCCCACCCGCCACCGCCAGCGCTTGGGCTGCTTCCCTGTTCCAATGGTGCATTCCACCATGCTCCTGGATTTAAGGAAGGAGGGCATGAAGAAGCTGGCTTTTTACCCTCCTCACAAGGAATATTCCTGGCCCTACGACGACATCATCGTCTTTGCCTTCTCCTGCCGATCCACAGGTTTCGTAAAGCAATCCCATACCTGTCAACTTGTACTTTTTCCCCGTTTTTTTTGAACATTTCAAATTGAGGGACACATTAGTCCCTCGAATATCGCGGTTAATGTAGACCACATGTGTCAAACTGTCGGCCCGGGGGCCAAATCTGGCCCGCCGCATCATTTTGTGTGGCCCGGGAAAGTAAATCATGAGTGCGGACTTTCTGTTTTAGGATCAAATTGAAATAAAGAGTATAGATGTAGATTAAATTTCCTGATTTTCCCCCTTTTAAATCAATAATTGTCATTTTTTAACCCATTTTTTCTGTGTTTTTTGTTCAAAAATCATTTAGTAAAATCTAAAAATATATTTTAAAAAGCTAAAATAAACATTGTTTTAGATCTATAAAAAACTGAATATTCAGGGCTTTTAATCCAGTTCTTTTAATCCATTTATATAAAAAAATCTAAATATTATATCTAAAATGGTCCGGCCCACGTGAAATCAAGTTGAAGTTAAAGCGGCCAGCGAACCAACCCGAGTCTGATACCCCTGATGTAGACCAAACATGGCCACGATAATTGAAAAATGGCGAAGTAGGGTCACCTCTATTATACATTTTTTCCCCTTCAGTGCTGAGTCCAAGTAGCAAAAGTGGCTTATGAGTTTCAGCATGGATTTTCACATTTGTATGTACTTAAAAAACATTTTTGAAAAAAAATAATTAATAGCGGGCAAAAATCGCAAGGTAGTGAATTTGCGATAAGTGAAGACGTGAAAATCGAGGGATTACTGTAAAAACTTTCCTACAGGATTTTTTTTAAGTACGTTTTTTTTGTAAAACTGATCTCGTTTTACCCATTTCGGCTCTAATCCGGATCATCTCGGTCACTGGTAGCAGACCAAAACGTCATCATAGATTGCTAATGTTGTCATACCTTTTCACTATTTAAATACTCATTTTATTGTTATTTTTTGTCTCCTTATTGCAGCCATCCAGATGTACTTATGCAACCAGGAGCGCTACGGCTACTTGAATATCCCAGCTAAACCTCAACACACGCTGGAGGATGATCGTCTCAACTTTGTGCACGTCCACTTGGAGTCCATGAGTAAGAATCCAAAAATCCAAAATCTCCTTTCTAACGCACAGCACAATAAGAAAATGTGTCTTTTGCAGTTGATGGTCCTCCCATGAAAGCTTCTCAATACGTCCACATGTTCCCCAAGCAGAGAGATCTCATGGGCTTTGATGAGGTAATGTAAGTACATTGCCATAAGAATTATCAGTTATCATAACATTGCGGAGGACTTGAGGAACTTTGGGGGCTCACTTTTTCGTTAATTAGTGTATTCATTTTTCAAGAATCAATCACTTTATTGTGTTTATGCACATTTTCGTGGGAATTAGTTAAACTGACTGTAGGCGTGTCGTGAAATATGTATAATATTTTTACCCCAAAACTCTAACAATCCTCATACCTTCAGGCTTTTTTGAGGCAAAATGTGAAATTTAGAGCAGTTTATTTCAGACTATTAAGAGTAAAATATTCATATATATTTTTCTAAATGAACAACTGGAAGTCATCACACTTTATTGGACATTTATTGTGTAAACTATCTAGTGTATATAATAAATTAGTCTTACATTGATTTAACATGGCATGAATACGTTTTTTTAAATATTATTGCATGTTTTTATTTCATATTATCTATCTTATTTACATTTATGAAATTGAATGACACAATTACATTGACACAATCACAATTCCCCCAAGTATTTTTTGACGATTATGAATGTTTTCTTTTTGTTTTTTCAGTTGATATTTGCCTCCACCTTTATTATTCCTAGACATACCAACATTAAAAAGTTCCAAAAACACATTAATGTCCATAAATAAAAGTCAATAACTATATAAAATTGCTACTAGGCTATCTTACGTACTAGCAACTTTGGCTTTTCCCCAGATCTATCTGATTAATCTGCGCCGACGCCCTGACCGCCGAGACAGGATGTTGTTCTCCTTAAACGAGCTGGAGATCGACGTCAAGGTGGTCGACGCCGTTGACGGAAAGTAAGTATGCTCGATTTTCCCCTTCATCTCTCTGAGGAATAGTGTCGTGGTTAAGAAATCAACAAGGATCGCCTTTTGTTATCTCATTATCACCTGGTTTGGTCCCCGGATGTTTGGTCCCCGGACGTTTGGTCGAGCGGACGTTTGGTCGAGCGGACGTTTGGTCGAGCGGACGTTTGGTCGAGCGGACGTTTGGTCGAGCGGACGTTTGGTCGAGCGGACGTTTGGTCGAGCGGACGTTTGGTCGAGCGGACGTTTGGTCGAGCGGACGTTTGGTCGAGCGGACGTTTGGTCGAGCGGACGTTTGGTCGAGCGGACGTTTGGTCGAGCGGACGTTTGGTCGAGCGGACGTTTGGTCGAGCGGACGTTTGGTCGAGCGGACGTTTGGTAGAACGGACGTTTGGTCGCCGGGTTCGCTCACTGTCAAATTATGACAGAGTTTACTGTTGATATTTTGATATTAGATATTTAGATATTTAACTCACTCTCTCTCTCATGATTATACTTTTGAGAGCTGGTTTCAACAGTAACAACCCGGCGACCAAACGTCCGTTCTACCAAACGTCCGTTCTACAAAACGTCCGTTAGACCAAACGTCCGGTCGACCAAACATCTGGGGACCAAACGTCTTTCGACGAAACGTCCAAGTACCATTCCAACGCTTCCTTCCATGCTTCGTAAAGCTGTGTTGATTACGATGTATACAGGCCACAATCCATTGGGTGTATAGACAAAAGAACTACATATCCCAGCAGTCACTGCGCAGTACTTTTTCTACGGGGAAAATAGTAGAGTCGGGGATGGTGTACCCTATCGACTGATTTATTTTATTTTATCATGATAACAATTTTAGTATTGGTCCATATATAAAGCGCACTGGATTATAAGGCGCCCTGTCTATTTTGGAGAAAATGTAAGACTTTTATGTGCGCCTTATAGTCGGTATTTGTGGAAATACGTGCCGCTACGATATTAAGTGCGTGTCTTGGCAGTGCACTGAACAGCAGCGACATCAAAATTCTGGGCGTGGACTTGCTTCCCGGGTATTATGACCCGTTTTCTGGACGCACCCTGACCAAAGGCGAAGTGGGCTGCTTCCTCAGCCACTACTACATCTGGAAGGAGGTACGACGAAGCGAGCGTGACGAACGTGGAAAGGAGAGAGTGCTTAGCTGGAGTTGTTTTTTTTGTCCAGATGGTGGACATGCAGCTGGACAAGGCCTTGGTGCTGGAGGACGACGTTCGTTTCCAGGCCAACTTCAAGCGACGAGTCCTGACGCTGATGGAGGAAATCGAGCAGGTGGAGCTGGACTGGGACCTCATGTGAGATATTTTATTATCTCTTCCAAAGGGAAATATGAAGAGGAGATTAAGTTGTTTTTTTGGTGCAGATACTTTGGCAGGAAGCAGGTGAACCCTAATAAAGAGGAAGCGGTGGAGGACGTCCAGAACTTGGTGTTTGCCGACTACTCCTACTGGACGCTCTCCTACGCCATTTCCCAGCAAGGTGCTCACAAGCTACTCAATGCCGAGCCACTTTCCAAGATGCTCCCCGTCGATGAGTTTCTCCCTATTATGTACGACAAACATCCCAAGTACGTACGCTAATTTCTTTGCAAGCCGTTGATACTTTTTTTTCTCCTTTTGAGTCCAAAGTAAACTGCAAAGCTTTCCTTTTTTGAACCTTTCCGCGTGGCCAGACCACAAAGTCAATTATTTTTATACGGTATGGCAGAAAAACAGAGGCCAATCGTTGCATTTCTGGGAATAACTTTTTGCGATTTCCGAACCCTGCGCTTTACACAATATTTTCTATTTGTCATAAAGCGTTCATATGAGTAAAGTTCATCATGAATTGGTTTAGTGCAGGGGTGTCAGACTCGGGTTGGTTCGCGGGCCGCTTTAACGTCAACTTGATTTCACGTGGGCCAGACCATTTTAGATATAATATTTAGATTTTTTTATAAATGGATGAAAAGAACTGGATTAAAAGCCCTGAATATTCAGTTTTTTATAGATCTAAAACATTTTTTAAGCTTTTTTTTATGTTTTTAGATTTTACAAAATGATTTTTGAACTACAAACACAGAAAAAATGTATAAAAAATGACAATTATTGATTTAAAAGGGGTAAAATAAGGACATTTAATATACATCTATACTTTTCATTTTAATTTGATCCTAAAACAGAAAGTTGGCACATGATTTATTTTCCCGGGCCACACAAAATGATGCGGTGGGCCAGATTTGGCCCCTGGGCTGCCACTTTGACACCTGTGGTTTAGTGAATGAATTTGAAACTGATTCCTGTTTAAATGATGCTTTCTTTTCCTCGCCGACTCATTGCTATAGCAAAATGTTTGCAGATTTTGTTAGTGTGAGCCTACTTTTTTATTTATTTTTTACTTAACAGCACAATATGTTTACAAGAAATGTTGCCTGTTGCAAATTCAACCAAATTGCAGAAGAATTCCATAAAACACAATGAGTGTGTGGAATGAAATACTTAAATGGACTCCACACATTCCTATTTATCTCTCAAATGTCTCTATTTCGAGATAAAAAATGAAAATATTTGAACGATTTGACGCCTTTTGTGTTCACAGCGAGGACTACAAGTCCCACTTCCTCAACCGGAATTTACAAACCTTCAGTACCCGCCCTCTCCTGGTGCAGCCTTGCCACTACGCCGGCGACCCCCAGTGGGTGAGCGACACCGAGACGTCCACGCTGTGGGACGACGACGCGGTGCGGACCGATTGGAGGGGCTCCCACAAGACCCTCAAGGGGGGCGTGGCACCGCCGCCCCAGATGCTGTCGGCGTCCTACAAGGACGAACTCTAAAGCGGCCAGAGACGATCGAGAGGTGAATATTACGGGGACGACGTTTTCATTTTTCATGACGACCCCCCCGTGTGCTTTAAAGCGTGACTTTACAGAAAAACACGCTCGCGATGACATGGTTGAGGAGAATGGCGGCGTTTGGTGGTGTTGGGCTGCCTTTTTATTTTTCTCCGTCAGGGACTGGTACTGATATGACTTGCACAAAAAAAAAACACATTTCTGAATGTGTGCTTGTAGTAAACTATCGAATTCAACGTACATGACCAAACGTACCTCATATTTTTCAAGTATAAACACATATGTACACTTACCATTGGAAATGATGATGTCATCAAAAAGAGACATTTCCAAATTCATAAGATTTTTAATGAAAATTTCAGGACAGGGTCAAAATCTTTTTTTATTGTTATTATTGTAGTTGTCAAGGGAATGATGATAAGAAATCTACATTTGATAATGTATCATTTCTAGAGGTTTTCAGATATAAATGATGGTCATGTTTAGTTCATACTCGGTACAGGAAAAGACCAAAGGACAAATCATGATAATGGTTTGTGAACATTAATTTAATGCGCACACTTACCGTATTTTCTCGTTCATACGCCGTATTTGTCGCTAAAAAAATAATGACAATCAAGGGTACGGTTCATATGCGCACAAATTAGACTTGATATGACAAAAACAAAAGGCCATAACGCAAGACAATGCGGCCGATATGGTCATTTACTTCAAATTAGAGAAAAGATAAACAGATAAAACGCTAACCTAAAATTATTTTGACATCAATGAATGAAATTCAAGATTTTTTTTTTATCTTGCATAAAACATTGAGAATCGGGGGGCGTCTTATACGAGAGAAATTGTAAAATTCAACGATTTTAAGGCTATTTTAAAGGTGCGGCTTATACGTGGATGCGACTTATATGCAAGAAAATACGGTAATTTCTTTTTTTGGAAGCAACGATCAATTGTTTTCATATTAAGACATCAAGTATGCAGGAGAGTGCAACAGGACGAATCGTTTTTTACTGAGTGAATAATTGTGCTATTAAAACACAATTAGCAATAGCATTTATATTTCTGGCTCCCTGCAAAGAATGTGGCACTGGGCTACTTTTTTATTTATGTCCGCATTATGTGCCAGCTTCTCGGTTTGTTAACAAACTAAGCATGCGGCTCTCGTGCAGCTGAATAACAAACATGGGAATGTCATTTTTAATATGCAAAATAGTTTTTAATGCACTTCAATGTCATTTTTGCATTTGATCCTCTCCTATTGTGTTAATGTTGAAATTCGTATTGAACAAAGTGATTCATTTGAGGGCCAAATATGGAATTTCTTACAAAGAATTGAAATAAAAAGACAAGTAGTCTTGTTCGAAAGGGGAGGAAAAAATACCGTTTTGCATCCCAACACTCATGTTACACTTCTTAAAGGGTTTATTAATGATTCCTTTATTGAGAAGTCATAAAAAAATTGTCATTTGTCATCATATTTGCGCACCTGGTCTATAAAACTAAATTTAAATCCAGTTTGTCTTTAAACGTGCTGTCATAAATGTCAGTTGGGGCACAGATTGGTTATTTACAACCAGTGAATTCCTTTTGTTGCATAATCATTAATGTGTTATGCTCATCAGTAATCATTTACTAAACTTATGTCCAAAATAGTTTGTTGCACTGCAATGTTTTAATGATAATATGGAAACCTTAAAAAGTCCCCCAAGCATCTGGTTTGCGTGATCTAGTTTAATCTGGAATAAAATAACTGAGATTCCTCCCTAAACTAAGTAAAAAAAATAAAATAAAAATTTGGGATAGACTGATTCCCAGGCCATACAACCCGACCTTTTGTTTCATGTTCTCCACTGTGCAGACATGATATACAATAGTCCAGATTAGATTAGATTATCCGAGTCTGAGGCCGGGATTAGACAAGGTTTCCGTCCGTACAAAGGTCCTGCCGTTAAGGATTCACCGGCGCAAATGCTTTGAAAAGATCACCAGTGTGCCATTCTCAGTCTGTTCAAGGCTGGTGTAGACCGGAGGGAACCTCCTTCTGCAGGAGGTTTCTTCATGTCGGCTCCTCATTGGTTGATGGGAAGGAGGTGGGGATTCACTACATAACTTTTTTTTCCTTTTTTCAATAAATGTGGTTCTTTGATGTACATATTTTATATTGTGTTTTGAATAGTACACTCACCATCAATTGACTGTGGCCTGACTAAACGATTAATCTGATTGGTCAAGGGTAAACATGTTTGTTAAATTCCATCAATTCTTCATTAAACATTGAATAGAGAAATTATTTTCAAGGTATAGCATTTGATATCATTTTTTTTTCAGCAATAGCAGCTTGGAAAAGGTTTTTCATACAAGTTACTGCACCAGTGTTCTATTGGGTTGAGGTCAGGTTGAATCTAAATTGTTGTCATCCTTGCTTTACTTTGTAAACTGTTGAAAGTTATTTTGAAAGAACAATATATGTCATCCATCAACGGATTCCACATCATTGTAAGCATGGATTTGTTCAAAAGGATGTGAATTTTTTACTGGATCAATTTACCTATGAGAAAAAGCACACCTAAATTAGAGCAGTTCCAGCTATAAATGACATAATGACTGCATACCAATCCTTCTTTTCTCACTTCACTTGACGTGATTCTTCATGAGACACTTTGCAAAAATCATCTCTATAAACGGGATTTAAATGTGAAATCCCGTGGATTGTTGGACAGGAAGAGGGCGTGGCCAAAGCGCTGTCAGCTCCACGTTGTGTACACATTCTTCTTTCGGCGTCAGCTCAATTGCCGACTAACATCTGTCACCAGGACGCACTTGAACAACTTCCAATCGTCTCCTCACCTGATAACTTCATCTAACATATTGGTGAGTGCGTGCTTCCATGATTGTTTGCAATTTAAAGCCTCCCCGTGCTGGTTTTTGCGTGGGTTTCTACACTCGGCTTTCCACGAGTTACAAACTCCAGTACTTTTCTATATAATCATTAATCATGCATGCTTTCGAGCGTTTGACCAGGAACTTTATTTTGCAGATGATTCCTATGATCATGCTTAAATCAGAGTTTAAACCTGCTCGGCCCGATTGTGTGATTACAACTAGGTTATATTACATTTTTTTATATGCGTCTTCTAATATGAAACGTGAAATCCTTATAAATCTCTATTCAAATGGTCCATATTTTTGCAATATCTCATTCGAGGACGCTAACATTGTTTGTTTATTATTGTATTAATTTATTGTGTGTTTGTTTCCTGAAACGCCACAAGATGATGCTAAAGACAGTAAGTATGAAAATGGATATGTAGATCTTTGACCGGGAGACAAACTGTATGTTGCTAAATTTAACCTGAGTTAAATTGTGAAACAAGTTATGTCAGATTCTAAATTGAATGACGTGCATTAAGAGCATTTATTTGGGGTATTTAGGGTGGTGAATGCAGAAATAATCATGTATTTTGTATTTTTTTTTGTAACTTTTTGCAGCGGTCTCTCCCAGTAATCTATGGGCATTTGCCAAGAGACTTTATGGACTACTTTTTATTTATTTATTTATTTTTTTACGATTAAATAAGGTCAAAAATGTATTTAATTATTGATATTTATGATTGACTGCTAAGCACTTTAGGATTGGAGGAAGATGACAAGAGGCTGGGGTTTGATTGACATGCAGGAGGTTAATATTATATGATGTGTTAAAAATGTGTAGGACTATCCATGAATGTGGCTTTACATTTTATTTTGCTGCTAAATTCACTTTGTCTAAACGTTATTAAGCCATTTTTTAGATTCCTTTCAAATGCATGCTTGTTTACTTTGTGTTCATTTGCCATGTGTTTGTTAATGTGTTTCTTTGTGTGTTCTGTCCGCGTGTTTGTATGAGTCTAACCCGATTTGACTTTTTTGGCTTGCCTCCCTTGTGTGACCCAGGTGTCTGTGATTGTCTCGTTAACCATCCCCCATCTGTGTATTCAAACCCCGTGTTTTTGTGCGTCCGTATGGGAGTATTTTGAGTTGAAATGAATGGAAGGCTTTTATTGTCATTATACAAGAATAATGAGATTTGAAGCCACATAGTGCACAAATAACAACAAACAGACAAATAAATAAATAATTAATAAATAAGTAGTCCAAGTGAGATCAGCAGAGTGGCGAATCATAACACATTTGGGACTTTTAATGTATATTAATTATCCCAATATGCCCCAAAAAGTAAAATTCGCCAGTGTTCTTATATCCAGTATTGATTCACATAACTTGGCCAAGAGAGTGAAAATCTTGTTCTCTGGATCCTGGTTTATAGAGTTTTAGACAAGTTGAAACCCGTTCACCCTGGTCCAGTTTTAATTGTCTCGTCACCAAGCAAAACCGTATTTTTTACAGGCATGGAAAATGTGAATGATTGTTGCCGTCGTGTAGAGACGACGGCTTAAATATTCATTTTGAAGAAGCTAAAGGATTTGTTGACTCTCTCCATAGGGGCCCATGGCTTTCCTGGCGGGTGCGTTTCAGCGATTGGTAGGGAGAGCACGCCTCCCCGTCTCCGCTGGTTGTCGGACCTACAGCTCGGAGCCCACCAAAGAGAAGAACGTTCCCTACGAGAAGACACTCAAACAGGATGAAACCTCCACATCTGGGCCTACTAAACCTTTACCCAGGTAGTATGATGAGTTTTAGACATTCAGGGGATGGGTGACCAATCACTATAATATTCAACAGTACTTTTGAGGAAGAAACATGACATACCAGATTTATTTTTGTTTAAAAAATAATAATAATAATAATAATAAATAAATAAAAATCCTTTGACAACTTAAGTCGTGTTTGGCTTGTTGTGATGTCCCAAGATTTACAAAATCCAGGTTTTGGTGGTCCTCAAGGGTGGGGGTATTTTTTTTTGTTCAATTGATCCTTTGACCAATGAGATTTCTGCAGAAAACAAGAAGCACCTGACGACAATCCACTGATTGCACTTGCGACATTCCAGAGTTGTAGAAAGGTTTCCTCTTTTAGAGGTTGGAACCAAAGCCCCAACCCCCGTTTGTGGAATAGTTTGCCCACTATTCTGTGTTTGTGGAATAGTTTATCACACCCCGATTTAAGATAAAAACTCTTTAGTGTTCAAATCGTTTTTCCAGGCATTATTAAAAACATGAGGAGACGATCGGTGTCATTTTATGACAATGTTTTGTCCTTTGACATCCTGGTTTAGGTCAGCAGATGTGGTGGTGATCGGGGGTGGCAGTCTGGGTTGTCAGACCCTCTACCACTTGGCTAAAATGGGTATGACAAATGTGGTTCTGCTGGAGAGGGATCGACTGACGGCTGGAACCACCTGGCACACAGCAGGTAAAAAAATAAGTTTTCAACATTGATTTAAAGTTTCACTACAAAGTGCACAAATGACAACAACAAACAGACAAATATATAATCAATACATAATAACAATAAAAAAGTAGTCACAAGGAAGTGCACAAATAATAACAAACAAATGAACAGATAAATAATCAATAAATAATCATAATAAATAAATAGTCAATAAATAAAGGGCCCCAAAAAAGTAAAAAATAAAGTAGACATATGGTGAATGTAATAATAATACTTATTATTATTATCCAATTATTAATCAATAAATATTAACAATAAATAATCAATAAAAAGTAGTCACAAGGAAGTGCACAAATATCAATAACAAACAAATGAACAGATAAATAATCATAATAAATAAATAGTCAATAAATAAATGGCCCAAAAAAAGTAAAAAATAAAGTAGACATATGGTGAATGTCAGAAAATTTCCAAGGTGGGTGTGACTAATGATACACTGTATATCCAAATGATATTTTCTATAGAAGGTAAGAAATCCAACATAAGGAATCCAACTCATTCATGTTCCAGTTCTTCTGCAACCTAAATGAGGACAAGTTAGATCAAAAATGGATAGAAACTGAAACTACAAATATTAAGAACTTCACAGTTAGAATGTAACTAAAATAGCGTTCATAATACAAAGTCATTTGTTACAGTTGCACATTAGTCATTTCATTAGTCATTAGTCATATGTTTCGTCCGCTGACGCGTGTGCTGCATCTTGCAGGCCTCCTGTGGCAGCTCCGCCCAAGTGATGTGGAGGTGGAGCTCCTGGCCCACACGCGCAACGTGATCAGCAAAGACCTGGAGGAAGAAACGGGCCTCCACACGGGCTGGATCCAGAACGGAGGACTCTTCATCGCCTCCAACAAGCAGCGGCTGGACGAATACAAGCGCCTCATGTCGGTGAGAAGTCAGAAAACAGAGATTCAACTACACACACAAGCTTTTTTTTTTTTTTTTAAATATTCCAAATAGTTCGATTTTTCTTTGAATGCTACATTAACTATAGAATCATTTCTATTGTGGCTCTTCTAGCATATATTTAATGACATTTTGGCAAAGGTCCTCTTTGAATGTGCAAATGATAAGCCATGAAACAATATTGCCTCTTTTTGGTCTAGCTGGGTAAAGTTTACGGTATCGAGTCCTACGTGCTGTCACCTGCTGAGACCAAAGACCTGTACCCTCTCATGAACGTGGACGACCTTTACGGGACACTTTACGTGCCCAAAGATGGCACCATGGACCCCGCGGGCACCTGCACTACCCTGAGTAGAGCTGCTTCTGCAAGGGGAGCCATGGTAACATTTACTTACTAATAAAATGTTTAATTTTTTTTTTTTTTTAAATCAACACACCTAACTTCATTTGAAATTGTTCTTAAGTCATTGTAATAATTCATAAAATACACTCGTCTTGGAATAGTGGACTTGCTTAACAAGACAGAAAATAATTCAATCTAAAAATAGTGTATTCTGCGAATATTTAGAAAAAATTCCCAATACAAACTAAATGTACTTTTTGTTCCTGAATGAATTTTGATTGCCATTTTTGGTTTTTATATATAATGATAGTACACTGGGGTGTCAGACTCGGGTTGGTTTGCGGGCCGCTTTAACGTCAACTTGATTTCATGTGGGCCGCACCATTTTAGATATAATATTTAGATTTTTTTTAATCAATGGATTAAAAGAACTGGATTAAAAGCCCTGAATATTCAGTTTTTTTCTATATCTAAAACTATGTTTATTTTAGTTTTTTAAAATATATTTTTAGATTTTACAAAATGATTTTTGAACTAAAAACACAGAAAAATTGATTTTTTTTTTACAATTATTGATTTAAAGGGGGAAAATCATGAAATGTAATATACATCTATACTCTTCATTTTAATTTGATCTTAAAACAGAAAGTCGGCACTCATGATTTACTTTCCCGGGCCGCATAAAATGATGCAGCGGACCAGATTTGGCCCCCGGGCCGCCACTTTTACACGTGTGCTATTGTGTTGTTTACAGCACAAAAGGGGGTTGTAGTGAGTCATCTGGGATTTATTTTTTTCTAACTGTACCTTTCTGAACCAGGTGATTGAAAACTGCCCGGTGACCGGGATCAAAGTGCAAGCAGATGATTTTGGGGTGAAGAGGGTCAAGGCAGTGGAGACCCCCCACGGCACCATTGAGACGCCGTGTGTGGTGAATTGTGCAGGTCTACATTTTGTGGTTGTATTTCTTTTGATTTCTGTTGAAGCCTAAAGCAAGCAATCCCTTGACTTGGTACCGGAAAATTCCGATTTGACGCATAGGAAACCTGTTTTTTTTTTAGAATTGAAGGTGACATTGCCAATAACATAGTTTTTTTTTAATGCTTCCGGAAAAGGAGTGTGGGCTACAAAACTGGGGCAAATGGCTGGCGTGAAAGTGCCCCTCGTTGCCATGCACCACGCCTACGTGGTAACGGAGAGGATCCAAGGAATTCAGGTCAGTTCTTTGTCAATCATGGACAATTTTTTACCTCTGTCAATACGCCATTTTTCTCTATAATCATAAGCGTCATCTTCTGGTTATTTCAAATCACTTTTTAAATCAGCCAAGACACTGTACAAGAAATGCAAATTAATCTAGACTAAGGGTGTCAGACTCGGGTTGGTTCGCGGGCCGCTTTAACGTCAACTTGATTTCACGTGGGCCGGACCATTTTAGATATAATATTTAGATTTTTTTTCTTATAAATGGATTAAAAGAACTGGATTAAAAGCCCTGAATATTCAGTTTTTTATAGATCTAAAACAATGTTTATTTTAGCTTTTTAAATATATTTTTAGATTTTACAAAATGATTTTTGAACTAAAAACAAAAAAATTGATTAAAAAATGACAATTATTGATTTAAAAGGGGGAAATCAGGAAATTTAATATACATCTATACTCCATTTTAATTTGATCCTATTACAGAAAGTCGGCACTCATGATTTACTTTCCCGGGCCACACAAAATAATGTGGTGGGCCAGATTTGGCCCCCGGGCCACCACTTTGACACCAGTGATCTACACCAAAGCACAGCTGAAAAAGGAGCAAAGTCATGGAACAGAACACAAACTAACTAAAATGTAGAAATCTACTATAACCTACACGAAAGTAATATTTAACCTTCATTTAAACTGCATCCTTAATCAAAGAAGTACCCAGAAATCATGAAAAAAAAAATGTACACAATTACACAATTTGCTGACGTTGAGCCTTGTGAAAATTAATGATACCACCAGAGGACACTGTGACCATAGATTTCTCCAACATGAAAAGACCACAGATGGCTCAGTGTGTCTTTTTTGTGTAAATATCCCAATTGTAAGACATGGCACAACTTAACTCAGGCATCATGCGCATCCAAATAGTGAGTACGCATATGTTTAACAGTGCTCATCCGCTTGTGAACCATTTTTCATTTTGGAATATTCGCTTATGTCGCTTGAAGGAATTCGAGCAGCATCACGGCGACACGACACGCTACTCCCAAATGTAGAAAGTCACAATAAACGGCTGTATTTGGTTCATGGCCACACGGGGTGACTCAACCAGTTGAATTATTTGCCCCTTTACATTCATTATTTATCACTGGCATAGTAAATGTTTTCCCCTTGACTTTATAGTTTGACTCACAGCACGTTTTATTCCCGATTGTATTATTCGTTGTAAATGATGTTCACGTCTCAAGGGAAATGATTCATGCAGCGTTTTTCGCGGACTTTAACAGCGAGTGTCTAGCGTGCTATTGATTCTTTGTGCCCACATTTCACCTCTTGATGTTGCCATAACGACGCGAGGGTGCTGGAGCCTATCCCAGCCAACTGTGGGTACCCTGAGTTGGTTGCCGGCCAATCGCGGGATAGGCGTAGTCATCGTTTTTTTATCCACGTAACGAGTCGGGATGTATTTATGTCATCTGTGCAGAATATGCCGAATGTGAGGGACCATGATGCATCAGTGTACCTGCGTCTCCAAGGGGACGCCCTCTCCGTGGGGGGTTACGAACAGAATCCTGTCTTCTGGGATGAGGTAAACTGTCCTTCAGTAGATGTTCATAGTGGAACTTGAACCCATCACCTTGGAATTGAATTGAATGCTTTTATTGTCATTATACAAGTATAATGAGATTTAAAGCTTGATGAGCTTTGCATTTTTGGAGCTCTGATAAAATATACTGTGGCGTAGCAACAGTTTACATAAGTCAGGGTTTCCTCATTAAGTTAGATTTTGAAGACCTACTGAAATTCACTTGCAGTGCGTACTCTTTTCTGAAAAATGCAAGTCATTCATGAATAACTTTGCAGTCCTACCTAAAGGTTAACACTTTCAGTTATTCTCTAGGTTGTTACAAGTATTATATTAATTAAGAATGCCACCTAGCGCAAGGGTGTCAGACTCGGGTTGGGCCGCTTTAACGTCAACTTGATTTCATGTGGGCCGGACCATTTTAGATATAATATTTAGATTTGTTTTTAATAAATGGATTAAATGAACTGCATTAAAGGGCCTGAATATTCAGTTTTTTATAGATTTAAAACAATGTTTATTTTAGCTTTTTTTATATTTTTACATTTTACAAAATGATTTTTGAACTAAAAACAGAAAAAATGGATTAAAAAATGACAAGTATTGATTTAAAAGGGGGAAAATCAGGAAATTTAATATACATCTATACTCCATTTTAATTTGATCCTAAAACAGAAAGTCGGCACTCATCATTTACTTTCTCGGGCCTCATTCATTCCTCATTCATTGACTTTGTTTTTTTGTTTTTCTGAGCCTGGCTGTGCGCAGACATGATTCATTTCTGATGAAGTCCCTTCTCGATCTTTTCTCCTTGCTCGCCCTCTGATCGCTTTGGAGGAGAAATCGGAGACGAGAATTAGTTGAAAACAGAGTGAGCTCGAGGGGGGGGAATGGTTTGGAGTAAGAAGGATTGATGTCTTGGGAATGCGGAGGGACAAAAGCAATCTTCACTTGAGTGCCGTGTAATAACGCCAAACTCCTCGGTGACATCCAAGTATTGTTAGCTCCCTTTGCATATTTAAACTTTAGATTAGATAACTCTATTCATCCCGTATTCGGGAAATTTCACTTAAAATCAGAACTCATTTGACGCCATTTTGGAGGTGATAAACTACTGGTTGAAGTGAGTTTCAGAGCTTCATCTTGCAGTAAGAGGCATTTCTGCATGGGTTTTTATAAGGGAATTTTCAGTTTGTACATGATTGTTTGTTTGCAGGTGTCCGATAAATTTGCCTTCAGCCTGTTTGACTTGGACTGGGATGTATTTATGCAACATATTGAGGGGGCCATCAACAGAGTTCCTGTTCTGGAGCAGACTGGTATTAAATCCACTGTCTGTGGACCAGGTACACACACACATAAAATTATTTTTTTCTTGCAAACATAATTTGTATATACAAATATACTTTTGAAAGGGTTTCATCCCGGACATTCATTCATTCTTGATAGCAAAGAAATAGAATTGGAAAAATGAAAAATATCGTAAAATGTAGTAACAAATGGATTCTAATGTCGTTTGGCTCTATTTAAGCACAACAGTATTTTTGGCAGCAATTTTAAACTCAATGACTGATGAAACTTTGTGACAATACTGCGCAATATTAATCACCAATGAAAGACTATTTGGAATGTTTTACCTCTCAGTTTTGTTTTCTTATAATATGTTTGATACATTCATTTTTTTGGGGACATTAAGAGGGTGTTTTTGTCTTCAGAATCTTTCACAGCAGACCATAAGCCGCTAATGGGAGAAGCTCCAGAGGTCCGAGGATTTTTCTTGGGGTGTGGCTTCAACAGTGCAGGTAAGTGATAGAATAGCTCATTATATATTCATAATTATTATGTTTTGTAACAAAGCTAAATTAATACTAGAGAGAATGCCTTTTTTGGTGGACGTGACTCAAAAAATGAGGAAATCAGATCCGTAATTTTATCAAATAGAGGACTGGAATGGTTATGAAATGTTTAAAACCCCCCTCCCCACCCCGTCCCCCCCTTCTGCCGTCTCATCTCTTATCGCGCAAAACACATTCACGTCACACAGCGGCTTACTTGGCTCAGTGTTTGGATAAGGGAGAAACCACGGGGCTAAAGTTCTTCGCTGGCGTCAAGTGCTTACTTTGGCTAATTGTAGATGTTGCCGGGCAACGTTGAATTACCTGCGCCGTGTCACGACGCTATGGCTCGGAACTCTGATGCGTGTCCGTATATTGTGACGATTACGGCCGTGTAATTGCTTTTCACGAGGGTAATAATGAGCGCCTTCCCGTTGAGGCAGGACACGGCGAAGCTTTTAAAACTGAAAGCCGCCCGAGCGTAATTACGCTGAGTGCCGCGGCGCTCTTGAACGGATGATATTCAGGGTACGGCAAATGGAGGTGTGAGGTTAAATCGAGACCTACGCTCTGCTTTCTGTTACTAATGCATTTAGAATTAAGTTACGTTAAACGAGATTGTTTTTTTTTTTGTTTAGGTCATTCAAAATGGTTGCGACAAAAAAGCATTGGAAGGGCTCGAATAAATGGAAATTTTACTATAGGGGATTTTTCCACAGATTTGTGATTGGGTTTTCTTTTGTTCAAAATACCAGAAATAGGTTCTATTGATTTTGAATTGAATTGAATTGAAGTTTTTGGCCTATTGTCGTATAAAGACACTTTCTGGGAGTTGGTGGAGGAACAGATAGAGAAACTGCAGGATGCCGTGGTTTGCGTATGGCGAGCTAACGTTAATAGAGCAGGATGCAATGGGCGTAATGCGGGAATTGTGCAAGCGGAGCGTGAATGCAGATGCGTTCAGGGCGCTTATCCGTGGCGACATTTATCAGCGCCACCTCGCTCGACTGCTGGTCCCAGCGTCTTGGGAGAAGTCTATCACCCTCTTCCTCGCTCTCCGTTTCCCATCCATCCACGTTCACCTCCGGCTGGGTCGGAGTGACGGCCGCCGCGGGTTTGTGAGGCGGGGGGGCTGACGGAGGGATAAAAGAAGGATGCAAGGCCGTTCGAGTTGTGTGGCAGCGCACGTACACGCGCGTGTATGCAAATTGCTAAGGGAACCTCGGCAAGGGGGGGTGGCTTTGAGGAAAAAGCTAATTAAGGATGCTGTTTTGGAATGAAGATGGCTGACGGTAATGATTTGGAAGTTTGCGTTTCAGGGTCAGCTTACTTTTGAAATCCTGCACGGTTTATTTTAGGTTAAAAATATATTAAGTATGGGGATTCTTTTGAAACTTAGACCGTAAAATGGTATGTATGTATTTAAAAAATGGTAATTATATAGTAACTCAAATTTCAATGGTAGCTCAGTGTTTTTTTTTTGTCTGTTTAGTCTCATTTTGAGTGGCATACTAAAGCCATGCATGATTGTTTCATGATTTGCTTGTGATCACGATAACGGATGAACCTGTGTATGCATGAATCATTTTTCGTACATGATTGGTTTACTTGCATGTGTGCCAGGCATGATGCTGGGAGGTGGCTGTGGCCGGGAGCTTGCTCACTGGATTATCCACGGCCGCCCCGAGAAAGACATGTACGGCTACGACATCAGGTACATGCAAAACTAAACAAAACAAAACTTGAGAACACAGATGCAAATGAGTAATTTTTGCAGCCAGAGGGGTAATGAGTAAATGGATGAATTTATCCTCTATCCAGGAGAACAAATATACTATGAAAGTACAGTATTGCTGGTTAAAATGAAATTTTGGGTGGATGAAATTCCTTTTCTTTCAGGCCAGTGAATTGAAACAAACACAGAAAGTAGCAAAATAACTCTTAAAACAGGATAAAATACGAATGTATTTTGTCTTTGTTTAAATGAGCGACTATTTTATTGTTAATACTTAATGGTCGCAGTGAGCCTTGCTAACATGAACTTCAAGTTAAAGGTACAACAATTATAATGCCATTATCAAAACAAAATAGTAAGTAAAAATTACAATTAAAAAAAAGAGAGGTGACATACATACAGCTCTAAAAATTTGTACAAATATTACCATATTTTCCGCACTAAGGCACGCCCTCACTGAAATTAACCTTAATTAATTGGGTGGTGGTACTAGGTAGTAGTAGTAGTAGTAGTATTGTGTTATATATCAATGAGAAGGAGCTGTCCTCAAGGGAATTTCATATGATGATTAACCAATATTGATCCATATATAAGGCGCACTATGAGGCGCAAATACTGCAAGTCGGAAAATGGAAAAAAAGCAAGTGTTGTCAATGACGGTGACTTTTGACGAGCGACAGCCGTTTGAGATGCTCTTTCCATTTCAGGCGTTTCCATAACTCGCTGACAGACAACCAACGCTGGATCCGAGAACGCAGCCACGAATCGTACGCAAAGAATTACTCGGTGGTCTTCCCGTTCGACGAACCGCTGGCGAGCAGAAACATGAGGAAGGATCCCTTCCATCAGGTAAAGCGGCGACCCTTATGAGGATAAGTGCAATGGAAAATGAATGAAAAGTATAAAACAAACAAACAAATGCACTCTGTCCATCGATAATTAATTCGGATACTTGGACTTCTTTTTGTCATCTGATTTGAGTTCCAATTTTTCCTCCATCGCTCCCTCCGCCCGTTTTATGCGGTCAAAAAAACAATTGAGGCTGAGGACGCAAAGCAGTTAGCCGTGTCACTCTTCTCTGGCGGCTCCATTTATTAACGCCATCCCGTCCACGGCGACTATAAATGACGCACTTATCTCCAGTCGCACGTCTTTCCACCTCTCCTTACGCTCGACGCAAAATCCTAATGGAGCCTTGCCGCTGTATTTAAAACATTAATGGGCCACTTTGTCTTGGTTCCCCGTTGCTGACTTTATTGAACTGCAAAGCCGTATGACAGGCTCCGTCCTTGGGCAAACAGCTCCCACATTTCCTGCTCAACAAATCGCATTGAAAGGAACATTTGTAAACGTCGGCTGGTTTCTCGGACTATGTTGTACTTCAGCGTAAAAGTAGGGAATGGTTTTTTTTGGACTTGTTGATCGAGGGCTTAAAAAAATAGCCATTTTTGTACGAAAAATCAAACCACCCGTAATTCCGATTTGGTCTTTATTAAAACAATTTATTTATGTATTCAGAGAGAGTTTATGATAATAATACTCTTAAATCAGGTCAAATTTGAGTATTTTTTTTACCTTGGCTGAAACTGAGTTGAGACTGCTAATCTTGTTATACTTTAAATTAGCATTGAGGTAGTGAATACTCATTAATGATAGTCTGTGTATGATATAACTGTTTAAATCAAAATCAACGTGATTATCGCTGACTGTAAATGTCGACATTTACATGGAAGTTCCTTAAATAGAGTCGTTGGAAGCTAATTAATGCCACGCCAATCTTTTTCACTTTAGGAAATTAACATACAATGCTTTAATTTACAGTATTTTATGCCCACTATTACCCGTGTTGATGCCATATTAATTGAATTGAATGCTTTTATTGTCATTACACAAGTATTATGAGATTTAAAGCTTTCACCGCATAGTGCACAAATAACAACTACAAATAGACAAATAGGTCATCAATAAATAATTATAAAATATCATTAATAATTATGAATAAAAAATAATCAGCACAGATTACTGTGTCTGGCGGCCCGGTGTATTGAGTGGTTAGTGCGGGGTCCTGGGTTCAAATCCAGGTCGGTCCCCCTGTGTGGAGTTTGTATGTTCTCCCCGGTCTTGCGTGGGTTTTATTCAGGGACTCCGGATTGCTCCCACATTACAAAAACAGGCATAGTAGGCTGATCGGATACTCTAAATCACGTGTTAAAGTGGGGGCCCGGGGGCCAAATCTGGCCCGCCGCATCATTTTGTGAGGCCCGGGAAAGTAAATCATGAGTGCCGACTTTCTGTTTTAGGATTAAATTAAAATGAAGAGTATAGATGTATATTAAATTTCCTGATTTTCCCCCTTTTAAATCAATAACTGTCATTTTTTAATCCATTTTTTCTGTTTTTAGTTCAAAAATCATTTTGTAAAATCTAAAAATATATTTTAAAAAAGCTAAAATAAACATTGTTTTAGGTCTATTAAAAAAACTGAATATTCATGGCTTTTAATCCAGTTCTTTTAACCCATTTATTTAAAAAAATCTAAATATTATATCTAAAATGGTCACGTGAAATCAAGTTGACGTTAAAGCGGCCCGCGAACCAACCCGAGTCTGACACCCTGGCTCTAAATTGTCCCTTGCTATGAGTATGATTGGTTGTTTGTCTCATTGTGCATTTTGATTGGCCGCCCATGCTTTACTGGTCTTTTGGTAACATATTTCTCAATCCCAAATTACGGCGCTAGTTTTCTCCGCCAAGAGGCAATTTTGCAACTTTCCCGCGATACGCGGCTTTTGAGAGGCTCACCTCCAAGCCCGTTTAAGGCCAATGCAAATCACTTAGAAAGGACCATCACCTAGCAACTGCCTTCCTCCACTCCGAGAGCATTGTGGTACACAGAGGGAAAAATAAAAATCTATTATTTTCTAATCAAGTCGTATGAGAGAGAGAGAGCGAGACTCGGAGGTGTTGCCTTGTCACTTTACGTTTAATTAGACGGAGCGTTTTTTAAGAGGCAAAGGAGGCCACAAAGTGGGGCCGCTCACACGTTTGCTGGGCAGAACAGAAGGTAAATATAGCAAAAGTGTGGGAAGGTTTGGCAGGAGACGACTAGAGCGCCATAGCTACACTAGCAACTGTGGGCGACTGTCGGTTCCAACGAGGAAGAGGATGGCGAGAAGAAGCTCGTTCCAAAGCGTGACGTCGTTTCAGGAATCCGCAGACATACATATATTTTTTTCGCTTTTTATGTGATCTTTAGCAGGATGAAATCCGGCAATTGGGGCAAAAGGTCTCGTTTATGTGCTTCCTATTTATGGGACAGATGCTGTTTTTTATTCCAATTTTTATATCATATGCATATGTGGATTTTGTGGCGCATCGATATTTTTTTAGCAGCTTGGTACAGTTGTAAAGCATTTTTTTACAATGAGACGGGCAAGGAGTTTTAGTATAGTATTGGGAAGTTTTCATTTTGCAGTGAGCAAGCTTTTTGACCAAATCTAGGCATATGGAGAACACGTTACACTCCATGTTGATATTTTCTGCTGAAAAAAAATACTATTGTTTGACTGGTTGAATGACTGGAAATTCTTATTGGCTCGTTAAACATAAAGCTTCTTATTTTCTTAATGGAAAAAAAACAAATAATTGCACAAAACCTCTGGCAAACGACTTTCTTTACTTTGACCTGAGGCAGTATAGACGACAACATTGAAATGTTTACATTGAGCATTGACTTGTGTTCTAACTTTTCATGAACAAATATATTTTTTAATTCAAATACGTAATCATAACGTCAAGACTTTTCATGCCAAGTCCTCTGGTCTCAACATTTTTCAGAAATTAAGATAAAGTAGTACTATTTGTGACATAAAGCAGCATTGACTGTTCCTGAAAACGTTACTGTGGTGAATTCCGAATTGAGCGTCCAAACTAAGCACCTTTCCTTTGGAGAGTTGACATCCGACTGCTTTCTTTGGTTTGGAGGTGCTGACAGAACGAGGCTGCGTATTCCAGGAGCGACATGGCTGGGAGAGACCAGGCTGGTTCACCAAGGATGGACAAGCTCCCGTGAGAACTCACACTCTGACACGGAGCTGTCCAACTCACTTTGCTAGATCTCATGTGGGCCACCTAGATTTCCCGTGGGCCCAAAAAGTGAACTTAATTGCTCCCTATGACACCACCAGACGTCCAATCCACTTTAACTGGGAGGAGTGGGTTAACAGTACATACCACCGCTACCAAGCCCAATTTTTAATGACGTACATGATTTAAAAAGTATTTCACATTGAATAGGACAAACCACTATTTACAATCTAAATTTAAAAACAAAAACACATGTTGCATACATTTTAACCACAAGTGAGGCCTCGTGTATAGATATTTTAGATAAAATGTTCAATCCCAGGTTGGGACATTCCTGTTCGGAGTTTGCATGTTCTCCCCAGGCTTGTGTGGGTTTTCTCTGGGTACTCCCGGTTCCTCCCTCAACCCCAAAAACATGCACGACAGGCTAGTTGAACACTCTAAATCACATGTTTCAAAGTGGCGGCCCGGGGGCCAAATCTGGCCCGCTGCATCATTTTGTGTGGCCCGGGAAAGTAAATCATGAGTGGCGACTTTCTGTTTTAGGATCAAATTAAAATGAATAGAATAGATGTATATTAAATTTCCTGATTTTCCCCCTTTTAAATCAATCATTGTCATTTTTTAATCCATTTTTTCTGTGTTTTTAGTTCAAAAATCATTTTGTAAAGTCTAAAAATATATTTAAAAAAGCTAAAATAAACATTGTTTTAGATCTATAAAAAACTGAATATTCAAGGCTTTTAATCCATTTCTTCTAATCGATTTATAAATAAAATCTAAATATTATATCTAAAATGGTCCGGCCCACGTGAAATCAAGTTGACGTTAAAGCGGCTCACGAACCAACCCGAATCTGACACCCTTGCTCTAAATTGTCACTAGCTACTGATAGCTTGTCTATTTCTTGACGTTACAGATCATGAACTCATGAACGAATTTTCACCCGCGTTTATTATTTGCGGTTAAAGGTTAAAGACTACGACTACTACGGCGCCTATGACACCTGCCGGAATCAGGACTACAAATACAACCAGCTCCTTGGCAAAGAATACACCTTCGACTTCCCGCCCCATCACGACGTGGTAAGCGCCAACTGCCCGCATGACGTTGTGACGCCATGACGCCACGACGTCATGACGTCACGACGCCACCTGTCCAGGTGAACCATTTGCTTTTAATTCCCGCCTACTCCCTTTCCGTTCCCTTTTTTTCGCAGATAAAAAGCGAATGCCTGTCATGCCGGCACGGTGTTGCCGTGTTTGACATGTCCTACTTTGGAAAATTCTATCTCACCGGGCCAGACGCCAAGAAGGCTGCCGATTGGCTGTTTACCGCCGATGTCAACAAGAAGCCAGGTCAGTGTGACTGTCGTGAAAGCGAAAATAAATAAAAATAAGTGGGATATGCAGTCAGATGATTGACAGTTTGTCGAATGAGACGAGGCGATGACGTAGGTATCGCCTCCAATTATACGTTTGGAGCGCGTAGAGTTGTGAAACGAAGCATTTTTGCTTTATCACTTTGACTGAGCGAGGTCGAGTTCCTCTGGGCTGACGGCGAAATAGAAGACTGGGATGGCAGCCAATGGTTTGATCCAAGCTTTGTGTAGGATTTCTCATTTTTTGGCAAGTCGGTACGGTACGTACCTTCCCCACGGCCAAAAGGGACAGAGCTGTAAAGTGGTGCATTAATTTCAGTGAAATTAAATTAGAATTACTACTTGTTAGAAGCAGAAAAAGACACGCACTCTCGATGTTATGGAAGGAACAAACCTGGAGGGATGTTTAGTGTAAAGTCTGAATTTAGCTGGACGGTTGATTCATAAATTGTGTTTTGGTGACAGCAATTTGGATTTGGTCAGTTGATGCCATGTATTTTTATGGTACTCGGATGTTTGGTCGCCTGGAAGGTTATTGATAATTACTATTAAAAATTGTTGCTCGAATTCCCTAAATACAAAGTGCGAGTTATTAATTTAGTCATACTTAATGTCCTATTAATTATTAGGCTAAAGAAAAGCTCAGTTGAAAATGTATAAAAATACGTGACCGGACTTTTGGTCGCCGGACGTTTGGTCGCCGGACGTTTGGTCGCCGGACGTTTGGTCGCCGGACGTTTGGTCGCCGGACGTTTGGTCGCCGGACGTTTGGTCGCCGGACGTTTGGTCGCCGGACGTTTGGTCGCCGGACGTTTGGTCGCCGGACGTTTGGTCGCCGGACGTTTGGTCCCCGGACGTTTGGTCACCAGTTGTTTGGGTCCGGGCGACCAAACGTCCGGCGACCAAACGTCCGGCGATTAAACGTCTGGCGACCAAAAGTCCGGCGACCAAACGTCCGGTCACGTATTTTTATACATTTTCAACTGAAAATACTTCTTATAAAGGGACACTTGTAGATGCAATTAGCAAGTGAAATCAAGAAAATGGAGTGGATCCTTGTACTGAATTGGGGAGATATATTCCAAATTTAATTTGGGTGACTAAAAATGTTTGTATTTCGTATAAGTTTGGGCCATTTTTGGAGCGGTTTCCTTTTCATCCAGTTCCATCTACCCCAATTTATTTAAGCTCCTTTCCCATTTCTTAGCCAACTTTATAATTTGAGTTGCTTTAATCCCATTAGTAGGAGAGTTTTAATAAGCTTTTTACTTTGGGTTTGGATCATTCACTGTATTATAATACGTATTCATTCTTACATAAGTTGACCTCAAATATAAAACTCAGGCTATTGTTTACTTAGACCGAAAAAGCGAAATCTGCGAATCATTTATGTTTTGTTGTTCTTTTTCTTTTAAAAAAATCTGACTCAAGTAAAAAAAATAAACACACAGTGATCATGACGGGATTTTTTTTCCTCGTCATTATGGCCCAGTTTCTTACCGGCCCCCCTTTCGCTATAATGAGCACTCGACCCTTAAAATGGCTCATTATTATTACTCACTTCTTCATGCATTCTTCGTTTAAGAAAACAAAATCGTTAAACTTTAGTCACTTCATTTGGAATGTGCATCAATCTTTTTATGACTACTTATTTATGGGTGCACTTTATAGTGAAGCTTTAAATCTCATTAAACTTGTATAACGACAATAAAGGCATTGAATTCAATTTAAAAAATGCTATTTTAAAACGTATCCATCAAAGCTAACTTTAAGCATTCATGCGCATGTTTCCCGTCAATCATTTCCCGCAGTGCGTGATGGCTGAAGGACGGTCCGGTTTAACATGTCCTTTGGCCAACTCCGTGATGGGCACGTTATCATTTCACGTCGCTTGAAATTAAACGTGGATGTCATGTGACGCGACGGCGCCGGCGGTCCCACGCTGACTATTTGGGCCACTGACGCGCCCGTCTGACATTTCCGTTTGAACGGGAATTTCAGCCGTGGCAGCTTTGGAACAAAAGGGATTTACAACGTGTTAGGCGGGTACATTTTTTGACAATCTGACAAGCACTGCAGCCCGGGAATCGCACACACACGGTTGTCAAACACGAATAAGAAATCACCGTATGCGTGTTGACTGTCAAAAAATGAAAGATACGTTGAGCTGCTTTCATATTTGAAAACACATCCAAAAAACTGGGAAAAAAATACTATACTGGAATATTTTGGGGGGTGGAATGGGCGAATTAGCTGATTTCATACCTGGCAACCTCGGACAATTGCTCCCCTAATTAATGATTACAATTCCCCTTATTAAGCGATTAAAAAAATATATTTACTCACATAGGGCGCAATTAAAAGTCCAAAATTTTCTCCAAAGTGGATGGGGTGCCCAATCAGTATGCGCTAAATTCAAGATTCTGTAGATGTCACTTTATGACGCTGATAGCTTGACTGTCTGGGTACATTGCTTGCTGACGCGCTATATTTATTTTAGTGAAAAGGCGGACCTGTGCGCATATTATGCTTAAAGCATGACAATATTAGCAGTCAACGATGCCATTTTCGTCTGCTACCAGTGACCCAGACGACCCGGATCAGAGCCCGAATGGGTAAAACGAAATAGGTTTTACAAAAAATGTACTTTTAAAAACAACCTGTAAAAAGTTTTTATAAGGCATACACAATTTGAAATGATCAAAAATAGGATAAAATACCGGAAAACCATCAATTGATAGGTATGACATTTGTGCATAATCCCCAACATGTGGATTTCAACCTGGGATGAATCCTGTTTATTGTAGTTTATTTCTTTTAGGTTCGACTGTGTACACCTGCATGTTAAATAAGAGCGGGGGGACGGAAGCCGACCTGACGGTTAGCAGACTTGAGCCCGGAGCTGCCAACCTGCCGCTGGCGCCCGAGTCCGACGGTGAGTCACCGCGTCAATTTCGTGTGCCGATAAAAAAAAGAAATCTCATCTGTTTCTTTTCTCGTTTCTGTCATCTTTTCCCATAATTTTCCATCAACGTCAGGATTGTTTTATTTGTCCGTCAGCTGTCACGCACGTCAATCGTCGCCCACCTTTGGAAAATTGGCAAGACAGTTAAATTACAGGTTTTATGTTGTCGCACCTGCGTCTAATTTCTTTTCAGGAGTGACAGACATTTCTGCTGGAAAAATGTATTTTTAGCAAGGGATTGTTTTTATTTCAGGTGATGCATACTACCTGGCCATCGGGGGGGGTGTTGCCGAGCACAACTGGAATCACATTCGAACAGTTCTTCAGGATCAAGGCTTCCGCTGCCAGCTGACCGACCAATCGGAGGACATGGGCATGATTAGCATCCAGGGGCCTAAAAGGTAAGGGATGGGGGCACAAATAGACCGATCGTAATCATCCTTTTATATTATTTTCATATTTATACTCTTTAGTCTTGCCTTCCAAGTACAAATATCTCCATTTTTTTGGCCTCATAATTAGAATTTTCCCAACCTTTTGATAAATGAGCTGTCTTAAATATATGTTTTGCTGTTTGTGTGTGTGTACATGTGTTGTATTTTTATTAGAGATTCACACAACTAATAGAATGTCAATTATTAATGGGTATTATTGAGAGGGGATGGCCGGTCTGACCCTATTCCGTGCACTAATTAAGGTATCTTTTAAGTCTAGAAGGATAAGAATTTTAAGTTTTCTCAATTATTGTGCTTGTTTTTTTTATTGCAATTATAAGTGCTGATAATAATGTTTAATAAAAATCCGGGCGGTGGATTGAGTGGTTAGCGCGTTGGGCTCGCAGCTCTGGGGTCCTGGGTTCAAATACAGGTTGGTCCACCTGTGTGGAGTTTGTATGTTCTCCCTGGGCTTGCGTGGGTTTTCTCCGGGTACTCTGGTTTCCTTCCACGTTCCAAAAACAGGCATGCTAGGCTGATTGGATACTCTAAATCACGTGTCAAAGTGGCGGCCTGGGGGCCAAATCTGGCCCGCCGCATCATTTTGTGTGGCCCGGGAAAGTAAATCATGAGTGCTGACTTTCTGTTTTAGGATTAAATTAAATTTAAGAGTATAGATGTATATTAAATTTCCTGATTTTCCCCCTTTTAAATCAATCATTGTCATTTTTTAATCATTTTTTTCCGTGTTTTTAGTTCAAAAATCATTTTGTAAAATCTAAAAATATATAAAAAAGCTAAAATAAACATTGTTTTAAAACTAAATATTCAGGGATGTTAATCCAGTTCTTTTAATTCATTTATATAAAAAAAATCTAAATATATCTAAAATGGTCCGGCCCACGTGAAATCAAGTTGACGTTAAAGCGGTCCGCGAACCAACCCGAGTCTGACACCCCTGCTCTAAATTCTCCCTAGGTATGAGTATGATTGGTTGTTTGTCTCATTGTGCCTTTTGATTGGTCGCCCATCGCTTCAGGGTGTCCCCGCCTCTGTAAATATGTTTGCGAGATAATTCCCTCAATTTCTTTCTCAAATATTCTCGTTTCTGCATGCATACGATAAGCTAAAACCTCTAACAATAATAACCCTCAGCAGCAATGCCATTTATTATTTTAAATAAGCTCAACAGTTTTGCCATTTTACGATTAATCCTACGAAGCAAAGTGTGTCATCGTGGGTCCTGGCGTTGGATGCTGAAAAAGTTACAGATAATTGGCGTGTCTGGGGGAAATTAGCGGTTGCGAAAGCTCCCGAAGAAGCACACGCAACCTTTTCACAGATTTATTTATAGATAATTGCTCTTGATTGTGTGTTCTGGAGTTCAGTGAACAAAGTAACGCTTCGGGGAAGACAGAAGTTGGGACGCTAGGATAAACGCTGTCGTCTTTTGCCAAATCGTACTACAATAACTCTTGCATTCACGACTTCAAATAGAATAAAACCTCACTCGTGGCTTGCTTGCTGCTTCTTTGATTTATTTTTTATAGTCTTCCCTTTAAAAGAGACTCTTCAGTAGCGTATTGTGTTCCTTCGCTGCCCCTTTTAAAGTGTACGTACGTACAAGAAGCAAAGCTTAACATAGTCTTTTTCCTGCTGACTCATTTTTACGTAATATCGATTTAGTGCGTCTGTGTGTGTGTTTGTGGGAGAGGTTATCGTAGGAGAACCTTTTTAGAGTCCATCCAAGAGATGAGCTCTTTTTTTCCTTCAAGTCTTATCACACCAGACTTGGTGTATTATGTCTTAAAAGATTTTCAAGGTGGGGGAGGGGGGTAGATGTCCATGAAGAGATGATTGTCATATTTTATATCGTCTCAATATTCCGTGTCAATTCCTTTAATCTCAGTCCTCTTTAACTAAGTACTTTGCTGGAAAAATTATGTGAGATTCCTCGCTGGCTCAAGGGGAACCTAAAACGGACAATAACGCTCCAGCACCCCCGTTGAGAGAAGAGGAATGGACAAATGAATAATACAGCTGATAAAGAATTATTGTATTCTAATATTTGATGTTTTCTTTTAGTAATGATTCCTTTTATGGTCTTCTGGTGTAGTCGAGAGGTTCTACAAGAGGTTTTGGACACGGACCTCAGCAATGAAGCGTTCCCTTTCTCCACGCACAAAGTCGTCAACGCGGCCGGACATCAGGTGAGAATAAAGGCTCGATTTTAATTAGAAGACGTCAATTACCGTATTTTTTTAGGACTATAAATTGCAGGGATGAGGAAACTGGAGTATGTGTCCATTTTTTTTTATTTGATAAGAAACCAAGAACAAACATACTTTAAAGTAAAAATTATAAAATAGAGGATACAATGGCATTACAGGATTTTGGTGGTTAAAAAAAAAAAAAAAAAAAAAAAAGTCACACTTGAATATTAGTCGCAGGCCAGTCAATTTATGGAAAAAAAGTGTAATTTATAGTCCAGAAAATACGGTAAGTGCTTTCAAAGAAACTAGATCTGAGTGACATGGATTTTAATTTGGGAGAAGAAATCTGTAATGGGCGTCAACCTTGGAGTTCTGGGGTCGATGCCAGGTGGGTCCTCATTCTGTGGAGTTTGCATGGGTTTTCTCTGGGTACTCCGGTTTTCTCCCACATCCCAAAAACATGCATTCAAAATTGCCCTTAGCTATGATTTGATTACATTTGTCTCCTGGTGCCCTGCAATTGGCTCGCCACCGATTCAGGTCTCCGTAGTTAGCTTGGATAGGGTCCAGCACCCCCCGACCCCAAATGAATGAATTAATTAATTAAAACAGTAATAGTTCCAAACTGCTATATGATTTCCAAAAGGTCGATGGAGTTGATCGAAGTTGAAATTTTGTCAATGTTACTCTTCATTTTTTTCTATTTTTTTTATTCTATTTGAGCTGAACCAACACAATCGTTGGCCCGAGCGAACGCGTTGTTCCAACTCACGCGGCGAGCAACACATGCCCCATTCAGCCCACTGTCTTACTTGCTGTCGCCTGAATTATTCAAAGCCTAAGTGACTGCGGACGGCCTCTTTTCTCGCCGCGATTACGCGGGTACGCCAGTGTGTTGCTTGTGCATCAAGTCACCGCTGCTTACTGGTCTTGTCCGGGTGACATTTTAATGGCTGCGCCGCCGCCGCCGCTTAAACAGAAGATTCTCTGCCCTCTGCGCTCAGTTCATTCTCTCTCACCACACGCCACGAATTCTCTTGAGGAACCCGGCGTGTCGGCCAGATTCTAAATCCGCTCGAGATGCGTTTGCGTGTATTCACGTACGCTGGGAGTCGGCAGGTTTGCGAAGGTGCAAGGCAACATGTACATATGGACGCTCAGGGTGAGTCTGGGCTGGCCAGATGGCCCAACTGTCACCGCGCCCACTGGGGAAACCGTCGGAGATATTTCTAGCCGGACTTCATGCTCCTCTTGCTCATTGGCTGGCTCCTTCACGTTCACTCTTCGCCCTTCATCTGTGCTTTGCCTTCCTTATCAAAGCATCACGATGCCATGGAACCCCTAAGGATGAACGCAATCTGATTCAAGATGCTCGGTTTTCGCAGAGATTTCGTTTCTGTTTAAATATGCAGATCCCACTTTAGTTTATAAAATCTTCCAAAACATAGCTCCTCCTCCACTGCAAGATTTTGTACCAAAAAAATCCAAGACCTCAACAATGGCTGGCTCTAGAGGTGACTGTGTAGTTCCCTTCAAAATGTGTGAACTAGAACAATACTATTAAATATGCAGATGCCACTTTAGTTTATAAAATCTTCTATCACATAGCTCCTCCTCCATCGCAAGATTTTGTACCAAAAAATTCCAATACATCAACAAGGGCCGGCTCTAGAGGTGACTGTGTAGTTCCCTTCAAAAAGAATGCAAAATTAGCCAAAGCACCTTCTCTCTTCATACCTGCAACTCAATAGCAATTAACTCCCGTCTCTGAACCTCTTGGCCAATGATAATAAAGCCTGGCTATTAGATTAACAACATTACGATCACAACGCGGTCAAAAACTGCGCTACTTGTATCTGTGTCATCGTTCACCTTCAACCTACACAAGGGATTAAAGATGGAAATTAGCTTACATACCGTGTTTTCACGACTATAAGGCGCACTTCAAAGTCTTAAATTTTCTCCAAAATAGACAGGGCGCCTTATAATCCAGTGTGTTTTATATATGGAAAAAAAATAAAATGTGTCATTCATTGAGGGTGCGCCTTATAATGTGGTGCGCCTTATAGTCGTGAAAATACGGTATTTACATATATGTTCATTAATATGTGCAGTTCCATATTCAATAAACCAAACTCAAAACCTAATGCAAAGCCGTTGACTGTGCTCCATCATTCAAGTGGCTTTTGGGGTCAAATGTACACTTAAATCATGTTCTAGATAAGAGCATAATTTAATATTCTGGGAAAAGAACAACCAGTATTGATCATCTGTTTAGTCCATCATAGTCTGAAACAAATGGAGGTGGAAACGTGCTGGGGGCGATGCATGTACCATTTGTTCTTCGATTTATTATTGTTGTGCCGTTTTGGAATCAATTGGAAATCTTTCATATGGACTTTGCAAATACATTGGACAAAGTTAAAGTCATTTTTTGGGAGATTGTAAAATGAGAACCGTGAACGCAAAGTATGAACCGCCAGTTTTCTAAGGCTCCATTTTTATTCTAATAAAATATGTATTCCTCCTTGAAGACTAAATGTCCTATTCCATACCTTCTCTTCTATTGACATACGTAGCTTTTAAACATCTCCTTAAGGAACCTTTGGACTAATAATTTCAATTGCCTCTCTCAGACAGGTTTATCGCCTTTTGTGTAGGTATTTATTATTCATTATGCTTGGCTTTTTTTGTTTGGTTTGGTTCGTCGCTACGGAAAAGCAAGTCAATGTGGAGTCTGCGTTTTGTTCCACATCTTCTGGAAGACTCTTAGACTCTCGTCTTTCTTCTTTTCAGGTGCGAGCAATGCGTCTATCCTTTGTCGGGGAGCTGGGCTGGGAGCTGCATATTCCCAAAGAGTCCTGCATTCCCGTCTACAACGCCGTCATGGCCGCCGGCGCCAAGCACGGTATCATCAATTCAGGCTACAGGGCCATCGACTCGCTCAGTATAGAGAAAGGTAATTTTTACAGCTGGAGTCTGTTGGGAGGGATCAAATATTTATTCTAGGAAATGCTTAAAACATATTTTAGGAGCATTTTTTTCTTTGTGTATAATTTACCATTTTCATTAAGAACATTGCATTGGAAAATATTTTCAGCATGTGTCATCTTGTCACATATTTCTGGCCCAGTCTCAGAATAAAGAATTTTTCGGACTATAAGTTGCACTAGCCGGGGAAAATATTTGAGTCGCACTGCAGTATAAGTCAGATTTTTGGAGGGCCATTTGCTTATTTTATCATAAATTGAGAAAAAAATAATGTTAAAGTATGGGTTGTAAAATGGAGAACATCGGACTGAATAGGAAAATGTTTTTCCAGAAAACATATATACATGTACCGTATTATCACGACTATATGGCGCATCGCATCGCATTTTAAGCCGCAGTTTCAGTAATGAGTGCTATTTCTGTATTTGACACACACAAAGGACGCACCGTTTTTAAAGACGCAGCCAGGCATGGCAAAACATACACCAGCTTAAACATATGGACACACGCTAAAAACACATTTTTAAAAAGGCAGGGAAGCAAAACTGAGTTTAGTTGTACTTTATTTAGCCATTTTACAATGTATACTCACATCATCATCACCCACAAATCCATCAAAGTCCTCATTCTTTCCGCCCTATCTATTTTGGAGAAAATTTAAGACTTAAGTGCGCCTTATAGTCATGAAATTACGGTATATAAAGTGCATCTTACCAAACGATGAAAAAAAGCGTGACTTATGGTCCAGAAAATTAAGAATTATTTGATGGAACTATGGACGATATATTGGACATTTTGTCAAGTCCCTTATTTCCTAAGAACTCATACCACTTTTTCAGGGTACCGCCACTGGCATGCCGACCTTCGCCCGGATGACACGCCACTGGAGGCGGGGCTAGCCTTTACCTGCAAGCTGAAGAGCGCCATCCCCTTCCAGGGTCGGCATCGACTGGAGAAGCAGAAGGAGGACGGCCTCAGGAGACGCATCGTCTCTTTCACCATCGACGAGTCAGTCAAGCTCGTATGAATAGAAAATGAAGGAAATAACCGCCATATCTTCGCAGTCACATTTTAAATGAGTTATTTTTGAAACATTTCCATTGACAACTCATTCAGACCAACCGGGAAAATGACTGCAGGCCTTTTTTTAGTGTGTTCATGTGTTTATGTTTTTTGCAATGCAGGAAAGTACCCATGTTTGGCCTGGAGGCAATCTTCCGTAACGGCGCCCCCGTCGGTCACCTGCGGCGCTCTGACTACGGCTTCTATATCGACAAGACAATTGGTTACGGATACATTCGCAATCCCGAAGGAGGAGTGGTAATTATTGCTTTCGACGACCACTTATTCCAGACGCAAAGTGGAAAATGACAAGAGTAGTCATTTTCACGAGTACGTTTGAAGTACGATCAAAAGGCTTTTCATCTGTACGTGTTGGGTATTTTTTTTAAAGCAACACAAAACATTGATGCAATCACAATTACATCTGTATTCTGAGTATTTTGACAAGACTGGTCATTTCGAGACACAATTCAATATTAATGCAGGCCAAATTTATTGGGTTAAATTTTCCACATATTCAACTTGAGTCTCAAAAACAGGTTTTTAGTGTGTGTGTGTGTGTGTGTGTGTGTGTGTGTGTGTGTGAGACAAAATATTGTGTATAATCGTGATAATTCCATTACAATATTAAAAGAGTAAATTCTTTTAAAGATGAAATCTAAATATCCATATAAAGCCTTGAAAACTGCACTAATTTCATACGTATTTATATAGTTTGTTTTAACAGGGCACTGAAAACATGATTTAGAAATAAATATGAAGAAAATATATGTCATTTTAACCCAATAATGTAAAAAGAATATTTCCATACTGGGACAAACTGGTTGTCAGGTTTTAGAATTAACCATAGTGGATGTCAATCTTTTTAAATGTTACAGTTGTAATGTTTTGCTTTAAAGTGTATTCATTCCTTAGTTAGCTCATTTGGGCTGTTTTTTTTACTCTGTGGATGTCCGTTTTCACTTCAAAGCTGACATCATCTTCTCCTTCAGGTGAGCGCCGATTTCATCAAAAATGGCGACTTCACCCTGGAGAGGATGGGCGTGACGTACAAGGCCAAGGCCCATCTCCGATCGCCATTTGACCCCGAGAACAAGCGCGTGAAGGGCATCTACGACTGATGCGGACCTCAAATGTTGGCCATCCATGGTCCGTCAAATACCGAACTGTGACTGCCCGGGGATTTGATGGACTTGATATTAATTTATACGGAGAAGAGCTGATATGAAATTCAGATATTTCCAATGGCTGAAGGGTTGGTTTTCCCTTCCTTCAGGTTCATGCATGGTGGTGAGTCATTTCCTCTGATTTACTTTTGCTAATCATTTCAAAATCAATATCGCTTGGTTGCAGAATTGATCGCGGGGAACAAATGAATAGCAGCTAATTGCAGACAATCAGGAGCCATTTCTTTTAATTCAAATTAAGATATTTGCCTTTTTGTATCAAGTAAGTTGCCTTTTTAACATAGTAGCCGCTACGTTTGCAGCTTCTCTGCACACTAGATTCATTCAATTTGCTGTTAAAGTAATCATGTTAGTAGTAGTTAATAAACTAAAATGTATACATTTACCTTCCTGAAATGCAAAAAAAGGGATTTAAACAATGTGATGGTTCAAAACTGTACAAGATCATGCGATTTCTTCATAGGGTAAAGAGCACAAGTGTAGTAAATGTTAAAAAAGAGTATTTTGCACACAGTGTGGTTCACGAATTGGATAAAATAAGCCGTTATTAGATTTAAAAAAAGGTTGTGAAGCAGATAATAGGACAGCTTCTTGCTGTGTATTCTCATTTTGGAGCTTTATGACGAATATCTGTTCAAAGTCAAATGGCAATTTACGTCTAAGGCAGGATACTTTAAATGTCTTCTCTACAGTGTAATATATTCTGGGTCTAACCCTATTTGTGGCTCATCCTATGCGGTCTGACGCCAATACATTCTCCACTTACACGATCCCTGGAGGCCTTTTCTGTCACATCACAAAAGACTGATTTCTATTCTTAGAATCAGGACTTTAAAAAAAAAACATTTTCCCTGCACACTTTGACTTAAGTGACATTGAGGAATAACAGAAAAACTGAAGGACACCTTATGTGAAAGCATCTGTTTTTTGGTGCAGTCTTGATTAATTCGTGTTTACCAAATGAATAAAAAGAAAAAAAGACGCCAGAGACTCAGAATTCAAGGACCTTCTTGTCTCATTGTTTTTTTTAGACATGATTATGGATGTCTAATTATTTGATCGAGTTTGATCATTTCTGTCTGGATTATTAACAGTCATTGTTTTTGCTAGCAACACAAATAAATAAGAGTAATCTATAAGTGCCAAATTCACAGCAGATAACTCCTCCAAAAAATGTAAATGCGATTATTGCAGGGTCGTTTAAATATTTTTATATTTTTGTTATGAAAAAAGACACCCGCAGTCAACATTTCTCATCGACACACTAAAAATTCCTATATTTTTTTATTCACAGTTCTCGTTTTTTTCCCCCATGCATCAGCAAAGCACTCCCTACTACAAGACGGTGTGCATTTACTTGTAAGCGTGTAGTTGAAATAGTAAGTCTGTTATGATTACATGCGGCGTAACTTGGGATGGATTTGAAATGTCATCCTCTTTCCTAAACTGGCTCAGACTGGAGCTCCATCTGGGCCAGTCGTGGGATGTGGTCTGAGCTCACATGGGTAAGGGGGCTTTTTCAAGGGGGATGTCACATCCGGTAGCGTCTGTTTTTCCCATTCTCCCTGAAGAATCAAACACATCATGTATGTATGCAATAGTCTCAAAAATGGAATAAATGCTCATTCAACATTCCATTTCTTAACAAATTCTGCGCCTTTTTGCACCAGTTTGCATTTCTGGTTCTTAAAACTAGCTTAATCTGTTTGTGTAACTTTTGCTTTGTTAGTAGTTTATGCGACTTACAGGAAAGCGGCGTGCATCGGACTGGTTGCAGTGCATGGAGACGGGCGCCGTTTGGTAGAGCGAGTCCAAGACTTGCGTGGCGAAGCCGTCCCACTGTATTCTGGAATACTGCTGGGTCACGCCGCCATCGCCACAAACACACTGGTCCTCCTTACCTTGGAATCTTAGGAACAAGGTCACAATTTTGTTTAGTATCTTTTATTCATTTTTCTTTCTTCTAGTGTAAATCACTTTTTGGGGGATGTGACGGTGATGGACTGATCTTTGCGCTCTACCTGTTCATGAAGCTGAAATATTTTTGCAAGTGATCCGGGTCCACGTGGGTCTTGCACAGCTCCAGCTGAGTGCGAGGATAGTAATGGACGTAGTTGACGCACATTTCCTCCATGATTCCAAAACCACCCTGAAAACCAGGACCAGATCAACACTAAAATTGGTAAGTGGCTCGCTTCTTTCATTCATTTTTTTAAACTATATTTATTCATTCTCTAAAACGCCCCGTCACGCCACTTTGAAATACCAATTTTTAAACATAGCACAATTATACCAAACTGTTATGAATATAGTACTTTTTAGCAATTGACTTTTGTATACCATAAATTGAAATTGAAATTCAATTTTCTGTATGTTGATATTGACAGTGGCTCGCTTCTTTCATTCATTTTTTTAAACTGTATTTATTCATTCTTTCAAACGCCCCGTCACGCCACTTGGAAATACCATTTTTAAAACATAGCTCAATTGTTGTGAATATAGTACTTTTTTAGCAATTGACTTTTGTATACCATAAATAGAAATTGAAATTCAATTTTCTGTATGTTGATATTGACAGTGGCTCGTTTCTTTCATTCATTTTTTTAAACTGTATTTATTCATTCTTTCAAACGCCCCATCACGCCACTTTGAAATACCAATTTTAAAACATCGCCCAATTATACCAAACTGTTATGAATATAGTACTTTTTAGCAATTGACTTTTGTATACCATAAATTGAAATTGAAATTCACCGTGTTTCAATTTTCTGTATGTGAAAGTCAATCAGGAATTGATTAAACATTATTATTCTTGATGTTTACCAATGTTAAGTGGCCTCATAGAGTAACCATAATCACTGCTGATTAACAATAATGGAAAAAATCACCGTAAACTGTATAATAGGGATATCATACTAGTGCATATTTGGATGATGTTATGTAATAGGTTCCCTAAAGCTTTTGGGAGAGTGTGAGTTGAATTTATTTGAGAGATTAGGAGTATAATGCATGAAAAATATATATATTAAACATATCATTGCAGTTGTAGTCTGCGTACAACTTCTATTTTACTCGAGCAGCTTCTTCAGATGAGATTTAATGTATCTTGTTTAATAAGGCCTGTTTAAATGTAAATTGGAGTTTGTTATTAATGGTCTCTCACCACGGTGGGCTTCTCCCGGTCTTCGGTGTTGTAAGTACATTTTGTTATGAGAACATCACCCTGTTGAAAGAAGATGATTTAAAGTATTTGGTTTGAGTTGGATACATCAAAAAAGATAGTTTCTTTAATAGAATGGAACATTGTGGCGCTAAAAAGACAGCTTGTATACTAATTTATGGTCAGTTATGGACAATTTTGATCTTTGTTTTCTCTTCTTAGACGGTCATACTTACTGGTAAAACGTTTGCCTTTTTCCTCAGGACTCGTATAGTCTAGGAGGGAAAGAAATAGGAGAAAGTGTTCATATTTGATTAACTGACATGTCAAAATTGGCACTAGTTCATCATATAACTCCAGAATGGAAATACATTGGTTTTATATATAAAAATCAGCAAATGTTGCCCTCCATTATGAGGAAATAATTCCACTTTTTTCCGCTTTTCTTCCGGATTTTGCTTCACTAAATCATTCGTAATTATTATTTTTCTAGTTGGCAGAATGCAAGTAACTGCCCCTGACCTGAACCCAATAGAGCACATGTGTCAAAGTGGCAGCCCGGGGGCCAAATCTGGCCCGCCGCATCATTTTGTGTGTCCCGGGAAAGTAAATGATGAGTGTCGACTTTCTGTTTTAGGATCAAATTAAAATGAAGAGTATAGATGTATATATTAAATTTCCTGATTTTTTCCCCCTTTTAAATCAATAATTGTCATTTTTTAATCATTTTTTCCTGTGTTTTTAGTTCAAAAATCATTTTGCAAAATCTAAAAATATATTAAAAAAACTAAAATAAACATTGTTTTAAATCTATGAAAAACTGAATCTTCAGGGCTTTTAATCCATTTATTAAAAAAAATATCTAAAAATTATATCTAAAATGGTCCAGCCCACATGAAATCAAGTTGACGTTAATGCGGCCCGCGAACCAACCCGAGTCTGACACCCTTACCATTTTAGCAACTTTTTAGCCTCCGTAAAATGGAGGCATTTGTGATCCAATTTGTATTTTAACGTTGTCGCAGAAGTGCTCTCGACACACGCACAGATTGACATCCTCCTCCACATGTTAATTATCTCCACATGTTTGTTTGTTGTCAACTGCATTGAAATGACACTTGCAGTAATTGTACACACTGGCGGTGAGAACGTTGACAGCTGGACTTCAGCCTTACTCAAGTGCTCGTAAAAATCTTTCAGAAATTCTGCATTTCTATCACTTGAGAAAGCACTTTTCGACGCTAAATTCAACAACATTCAGCTGCATGGTCATATTTTAGCATAATTGAGTCCAGAATAGATCCACTAATACATGGCGTAGATCCGAAACACAAATTTAGGCGTCCTTGTTGATGAAATTTGCAGTGATTACGCTCTGGAATAACAAAATGCATTAGAAAAAGGTCCCACCTGGTAGTGTGTGCTGAAGTGTGGATCCTCCTGCACAACCTCCACCTCTTTGCCCCCCCTCACCAAAACCGTGCGGACCCCCCGGCCTGCCAAGTGCGTGTGCAGCTGGGACGCGAATATAAAGATGCCCCCCCGAGGCAGAGCCTATAAAAGCAGACAAAACGATCACTTATCCAGGAATAGATTCGTCTACTCTAATGGATCCTCACTTTTCACACTATGTACCACGAAAAATCGAAATACCAGGCTCTGTCTACCAATATGACGTCTAAAAACAAAAAAAAAATATTCCTGAAAAGGTTATATTTGAATTTGCATTATTGTTCACTATATTGTGGGAAAGGGTATATTGTTTATGATTAGGATTAGGTTTGAAAATGAATGCTGTGTTCAAACGTTTACCGTATTTTTTGGGACTATAAGTCGAACAATGAAGAAGAAAAAACAATAAATGCCGCTCTGGAGTTTAAATTGCATTTTTGGGGAGGGCAATTTGTTTTGTTATCAGAAACCAAAAACAAACATAATTCAAAATGACAATAGTAAAATTGAGAACAACAGGCTAAATAGGCATTTGTTAACAGAACCGTTTTTCAGATAACTATAACCTAAAAAACATATATAAATCGCACTGTATGTATGTATGTGTGTATATGCATATATAGGTATATAGGTATGTATGTATATATGTATGTTTATATGCATATATAGGTATATATGTATGTGTATCTGTATATATGTATATGAATGTATATATGTATATGTCTATATATACATATGTATATGAATGTATATATGTATATGTCTATATATACATATGTATATATGTATATGTCTATATATACATATGTATATATGTATGTATATATATGTCTATATATACATGTGTATGTATACATATGTATGTATACATATGTATGTATACGTATGTATGTATATACGTATGTATGTATGTATGTGTGTATGTGTATGTATATATGTATGTATGTATATATGTATGTATATATGTATGTATATATGTATGTATGTATGTATATATGTATATAAGTATGTATATATGTATGTATGTATATATATATATGTATGTATGTATGTATATATGTATATTACTTGTGGTACTTTGATAACACTTGTAGATGCAGTTTAATATGAAATATGTCACGTGTTCTTACCGTGCTTGTACACTTGGAAGTGCAGTAGCCAGATAGGTCAAAATGGTGCTGTTTAGGCGGAACGGCCATGATGGGCGTGTAGACCAGGCCCAGCTCCATGATCCCGGCGTCGTAGCGCCTCAAACTGGGGGTGTAATGTAACCTTATCCCCGATGAGTCACGTCTGCCTGCACGCAACGGCGTCACCGATCGTTAACGCTCTTTACGTGCGGTCCATTTACTCCCTGTAACGTATTCGCATGCTCGCGGGGCAGAATAATTTAAGCGGCATATTCAGGAGCATTCATGAGTGAATGATTTAAGGCGGACATTGTTGAACTCTTGGATTTGTTAGAGGACGTTCTGGCAGGAAGTACGGGGATGAGGCCAGATGCCTTTGCCGCACAAAAGGCAATGTCACCATTACAAAATCTTTCCTGTGAAAAAGAACATAAGCAAGACCAGTCTATTAACCGACAGTAAAAGTAGTCAAATCTGGCAAGACCTTCTCGAATGGCCAAAACTAAAATTGAGTAGTTATTCACATACACCATGTAGGCTTAATTGTAATATTTGTTCGATTAATCCCAAAAGCAGTAAAGAATGCTGCATTATAAAATGGATCAGCGAAAATACAATATAGTGATAAATGCCCCAAATGTTTCGATAACTTTGGAATATGTTTGTGAAAAAAAGAATACAATAAATAGTGGATAAAGAAATCAAAATAATGACTAAATACAGTTAGTACCATGAATCAAAAACATCCCCATGCATTAAAAGAGATGTGGGAAAAAAAAACAAATACGAACATTTCGATGCAGAAAATGCATGCTCTATGGCACAGGTGTCAAAGTGGCGGCCCGGGGGCCAAATCTGGCCCACCGCATTATTTTGTGTGGCCCGGGAAAGTAAATCACGAGTGCCGACTTTCTGTTTTAGGATCAAATTAAAATGAAAGGTATAGATGTATATTAAATTTTCTGATTTTCCCCCTTTTTAGATCAATAATTTTCATTTTTTAATCCATTTTTTCTCTTTTTTTAGTTCAAAAATCATCTTGTAAAATCTAAAAATATATAAAAATATTTTCTGTTTTCCACTTTAATATGGAACATAATAAAAAAATGGTTTCCTTTTGAAATGAAAACCAATCATTAAATAAATGATTTTCTCTTACTAAGAAAAAAAAGCTCAAATAAACATGGTTTTAGATCTATAAAAAAAACGGAATATTTAGGACTTTTGATCCAGTTCTTTTAATCAATTTACTAAAAAAATATCTAAATATAAAATGGTCCGGCCCACATGAAATCGAGTTGACGTTAATGAGGCGAACCAACCCGTAAAAAACCTGTAAAATCTAAAAATATATAAAAAAAGCTAAAATAAACATTGTTTACATTGCTCAATGGGGTTTATCGTCATTCCCATGTATTCATTCCGAAATTGTCCTATAGATGAACAATTTAAAACGATGCAAGAGTTTTCCAATGACAGACAAATGGATAATTTATTTAAGTTTTAACAACCCTGCATCATCATACTACAGTAACGGCTCAATAATTTAGGGGGAAAAAAAACTATACGATCCAGTTTCTCCTACGATGGTTTGTCGGGCCTGAAAATCTCGGCTAAAAAAAACGATATAAGTCTCAAAATAATATATGAACATGGCATAGAAGGTCTCAGAGGGGACAACGCTGTCATTTCTCTAATGACGAGTGTGGCCCAGATGAAAAGCGTGATGTGGAAAATTCCAAATGAATTGCTCTGCTGGAAAGGAGCCCACCGTTTCTCAGGAACATTCTCCTGCTGCTCTTTCATGTCTCCTAGCGTGTGCGTGTGCGTGTGCGTATGCGACTTAGCGTGTGCGACGTAGCGTGTGCGTGTGTACCAGATAGCAGCAGAGGGTTGTGGTAATGGACTTCCAGGCGAAGGAACCTTGACGAGCCAGCTCCACCAATCGGGAGACCCGCATCCGCCGGGTAATAAAATGCCTGTAAACATGCACAATCGGCCAAAAAAATACAAATAAATACATTTTAGAAAAAGCTTGACGTGAGTTTGCTCTAGGCCAATTAAAATTGCTGGTGAATTATTATTTTTTTACACCGCTTTAGGAAGAGGAAACTATTTTATGACCTCCTCATTCTCTAGCATAATTATAAATGGTGTTATTTTGATATAAAAGTGCAATATTTGTTCTAATTTTGGCTAATTAAAGTGACATAAAAGTGAGATTGGGATAATTACTATTAATTTGTTAAAAAAAAAAAAAAAGAAAGTATAGAAACTGTCACTGTTATACTTGGTAAATAGTCAAATAAATTAAAAAAATACTTTAATTGTTATCATTTGAATGTAGTAAACTGTATGATTGGGGTTTGATTAAAAATGTAAAATAAATGTAAATAGACTCTTTATGGAAGTTAACAGCTACAATTTAAGATGATAGATTCTTTAGGAGAGTTATTTAAAAAAAATGCATTGTATAGTACAGTATGTCTAAAATATAAACAAAACCTCCCAAAAATCGCAAGTGCAAAATAATCTGGCAACCTGAATTTCAAATTTTCCAGCCGAAAAACACACGGCGTGGTTTTGCTGACTTCCCTGTGATGTTCCATGAAATGAAAAGCCTTTGGGGTTATCAGCTCCTTCTCACTATTGTGGCGAAATCTTGATCCAATCTTAATTCCGCATTTAATCTTGTACCAGATGCACTTCTGCAGATCCAATTGAAGATTTTTCATTTTTTATTTTTTCCCCATCCCATTTTCCTTATCGACAAAGCCGAACTATTTGCGGCCTCTTTCTCTCCTCCGCCCTCACACACACACACAAACACACACACAAACACACACACACACACACACACACACTCCACTCTATATTTATTTTTTGCAAGGTGGCATTTCTTTGTGTGCCTCTGCCGGGAAGAATTGAACAACGCTATTAGGAGGTGATGAAAGAGGCCTGAATATTTCCCACCTAATCTCGTCTTTGCTTTGGCTCACACGAGGCAATGGAAGAATCTCGCTTGTTGCTGTTTGGCTGTCACGTAATCCAATCGGAAAGCGGTCTGGCTGGGGAGCGTAAAAAATATGGTGACAGGCTCCCTGTTCCTTGTCCCTTTTGCTTTATGTAAGACCCCATCTACAGCCCCCCCATCCCCAAAAATGGCTACACCTGATTGTACTTCTTGGCTATAGTATCAGTTTTCAACTACTCTAAAAACGACCCTTTGGTTTGATTAGAATACAAACGTCGATCCTTTATTAGCTGCATCATTCATTTGCTGGCATTCTTACTCAAAAACGTGGTATTCCTTAATATTTTTTTTTTTTTGTCTAAAATCTTTTTATAATGTCATATTTTGTCTCACCGATTATTGTATTCCACATCCTTAAACGCTATTAATATATTCATCACACAATTTAGCGCTTGTTATTTTAACCATTTCACTCTTCGGACCAAATAATAATTCTTTTAGATCAAGGGCGTCAGACTCGACCATTTTAGATATAATATTTAGATATATTTTTTTATAAATTGATTAAAAGAACTGGATCAAAAGTCCTGAATATTCCGTTTTTTATAGATCTAAAACAATGTTTATTTGAGCTTTTTTTTCTTAGTAAGAGAAAATCATTTATATAATAATTGGTTTTCATTTCAAAAGGAAACTATTTTTTATTATGTTCCATATTAAAGTGGAAAACAGAAAATATTTTTATATATTTTATATATTTTTTTATAAATGGATTAAAAGAACTGGATTAAAAGACCTGAATATTCAGTTTTTATAGATCTAAAACAATGTTTATTTTAGCTTTTTTATATATATTTAGATTTTACAAAATGATTTTTGAACTAAAAACACAAAGAAAAAATGGTTTAAAAAATTGCAATTATTGATTTAAAAGGGGGAAAATTAGGAAATATAATATACATCTATATCTATCATTTTAATTTGATCCTAAAACAGAAAGTCGGCACTCATGATTTACTTTCCCGGGCCACACAAAATGATATGGTGGGCCAGATATGGCCCCTGGGCCGCCACTTTGACACCTGTGTTTTAGATACTGTTTTGAAACACAATAGTCCGGTGTTGACATCTTTGGTCAGGAGAGAGCAAAATTGGGGTAACAATGACACTTGATGACAATTCTAGACGTTTCAAATAGGAATTTACGTCAACTGTATTTTTACATTGACTTGATTGCAATGGAATGCTTATTTAAATTAAATTAAGTTTTTCTCAAATTTGTCAGGCCGTGCCAGCCTTTGTTTGCGACTGGTCGCGTGTGAATTGTCTTCCCACGCACACCGACTGGCTGCACGCCGTTAATAGACTTTGCGCTGAAATGTTCAGGCATTCGCATTATTGGAGTGGGAGTCCTCACCTAGGAATAGAAACAAGGATAGCGCTCAGAAAAATACGAGAGAGTAAAAATCCCATCGTATTTCATTCCACGTAATGGCTACAAAGGAATAAAACGTCCTGATTTGAGCATACCTCGGCGCCCATGGCCCACGCGGCCAAAACGTGGCGGCAGGAATTGAGTTTGGCGGGCACCATGGTATTTTCGCATGAGCCGCTGTATTGGGGAACGTCGCCGGCCTCCAGCGAGCATTGGAACACCTCCATGTGGTGCACGATGGCCTCGTTTCCTGTTGTTATCACCGCCTCGTACTGGCAGTAAAAAAAAGAGGAAACATGCCAGATTAGACTACAGTTGATTACAAATCGCTGACGCATAGCTAGTGGCAGCTAGTTAGTCATTATTTTACTACCGCTGCCAGAGAAGGTTGACCAAAAACACGGTAAAACAGCAAAAAAAAAAAGTAGTAAGAAATGCGACCTGGCGGACAAGTGGTTAGCGCGCCGGCCTCACAGATCTGGGGTCGTGGGTTCGATCCCAGGTTGGGCCTCACTGTGTGGAGTTTGCATGTTCTCCCCCGGCTTACGGGGGTTTTCTCTGGGTACTCCAGTTTCCTCCCACATCCCAAAAAAACATGCAGGGTAGGCTGGTTGGACACTGTAAATTGCCCCTATCTATGATTGGTTGTTGTTTGTCGCCTTGTGCTCTGCGATTGGCTGACCATTAGTTCAGGGTGTGCCCAAAGTTGGCTGAGAGACTCCAGCACCCCCTGCGAACCTTGTGAGGATTCAGAAAAGGAATGAATTAATGTACATGTGTATATATAATATATTTATGTGTATATATATGTATGTATATACTATATGTATATATATGTATATATGTATATATGTGTATATATTTATATATGTATATATGTGTGTATATATTTATATATGTATATATGTGTGTATATATGTATGTGTATAAATGTATATATGTATGTATATATGTGTATATATGTATATATGTGTATATATGTATATATGTGTGTATATATGTGTGTATATATGTGTGTATATATGTATATATATGTGTATATATGTATGTGTATAAATGTATATATGTATATGTATATGTATATATATGTATAGATGTATATATGTGTATATGTGTATGTATATGTATATATATATGTGTATGTGTGTATATATGTGTGTATATATATGTATATATATGTGTATATATATATATATATTTATATATATATATATATATATATATATATATATATATATATATATATATATATATATATATATATATATATATATATATATATATATATATATATATATATATATATATATATATATTAGATTAGTCTAATCTAATTTAGTAACAACACATAGTAGTTTGCCCATTGAGGGTTAGCAAGTCATTACAATACTACAGGAAAAAATAATAGTAATAGTACACGGAGCTCTAAATTACTACTTTTTCCACGATGACTATATTTGCAGATTTGTTTTTTTTTGTTTTTTTTACATAGTCATATTAATTGTTGCTAAAAAACCTCTGCTTGACATTAGAGCACTAGACTTGGCAATAACTGTGCTAATGAGCCGCCTTCAAATCCTAAAAGACTTTAAAAGAGCCAAATGGCAAAGAAGGCAGTTTATTCTGTTTTTAGGAGAGCTGGAGCGTTGCTAATGTTAGAGAAGAGAAATGTCTTAGGGTTATCGCTCCCATCTGCACATCCCACCTCACGTATAAGCCATGGACAAAAGCAAAATATGACTACTCTATCAGCTCTTTTTATTTTTCTTCTTCACAATACGGAGGAGAAAATTAAACCCTAACAATGAGTCTACCTTATTATCCGAGACCACCGTTGTGATGATTCAATATAGGAATGTGATTAAATATATTGTTTCCAGGATAATTGGCTGGATGAGTTCACATGGTTGAATTGGTTAAGGGAGAAAATTTTCATCAAACTTGCAGGTAATACAAACTACGGCGCTCATAAAGTTTCAAAATGTTGTGTATTTTACACTCATGCAGTGAGAATTTAAATGAAATTATATGTATTTACATCACAAGTCAGTTTTTAGTGCATCCACCTAAAATGTGTCATTGAGATACAAACAATTTCAACTAGTTGGCTCCAAAGAAAAGGTATCTATGGTCATTTTAGTTCAAAATAAAAGTCAGCTTTACATTAAACAATACTATGCTGTAATATTTGCACTAAATACCACACCCAAACATTAGCCGCACTCACTGCATTTCGCAAAAAATAAATAAAAAAAATGCATTTAGTCATATAAAGCCACACTGGACTATAAAATTGTGTAGCTGCCAGTACTTAAAAGACTTTATCACCACAAAAATGTATGTATAACAGTATTAAATATAGGTTAACCCGTATTTTCTTGTTTTACTTAATTTGTTTATAATATACTTTTTATTAAACATATAATAGAGTACAGCTTTTTACTATTTTGCAGCAAAGCCAGCTGTCGCTTTAACTTTCAAAGCAGATTTGTGCATAAAATTGATGGCGTTTTAGCATTAACTGTCATTTAAAGTTTTTTTTTTTTATTCATGGTGACATTCCATCTGTTGTTTGCTTCCTGCAGACGCTACCAAAAAACATTCGCAACCCCCCTCGCCAATCCCTCCTACCATGACGATGTGGTTCTCGGCCATGTTCTCCGGCAGCGTGTGGATGGAGCACCAGTAGGTGGTCTCCTGGCCCGGGATGGCGACGTCGGGGGCCAACACGTCCAGCGTCCGCACGTCCGGGGGGAGCGTGGGGACCGGCGTGTCGGGACGTAGCATCAAGATACGCTGAAGGCCCGTGTGGATCTGCGACAGATTGAGCTGCTCCGGTGAGTCCAAGGGTCGATCCAATACGCCGTAGATGACGTGCACCGTTCCTTCCTGGGCAGAGCAAAACTGTCAGACGACTATAATAAAAGCGGAAATATTATTTGGGAAATGAATGCACGGTTGTCAAACTCAGTTTGGGCCACATTCATTAGATTAGAACTTTATTTCATCCCGTATTTGGCAAATTTCTTGGTTGCAAGTAGCAAGACAGACCAAAGACACACAAGACATTGTAGACCTAGTTAAAAAAATGGCAACTAGATCTCATGTGGGCCGCACCGGTTTATGTTTGGCCATAAAAAATTGACTTCATGGCACTGAAAGATGAGCATCCACAGCCAGTTTAAGTGATTTGAACCTCTATTGTTGTCAATGGCAGTCAGCAAGTTGATTTTGCGACACTTTGTTGTCATTTTAGGGTCACTTTCTGTCAATTTTTGGATCATGTCCTATTTATTCTGGGATAATTTTTCCAAGCTTGTTCCTGTGGCTTATTATTTTTATTAATTACTTACCGTATTTTCACGACTATAAGGCGCACATAAGTCTTAAGTTTTCTCCAAAATAGACAGGGCGCCTTATAATCCAGTGCGCTTCATATATGGACCAATACTAAAATTGTTATCACAATAAAATAAAATAAATCAGTCGATACAGCTCTCGCAACTATGGCAAGCAGCCCCCGACTCTACTATTTTCCCCGTAGAAAAAGTACTGCACAGTGACTGCTGGGATATATAGTTGTTTTGTCAATACAACCAATGGATTGTGGCCTGGACATCGACATCAACACAGCTTTACGAAGCATGGAAAGCAGCGTTGGAAAAGTTATGCTAGCTACTAGCTAGCTACTATTTGCGAATGGATTCTGGCCGCCTGGACGAACGTATAAAACTCAGCGTTTTCGATGACTTATTTGGACAATTGTTCAATTCGGCCACAGAAAATGAGGACTTCGATGGATTTGTGGGTGATGATGACGTGAGTACATTTTAAAATGGCTAAATAAAGTACAACCGAACTCAGTTTTGCTTCCCTTGCCTTTTTAAAAAGGTGTTTTCGGCGTGTGTCCGTATGTTTAAGCTGGTGTATGTTTTGCCATGCCTAGCTGCGTCTATAAAAACGGTGCGTCCTTTTTGTGTGTGTAAAATACAGAAATAGCACTCGTTACTGACCCTGCGGCTAAAAATACGATGCGCCGTATAGTCGTGAAAATATGGTAATTTATTTTTTATCGTTTTTAACATACTCGACCAAGAATGCATTATCTGACTTTGTTCTTGGACAATTTCCAAAACGACTACCCTCATTTAGCGGCTTCCCCGTGCCGAGTTCCATCACCTCAATGAGGTAGTCTCTGGGGTCGCAAGTGCTGAAGGGTCTCCTGAAAAGCAAGTAGAATCCTCCAGCCTTCCATTTGGCTTCTATCAGCTCGTAGTCCTGTTGGCTATCCAAGGTGACTTTTCCCTCGCTGTCGCTCCAAGCGTCCTGTATAGAAACACCAAGCAGACGTTTATACTCCACTTTTTAGACTCTCCATCCAACCTGAGATGAATTTGGAACGTGTCAGCAAACCAGTATTTTAAACATATATAGATTTTTGATTACCGCCATGAAAGATGTTAAGCGTTCTATGAATGTAATTATAGGGATTACATTAGCGCAATGATCCCAGCGCATGTTTTTTTTTTTGCCACATTCATCAGATTCATCTGAATGTGCTATAGTTTTCTTCCTGTTTTATTCCGGAATAGTACCCAAGATTTAGTTTTGCGATATGCTTGTGTGCGCACTCCCCTTGCATAAAAGCCTGGCCACATTTCATAACCGGTCTTTATATACTCTTTTAAAGCCATGTAAAAAACGAAATATATGGCCAAAGAAGTAGATGTTATCTGTAGATGTGACATATTGACTGCTTTATCTTGTCTGCAAAAGTCGCGTCCTTTAACAATTGTTTCGAAAACGCAGAGGAAAAATCATGTCGATCATTTGTTGTCTCCATGGAATTAAATTCAGATTCAATTTTGCAGATAAAGTTGCTCACATTAAATTAAACCAACATTTAAAGGAATAAAGGGTAGTTTGTAGAATAGAGATGATATGATGATGATTAAACTGCAGATCAAACTTGGGAAAAATTCCAATAAATAATGATTGCAAAGAGTGGTCATAGAAAGTACTGGAAAATAGCCTTTTTTTTACTCAAGAAATCCAATTCATTTATATTTTTGAGAAACTATCATGCATACCTCAATTCGACTCTATTACTATTAATTCAGTGTACGTAGATATTTTTGAAATAATACATTATTTCAAAAACTCCTCTAAAAATGCACCTGTTTTTCCTCCCTTTTTTGATGGTAGACTCATTCTTGGCAATATTTGTTCTAATTTTGGCTAATTAAAGTGACCTAAAAGTGAAATTGGGCTAATTACTATTAATTTGTAAAAAATGTAGATAAACTGTCACTGTTATACTTAGTAAATAGTCAAATAAAATAAAAAAATACTTTAATTGTTAACATTTGAATGTAATCTGTATGATTGGGGTTTGATTAAAAGTGTAAAATAAATGTAAATGGACTCTTTATGGAAATTAACAGCTACAATTTAAAATGATAGATTCTTTAGCAGTTATTTTTCAAAAATGCAGCGTATAGTACAGTACGTCTAAAATATAAACAAAAATGGAAAGTGCAAAATGTATGTATGTATATATATATATATATATATATATATATATATATATATATATATATATATATATATATATATATATATATATATATATATATATATATATATATATATATATGTATATATATATATATATATATATATATATATATATATATATATGTATATGTGTGTATGCAAACGTATGTATATATGTATATATATTTCAGCAACACACTTATTTATTTATATATTTATTCATGTATTTATTTATTAACTTACTTATTACCTATCTATTTATGTCTAAAATGCCTTTCCTATTTCTGCATTCTCACCCTCTTGCTACTGTGACAACAAAATTTCCCGAATACGGGATGAATAAAGTTATCCAATCCAATCCAATCTGGCAACATGAATTTCAAATTTTACTTTGCTGACTTCCCTGTGATGTTCCATTTTTTTATGGTAGACTCACCCCAAAGTAACTTTCGCTCCCGGAATCCCAGAGAACGACCAGATCGGCGTGGGTCAACTCCCCTCGGTCCGACATCCCCAACACCACGCCATGCTTCAGCTCCGCCATGGTCAGCTCCAGGTAGACTTCCCGTCGGGCATAACTGACATTCCACGCCAACCGCATCTGCCCCAGCGGGTCCAGGAGCACGCGGAACGGCATGGGCAGAGCCCGGGGCGCCGGAGCCGAGGCCTCCGAGTCGGGGCGGGACACCTTCACCACCTTGACCTGGGACGGAGCCTGGTAGGAGGCCACCAGGATGACCATCAGGGCGGCCAACGCCGTGAAATACATGACGGTGACGTCCTGGAGGCGAAAGTCTTTGCTCATAATCCTCATGACTTTTTTTTGTATTTATTATTATTTTAGCGCAAAACTGAAAAATCTCCTTAAGAAGCTCAGCGCTCCATCTCCAACTTGACGTGAGTACGATTCCTCCCTTTCACTCTTTGGTAGCCATTCGGGGCTTTTTAAGAGACTCCTCCCTTCGGACTTGTCTGTTTTGATTCAGACTAACGATATTATTGCTTGAGCGCAATTCAATTATTTCCCACAAGCCCCTGGGGTTAAACATGAGGGGACATGTCTGCTTCACTGTAATTGTTTCAAATTCAAACATGGATATTATCAACGACAATCATTGTTCGGTCCTTTAAACAAAAAAAATGGAAAAGAAGAGAAATGGCATATTTCATTTGAAAGAAATGTGACCTTTTGACAATGTTGTTTAGTTAAGCGACAAGCATTTGTGGAGGCATCAACAGCTTAATGGATTCGTGCTAGCCACCTCCTCGGGCTGTAAACAACCTTATTGCCATGCCAATTATGGCAGGCAAGCGCAAGATAGACACTTTTAAGTTGCTTAAAAAGGTTAGCGCGTCCCCTCAGGTGCAATGTGTGTGCGCGCAACAGGTGACCGTCGCCTAAATTTCGACTATTGAAGTTGAGAAGTGAAAATAACAAATGCTCAAGTGGAAAATAGAAGCTGTGAGTGAATAAATTGAGGAATTGTGATATAAAGTGCTTTTTTTTGGACTTTTAGGTGATCCTGTGGAGGAGCCTGCTTTATTTCTGCTTCAGTTAGCACAGGTAAAATGTAAAATGTTGATTGCATTACCGTTGGGCTGTAAATGGTTGATCTGATCCATCCCAGGTTTCCTTCAAATGCCCCGAATACAGAGATTTTTAATTTCATTTTGGACAGGATAACATGGAATTGACGTTTTCTGGACAAAGTGGTCCCGTTTCAGGAAACAACAATAAAACAAAGGGCGGAAGGAGGTGAGCTTGAGAAACATGCTTAGCAATTTGTTTAAAAAAAAGGATCATCCAAATGGCCCATGTTTATGTATTTTAATATACTTTTCTGTCACATGTATGCATATATGTATGTACACGTGTATGTGTGTGTGTATATATATATATATATATATATATATATATATATATATATATATATATATACATATATATATATATATATATATACATATATATATATATATATACATACATACATATACATATATATACATATATACATAGATATATATGTATATATAGATATGTATATATATAGATACTTCAGAGACACGCTTATTTATGTATATATTTATTCATGTATTTATTTATTTATTAACTTACTTCAAACCTATCTATTTATGTCTAAAATGCCTTTCCTATTTCTGCATCCTCACACTCTTGCTACTGTGACAACGAAATGTCCCGAATACGGGATGAATAAAGTTATCCAATCCAATCCATACGCAATAGTGACGTTTGGGCTAATAAGCAAACGACCAGGACAGATGCCGAAACGTAGCCATTTTTACCACACTGAGCAAAAGGGGGAGAATGGGGGAGGGGCGGTGAAGAGGGGATTTGGAAGATGGATGACAAGGCCGTGTGTGTGTGTTTTGCCTGCAGGTTTTCCTGACATTACCCTCCTCGTGACATTCCTGCCCTCAAGACAAGAGTAAGTAATGTTAATGTTTATATACACTCACATGAAAAAGATCAGTTTAAGGCCAAAAGGCATGGAGATTTTGGGGGGGGGCGGGGTTAATGTACCTGAAACATTCTATGGAAAGGGGTTGTTCGACTTTTTGAAAAATGACGCTAATCTTCCAGTGGTGGTACCAGGATTTGTCCAAACTAATGTACCTATTGTGTCTTTGATGTCTTGAAAATGCTCTTGATTTTCAATGGCAGTATGCACAGCATTGCTCACTGTCTTGTTATTGTTGATTTTTAAATCACAGAACAGAAATGGACCTTTTGTGAATAAGCTGTAAATGCTAAACCATAATATTTGCAACGGATGTGTGCAAAAAGCCTACCGTATTTTCACGACTATATGGCGCATCGTATTTAAAGCCGCAGTGTCAGTAACGAGTGCTATTTCTGTATATGACACACACAAAGGACGCACCGTTTTTAAAGACGCAGCCAGGCATGGCAAAACATACACCAGCTTAAACATACGGACACACGCTAAAACACGTTTTTAAAAAGACAACGGAAGCAAAACTGAGTTCGGTTGTACTTTATTTAGCCATTTTACAATGTACGCACGTCATCATCATCCATAAATCCATCGAAGTCCTCATTTTCTGTGTCCGAATTGAACAATTATCCAAATGAGTCATCGAAAACGCTGAGTTTTATACGTTCGTCCAGGCGGCCACGATCCATTCGCAAACAGTAGCTAGCTAGTAGCTAGCGTAACTATTCAACACTCCCTTCCATGCTTCGTAAAGCTGTGTTGATGTCGATGTCCAGGCCACAATCCATTCGCAAATAGTAGCCGTCATACTGGGTGTATTGACAAAAGAACTATATATCCCAGCAGTCACTGCGCAGTACTTTTTGCTACGGGGAAAATAGTACCCTATCGACTGATTTATTTTATTTTATCGTGATAACAATTTTAGTATTGGTCCATATATAAGGCGCACTGGACTATAAGGCGCCCTGTCTATTTTGGAGAAAATTGAAGACTTTTAAGCCTTATAGTCGTGAAAATACGGTATTAAATTTATTAATAGTATTATCTCAAGGCAGCCACTAAAAAGGTTGAGCAGCATTCCGCTCATCTTAAAAGTACTTGTACTCTAACTGAATGGGTTAATAAAACATTTAGGCTCTTTTATTGATGGCACGGTTTTGGGCAGCTATTAAGAATCAAAGAGAAAAGGGGGCGGAGCACAAAATGATGGCGTGGAAAATCTGTGAAAGCCAATTTTAGCCACATGGCGCCGACCCAACGTGGTGAATTGTCGGGTTCCTTTGATAGTCAATAATTCAACACGATACACTCTCCGAGTGCACTAATCTCCGTGTCTTTGAGTGTGAATAATGAATGCTAAAAAAACTCACACTGCCGTCCGGTGTGGAAGGCGACTGGGATGGAAGAAGGTAAGACGGGGGGCAAGAGGAAGGAAGTAGGGGGAGTTGATTGTAAAGGGAGGCTGACATTTCGGGGAGTACCTGTCACACCCGCGGCGCCGTCCCGCGATCAATGTTGCCATGAGGAAGTGAACAACCTCTGGGGGATGAGAAAAAGAATGGAAGGAACGTGTGAGTGAGTGAGTGAGACACTTGCGTCATTCGACTGGGTTTTAAGGAATGGCGTTGCCATGTGATTGATTTTTGGCCTCAAGCAGAGACACGATGGACAGACTAAATTGACAAAAGTGTTTAAAAAAAGGCTATTGCGCCGTCAAAAAGTGAAAATGGAGGACGAAATGGAGTTAGCATTTGCAATTGCGCAGTTTGAGTTATAAGATGGATTCTAAGATAACTAACTTTATACTGAAAATTGAATTGAATGCTTTTATTGTCATTATCCAAGTATATAAAGCTTTTTCCACGTAGTGCCGAAATAACAACAAAAAACAGTAAATAAGAAAGAAAGAAATGTTTTAAAAAAACTAACCAGTATTTACTCATATGTTTGCTGCTCACTATAAATAAAAATATAAATTTGCTATCATACTGCACTGCAATGTCTTCCAAGGACGAGTACTGCACATAAACTCCATTTATTGACAACAAAACTCAGGGATTGTATAACTGTATCTGACAAAGTTCATTTTACGTGATCCTCCCAGGTCTCCGTTCGATAATACAGTGGTACCTCGACCTACCATCAGGTCTACCTACGACATGCTCGAGGTACGATGAAAATTTTGATCGAATAATCCGCCCTAGATACGATCAAAATTTCGAGATGCAACTAAGCCAGGTGGCCATGACATGAGAGGGTGTTTATCATTGTAGCGCACTGTCTTTTTTGCCGCATCTCTTTCGTGTATAACAGATATCTACGAGCACTGAACGATTTATTCAGACGAGTTTCCGCTACGCATGGACCAGAAAACGCACAACGCGCATGCGCGGGCAAAAAGAGGGCTTTCTGGGTAATGAAGTATACTCGTGCACACAACATCGATAGGCAATGGCACCCTTTCTCAGAATAAAACTTCATTACCCACAATCAATACGTGGGTAGGCTGTTATTCCTTCCTTAGCCTGTTAGCTCCCGCGATCACTCATTCAAGACTACTTCTCGTTGGCAAGTAATCGTCCGTTATCCTATTGAGGACATTTGTGTGCATCATTTTGGGAATATTTTGAAGGGAATACAACAGCAAACAGCCTGTCGATAGCGAAGGTGAGGGTGGAGGCGTGGCAAACAGCTAACCCGGCCAGAACGAAGGTAAAAAAATAATTTAAAAAAAATAGAATTCAGTTTTGTGTAAAGTTACATTAAACGTATATTTGAGTGTCTGTATATATTAATCCAAGTTAATTTAAATTTGTTTGTTCGTTTACGAGTGCGTTGTGGATAAAGTCCCCCGAACACCCCCCCCCCCCTCGCCTCCGTGTATGTCGCTGCAAAATGCGTCTAATTTTACTTCTATTAAACACATTTTATTACTATTAAACCACTAGTTATGTGTTACTTTGTTAATAGATGGCGAATTAGAAGAAATAAAAAAAAAATTCCAATCCAATATCCTGTTTTAGCTGTTTTTTCAGAGCATTGGAACAAATTAATTTGTTTTTAGTTCATTTCAATGGGAAACGTCCGCTCGAGTTACGAAAAGCTCAACATACGATCTCAGTCCCGGAACGGATTAAGATCGTATGTCGAGGTACCACTGTATTAACAACATCTGGCTCACAAACGACAAAATTCCTTTTGAGCGACATATCCATTTGAATAAAATCACATTATTGCGATTTTCTTTTTACATTTCTATGCTTCCATTACTATCGCCCGACGCTTTTTATACACCATAACACTTGATATACTGCATGCTTTGTGAAGCACTTAAGGAGCGCGTTATGAATACAATTTTCTTCCAGGTTTTACGTAAGGTCGGCTATATTGGATCCTATTCATTTTGACATTTCCTCCCTTTTTCTCTCATTTACTTTGCAGTCACATCCTTCCACTTACTCAGCATCCGTGTGTGAAGTCCAACCATGCACCGCCTCCAGACTCAAAGGGGACTTGTCCCCCTTTTTCTCTCGCCCCCACCTTTTCTCTCTCTTTCTCTCTCTCGCCCGCACCCTCACCCTCTCTCGTCTCTCGTATGCAATACGAGTCTGTGACGAAAGCGCCATCTCCCAAGCTGCAGGAATCGCCGTGCATTCCTCTATTCTCTTAAAATAAATCCCTCCGTACACAGGGGCTTTGTTTCAGTTTTTTTTTAATTTAATTTTATTTTTTGACTTCTTACAGGCAGCATGGGGGAATAAATAGCTTATGCAGCGTGTGCCTGTGGATGAAGCAAAACGACAGAGCCACGCCGGACTGCCTCCAATGGTTTTTTTTTTTCTTTTCTTTTTTTGTTTTTTTTTTGTAGAATGGAGGTGTGGAGTTGTGCCGTCACGCCGTCTCGTCCTCCATCGCATATGCCGACGAGGCTGAGGGGGATGTTTGCGTAGGAGGCTTTTATTTGCGCGATCAGCCTCTCTCGCTCGTCTTTCTTCGAAAACAACAACTGGAGCTGTGGATGAAAGTGTGTGTACAAGCGGCACTCTCTCCATTTTTATTTCTTTCTTTCCGCTCTCGCGTTTAACCGTTTTGCATCAATACTGTATTTGAAAAGAGACTATAATACAAATTTCGCTCATTTCTTCATTTTTTTAAACTCTTTTTTTCTAATCTAGCTGTAAGTTTGACTTCTACTTTTTAATACTTGACGTTTCCTGACTGGAATCATAGCAAAGTCTTTGAAAAGAGCAAAGATCACTACCTGGCATTCAACCAGACGCTTCTACCCTCCATGTGACCTGCATGATTCATCTTATCTCTGAAGGTAAGTCTGAATTGTTATTCAAGGTAACCTATTGAAGTTGGATTCATAATTAGAACAAGCCAAGTTAACGGTCTCCCTCGTTATATTAGCCCCAAACTAAACTTTGCATGACAGTAGCGCATTCACTTTCAGAACCCTGGACAGCGACACTGCATCATTTAAGGCTATAATGGGAGGCATCTGCTTCCTATCTCCCTGTAAGCTCCTCGATTTGTATTCCAAATTGGTTAGAGTCCATCCACGCCGTGTTCGGTACGACGGGCGTGTGGAGCAAAGCACAAAGGCAAGAAAGAATTAGATTAAGCTGAGCGAGGGTTCTTATATGCCCAACAAAACAGCACTATTTGCAAGCAGGCGTAACTAGCCATCATTTTCCCCATGTAAAATGCTAGCATAACAATGGGGAGTGTCAAGTAGCCATGCCAAAAGTGGTCAGAATAGGTGGTTGATTACTCTAGTGATACTATGTATTTTGTAATTCAATAGTCATAGTACCATGAAAAATAACAGTCGGATTATTACTTATTTATTTTGGGGGCAGAAGGCTTCTACGTTGGTCAAGATTATCACTTAGTAAAGATAAGACAACATTAAATACAACTGTGAAAAGGTTTTTTTTTAAATTTAAGGCCCAGTTAAATCCACCCAAACTTAGCACCTGGTCAGACCACCCTAAACTGAACTCGAGGTTTTATTCTGGGGGTTCAGTCGTGTGGTTTTTTGTTTTTTGGGGGTTCTTGGATGAGTTCAGTTTGAGATTAGTAATATCTATTTATGGATCTTAGCTATCTTTCAGTTGTTGACACATAAACATGGATATGACATTTCTTTTATGATAATATTACATGATGAATGGAATAAAAGTGGTCATTCATCATAATGATGATAGTAATGATAATAATATCTGTGAGATATAAGGAGGAGAAAGTCTAATACCCATCATTGAACTTACTGTAGTAGTAGTCTTTGCATTGGTATTGCGTGTTTGTGTAGTATTTAATATACATTTTCCAGAATAGTTTATAGATTTTGTCTTATTTAAGCTGTTAGGTAATAAAGCAATATTATTCTAGATATATGATTTCCTGTCTACTCATAATCAAACAATGCAGTGTCCACTGTGCCGTTTAAGAGGGCCTCCAGCCATGGTAGACAAGGCGGGACTTGGGTTCCCATGGTGACATCCACCAGTGACCCTCTGAATAACCTTGTCCCCCTGAGAGATCAGTCACACACACACACACACACACACACACACACACACACACACACACACACACACACACACACACACACACGCACAATGAACTCCCGCCACAGAGAATGACTAGGTATTTTTACTGCTGATGTTTCAGCATTAGACCCAGAGCTGCTGCAGGGATCTGGAGAGAAGGAAGTGTCTGAAAATATTTTTAAAACAAATATGACGAAAATTGCAGCCAGTGGAGAAGGGCGTATGAAATATGGAAGGGGGTGGGGTCAACAGTAGTAGAAAAGCGGAGAGGGAAATGAAATTAAATGTCCACTTGAGTACTCAGTCAGCAGCCTTAATTACCTTTAAAACACACCACGGGGAGACGGCATTATTTCAGATTTTCTGTGGTCAACATAACGAGGGAGAAGAATGGGATTGTGTTAAACAGTTGCTTCCTTGGTATTCTATTCTGCCAAATGCCCCCCCCACAAACAACCCCCACTCATGCTCATGCCGGCCAAGCCGCTGATCAGCTGACTTCATCCCACTGAGTGATTGGGGGGTTGAATCGAGGGGTGATTTACCTTAAGACAGGGGTGTCAGACTCGGGTTGGTTCGCGGGCCACTTTTACGTCAACTTGATTTCACGTGGGCCGGACCGTTTTAGATATAATTTTTAGATTATTTTTTTAATAAATGGATCAAAAGAACTGGATTAAAATCCCTGAATATTAAGTTTTTTTATAGATCTAAAATAATGTTTATTTTAGCTTTTTTAAATATATTTTTAGATTTTACAAAATGATTTTTGAACTAAAAACACAGAAAAAATGATTAAAAAATGACAATCATTGATTTAAAAGGGGGAAAATCAGGAAATTTAACATACATCTATACTTTTCATTTTAATTTGATCCTAAAACAGAAAGTCGGCACTCCTCATTTACTTTCCCGGGCCACACAAAATGATGCGGCGGGCCAGATTTGGCCCCCAGGCCGTCACTTTGACACATGTGCCTTAAGAGATACCAGCTAAGTTATGTTTTTATTGGGGTGAACGGGCAAATTTGATTGGATTTCAATAGCATGTTGCCAACACAGTACACGGTAAAAACATAACAAAACAAAGGGGAATAAGTGGGGTACACCTTGGATTGGTTGTCAGCCATTCGTAAGACAAAAAAGCATTCACCCACTTTTTATTTTTATTTTAAAGCACCCACTCAAGCGTCAAAAAGGTGATAGTACAATTGTCTGCAACTGCCCAGTCACCATAGTAACGCAAGATCCCTCAAGATATTTTTTTTCCTGCTATCTTTGTATCCTCTCTTATATTTTCTTCAGAATCTCCACCACGTCAATGTATATATCCTTGGGGTGTTTGCTTTATTTTTTTGTGGAATCCATTTTGATTTTTCAAGGGCGCCGTTGCGTTTGAAACATTTGTGTATTCTGGGATGGGATGCTTTGGAATGTGTGGGTAAACCGCACGACCATGTTAACATTGAGGCTTCTTCTAAATAATAATTAAAATACTTCAAATGTCATCTTCACCTTTTGACTTCCCTCCTTGTAAACAACATTAAAAGTTTAAAAGTGCACACATTAAGGCTAACCTAACCTCAGCTCCAGCCATTTATTCTGTGTTCTTAGCACAGCGTGGGCAGCAAGTACGGGTGACAAAATGTAATTACCGCCAATTCTTTTCCCATGGCTGGAAAAGGTCATTATTCTTCCCGAGAGCGTCCTCACTCGTGCTGTAAATTTTGTTGTCAAGCAGGACTTATAACCACGAAAGAACTCAAAATGATGTGCTTCTAATGTATGTCGTTGGATAGCCTGTCTGAGTGGAGTAGTCACGTTTTGTCGTGCAAAAAAAATGAACAGATCGTTTTTCTTCTTCTATGGCGGTCACAATTTGGCAATATGGCGAGCCGCAATGAGATGGTGTCAAACGTGAAATGCGACTCTGGGCCAGGCCGGATCGGGTGACACTGCAGAACATCCATTTCAGTGGCAATGCCGCTTTAAATAGGCTCGTTGGCCAATGAGGGTCTGATCACCGAATTGGTTGATGAAGAAAATTAATCAAATGTCATCGCTATGGTCAAAACAAGAAGGGACAAGTACTCCAAAACTGCTGGGTTTTGAATATGGATTAACAAAACATCCTTTATTGGTGGCGAGAAATAAAATGATGGCAACTCTTTGTCTAAAGCTCGTGTCAAAGTGGCGGCCCGGGGGCCAAATCTGGCCCGCCGCATCATTTTGTGTGGCCCGGGAAAGTCAATCATGAGTGGCGACTTTCTTTTTTAGGATCAAATTAAAATGAAGAGTATAGATGTATATTAAATTTCCTGATTTTCCCCCTTTTAAATCAATCATTGTCATTTTTAATCCATTTTTTTCTGTTTTTAGTTCAAAAATCATTTTGTAAAATCTAAAAATATATATATAAAAATGCTAAAATAAACATTGTTTTAGATCTATAAAAAACTGAATATTCAGGGCTTTTAACCCAGTTCTTTTAATCCATTTATTTAAAAAAAATCTAAATATTATACCTAAAATGGTCCAGCCCACGTGAAATCAAGTTGACGTTAAAGCGGCCCGCGAACCACACCCTTGGTCTAAAGCAAAAATGGGTTCAATTTCAGCTTATACTATATGTATAATAAATGATAATCATGTGTGCATAACTCCTACACTTGGATAATTTTACACTAAATAGGTAGGCGACAACTCTAAAGAAGTACTTTTAATATTTGCATATGAACCTTCAAGCCATTTTTCAGGGATATGTGCCCTACATTAGCATAAGATTTTGCTATTATAGAAAGTACAACCTTGCAATTTCATTTTAACGATCTCCACTTATTGTAGTATGAATCATTATAGACTGAAGGATTAAAAAAATGGTTGTAGGTAGTCGGCGACAGCAAATACAGCAAAAGCTGTGTAGTTATTCACCAAACTTTCCCGATTTGGATAAAGCCCTGCAGACGTACACACAAATCAGCTGGTGTGTTGACAGCCTAAACCTATAAGAGAGCCGGTCTTATTGTTCGCCACCTCTCAAGTGTCGCCCCCGCTCCGGTTGAAAGGCTGTCAGCGGCCATTATTCCCGGCAAGACCTCTGCTGTGATCTCTGCCATGTTCCATCAAATCGCGGCGCCTTATTCCGGCGTTGTTGTCTGAGCGTGTTAGCGGCGACCGAGGATCGCCGCTAACCTCGTCTCACCACGGTGGACCGACACCAGCAGAAACTGAGCTATTACACTCTGTGGAGTGTTTACACCCGCGTGGGTTACGCGCGGGTTTGAATAATTGACACTGCCGTAATGCTACGATCGGGTTAAAACGGCCCTAGAGACACGTACGGTGCTAAAATATGGAGGGCGGGGCTTAAGGTCGCATATTTGTTTTGACAGTTTTATGTACGCATGTACGGTATAGCATGGGACGTGCTGCTTGTGGTTTGGTGGACTAATTACGGAAAGAGGTGGCGCGGTAACGGAGTGGTTAGCACGTCCGCCTCGCAGTTCTGAGATCTAGGGTTCAATGCTTTTTTGTGTTTTTGAGTTTGATTTATTGAATAAGGGACAGCACATATTAATGAACATGTAAATATGTAAGATTGTAGCTGAGGGCTAATTTCTGTCTTTAGTAGTCCTTTGTGTAGGTTGAAGATAAACGATGATGCATACCAGACACACGTACGCTTACGTTGAGCAGTTTTGGACAGTGTTGTGATTGCAATTTTGTTCGTCTAATAGCTAGGCTTCAAGATGATTGGCCAAGAGGTTCAGAGACGGGAGTTCACAGAAGTTAATTGGTATTGAGTTCCAGGTATGATGAGAGAAGGCAGTCTTTTTGAAGGGAACTACACAGTCACCTCTAGAGCCAGCCTTTGTTGATGTGATGGAACTTTTTGGTACAAAATCTTGCAGGGGAGGAGCTTTGTGTCGGAAGATTTTGTAAACTAAGTTGGCATCTGCATATTTAACAGTATTGTTACAGTGAAGGTGTTTGTGTTTTTTAAATATCTGACAGTGGTGGTGCGTGTATTATTATTTATTTTTTCCATTTTTGTTCCACATCTGTACACTCGCTCTCTCCTTTATTCCAAAAAACATGCGTGGTAGGCTGGTTAACCACATTAGACTTCCTGTGTGATTGGCTGGCAAACAGTTCAGGCGGGACTCCGCCTCCTTCCCGTAATTAACCGGGATAGGCTGCAGCAATCTTCTGACCCTCGCGAATGAATGTATTGCAAAAAAAGATGAATATTTAACGATGAGCTCCACTGCTACATAAAAAAAACAGCTCAATACCAATAAACAACATAAAAGTAGTTTAAAGACTTGGGTTTTTTTTGTTATTGTTTTTTTACTACCATAATTTCCAACTTTGTAACTTGGGTAAGTCAACATATTTTGTGCTAAACCCCACTTTTTTGCCTTTAATTGGAATTCCAACCGCAAATCTACTTCCCTTTTTATTGTCTTTCTCTTCACAGCACATCATCTTGATTGCCCGTAATCAAGTATCCTCAAAACTTCCATTTTTTTTGCCCCTCCCCAACATGCTTTCAAGTCTGAGCTGACACAGCGGGCAGCACTTGCCAGATGATTCGATTACATTTATTTGTAACAGCTGGATAATTCAATAAGTAGCGCTGAGGTGACACGCCGGTGTAATCTACTTGATGGCGCCTCTCTATTGTGAGCCTTCTGGCTCTCGTTATTCTCACTTGGGTCTTCACCCCATTTTTATTTATTTTTTTAAATCCTCTTTTTGTATTTTTATGCAGGCAGTTGATGGAGAGCCATTCGAATGACAGCCGGGACAGTGGTCATCACTGGTGGAATTCTTGCGACGGTCATATTACTTCTTATTATCGCAGTACTGTGCTACTGCAGACTACAGGTGAGTACAAGCATTACAAAAGTCCATAACTTTTACTTATTTAAAATTATTTTTGGATATATGGAGGATTTTCTGAGGTAAAAAGCTGAACAAATGGTGCGTGAAGAATCTGTGAATTAAAATAATAGTATTGCAGTGGATTTATGATAACTTTAGTGTATTTGAGTATTCCTTAGTTAGTTTTCATTAGAAATAGGCATCTTTAATGCATATTCAAACCCGATATTAAAAAAATTGGATGTAGACACTCAAGATGGTGAAATTAAAATAATACAAATAAAATCAAAATACGGCCATACAAAGTACTGCATGGTTTTAACAGATACCACATAGATGGTTAATTATGGAGCCTTTCTTGTTAAATTAAAGTGCATTTGTGCAGTTTTAGGGTTCAATAGTTTTTTAAAATGCATTAGAGTGTATTTGAGTACTAGATCTAGTACTTTGACACATTGATAGATACAATATTTCAGACATTTTATGGAGAGTTTCAGTGGATTTCAAATGTTAAAAGTACTTTTAATAGTATATCTAAATGTGCTGAGTAAGGTTTAAGAAGTATTTGAGTACTTCTAGGAGTGTTAAATTCACATTGCCTATAAGATAACTGCACTACTTTTTGGAAACTGTTATACTTGGTGTCCAATGATCTAAAACAGGGGTGTCAGACTCGGGTTGGTTGGCGGGCCGCTTTAACGTCAACTTCATTTCACGTGGGCCGCACCATTTTAGATATAATATTTGGATTTTTTTTATAAATTGATTAAAAGAACTGGATTAAAAGCCCTGAATATTCCATTTTTATAGATCTAAAATAATGTTTATAGCTTTTTTAAATATATTTTTAGATTTTACAAAATGATTTTTCAACTAAAAACACAAAAAAGGATTAAAAAATGACAATTATTGATTTAAAAGGGGGAAAAACAGGAAATTTAATATACATCTATACTCTTCATTTTAATTTGATCCTAAAACAGAAAGTCGGCACTCGTGATTTACTTTCCCGGGCCACACAAAATGATGCGGCGGGCCAGATTTGGCCCCCGGGCCGCCACTTTGACACCTGTGCTATAGAGCATGCATTTTCTGCATCGAAATGTTCGTATTATTTGTTTTTTTTCACATCTCTTTTAATGCATGGGGATGTTTTTGTTTTATGGTACCAACTGTATTTAGTCATTATTTAGATTTCTTTATCCACTATTTTCCACTTTAACACATGTGATCTAAAACATGCTGATACTCATTTATTTCTTAATATTATCATTACACTTTAATCTAATTTAAGTGCCTAAATGAATGTACTATCAATGAACTGCATCACGTCACTGTTACAGACAATTATTGTTCGCTAACAACTGCAACCTTCGCAGTGTTGCTGCTAGCCATTTATTTAATGGACAGTAAAGTCGAATATAGGACACGATTAAGATGCATCCCGGAAACTTCTATTTGGCCTCAAAGTAACGGCGGGCAATTATCGAGTCCGGCCATTAAAGCAAAGACATTATATTATCGAGACCTTCGAAATGAAGCTAGAATGAACAATGACTTTGTACTTGCCAGATTGTTTGAAGACGACAAATAGTCTGTGCGCTCACTAAAGTGTGTTTGCGTGGTTTTTATTTCAAGAAAGGAAAGAACATGCGCTGCAATTTCTGTCCGTCCCTCCGAGCTCACCGTAAATCATTCATGAGATCATTTTTGTGCAAATTTCGTCCCTCTCTCATCGTTGTATATCATTCGTTGTCTCATTCTATCAGGATGTCGTTTCATGTAACACAGACGTCCCATTGATACATCAAAGTGGCGCAGTCATTTGTGCACTGACAGAAAAGTAAAAAAAAATGATCCCAATTCTTTGTTGCATGTTTTAATTAATGCTGTCTGTGGTCTGCCTTTATCAGGTTGGAAAATACAAGGTCTTCTCTGAAAGAGATGAAGCCTTTATGGGCTGTACACAATGAAGATAAAGCAATTAAAATTACGATTGGCCATTTTAGACAAATTTGGATTTTTGGCTTTCGAGTTTTTTGGACTGACAAGTAAAAATTTTGATTGGAATGTGATGTAAAAACAAGTAGGATTTTGGAGTGTAAGTTTGCCTTGAGTTTTCTATTGCCGTCCATTAATCCATTGAATGAAGGCGATCGGTTCTTTCTCTTTGAAGAACCCTGTAAATCGTCAAGGCCAGGACCCATAAATGCCTCGTAGAATTTGCGCTGACTTTACTAGAAGAGCTTTACATTTGACGCTAACTCATTTGCTAGCGTTCAGTCGCACATCAGCCAAATCCCGATTGATTTATACAGCAGAATACATACCTGGCAACCTCGGCCCAATTGCTGCCCTCATTATTGTTTGCAATTCCTCTTAACAAGTGACAATAAACCCTACAAATACATAAAACTTATAAATATATTGTCACACATAAAAACTGCTTAAAAGTCTAATATTTTCCCCAAAGTGGACGTAGCGCCCAATCGGCCGGTGCGCCTTGTGTATGCACTAAATTCAAGATTCTGTAGATGTCGCTGAATGACGCTGACAACTTGGATGTTTGGGTACATTGCTTGCTGACATGCTATATTTATGTAGTGAAAAGGTGGAATGCATATCATGGTTAAAGCATGACAATATTAGCAATCGACGATGACGTTTCCGTCTGCCGCTAGTGACCGAGACGATCCGGATTAGAGCATTGACAATGTAAGAGAATTAACATCTGAATATCTAATATCAAAATTATCAATAAGTTGCGTATTATTGGCGCATGTGTACATGTTTCTCGTCGCCGGATTCGCTCGTATTGCTGTGCAAGTTTTTCAAACTACGACCCGCAGGCCATATATGGCCCACTAGGCTTTTTAATCCGGCCCGCCAACGTTGTCCAAATCATAGTAAAAATCAATGACCTCATTCATTTCCCTTTGCCCTGCAATACCGCTCATCACTCTCAATGTAAAGACTGCTTTCTTTCGTTGAATAATAATATGTTCTTAATGTTGAAAGTACATTTGAAAATACATTTTCACCTTCAATTGTGTCTTTTTTCTTATATTTCAATCCCCAGGTTTGATAAATTACATTGCGTGTCCAAATGCCGTCAAATTTTAGAAGCCCGCAAGTCAAAAAGTTTGCCCACCCCTGCTATAGACAAACTTGCCTCTTTTATACTATTATTGTCCCAAATTAAACATATTATCAATAAGATGCCATTCAAAAAGTTTGCCCACCACTGGTATAGACAAACTTGCCTCTTTTATACTATGATTGTCCCAAATTAAACACATTATCAATAAGCTGCCATTGACGTCTACCTCCATTAAGAACATATTATTATTCAACGAAAGAAAGCAGTATATTGCCGCACGCCCTCAACCGTTGACGTTCTTTGGTTCTGACCCGAGTGTCTACTTTGCAGTACTACTGCTGTAAGAAGGAAGAGTCCGAGTCGGAGGAGGAGGAGCCCGACTTCGCCGTGACCTCGCGCCTGCCGCCGATCCACTCCAACCACAACATTGTGGCGGCCACGGCGGCCGCCTCCTCCATCCCCAATGGCCCCGCCCTCTTCCCCACCCCACCGCTGGCCCGGAAACTGACGCGTTCGCAGACCTTTTGCCCCTCGTGCACCCACTACGAGATGCCCTTCTACCTGCAGCCCCCGGCGCCCCCGCCGCCGCTTCTGCACCACCAGGCCGACGGCCTGAGGAACGGCGGCGAGCGGGTGGGCTACCGGCCCCCTCAGCGGCCGGACTTGGAGCTGCCCGTGCCCGTCGACGTTCCCAACTATCGGAAGCCGCAATTGGCCCGTTCCGTGACCATGAGGGACATGTACGCTCGAAGCTGTAGCATCAGCACCGACGTCTAGCCGGGTCCGTGGACCGGATTCTCGGACCAACCCCCGTTCAATGTCCCCCTTGAGCGACCCCCACGTTTATTTTGTGCAGTCTCAGGATGCCATTTGTTACAGTCGGGGTCTAAAAAACTGCTTTTCACCTGGAACACCGACGTGGATCCGCTGACGTATTGGAGTTATGTAACCTGTCGGCTTGACCGTGCTTTTGTCAAACATTCCAAAATGTTCCGAAATCCTATTTATATTGTCGCCCCGCCTCCTTTTTTTTCCGTCAGGGATTTTCTCTCTGCCGTAGCTGCTACATAACAAAAAGTGAAATATGATTAGGAGCCGTGTTCCCCAGTCACGGAAGGATCTGTCCGCTCTTCCATGCACTGATTATGGAGATTATCAAACATAATTCAGCATCATTGGGATGGGGGTGCCTTGTTTTGTTTTTTTTCTTTCTTTTTTTTTTGTTTTTTTTAGCTAGATTTAACTCTGGCTGTGATGACGTCACGACGCAAAGGGCTTGCAAAAAGACAGAAATCCTCTATTTATTTTTCCCCAAATATTTTTAGTTTGCTGTGGTAGTTGGACCTCCTCATAGGACCGTGAATGTTATTATATATTTAGTTTTTCAACACTTTGCAAGAATTTAGTAGGTGTTTGCCATAAAATAGCACGCAAGGGGAATTTAATAATAATAATTGGGGAATTTACCCTATACAAAAAGTTTCATTTAAATGACTTATTAGTGCAATTAATTTGGGATTATGATAAGGCAAAAAGAACCATGCATTGATGCACCATATTTGCAAACATACAGGCTGAGAAATCATTCAAATGCAGAGAGACGTTAGCTGTATTAGTATTTTTTAAAGAAAAAAGTAAAACATTAATATAATCTCACATAAACTGCCTAAAAGTCTAATATTTTCCCCAAAGTGGATGTTGCGCCCAATCAGTCGGTGCGTCTTGTGTATGTACTAAATTCAAGATTCTGTAGATGTCGCTGTATGACGCTGACAACTTGGATGTCTGGCTACATTGCTTACTGACGCACTATATTTTTTTATAGTGTGAAGGCCGATGTGTGAAAGGGGAATGCTTAAAGCACGACAATATTAGCAATCGACGTTTTCGTCTGCTACCAGCGACCGAGATGATCCGGATTAGAGCCAAAATGGGTAAAACGAAATTATTTTCCCCCCAAAAAACGTAAATAGTTTTCCCGTACAAAAGTTGTTTTACAGCGTACACAATTTGAAATACGGGAAAAACGTAATTGGGATTATGATAAGGCAAAAAGAACCATGCATTGATGCACCATATTTGCATACATACAGGCTGAGAAAACATTCAAATGCAGAGAGACGTTAGCTGTATTAGTATTTTTTTAAGAAAAAAGAAATGAAAGATTAGTCATTTTAGCCCACGGAACCATAGTTGTTGACTTTTTTAATGTCAACAAATCGTCTAATTTTATAGGCAAGGGCAACATTATGAAAATAAGCAGTGCATTCCACACAATTTATAAAATAAGGCTATTTGGAGAAGGTAAAATGATATTTACACTATCATCCGTTCAACATTTTACAGTAGTTCTATCATGGGGGTTACAAATTTAAAAAAAATGGTTCTTTTTGGATGAAATCCAACTATCTTATGGGAATTCAGCCATGTATAGTTTTAATTTTATTTTTTTATTCCATCACCCACATGCTAATCAGCAGCAATAATGGTGAATATGTTTTAAATGAGGAATGCTGGCATTTTACCGGTTTCCATCGTGTGCAGAATTGGTGAAATGGCAAGTTTCTATTGTAAGGGAAGCCATCTATTTTGGCCTCTTTGCTGAAGCTTGATGGACCTTTCCACACTTTCTTCTGTCTTTGATTTGTTGATCCACGTTGTGAACATTCATCGAGCTTTGAAGCCCATTCTTTAAATATTTAACAGGCTTCTCTCTCTACAATTATTCCCGCTCTTGACCGAGACTGACGCTCGGACTCAGAAACTGGCTTTTGAATTTCGACGGTCTTCATGAGCGGAATTAATTACGACTCCATGATGAGAGGAAGTGACACTGGACACACTTCCCTTTCCAAATGGACGTTATTGTATCTCCCTTGTCTCTGTTTATCCTATTACCCGGGAAGCTCGTTGATTTATTTTTTCCAGAGTATCAAACACGGAGATGATTGACGTGCTTTCCCGCAAATGCGCAAATTTTCCTCGTTAACGATGCGACGTACGAGGAAGTCGGTGCCATAACGAAGACGAGACAAACTCTGCTCTTGTTAGCGTAGTTGCCATGATGAATTGCGCCAATTCCAATGCAGTGTTTTTTGTTTCTAGAAGTTCAGCAGACACGTTTCTGTCCTTGTTTTTAACAGTTTACTGGCTAACAGACACAATGTTAATTAAAAAAAATGGTGTTAAAACGTGCTTGATTTTTCTATTCAAGCCCATTTAGAAACCATCGAACCATCTCGGTGAGTTCCGATCTTCCAGTTTGGAGTTTGCATGGTCTCCCGGGCTTGTGTGGGTTTTCTCCGGGTACTCTGGTTTCTTCCCACATCCCAAAAACATGCGTGGTAAGATGGTTGAACACACTAAATTGTTCTTGGGTATGAGTGTGAGTGCTTGTTTGTCTCTTTGTGCCCTGTGATTGACTGGCGACCAATTCCGGGTGCTCACGGATGGCTGAGATAGGCTCCAGCACCCCCACAACCTTTATGAGAATGTGCGGTAAGGACAATTATTAAATGTTTTGATTCCTTTAAAGTGTTTTTTTTCTAACACAGAGTTTTTTTAATTGAAGGCATAATTTTGGATATCTCTGAAAATTTATGCTGATTGATTAGAGATGTAGTTACCTGGTGGGTTTGCCTTTTTTATGTAATCTGGATTCTGCCATAATCTGGCGGCCATAAAAACACACTAAAAGCATGACAAAACTGACAAATAAAATTGTTTAGTCACATTTGGCTGTCATAGGATTTAAGTTTAAGGCAATTTTTATAACATTGGTGACAGTCATTCTCTCTTGGGATGAAGTGCAAATAAAAAGAATTCTTTTTCATGCCTGAATTTAATCTGATGCATTGATGTGTTCACAGATTGCCGATTCATGTCAGTGCCAGGGAGGCTCCACACAACGCCTACATCTGTCCATGTCTTCTGTCCCATCCCTCATTCATTAGCTCTGACTCACTATTCTAATAAGCACATCTATTTCCTCTCCCAGGCGGGTGGGTATTTTTCAAAGACTTTATTCATATAGCGTGCTTCCCTAAATCATGGCAATCTTAAAATACCGCAGCTCCCTCCTGTGCAGATTTGTATCATCATTTCTTCAATTCTCGGCAGGTTCAACGTCACCTGTGCGTCGTCACGGGCATCGTCGGCGACCGTGTGCGGTTGAATGGTCGCCGGTCTTTTGGTCGCCCCGACCGCGGCAACGAGCAACCAAAAGACCGGCGACCAAAAGACTGACGACCAAAAGACCAGCGACCAAAAGACTGGCGACATAACAAGGTAAAACAACACGGTCTACGCATCAATCAAAGCCAACAATGGCCATGAGCAGTTTCACTGAGCCGACGTGTGAGTGTAGAAGAGTTTGTATGTACATGCGTTGTCCCTTTAAGAAGCGACGTCAGTCAGGGTCTTAACAAGTTCTCCAACAAAAACACAATACAAGTCCGGGAAATTTTGAGCTTTTCTTTAGCCTAATAATTAATAGGGCATTAAGTATGACTAAATAGTAATTTGCAGTTTGTATTTGGGGAATTTGAGCAACAATTTAAATGGTAATTATCAATAACCTTACGGGCGACCAAAAGACCGGCGACCAATCGACCGTGTACCATCGGCGACCTTCTCGAACGGGAGTTTTCTTTCACATCTGGCTCGACAGAACCTAAAACTGTAAATTCACTTCACCCCTAAAGTTTGTTTCCTACCGTTTGAGCTAAAATGCAAAATAAATGTCGGATCACCGGTTCCCATCTCGCACGAACAAACAGCTCGTAGCAGACAGCTGCGAAACGAGAGAAAATATAGATTATTTCCTTGGTGAGGCAAGCAGCAGATGTGCTCGCATTACCAACAAACCGTGCTGAAACGCGGGTGTCTATCAACAATTGCAAGTGGGGGCTTTTAAGTGGCATGTTTACCATTACATTTTGACTTGATATGCTTTATTTTGGTGACAGTTTGACTCTGGAATTTATCACAACTCTTCACTGTGAGGCTGATGTGTGAACCACTAATCCACCATGCTGTGTGATTTTTATGTGTTTTTGTCCTTCCCAGGTGTCTGTGATTTGTCATCAATTTCTGTATGTGTATTTAAATCCCGTGTTTTGGTATGTTTTTGCGGGGGTGTTGTTTCCCATTTGCGTAAGTCATGTTCGTCGGTGTGCGTCTCCCTTGTTTAATTTTTATTTTGTTAACTTTGTCCCAGTTTTGATTATTTATTTGTAAGGTTAGTTTTCAGTAATATTCTAATTTGTGCACCAGCACTTCCTTCACGTTTTTCTGCTTCCCGTTCGTGGGTTCCATTTTGCTTTGCAGCCAAAAGGCAATTCATGACAGTCGTCACTTATGGATTTATTTATCATGCCATGATTTCTTTATCACATATAAAATAGCCTCTGTTGTGGGCTTTTCTTTTGTGCTTTTTTACCTAAATTTGATTGGGATTTTTCGCCAACTTTAAAGACAGTAAGCTGAAAGTTTGTATGCAAACAATCGTAGTCATGGTGACATTGGATATTATGTTATTTGCGTCTTGGTGTTTGTTGTATTTGTTGATATAAGCGCTAACTCTGGATGAATGTTTACTCATGTTTTTGGGGGTTTGTACTGTATATCAGTGTTGAGCATTGTCTTCCCCTCGCCATAAATCTCCAGTGGAGGAATTGAAATGCAGCACAGCAGAGTGGCTGGGATGCCCATGAATTATGAAGATGTTAGATAAGAGGCTTTCCAACCAACATTGCCTTTTTTCCACTCGCTGCTTTATACCAATGGAGAGATTTTTGTACACAACGACGTGCAAGTTAGGTTGCCTCACTGGGTGATACTACGAAAAATGAATCTTAAAAATTCGGGGGGTTTCTATGGTCGAGAATGCGAACTTGGAGTTTGGTGCAATGATCTTCTTGTCTGAAGTTGGCATGTTCACCCATCTCAAATACAGTGGTACCTCGACATATGATCGTAATCCGTTCCAAGACTGAGATCGTATGTCGAGCTTTTCGTAACTTGAGCGAACGTTTCCCATTGAAATGAATTGAAAACAAATTAATTGGTTCCAACCCTCTGAAAAAACACCAAAAACAGGATATTGGATTGGAAAAAATGTTTTATTTCTTCTAATTCGCCATATATTGACAAAGTGATAAATAACGAGTGATTTAATAGTAATAAAATGTGTTTAATAGATGTAAGATTAGACGCATTTCGCGGAGGGGAGAGACAACGACGCACACGGAGGCGGAGGTGGGGGGCTGTTTGGGGGGACTTTATCCACGGCACTCGTAAACGAACAAACTAATTTAAATTAACTTGGATAAATATATACAGACACACTCAAACATACGTTTAATGTAACTTTACACAAAACTGAATTCTAGTTTTGTCTTAATCTTTTGTTACCTTCGTTTTCCGGGTTAGCGGTTTGCCACGCCTCCACCCTCACGTTCGCTATCGATGGACTGTTTGCTGTTGTATTTCCTTCAATATGTTCCAAAAATGATGCACACAAATGTCCTCACAATGAAGTTTTATTCTGAGAAAGGGTGCCATTGCCTATGAGTGTTGTGTGCACGAGTTTACTTCATTACCCAGAAAGCCCTCTTTTTGCCCGCGCATGCGCATTGTGCGTTTCCTGGTCGAAACTCGTCTGAATAAATCGTTCAGTCCTTGTAGATCTAGTAGTTATACACGAAAGAGATGTGGCAAAAAAAGACAGTGCGCTACAATGATAAACAGCCTGTCATGGCCACCTGGCTTGGTCGCATCTCGAAATTTTAATCGTATCGCGAGCGAATTATACGATCGAAATTTCCGTCGTACCACGAGCATGTCGTACCACGAGGTACCACTGTATGCTTTTTCCTCCCAAGCAAGTACCACAATAAAAAAAAATACCACACAGGTTACACTGATCAATACATATCAACTCAATTTTTAAAAAATCCAACATTTGACTTGATGGACAGCAATTCCATATGTATTTCTTGGGAAGCAGAAAACTGTATCCAATGAGGGTGAAATCTCAATAAGCCATCTTGCACACACAACGAACAACATGCACGAGCCATTAGCAGACAGTGTGTGTGATCTTTCTGTTTCCTGTCTGAATTTTTCATTGCCATCCTTGCTGTCTTTGTAAAAAAAAAAAAGAAATCTGATAAATAAGCAATGAATCCCAAGGACATAAAACTGAATGGACTTGGATTTTATGTCCTACATAGCCAAGAGTGGCATTTACTCCATCTTTCTTTCTTACTCACTACGCAAACCCTCTTTTCTCCCACTTTTAAAAGCGTAATCTTTCCTCTTCCTCCACTTACTGGGTCCCTATTCAGTGAACCGTGGTGAACATCTTCACTTTCCAATGTGTGTTAAAAGTCTGAACTACTATGTGTGCGTGTGCTTGTATGTTTTGCACACTCAATTTGACCTTTATGGCTTTGTTAATCTTCCGGTGATTTAGTTTCAGGGCGCCGCTTGCAGTAAATCAGTCTGAGAGACAGCCTTGACTCTCTCTAAAGACGGCTGGCTGTCGATTAGCACATGAATATCCGTCAAAGTGTCACTCTCGGATATTGCAGTCGGCGTTCTCTTGGCAACTGGAAGCCAGAGACGGCAAAAAAGAGGACTCGAGCGTGGCCTCAAGCTTCAATCCATGCATTAGGTAGGTGATTTGGTGCCCTCTGGTGGTTGAATTGAAAACAAAAACAAAAAAAAACCTTTAATTTCATGCGTTATTCATTTATTTTTATGAAAATCAGTACCCAAAATCAAAACATGGAACACTATTTAGTTAACATGATTTGTCCGCATGTAGATTTGGACATTGCTCGGCCACCGTAGTTGCCAAAGCCCCGCCTTACGGATGTTGATAGCCAATCAAATTTAGTGCGACAACAACGCGCTCGGCATGAACTTCCTGTTTGAATTCTTCATGTTTACATTGTAAAAGAGTGAGAATATGAACGCAGAACAATCGCCTGGTGATATTGTGGACCAAAATAAGTTTACCGATCCTAATTTGACACCAATAGCGAGTGAGTTAAAAAGAGGACCGCTGAAAAGGTAAATCTTTTTCGGGAGCATGTTTGATTGTTGTTTTATTGCGAATTCAATGCATGAATTGCTATTTATAGTAGATTTTAACTTTATTAATTATTAATTATTTGTTTTTATGATAGTTTAGAGTTGGTTTATGTGTTTTTATGTGTAGACATTTGGGTTGTTGTTTGATTTCGGGCAGTACCCCATAAATTTCTCACAGTCGCTTTTTTAATGCAATTTTATGATGCGTTCATGAACATACGTTGATGAAAAAACTTTTGTCCCACTAGAACTCCTTCTTCAAAGTTGAATAAAGTCCACTCAAACTTCAAATCACCGGTAGGTAGCAACCACAATAAATCCAAAAAAAATGATGGATAGTGTGATACATGTTCATTTTTTTTGGATCATAGGGTCATGTAAACAAAACTTGTAAATTGAGTCTTGGAGAAGAAGTGGAGGATTTGGAGAAAAAGCAAATGCAGCTGGATGCTGAGATTGCACAGCTTGAGTTGGAGTGAGTACAGCTGTTTTCAGTCCTTGAAAATTGACTTTAGCACATGTTTTTGCAGCAGGGGACTGCTGGAAAATGATCCAAATGATCGTCCTTTTAAAGTCTTCGTTCTGGTTGAAATTGTGCTTTCTCTTCAGAGGATGCAAAATGGAGGAGCTCAACAATCACATTGATATGCTGCATGAGTACAATGACATCAAAGACATTGGACAGTCCCTCCTGGGCAGAATAGGTATGAAAAATGACCGTTAATAAGGGTCAGAGCAATAATCTGATTGCTGTATGAGCAGGAAATGATTTCATCTCTTAGTTTAAAAGGAAATCTAAAACATTACAAAACTCTAATGATGCAACAGCGGTGAAAGGGGAATTGCACAATCTGAATATTGCTTAGTAGCGAAAGACACATTTCAGCATGTGAAGGTTGAGATAACCTTTGGCTCTATTTATGAAAAAAGAAAAAAACACTTTGGGGTTTGGTAAATGCACTTGTTGACATTGTGATCACTACTAAAATTACAGTGTATAAATTACATTAAACATTTAAGTGCTCACAACAAAGATGGATGGGTAAATTGACATTTTGTTTGCAGTGAGGTCAGCTTGACTGAATAAAGAAAACCACAATCTTCATGTTTTTTATAACAAATGTTCAGTCCTCTTGCCCTAATTTCAAATTGTTGGCCATCAAATGAGAAATTGTCCCTCCGGTAATTTAATTTTTTTAAACTATTATACAAACCATTCAGTCGACATGTTTTTATGACGCATTGTAGGCATAGATAAATCATAGTCATTTTTTTTTATCAGAAGATTGTGGTGCTCTGTTTAGAAACAACAAGGTCAAATGACTCCTTAAAAATGCAGAAGTTTGTCTATTTTCAGCCTTGCTGTTGCAAAGTTTGAATGAATCAATCAGGAGGGCGAGTGATGCCTTTTCCCCCAGATTTGCCACACGTCGACATCACCCCCGACGCTCTCTTTTAAATTTTTGCGCATTGATCATACGATACACACGGCATTGTTTCCCAATGTGCTCCTCCCCCAGCACAAATCACCTCGATAACGACTCTTTTGTATACAGCTAGCGTTTCCACTACAGTACAATGATGGTCTTTGACCGCACTTGGGCACAATCACCGTCTCTGTCTATTATTTACACTCCTGCTTAGAGTCTCATACAAACACAAACACACAGCAACTTCCTCCCTCTCTGACCTCGCCTCGGCCATTTTAAAAGCATGCTTTGACAGAGTTTGCTTAGAGAGTTGATGCGCTCAGGGGGCGGGTGGTCTTGGGTGGGCGATGGGTATATGGAATGGTGATGTAAGGAGAAAGTGAACACTGGAAAATCCCTATAGTAGGCGACTGGGACAAAGTACCCGTATTAAATAGTGTATTTTTTCGATGTATTACACAAAAAGCTTCTATATTGCAAATGCATGTATATGTTTGACCATAACTCCTGCTTTGCTGTTTTTGTTCCAGCTGCTCTACGTGGGACCACCACACGAGATCTCTACGGCCACTTTGGTCTGGATTTGGAGGACTGACAGTAAAATTAACATATTACTTTTTTGTTCACATGAATTCATACACAAAATGTTCCGCAGTGAATTCAATCTGTAATCAGTTTGACTTGGCTGACATGGTGAGTATAGACAAAGTTTGGGTGTGTCTTTATCTGCCTTGAACCAGTTTTTGGGTTTTTTGACACTGGTTTTGGTGGCCTTTAGTGATGCTTTGTTTACTACTTTTTGGCCTACTTTCTTCTATGTTCTATTTGAGGTATAACTATGTCCATATCAGATCTCTGTTAATAATAAAGTCAAATTAAGCATTACCCTTTATCTCTTTAGACTTTGGTATCGTTAAAGATATAACTGTTGATAAGGTGTTCTGAGAATATTAGTTAGAGCCTCTACCTGAAATATGACGTTTCAAAGTTACATGAAGGGTGTTAGACAAGATAAGACATAGTTTTAGCCGTTAGACGTTAAGTTTTAGCAAGGGTAAGGTGCATGCTTATTTGCAGCTAATATTGGAAGAAGTGTGGCATTCCTTAAACTCAGAACACTGATTAAATGTATATATTTTTTAAATATTTCCCATTTTATCATAACATTCCTGGTAAATTCCAAAATAGCAGTAAATCACTGCCACGGTAACTGTAACTTTTACAAATTGCAAAAAAAAAAAATTCATTTTAATGAATGGTGTACATTATTTTTTATTTAGATAAATGTTAAAATAGACGCATGAACATTTTGAGCGTCGTAAATAAATCATACGCACGCACATAGCCTGCCCTCATATCGCCCCTTCCAATATGGCTTCCTTGTAGACACGTCTGTTAGCTTTTCCCAGTGCCCGCTTGTTCGTTGTATATCTGTGCAAAGGGTAGTGACGGTGAACACATGTAATTGAAACACACGCGCACTTCGCAGTGTTCGTTTCACTCAAAGTTCTGCATCTTATTTTTTAATTTAGTACCGGGTTCACACATTTGTGTAAGCGACCATCTGCAGGCAGGCTGCGGCCGCACCGCATTTCCCTTCCCGTCAAGCCCCCTCCCTAACCCCCAAGAAATAGCTGTCTCCGATTGGTCGCCGGCCCTGTCAGTCACTCCGTTTTCAGTCTGCGCTAACGGTAAACCGCCGGCAGTGGGCGGGACTTAGTTAAGCAAAAGATAAGGTCATTTGCATTATGCGAGCTAAAGCAGCATCTCAGCCGCAATGAAGCTAGAAATCATAACCCCGATGGGCCTAAGGGACGAATGATTATCTTCGGGTCAAAGTCGACTCGCTCATCCAGGCCAATCGGAGCGGAAACGCCGCGGTGTTAACAAGAAGAAGAAGAAGAATCCCCGGGTGCGCGTTTCCGACCGTCTCGGCGCGTCTCTTAGCGCCGCTATCAAGCGTGTCTTAGGCGGAAAGGAGGCGATCTACCGGCCGGCAAGCTGGCCTGTAAGCCGATCAACGAGTTCGGCGTCAAGGATTTCTTCTTTTGCACATTCCGCGTTGCGATCGGCCCAGGTGAGAGGCTCCTGTCCGTCATGGTATGCGATTGTAACAAAAGGCTGGCGTGATGATGACCGCACGCTCGTCCTCTGTCAACCTTGCGGGCGATCGGTGCGCTAAACCCCATTCGACGGCGAGTTCGTTCGGCCGTCGGGAAGGCAAATGGCACATCCGTCGTATCTCCAGGCGAATCATTTGAAATTACGCGTGTCCAGCCATCCTGTTTGGACGCACAGTCACGTTAGAGTTGAGGCCCTGTCGTGGAGACGCTTGGTGGCACTTGGTGTCATGACACCAGCATGATGCTAGGAGGAAAGGAAGGAAGGGCGAGAACTTTATAATAAGAAGAATGCACATTTCCAGACACTTGATGGGTAATGGTGGAGAAGCTGCGCAAGAGGGCAAATTATTGGCTGTCATTGGACACCTTCTCAGCTGTCGCAACACACCTGAGACCTACCTTGGTTAGGTAGGCGTGTTCATGCAGGGGTCACAGGGGATGATGTCATGCCAGATGCATATTCCCTTGTTTTCTATTTATTTGGGGAATGTGTTTCCTCCTTGCTTGTGTGTTTTAGATATTTGCAAATGAAGCCTTGGTGTGGTTTTTTTTTAGGTATAACTTGCCCAACTTTGGACTTTTTTGTGGGTAGGAGCAATTCCATAGCACAGGTCAACATCAGATTTGTTCAATTTAAAGTCTTTTTTTTTTTTACCCACAGGAAAACTAAGAAAAGGGAATTTTCAGTTTCAGAACAAAATTATCATTGTTAAAACCCTTCACCGTTTTGAAGTTGATACAGATATTTTGGAGTGATCGTTATCACATTGACTATAGTCCCAAAAATATGTGCTTTTTGGACCTAAAAAATTCATACATCTATGTATGTTGTTGCAGGATGTTGCGTATAACGTGTTGCTCGGCTCTGCTGTTGGTCCTGAGGCTGCTGCTGGGCCTACCGTGGTTCCAGGTCGTACCCGCCCTTCTGATTTTCTACCTGGGAAGCGGAGGATGGCGCTTCCTAAGGATTTTCGGCAAAACCATCGGCAGAGACTTGCAGTAAGTACCGTGATTGTGTAAATCTCAGTTTCATTTATGAGGTATCCTACAAGTACTTTGAGATACAGTTCAAGAGTTGTATCCCAATAATATGGAATATGATATGCTGATAGACTGTTGCGCAATAACGCCACTGCAAAAAATGAATATGCATTTGCTCATTTTCCGGCACCCTGAATTGCTTGCCAGCCAATTGCAATATGCGTATACAGTCAATGTGTGTTATTTATTGCTAACGTTCCACTTGAAATTAATATAGTAGTGGTAGTATGGTGGTAGTAGTAGTTTCAATTCTGTTTGGCATATTTCTGACTGCTATAGGTTTTTTTTTTTTTTGATATTTCTCTTTCGCTCAGGTTGGTTTTTAGTACTTTTTGTTCAGCTGTTGTTGTAAAGTAAAAAAAAACAAAAGGATAATAAAATCAAACTTGGCAAACGCTAAATTATTGCTGTTTTTGGTTTTCAGTGCGGCAGTAGTGCTCTTGCGGGTCAAGATGAACGTCAAACGCCACTTGCGGGAGAAGAACACCATCCCTGCCATTTTCGCCGAGACGGTGCGTCGCCACGCCAATAAACCGGCGCTGATTTTCGAAGCCACCGGCGAGACGTGGACCTTCCGGCAATTAGACGAGTACTCAAACAAAGTGGGCAATCTGCTGCTTCAGCGGGGTTTTAAAGTAAGTCAAATCCATCATTTTAAAATGCCTGCCTGTCATATCCAGCAGTCTTATTTTTGTTTTCATCCTCAGGAGGGTGACGTGGTGGCCATTTTCATGGAGAACAGGTCGCAATACGTCGGTCTCTGGCTCGGCATGGCTAAAATCGGAGTGGAGGCCGCTCTGATCAACTTCAATTTGAGACTCGAGGCCTTGGTGCACTGCGTGACCATTTCCAATGCCAAAGCTGTGGTGTTTGGATCGGAGTTGACAGAGGGTAAGGAATATTATATTCGTTTAATTCAATTTCATAATATGGGGGCGGATAAATCATGCACATGCAATTTGATTCGAGGCGATTGTGGGCAGCCATATTGTTTGGAAATGTTCCCGTTTGGCAAGTGGCAAAGTCTACGTCTTTGTATCTTTATACCACCGTTTTCAGAACAAAATTATCATTGTTTTTTTTTCTTTTGTGAAGTATTCAAGTCTCAATAAGGTTAAATTACATTAACATTTCAATTTGGCTCTCACATTCTTTAAAATTAAACAAAAAGGTTTAGACACCCCTGCCATAAGGTTATGAGTTTTTATTGTAAAAACTCAACAATCCTCAAAATTGTCTGATTTACGGATATAATGCATTAAAAAAAGACTCAAAATTACTTTACTTTACTACTTACCCAATTCTATTCTCATTCAAGTCAAATGTTCATATTTAACATGACAAAATACAGCATATAAAATTAAAGCATACTTACTATATCCCAAAAGTATGACTTTATTCATTCATTCGTTTTCTTCGATTATTTAAAACGGAGGTTTTAAAATGAAAGGAGAATTCTTCTTTTTTTGCTTTTTGTTTTAGCTGTGTCTGAGGTCCACATTTCAATGGGAAAGACGGTGCAGATATTCTGTTCCGGGGACTGGGACCCCAAACGGGTACCGCAGGGAACCGAATGCCTGGAGCCTCTGCTGGCAGCCGCTCCTTCGCACATGCCCAGTCGACCACAACGCTCCTTCACGGGTAAGCACATTTCACCTTGGACCTGTAAATTGCCAGTCGGCAGCGTGTCCGTTCAATTCAAATGCAATATATTCTCAAAAATCAACTTTTTAATTGCCCACCTCTGGAATTAGATTTTTAATTAAAGTGCTTGCACATCCAAAAATTGTGTTTCTGACACTTCTGCCTAAAATTAGGTTGAACAAACGCCATAAATTGTACTTCAATAAATATATTATTTTAGTCAAAGAACAAATACTTTAAATCTCTATCCACACTTTTTGAAAATTATCTATTCCCTATCTGCTTGTGTAATCAGGGATGACAACATAGCAATTATTTTATCTCGGTTATAAAAAAATAAGTGAACTTCATCATGTTCATACCTTGTAAATAAAGGTCATCTTCGCAGATTAGATTCACAATCAGAATCTTCTTTATTGTCCAAGTGCTGTTTATGTAACAAACTAAACTATATTACCTGAAAGCACTCTACTATTACAACAAAGAGGCAATATAACAAAATGTGCAAACAAAACTAAACCCATCATAATGAGAGACATTCATCAATGTAAAACTACCACCAGTCAATGAATTATTATTATTATTACACTGCCAGGTGGGCAATTCATTTAAGGTCCCGTCCAATAAAATAAAGCAACCCGTAGTGCAGCAATTATTATCCGACTGTTTTCCAGATCGCCTCTTCTACATCTACACGTCAGGAACCACTGGGATGCCCAAAGCGGCCATTGTGGTGCACAGCAGGTAGGAAGCGAGCAAGCGAGCGTGCTGAGACGCCGCAGGCCAATTTCCTGATGTGCCCAGGACAAAGAATGCTAGTTTTGCCCTCACTCTGAAATTCCTCTGGTTACAGGTACTACCGCATGGCCGCTCTGGTCTATTACGGCTTCAGGATGACATCAGATGATGTCTTGTATGACTGCCTTCCTCTTTACCACTCCGCAGGTAAATACTAACATTGTACTGTACTGTATAGGAGATGATATACACAAAAGGGTGCTTGACTTTTGAGTTAAGCACTTCCCATGCTTTGACTTTTCTACTTCAAAAAGTGGCATTCTCCTAAAAGGTCTCAAAAAGATGGAAGCCTACCTGCTTACTTAGAATGAATATTTATGGGTAACTCAATCCAAACTTTGATGAAATGAACAAAAAATGTAGTCTCAAAACTTTTAAGTGATGGGTGTAATCCATTTTTTTTACTCTAAGAAAAGAAATCCCTTTTTTTTACCTAGGTCTACAATGTCTTCTGTGTCTGTCTTGCTACTGTAACCAAGGACATTTCCTGAATACGGGATGAAATAAAGTTCTAATATAATCTTATCTAATCAAATTTATACAATTTGATTCTTTTTTAAAATTTAGATTAGATTAGAATTTTATTCCATCCCGTATTCGGGAAATTTCTTGGTTGCAGTAGCAAGACAGACATAAGACACAGAAGACATTGTAGACCTAGGTAAAAAAAAAACTGGAGCCACACACAGGAAGTCCACAAGGACTGCCTTCTGCAGACTGGGTGATATTGGATTGGATTGGATTGGATTGGATAACTTTATTCATCCCGTATTCGGGAAATTTTGTTGTCACACTAGCAAGAGGGTGAGGATGCAGAAATAGGAAAGGCATTTTAGACATAAATAGATAGGTCATAAGTAAGTTAATAAATACATACATGAATAAATATATAGATACATAAGCGTGTTGCTGAAATACGTGTATATATACATATACACATACGTTTACATACACATATATATATATATATATATATATATATATACATACACATATATATAAGCACATACACTAAGATGTACATGCATGCATACGGTAGGTCTTAACACTTAGCCACGTGTTATCTATGATATCTCACAGCATCATAATAAATGACTGTAATGCACATTTGTTGACAGGTAACATTGTGGGAGTGGGCCAGTGTATCATCCACGGCATGACTGTTGTCATCAAAAAGAAGTTTTCCGCCTCGCGTTTCTGGGACGACTGCGCCAAATACAATTGCACCGTAAGGAGACAAGCAAGTGGTGGCTTTCCTCTTCTTATTTCATATTATAATCTACAGTTGTCATCTCCCTTTTTTGTCCTTGTCCGTCAGATTGTGCAATATATAGGTGAAATTTGCCGCTATCTTCTCAACCAACCAATTCGAGATATGGAGAAACAACACCGCGTGCGCATGGCGCTCGGTAACGGCCTGCGTCAGTCCATATGGGAGGAATTCATGACGCGCTACAACATTCCACAAATAGCCGAATTCTACGGGGCGACGGAGTGCAACTGCAGTTTAGGGAACTTTGATAACAAGGTAGGCGCGGCAGTCGACTGAGGTTAGCTTCTCTTGCCTCTTTGTTTATTTAGCCTGCCGGATGAACATTTCCGCGAAATGACTTTGGAATTTCTTGTTGGGATTTTCCGCAGGTGGGCGCGTGCGGCTTCAACAGTCAGATTTTACCCTTCATTTACCCCATCCGACTAGTGAGGGTGGACGAAGAGACCATGGAACTGATCCGAGGATCAGACGGCGTCTGCATTCCATGTAAACCCGGTGAGGAGGTTTTTTTTTTATCATGAATTTTATTTACCATATTTTCTCGCATATTAGCCGCCTCCGCGTATAAGCCGCACCGTTAAAATTGCCTTAAGATCATTGAATTAGACAATTTCTCTCGTATAAGCCACCCCCCGATTCACAATTTTCACCTCCATATTCATGGTTTTAATAGGGAGTACAAATATGTTACTTTGAAGGGAAAATCTTGAGAAAAATCATCGCATGTGGTATTTTTGAGATACTGTATAAATCGATTGCTGGATTGCATATTGGCTGCACGTAGACAAATTAAAAAAGGAAGTCACGTGAGCAGTACAACCAGGAAGTGTCCGTAGCGGTCTAGTTTGTCATCCCTAAGTAAGATGGCGACACCCTAAGCTCGCAATGGCAGGCACAAGTGAGGGTTTTTTTTACGTTTTATGCAAGATACGTTTTTTTTTTCTTCTATTTCATTCATAGACATCAAAATTATTTTTGTTCAGCGTTTTATCTGTTTACATTTTCTCTATTTTGAAATAAATGACCGTATCGGCCACATTGTCTTGCGTTATGGCGTTTTGTCTTTGTCACCTTGCAGTTTCGTGCATGTCAAGTCTAATTTATGCACGTATAAGCCGTACCCTCGATTCAGTCATCATTTTTTTGCGACAAATACAATATGCGAGAAAATACGATATGTGACGGTGTATGATCCTATATTAACCGTATGTAGCAATCCATGAGGTCCTAACTAGTATTAAAATATCCGTCTGCTTAGGCGAGCCTGGTCAGCTGGTGGGCCGGATCATTCAGAATGACCCGCTCCGTAGGTTTGATGGCTACGTCAACCAATCGGCGACCAGCAAGAAGATTGCTCACAGCGTCTTTAAAAAGGGAGATACCGCTTACCTGTCTGGTAAGTGGTGGTTGTAGTACGTAGAGTCCATGAATGGAATGTATGACTGACGTGACATACTCTCGCCAGGCGATGTGTTGATCATGGATGAGTGCGGCCACATGTACTTTAAGGACAGGACAGGGGACACTTTCCGCTGGAAAGGAGAGAACGTCTCCACCACGGAGGTGGAAGGGACCCTCAGCAGGCTGCTTGACATGAAGGACGTGGTGGTCTATGGGGTGGAAGTACCCGGTAAGATGTAGAATATAAATACAGGCCCGCATGATAAAAGTTGACTTGGCAGAAACAACAACAAATGGCTGTGTTAAGACCTACCGTCCGCATGCATGTACATCTATGTGTATGTACATAAATATATGTATTCACATATAAATACATATATATATATACATATATACATACGTGTACATACACATACATACATATATACTTAAAAGTCTTAAATTTTCTCCAAAATAGACAGTGCGTCTTAGCCTTATAATCCAGTGTGCTTTATATATGGAAAAAAAGTAAAAATGTGTCATTCATTGAGTGTGCGCCTTATAATGCGGTGCGCCTTATATTCGTGAAAATACGATATAAATATTTTTCAGCAATACGCTTATTTATTTATATATTTATTCATGTATTTATTTATTAACTTACTTATTACCTATCTATTTATGTCTAAAATGCCCTTCAGATTTCTGCATCATCACCCTCTTGCTACTGTGACAACGAAATTGCCCGAATACGGGATGAATAATGTTATCCAATCCAATCCAACATGTTTTCGATTCTTGTACGACATTCAGGCGCTGAAGGGAAGGCTGGCATGGCTGCCATCGCGGACCCTAACCACACCTCCGATCTGGAGAAATTTGTGAAGGATTTGGATAAGGCGCTCCCTCCTTACGCCAGGCCGATTTTCCTCCGATTTCTTCCAGAAGTCAACAAGACTGGTAAGAACTAAACCTTATTCCGGTTCATCTTTTCTTTGGAATTGAACCCATTCCAAATATCGACACCTATTTCCTCTCATCTCAGGAACGTTCAAGTTCCAAAAGACGGAACTCCGACGAGACGGCTTTGACCCCAGAGCGGTGTCGGACAAACTGTACTTCCTGGATTCCAGTAGAGGGCGGTATGTGCAGATCAACGAGGAGCTATACAACTCCATACTTTCAGGGAAACATAAATTGTGATATCGCCGCTTCCGTCGACATCGCGCGCTCGCGCACGGTCGCATACAAAAACGAAGCGCTACCGTGCGACCAAGATGGAAAATCGCAGGAAAGGAAACAGCCACACACATCCCTCGAGCCCTTTTTTTTTTTGGATTGCAAGCATACACAAGCTTCATCACCACTGAAGTCTCCCTGGCAACTCTTCAGGCTACCTCAATTAACATACGCGCACACACACACGGCGGTACAAATCCTAGTAACCGGATATCTCTGGTAGCTTGAAACCAACCATCAGAAGAACCGCGACCGTAATGGCTTATTTTTGCTGGAAGCCGAGCGTCCTAGGACCGCCCAAAAAGTTCCCAAAAAAGCCACCCAGACGTGAAAGGATACCGATTGCGATCCAGGGAACGTCTTACCGTTATCGTCTTGGACTTTGTCGGGAAAAATTGCACGGTTAGCCAACACTGACTCAGCTTTTCGAATGCGTTTCGATTTAAGACGATTTAAGACAACACGTGGAAAAGACATCAAAAAAGACATCCCGTGTGGAAATGAAGGTCTGCTGGAGCGATGCGCCATTTGCGAGAAAAACGCCTCACCGGAGCTGATGTGAATCAAAGCTTTCTTTTCAAATTTCAATTGCACCAAATATATTAAGTTTGTTTACATATTTAAGCAGAGGTGGAAGTTATTTATGTTAGGCGCAGCCATGAAACACCTTTTTTTTTTCACTCGAGCTTTATTTATATTCATTGTGTGGCAAAAAGTGCATCCACCATGTTTGTTTTCAACTGCGAAGGGAGCACCCGAACACTGAAAGAGAAAAAAAAGTACTATAATTAAATCTTAGAATTGCAAAAAATCCAATTTAAATCACAACAGGAAAAAAAAAGTCTAACTTCTTTTTTGTCACCATCTCACCAACAATTGTAGTCTAACCTTACACTTGCATTAACGTATGTTAAGCAGAAAAGAATGCTTTTGAAAATGCTTTTCAATACATATTCGATTAAATACACAACAAAATTAGCAAATGAATATTCAAACAAAATTGGATGCCTGCAAAACATTGTGAAAAAAGGACAGAGACATCCATGCAAACCCATTTCAACAAAGGTACACGGTCGATTAGTCGCCGGTCTTTTGGTCGCCGATCTTTTGGTCGCCGGTCTTTTGGTCGCCCGGAAGGTTATTGATAATTACCATTTAAATTGTTGCTCAAATTCCCTGAATACAAAGTGCAAATTACTATTTAGTCATACTTAATGCCCTATAAATTAATTGTCGGGGCGACCAAAAGACCGGCGACCAAAAGACCGGCGACCAAAAGACCGGCGACCAAAAGACCGGCGACCAAAAGATCGGCGACCAACCGACCGCACACGTCAACAAATATTTAGCAACTGTAAACCATTAATATTTGGCAACTGAGCATGCTAATTGTTCCGTTTTGAAATATTTCACTTCGGTTTGCAATTTTTATTCAAAAACGATCAGTGTAATCATTGCCTATAGGTTAAAAAGCATTTTCCAATCATTTTCTTCTTTGTGAGTTGAGCAACGTAGAACTATTATGCGGCTTTTTTCAGGGTAAACTGGCCCTCCTATGACTGCGTGTCTGTGTTTTAACCGAAAAAAAAAACAGTTCAGTCGAGTCGATAAAGATCCAAAGAAGGGAAGACTGGGACACTCCACATCCTTTTTTTTTTGTTTGTCTGTTTGCGTAATTATTTTGTCTATGAGGTGTCCGTCACTGAGGCATGAATGGGCGTCCTTAAAAGATATAGCAGAGCACTGTGCCTTACTGTGATTGACAGGCCCCCCGGAAAACACTCCCATACGTAACGTAGAACACTTCTCAAAGTTAGTTTTGTAATATGCATTTTTTCTTTAAACTTCTTCATCCCTCCGTTAAGTTCAAAACTTGTGATTCCTCGCGTTTGAATGCAAAACTCAGTTTAATTTTATCCTCCTGGCTTCCCTTGTTGGAAGCGTGAATGAACAATAGAACAAATCCTTTGTTTTCTTTTGCTTTTCAAACACTGCCGCTTTGCCCAACCTTCTTTTTGGACATTCTCGCTACCGCAAGAATGGAGAAATATTTTCCAACATGACGAGAAAACCAAACTTGAGTTCACCCATCAGCTGACTATTGTGAAAGAACCCTTAAAGACATTTTTTGGGGTCAGATATAGCTGCTTAACTGGTCCTAATATCTGTTCCTATGAGCAGTTCTCCATTTTTTTTGACCATGAGTCTCTCACAAATGTTCTTAAACAACAACAAAATATTATAGGACCCCGATATTTGTCTCTCGGGGACACGTGAGGGCTGTTAATGATGCTTCCAAGCGTCCACTTTGAGGACCAAGGTGGCGCGTGACTAAACAGCAATCGGACTGAAAGCGTTTTCACCATTTTTTTTTTTCAATCCTAAATTATTTTAAGTGTATTTTCATTGTCATTAATCTTTTTTTTTTTGTATCGTCCATGTGAAACTTTTGAGCTGTGTTTTATTTTGCCGGGTGGAAGACAATCTGCTGCGAACGTTAAGTCAAATCCTTTAAATTGTTTGAAATGGGCTACTTTTCAAAATGGACACTTTTTCCAATAGTTTAATTCGTAATTCTTTAATTTAATCCACGGGTGATGATTTGCAGTCCAACAGGTTTTTGAGCAAATTTATTGTTTTGGGGCTTTTTTTTCATAGTGAGCAACCCAGTTTTTTAATTTAAAAAAAAATGCTTTTTGCTCCCATGTTTAATTTCATACGCATATTTATACCATGTTTAATTATACATCCCACGGGTAGTTATTTTCATACGAGCAAATGACAAAAATATTTATTCCATAATAGTACATCCCCTTTGTTTCATTCTAATTTGCATAAGGTGAATTCACATAAATTAAGGTAAGGAAAATTACAGATTATATCATAATTAAAGGCAAATGTCGCTCGCCTTTCAAATTATTGTATCATTTATAATCACTGTTTTCCATTTATTTTGACATGTAAAACAAAAAATAACATGATCTCAAAGGGAATTGAATAGAATGATAAAATAGCTGTCGCACTATTGTCTTTCCTTGCGCCCCAAAGTCTTCGTTCGGTACAAGCCCACTTGATTATTGCACTTTTTCTTCTGTCAACTGACATCAAATGATGTTCCAAAAAAGGCAAAAACTACTTTGTTTCCATGTTTTCAAGCTTCTATTTGTTTTGATTTGAAATATGTCTCTGCACAAGTGGCAGCTCGCAGATCATGCAGTGTGTGTGGGATAGAAAAGGTGTGTGTGAGGTGTGTTGTGAGTGTGACACACACAAACACACACACACACATCGGTGATCTACTGTATAATTGAATAGAAGTCTGTGAGTTCCAAGCAAATGAGAAAAGCTGTGCTGAAAATGGAAAAATCGTGAATAAAAACTATTCAAATTGCTGAAAGCGGTAGTGGTCGTTGAACTTGCATTATGGTAAAAAAAAGAGGTAAATCATGGTCTACCAAATGGAAAAAAATTCCATTCCAAGGAGTTATTATGACTGTTAGATGTTTTATTTCAATGTTTTGAATAGCATTTGAAGATTGATAGCAGGAATATGATAGCAGGAATATGATCATTTTAACCTGATTTGTACGTTTTATGGTATTGTTTTGGAATGAAACGGTTATTTACGGAAGGGAAGAGTGAAAAAATCCAAACTGACATTTTCTAAGACTCTAGATCACGTGTCAAAGTGGCGGCCCGGGGGCTAAATCTGGCCCCCAGCATCATTTTGTGTGGCCCGGGAAAGTAAATCATGAGTGCCGACTTTCTGTTTTAGGATCAAATTAAAATGAAGAGTATAGATGTATATTAAATTTCCTGATTTTGACCCTTTTAAATCAATAATTGTAATTTTTTAATCCAATTTGTCTGTTTTTTTAGTTCAAAAACCATTTTGTCAATCTAATAATATATAAAAAAGCTAAAATAAACATTGTTTTAGATCTATAAAAAACTGAATATTCAGGGATTTTAATCCAGTTCTTTTAATCCATTTATAAAATAAAAAAAATCTAAATCTAAAATGGTCCAGCCCACGTGAAATCAAGTTGACGTTAAAGCGGCCCGCGAACCAACCCGAGTCTGACACCTCTGCTCTAGATAATAATAATAGGACATAGGCTTTGTCATCATCATTGACTTGACAAAAAGCCTAATTGTCATCATACCCAGAAACTGCGTATGACGAAATTGGTAGAAGTTCATGTAGTCATGTCAAAAGTTGATTATTTGGATGTGTTTAGCCCTTTTGTCCTTGTACTTTTTGTCTCCTCCCGTTTTAAACTTTTCAACCTCAAGTAGGAGACCCGACCCAGAATGTGCTGAAATCAAGACGTGAGTGCTTGTGAGGTCCCCACATGAACTTCAGCTGATTCTCCAAACCGCAGAGGCATGATTTATTTATTGGCCACTCTATTTATCAAAGCCAGACGCTTGTTTTGGCTCCCCCAACGCTCGGCCCCCGTTGCCGACCGCTCGCCGCCGCTCGGTCCCGATTGGCTGAGCGGGCGGTGGGCGGAGCGCGTAACATAAAACAAATATTGCTGGGGACGGAGTTGAAGTCCACTTGGATCCCCCTCACCCGCTCGTGTGTCTTTGCAGCCTTTTCTCTCTCCACTCTTTTGTTTTGGGCCTCCCTCCACGCCGCCATGAGGAACGCCGCGGTGGCCGTTGCCATGGTGATGTTGTGTACATCTGTGGCGCACACTGATGTGAGGCCGCAAAGGGATTTCAACTTGCAAAGGGTATGTTCTATCTTTCTTGTGTTCAAATTGCGTCAAATGTTTTGAGTTAAGCATAACATTTTTAGGATAGCTGAGAAATTGGGATTTTTCTATTTGTTTTTTGAATATGGTTTAAAATGTAAATACTAATTCTGTTGCATGAGAGCCAAATGATGTGAAACCAGTCTTCACCTATGGCACATGTGTCAAAGTGGCGGCCCGGGGGCCAAATCTGCCCCGCCGCATCATTTTTTGTGGCCCGGGAAAGTAAATGATGAGTGCCGACTTTCTGTTTTAGGATCAAATTAAAATGAAGAGTATAGATGTATATTAAATTTCCTGATTTTCCTCCCTTTTAAATCAATCATTGTAATTTTTTAATCATTTTTTTCAGTGTTTTTAGTTTAAAAATCATTTTGTAAAATCTAAACATATATTTAAAAAAGCTAAAATAAACGTTGTTTTAGATCTATAAAAAACTGAATATAAAAATCATTTTGTAAAATCTAAAAATATATAAAAAAAGCTAAAATAAACATGGTTTTAGATCTATAAAAAACTGAATATTCAGGTCTTTTAATCCATCTATTAAAAAAAAATCTAAATATATCTAAAATGGTCCGGCCCACGTGAAATCAAGTTGACGTTAAAGCGGCCCGCGAACCAACCCGAGTCTGACACCCCTGACCTATGGTATGATTAATAAAAAAATGAAATTTTAATCTATGTACAAAAATACAGAATACAAGTATCATAGACAACAAGTTATAGTCATTTAATTCATGTCATTATAAGTGTGTGTATGAGTATACTAACTATATATACATATACATTTCCTTATCCTGATGAGGTTTGCAGGGGTGCCGGTGCCCTTCCCAGTGAAGGAACACCATGAACTGTTTCCCACTCACAATCACACTTTTTTTCAATTTATATTCCCCAATCACCCCAGCACGCATTCTTTGGGGACACGGAATGAAACCAAATTACCCGGAGAAAACCCACGCAGGCTCGGGGGGGAACAACAAATAGCAAACACACCTACTCTTGACCTTTCCTAGCACTCCTAGCACACTTTTCCCGCTTATCTGCGTAGCAATTTCCCAGTAGCAAATGACTCAATGTGTGTTCAGTTTGCAGGTAGGTGGTACCGCGTGGGTCTGGCGTACGACTCAGTCAGCTTTGTCCCAAACAGAGACAAAGTCAAGGCCTCCCTGGGTGTTGTCACCGCGCAGGCCAATGGCAACGTTAACCTCACAATGTGGGATGCCACGTGAGTGCGACAAAATTGAAGACGGAAACGCTTTCCAACGAAATCGCCGTGTTATGATGACATTGTTTTCATTTCTTGATCATCAGACCCGCAGGGTGTCACAGTAAAACGTACTACTACGAAAAAACCAATCTCCCGGGACAGTTCACCTACTTCAGCACACGTGAGTCATTATTTTTATTGTTATTATTTTTACGACGCGACATTTGCAGCCTCGCTGTCTTGACGACTTTTAGGTCAAAATATGGTGAAGGACATCACCGTGGTGGAGACAAACTACAGCGAGTACGCCCTGGTGCTCAAACACAAAGTGTTTCATCGAGAGTACACCCAGGTGGCCCTTTACGGTAAATATAAAAAAGCACGCTGGCGTACGTGGACGCCGTTTTGTCCCGTAAACGTGGCGTCTTCGGGCAGGTCGCACGCAGAGGTTGAGAGCGGACATCGTTCAGAAGTTTAAAGCTTTTGCTGCGCTGAGAGGATTTCCAAGAGAGGCCATTCTCACCCCCCCGCCAGCAGGTAGCCAAATATTATTATTCAATTCAATGCTTTTGTTGTCATTATACAAGTAGAAAGAGATTTAAAGCTTCACCCTAAAGTGCATCAATAAATAATAAAAAGTAGTCAACAACATAGATAAGTAGTTTCAGTTTCAGATCTGTCAAAATGTATGCAATAGTTGTTTCTTCATACACTATTTAATATTGTTAATGTAGGCTAGATTAGATTAGATTAAATTTTATTCATCCAGTACTTGGGGAAATTCACTTTGTTGCAGTAGGAAGAAGATGAAAACACAGACAGGAAAAAGACATTGTAGACCTAAATGAAATAGATAATAAATATAAATAAATGAGTAAATTAATGAGGGTGTTACACGAAATATATAGTACATATTACATATTACATATACACATATACACATATACATATATACATATATACATATATACATATACACATATACATATATTCATATATACATATATATATACATATATACATATGTATATATATGTGTATATATATATATACACATATACATACATATACGTGATTTTTTTGTTGATTTTTTTTTTTTTATAGTTCCAAAGAAGGGACTCAAGAAGCAAATTTCAATTGCTATTGCAAGGAAAAATAAATACATTATATTCTTATAAGAATCATACTTCGTTTTGTGTAAAGGTATCACACGCGAATTACTGCAGGGGTGTTCAAACTTCAGCTTTTTGCTCCACACACAGAGTTGAAGCAACGGGGGTTGGGCTGAAATGACGAGCACCTGACTTAAATCCACTAATTGCACGTGCAACATACCAAATTTGTGGAAAGGTATCTCACGTGACTTACTGCAGACATGCCAAATTCATAAAAGTAGTACTACTAACTAAGGAAATCCACAGAAGTGGGGTCAAAATGTCACTAGTTATATTTAAAATATATTGTTTCCCCCTTTTAGGGTTTTGAACCTGTCAATCTCGGGCCAAGATTTCCCTTATGGAAGACTGCTTATTAACTTAGTACTTAAAACCTTTACACATCTAAAATTGAAGTGCATTTGGGTGTCTTTTTTTTTGCTCCCAGATCTAATTTACAATGAGCCAACCTCCCGCGATCTACTTTGTTGTTAGGGTTAGAATTCAGGGGGGGTTAACGATCCTGGACGGGTGCAGGAAGATTCAGCTTTTTGCTCCACACACAGACTTGAAGCAACAGGGGTTGGGCTGAAATGACGAGCACCTGACTGAAATCCACTGATTGCATGTGCAACATACCAAATTTGTGGAAAGTGACTTACTGTGGGGGTTTTCAAACTTGTTTTGCTCCAAGATCTACTTTTCAAGCAGTTAACGTTCTACCATCTATCTTTTTTTACAGGCCACTGACAAAGCTCAGCAATTATTTATGTTGATATACCTAGCATTAGACTCTATCCGTTAAAATGTTATGCCATCTACATATTGGGCACCCCTGTTTTAAGAGAAAGAGAGAGAAATATAGGGAGGCCAATTGGGTACTTTATTTCTGGTAATGCAAAATGGCAATTTCAATTTTTATACCACCAAAGTGGACCGCTATGTAGACATTAAAGATGTATGAAGCACGTGCATCGTTATGACATTTATCAATGCATTTTTTTCTCTCTGACCTACAGACAACTGCCCCCCATCGCCATCTGGATAAGTAAGTTAAATTCATAGTTAAAAAATAAATTAATTAATTAATTAAAATAAATAACTTCACTTTGATATTTTACAGGTCCCTTATATTCCACCCTCCAGCCATTGGGTATTGTAAATGTCTGTTATTGAACAATTATCCAACTGCAATGATGAGAAAATAACATTTATATTTGAAAATAATAACCGTAAATAGCATAGTGGATTTTTTTCTCTCTCTGAATATTGCAGCATTATTCCTATTACATTGAAACTTTATTTTTCTTTACATAGCCGTATGACTTAAACATTCTTAACTGTAATATTCCTACTTGATTCATATTTTTTTTATTTGCGCTCTATTTTTTTTGCTATGCAATGAATGTATTGGAGTGAAATAGATGCATCTGTCATTATTTATCTGCTGTTTCACATTGCTAAATGAAATAAAATTAGAAACAATAACAGTATCCTCTTTAAAAAAATATTCTCCCTTTTTTTAATGTCAGGTTTTTTAATCCACTGGACTGAATCAGAAAGTCTAAATCTTTCACTAATCAATTTTTTTCCCTCAAAGTATACACACATGCACACAGAACTTTGCCCCCAAATTCCAAAAGGTCAACAAAATAATCTCAGCGGCGTACTCGGAGCTAATTTATTTTAACACTCCAACGCAAAGTAAAATGTCACAAAAGAGGAGTTTGCTGTTTTTGCTGGTCGTCCAATGGATGCTGTTCGAAGCCAGCGTCATTTTCCCGCAGCAGAACTTTGATTTGGAGCAGGTAAGTGTATCTCAACTTGCATTTTTCTCCCCCCAAATTGTACTAAATACACATTTGTTGCTTTCTTGCAGTTTAAAGGAAGGTGGTACGAAGTGGCGGTTGTTTCCGATTGTCCTTTTTTTATGCGAAACAAGAAGTTGAACCCCGTCATTGTGACCCTGGATGTGAAACCCCCCAACATCTTGGTCACAGCTCCCAGGTGGGATCCCAAAAGTCAAAAATAATTGTTTACTACTAAAAAAAAGGACTAATTCAACTTTACTAAGTGAAAACTTGTTTAAAATAATGACCATCCAAAGTATTTTTAACGTACATTTTTTTTAACACAAAAGCATATTCAATTTTATAAATAAATATCCTTATCTAAATTAGGAGACGGTATATACTGTTTTTCAAATGTAGGGAATACATGTAAAAAGAATATAGTAAAACTACATGTCTATATTAATAACAATTTGAAATA